>NC_136068.1:354409087-355609087 GCF_964261635.1 Lissotriton helveticus
ACACCACATTCCACACACATTCACACACCACATTCCACACACACCACATTCCACACACATTCCACACACTTTCCACACGCCACATTCCACACACCATTCCACACACCACATTCTACACACATTCCACATTCCACATTTCACACACATTCCACACACATTCCACACACCACATTCCACACACATTCACACACCACATTCCACACGCACTCCACACACACCACACACACCACATTCCACACACACCACATTCCACACACATTCCACACACCACATTCCACACACCACATTCCACACACATTCCACACACCACATTCCACACACATCCCACACACATTCCACACGCACCACATTCCACACACATTCCACACACATTCCACACACACCACATTCCACACATATTCCACACACATTCCACACACATTCCACACCACATTCCACATACATTTCACTCACCACATTCCACACACCACATTCCACACACCACATTCACACACCACATTCCACACACCACATTCCACACACATTCCACACACATTCCACACACCACATTCCACACACAACACACCACACACATTCCACACACCACATTCCACACACATTCCACAAACCACATTCCACACACATTCCACATTCCACACACCACATTCCACACACCACATGCCCCACACATTCCACACACATTCCACACACCACAGTCCACACACATTCCACACACATTCCACATTCCACACACATTCCACACACATTCCACACACCACATTCCACACACATTCCACACACCACATTCCACATTCCACACACCACACACCATATTCCACACACCACACACCACACACCATATTCCACACACCACATTACACACACCACATTCCACACTCCACAATCCACACATTCCACACACCACATTCCACATTCCACATTCCACACACCACAAATTCCACACACCACATTCCACAAACATTCCACACACATTCCACACACCACATTCCACACACCACATACATTCCACACACATTCCACACACCACATTCCACACACATTCCACATTCCACACACATTCCACACACATTCCACACATCACATTCCACACATCACATTCCACACACATTCCACACACCACATTCCACACACATTCCACACACATTCAACACACCACATTCCACACACCACATTCCACATTCCACACACAACACACATTCCACACACATTCCACACACACCACATTCCACATTCTACACACACCACATTCCACACACATTCCACACACATTCCACACACCACATTCCACACACCACATTCCACACACATTCCACACACCACATTCTACACACATTCCACATTCCACATTTCACACACATTCCACACACATTCCACACACACATTCCACACACATTCCACACACCACATTCCACACGCACTCCACACACACCACACACACCACATTCCACACACACCACATTCCACACACATTCCACACACCACATTCCACACACCACATTCCACACACATTCCACACACCACATTCCACACACATCCCACACACATTCCACACGCACCACATTCCACACACATTCCACACACATTCCACACACACCACATTCCACACATATTCCACACACATTCCACACACATTCCACACCACATTCCACATACATTTCACACCACATTCCACATACATTTCACTCACCACATTCCACACACCACATTCCACACACCACATTCCACACACCACGTTCCACACACCACGTTCCACACACATTCCACACACATTCCACACACCACATTCCACACACAACACACCACACACACTACATTCCACACACATTCCACACACCACATTCCACACACATTCCACAAACCACATTCCACACACATTCCACATTCCACACACCACATGCCCCACACATTCCACACACCACAGTCCACACACATTCCACACACATTCCACATTCCACACACATTCCACACACATTCCGCACACCACATTCCACACACATTCCACACACCACATTCCACATTACACACACCACACACCATATTCCACACACCACAACCAAACACCACATTCCACACACCACATTCCACACACCACATTCCACACTCCACAATCCACACATTGACACACCACATTCCACATTCCACATTCCACACACCACACATTCCACACACCACATTTCACACACATTCCACACACATTCCACACACCACATTCCACACACCACATACATTCCACACACATTCCACACACCACATTCCACACACATTCCACATTCCACACACATTCCACACACATTCCACACACCACATTCCTCACAGATTCCACACACATTCCACACACCGCACATAACAATCACCACATTCCACACACCACATTCCACCCACATTCAACACACCAAATTCCACACACCACATTCCACACACATTCCACACACATTCCACACACCACATTCCACACACATTCCACGCACACCACACACCACATTCCACACACCACATTCAACACACACCACATTTCACACATTCCACACACCACATTCCACACACAACATTCCACACACATTCCATACACCAAATTCCACGCATATTCCACACACATTCCACACACCACATTCCACACCACATTCCACACACCACATTCCACACACCACATTCCACACACCACATTCCACACACATTCCACACACCACATTCCACACATTCCACACACACATTCCACACACAACATTCCACACACCACATTCCACACACCACATTCCACACACATTCACACACCACATTCACACCACATTCCACACACATTCCACACACACCACATTCCACACACACCACATTCACACACCACATTCCACACACCACATTCCACACACCACATTCCACACACCGCATTCCACACACCGCATTCCACACACATTCCACACACCACATTCCACACACACCACATTCCACACACATCCCACACACATTCCACACGCACCACATTCCACACACATTCCACACACATTCCACACACCACATTCCACACACATTCCACACACCACATTCCACACACATTCCACATTCCACACACATTCCACACACATTCCACACACCTCATTCCACACACATTCCACACACCACATTCCACACAAATTCCACACACACCACACACACCACATTCCACATTCCAAACACACCACATTCCACACACATTCCACACACATTCCACACACCACATTCCACACACCACATTCCACACACATTCCACACACCACATTCCCCACACCACATTCACACACATCCACACACATTCACAAGCACCACATTCCACACACATTCCACACACATTCCACACACACCACATTCCACACATATTCCACACACATTCCACACCACATTCCACATACATTTCACACACCACATTCCACACACCACATTCCACATACATTCCACACACATTCCACACACACCACATTCCACACATATTCCACAAACATTCCACACACATTCCACATCACATTCCATATACATTTCACACACCACATTCCACACACCACATTCCACACACATTCCACATTCCACACACCACATTCCACACACATTCCACACACCACATTCCACACACAACACACCACACACACTACATTCCACACACATTCCACACACCACATCCCACACACATTCCACACACCACATTCCACACACCACATTCCACACACAGTCCACACACCACATTCCACACATTCCACACACATTCCACACCACATTCCACACACATTCCACACACCACATTCCACACACATTCCACACACCACATTCCACATTCCACACACATTCCACACACCACATTCCTCACACATTCCACACACATTCCACACCAAACATCACACACACCACATTCCACACACACATTCCACACACCACATTCCACACACCACATTCCACACACATTTCACACACATTCCACACACCACATTCCACACACATTCCACACAACACATTCCACACACATTCACACACACCACACACACACATTCCACACACCACATTCAACACACTCACATTTCACACATTTCACACACCACATTCCACACACAACATTCCACACACCACATTCCACACATATTCCACACACATTCCACACACACATTCCACACCACATTCCACACACATTCCACATCACATTCACACACACATTCCACACACACATTCCACACACCACATTCCACACACCACATTCCACACACACATTCGCCACACACACTCCACATTCCACACACCACATTCCACATACATTCCACACCACATTCCACACACATTCCACAAACACATTCCACACACATTTCACACACATTCCACACACATTCCACACACACACCACATTCCACACACACATTCCACACAGATCCACACACCACATTCCACACACCACATTCCCACACACATTCACACACCACATTCCACACACATTCCACAGACATTCCACACACCACATGCCACACACATTTCACACACATTCCACACACCACATTCCACAACACATTCCACACACATTCCACATTCCACATTCACACACCACATGCCCACACATTCCACACATTCCACACACATTCCACACACATTCACACACCACATTATACACATTCCACACCATTCACATACACATTCCACACATATTCCCACACACCACCTTCCACAGACATCCACACACACCACATTCCACACACCACATTCAACACACCCAACCCACATTTCACACATTCCACACACCCCCCACACATATCCACACAATCCACACATATTCCACACACATTCCACAAACATTCCACACACATTCCACACACAACCACACCACACACACTACATTCCACACACATTCCACACACCACATTCCACACACATTCCACACACAACCACACACTACATTCCACACACCTTCCACACACCCATCCCACACCACATCACACACCACATTCCACACCCCACATTCACCACATCCACCCACATTCCACACACCACATTCCACACCACTTCCACAACCACATTCCCACACACCACATTCCACACCCACATTCCTCACACAATTCCACACACATTCCCACACATTCCACACCCATTCACACACAATTCCACCACACATTCCCACACACCCACACAATCAATCAATACAATCACGACATTTTTAGAGCGCACTACTCCCCGTAGGGTTCAAGGCGCGGGGGGGGGGGGGTGCAGTTACTGCTCGAACAGCCAGGTCTTGAGCTTCTTCCTGAAGGCGAGGTGGTCTTGGGTCAGGCGCAGGTCAGTCGGAGGGAGTTCAGTCTGGCGGCAGGTGGAGGAAGACTTTCCTCCTGTGTCGCTCTTCGGATGCGGGGGGCGCGGCGAGGGCGAGGCTGGTTGATCTGAGTGGAGCTGGAGCGTAGAAGTTGATTCGGTTGTTGAGGTAGCTCGGGCTTGGTCGTGTAGGGCTTTGTGTGCGTGGGTGAGGAGACGGAATGTGAATCTTTTCTTGACGGGGAGCAGTGCAGGTCTCTCAGATGTCGGAGATGTGGCTGTTTCGGTGAGGTCGAGGATGAGTCTGGCTGAGGTGTTCTGGACCCGCTGGAGTCTCTTCTGGAGCTTGGCGGTGGTTCCGGCGTAGAGGAGCGTTGCCGTAGTCCAGTCGGCTGGTGACGAGGGCCTGGGTGACGGTCTTCCTGGTCTCGGTGGGGATCCACCAGAAGATCTTCCGTAGCATGCGTTAGGATGTTGAAGCATGATGAGGAGACGGCGTTGACTTGTCTGGTCATGGAGAGGGAGGAGTCCAGGATGAAGCCAGGTTACGTGCGTGGTCAGTCGTTTGGGTGCGGTGCCCATGGCGGGGGGCCACCAGAGTCGTCCAGGCGGAGGGCGAGGAGCCCAGGATGAGGACCTCCGTCTTGTCCGAGTTCAGTTTCAGGCGGCTGGTCGTCATCCACTCGGCTACGTCTCTCATTCCTTCGTGCAGGTTGGTTCTGGCGGTGGCGGGGTCGTTGGTCAGGAGAGGATCAGCTGGGTGTCGTCGGCGTAGGAGATTATGCTGAGGTTGTGTTGCGTGCGATGGCCGCGAGGGGGCTCATGTAGACGTTGAAGAGGGTGGACTCAGCGAGGATCCTTGGGGGACGCCGCAGATGACTTCGGTGGCCTCTGACTTGTACGGTGGTAGGCGGACTCTCTGTGTTCTTCCGTCGAGGAAGGAGGTGATCCATTCCAGTGCCTTCTCCTGGATTCGATGGTCCGATGGACACCACCCACCATTCACCCACACACCCACATTCACCCACATGCAACACACCACATTCCACACACATTCCACACACCACATTCCACACCATTCCACACAACACATTCCACACACATTCCACACACATTCAACACACTCCACATTTCAAACATTCCACACACCACATTCCACACACAACATTCCACACACATTCCACACACCACATTCCACACATATTCCACACACATTCCACACACCACATTCCACACCACATTCCACACCACATTCCACACCACATCCACACACCACATCCACACACACTCCACATTCCACACACCACATTCCCACATACATTCCACACACCACATTCACACACACAGTTCCACAAACCACATTCCACACCACATTCCACACACACATTCCACCCACATGCAACACACCACATTCCACACACATTCCACACACCACATTCCACACACCACATTCCACACACCACATTCCACACACCACATTCCACACACATTCCACACACCACATGCCACACACATTCAACGCACATTCCACACACCACATTACACACACCACATTACACACACATTCCACATTCCACACACCACATTCCACACACCACATGCCCCACCACACACCACATTACACACACATTCCACATTCCACACACCACATTCCACACACCACATGCCCCACACATTCCACACACATTCCACACACATTCCACACACATTCCACACACATTCCAAACACCACATTCCACACATATTCCACAGACATTCCACATTCCACACACCACATTCCACACACATTTGACACACACCACATTCCACACACCACATTCAACACACACCACATTTCACACATTCCACACACCACATTCCACACACAACATTCCACACACATTCCACACACCACATTCCACACACATTCCACACACCACATTCCACATTCCACACACCACATTCCACACACATTTCACACACCACATTCCACACACCAAATTCCACCCACCACACACCACATTCCACACACATTCCACACACCACATTCCACACACCACATGCCATACACATTCCACACACCACATTCCACACACATTCCAAACACCACATTCCACACACATTCCACATTCCACACACATTCCACACACCATATTCCACACACATTCCACACACCACATTCCACACACATTCCAAATACATTCCACACACACACCACACACACCACATTCCACACACACCACATTCCACACACATTCCACACACAACATTCCACACACATTCCACACACTACACACACCACATTCTACACACATCCCACACACATTCCACACACACCACATTCCACACACATTCCACACACCACATTCCACACACATTCCACATTCCACACACATTCCACACACATTCCACAAACCACATTCCACCAACATTCCACACACATTCCACACACACACCACACACACCACATTCCACATTCCAAACACACCACATTCCACACACATTCCACACACCACATTCCACACTCCACATTCCACACACATTCCACACACCACATTCCACACACACCACATTCCACACCCATCCCACACACACCACATTCCACACACATTCCACACACACCACATTCCACACACATTCCACACACATTGAACACCACATTCCACATACATTTCACACACCACATTCCACACACCACATTCCACACACATTCCACACACACCACATTCCACACATATTCCACAAACATTCCACACACATTCCACACCACATTCCACACACCACATTCCACACACCACATTCCACACACCACATTCCACACACCATGTTCCACACACCATGTTCCACACACATTCCACACACATTCCACACACCACATTCCACACACAACACACATTCCACACACAACACACCACACACACTACATTCCACACACATTCCACACATCACATTCCACACATCACATTCCACACACACCACATTCCACATTCCACACACACCACATTCCACACACATTCCACACACATTCCACACACCACATTCCACACACCACATTCCACACACATTCCACACACCACATTCCACACACACCACATTCCACACACATCCCACGCACATTCCACACGCACCACATTCCACACACATTCCACACACATTCCACACACCACATTCCACACACATTCCACACACCACATTCTACACACATTCCACATTCCACATTTCACACACATTCCACACACATTCCACACACCACATTCCACACACATTCCACACACCACATTCCACACGCACTCCACACACACCACATTCCACACACACCACATTCCACACACATTCCACACACCACATTCCACACACAATCCACACACATTCCACACACCACATTCCACACACATCCCACACACATTCCACACACACCACATTCCACACACATTCCACACACATTCCACACACACCACATTCCACACATATTCCACACACATTCCACACACATTCCACACCACATTCCACATTCATTTCACTCACCACATTCCACATACCACATTCCACACACCACATTCCACACACCACGTTCCACACACCACATTCCACACACATTCCACACACATTCCACACACCACATTCCACACACAACACACCACACACACTACATTCCACACACATTCCACACACCACATTCCACACACATTCCACAAACCACATTCCACACACATTCCACACACCACATTCCACACACATTCTGCACACGTTCCACACATATTCCACACACATTCCACACATATTCCACACACATTCCACACACCACATTCCACACACATTCCACACATTCCACACACATTCCACACACCACATTCCACATTCCACACACATTCCACACACCACATTCCACACACATTCCACACACATCCCACACACACCACACACACCACATTGCACATTCCACACACACCACATTCCACACACATTCCACACACATTCCACACACCACATTCCACACACATTCCACACACATTCCACACACCACATTCCACACACACCACATTCCACACACATCCCACACACATTCCACATGCACCACATTCCACACACATTCCACACACATTCCACACACCACATTCCACACACATTCCACACACCACATTCCACACGCATTCCACACACATTCCACACACCACATTCCACACACATTCCACACACATTCCACACACACACCACACACACCACATTCCACACACACCACATTCCACACACATTCCACACACCACATTCCACACACCACATTCCACACACATTCCACACACCACATTCCACACACACCACATTCCACACACATCCAACACACATTCCACACGCACCACATTCCACACACATTCCACACACATTCCACACACACCACATTCCACACATATTCCACACACATTCCACACACATTCCACACACATTCCACACACATTTCACACACCACATTCCACATACATTTCACACACCACATTCCACATACCACATTCCACACACATTCCACACACACCACATTCCACACATATTCCACAAACATTCCACACACATTCCACACCACATTCCACATACATTTCACACACCACATTCCACACACCACATTTCACACACCACGTACCACACACCACGTACCACACACCACGTACCACACACCACATTCCACACACATTCCACACAAATTCCACATTCCACACACCACATTCCACACACATTCCACACACCACATTCCACACACATTCCACACACCACACACATTCCACACACAACACACCACACACACTACATTCCACACACATTCCACGCACCACATTCCACGCACATTCCACACACCACATTCCACATACCACATTCCACACACATTCCACACACCACATTCCACACACCACATTCCACGCACCACATTCCACACACATTCCACACACCACATTCCACATTCCACACACATTCCACACACCACATTCCACACACCACATTCCACACACATTCCACACACCACATTCAACACACCACATTCCACACACCACATTCCACACACATTCCACATTCCACACACATTCCACACACATTACACACACACACCACACACACCACATTCCACACACCACATTCCACACACCACATTCCACACACATACCACACTCCACATTCCACACACATTCCACACACCACATTCCACACACCACATCCCACACACCACATTCCACACACCACATTCTACACACCACATTCTACACACATTCCACACCACATTCCCCACACCACATTCCACACACATTCAACACACCACATTCCACACACATTCCACACACATTCCACACACATTCAACATACCACACACATTACACACACATTCCACATTCCACACACATTCCACATTCCACATTCCACAGACATTACACACACACACCACATTCCACACACCACATTCCACATTCCACACACACCACATTCCACACACATTCTGCAAACTACATTCCACACACATTCCACACACCACATTCCACACACACACCACTTTCCACACACATTCCACACATATTACACACACACACCACATTCCACACACCACATTCCACACACATTCCACACACCACATTCCACACACATTCCACACACATTCCACACACACATTCCACACACCACATTGCACACACCACATTCCACACACATTCCACATTCCACACACATTCCACACACATTCCACACACCACATTCCTCACAAATTCCTCACACATTCCAAACACCACACACACCACATTCCACACACACACACCAAACACACCACATTTCACACACACACACCACATTACACACACCACTTTCCACACACCACATTCCACACACCACATTCCACACACATTCCACATTCCACACACATTCCACACACATTCCACACACATTCCACACATCACATTCCTCACACCACATTCCTGTGTGTGGAATGTGTGTGGAATGTGGTGTGTGGAATGTGGTGTGTGGAATGTGTGTGGAATGTGGTGTGTGGAACGTGGTGTGTGGAATGTGGTGTGTGGACTGTGGGTGGAATGTGGTATGTGGAATGTGTGTGGAATGTGTGTGGAATGTGGTGTGGAATGTGGTGTGGAATGTGTGTGGAATGTGGTGTGTGGAATGTGATGTGTGGAATGTGATGTGTGGAATGTGTGTGGAATGTGTGTGGAATGTGTGTGGAATGTGTGTGGAATGTTGTGTGTGGAATGTTGTGTGTGTGTGGAATGTGGTGTGTGTGGTGTGTGTGTGGAATGTGGTGTGTGGAATGCGTGTGGGATGTGGTGTGTGGAATGTGGTGTGTGGAATGTGTGTGGAATGTGGGTGTGGAATGTGGGGTGTGGAATGTGGAATGTGGTGTGTGGAATGTGGTTGGAATGTGTGTGGAATGTGGTGTGTGGAATGTGGTGTGTGGAATGTGTGTGGAATGTGGTGTGTGGAATGTGTGTGGAATGTGTGTGTGTGGAATGTGGTGTGTGGAATGTGGTGTGTGGAATGTGGTGTGTGGAATGTGGTGTGTGGAATGTGGTGTGTGGAATGTGGTGTGTGGAATGTGGTGTGTGGAATGTGGTGTGTGGAATGTGTGTAAATGTGGTGTGTGGAATGTGTGTGGAATGTGTGTGGACTGTGTGTGGAATGTGGTGTGTGGAATGTGTGTGGAATGTGGTGTGTGGAATGTGGTGTGTGGAATGTGGTGTGTGGAATGAGTGCAGTATGTGGTGTGTGGAATGTGATGTGTGGAATGTGTGTGGAATGTGGTGTGTGGAATGTGTGTGGCATGTGGTGTGTGTGGAATGTGGTGTGTGTGGAATGTGTGTGGAAGGTTGTGTGTGGAATGTGGTATGTGTGGAATGTGGTGTGTGGAATGTGGTGTGTGTGGAATGTGGTGTGTGTGGAATGTGGTGTGTGTGGAATGTGGTGTGTGGAATGTGGTGTGTGGAATGTGTGTGGAATGTGGGTGTGGAATGTGGTGTGTGGAATGTGGTGTGTGGAATGTGTGTGGAATGTGGTGTGTGGAATGTGGTGTGTGGAATGTGGTGTGTGGAATGTGGTGTGTGGAATGTGGAGTGTGTGGAATGTGGAGTGTGTGGAATGTGGTGTGTGTGGAATGTGGTGTGTGTGGAATGTGGTGTGTAGAATGTGGTGTGTGCAATTTGGGTGGAATGTGTGTTGAATGTGTGTGGAATGTGGAGTATGTGAATGTGGAATGTTGAATGTGGAGTGTGTGTGGAATGTGTGTGGAATGTGTATGGAATGTGTATGGAATGTGGAGTGTGTGTGGAATGTGTGTGGAATGTGTGTGGAATATGTGTGGAATATGTGTGGAATATGTGTGGAATATGTGTGGAATATGTTTGGGGGGTGTGTGGAATGGGGTGTGTGGAATGGGGTGTGTGGAATGTGGAATGTGTGGAATGTGGAGTGTGTGTGGAATGTGGAGTGTGTGTGGAATGTGGAATGTGTGTGGAATGTGGTGTGTGGAATGTGTGTGGAATGTGGAGTGTGTGTGGAATGTGGAATGTGTGTGGAATGTGGTGTGTGGAATGTGTGTGGAATGTGGTGTGTGGAATGTGGTGTGGAATGTGTGTGGAATGTGTGTGGAATGGGGTGTGTGGAATGGGGTGTGTGGAATGGGGTGTGTGGAATGGGGTGTGTGGGGAATGTGGTGTGGGGAATGTGGTGTGTGTGTGGAATGTGTGTGGAATGTGGTGTGTGGAATGTGGTGTGTGGAATGTGTGTGGAATGTGGAATGTGTGTGGAATGTGTGTGGAATGTGGTGTGTGGAATGTGGTGTGTGGAATGTGTGTGGAATGTGGTGTGTGGAATGTTTGTGGAATGTGTGTGGAGTGTGTGGAATGTGGAGTGTGTGGAATGTGGAGTGTGTGTGGAATGTGGAGTGTGTGGAATGTGTGTGGAATGTGGTGTGTGGAATGTGGTGTGTGGAATGTGGTGTGTGGAATATGTGTGGAATGTGGAATGTGTGTGTAATGTGTGTGTAATGTGTGTGGAATGTGTGTGGAATGTGTGTGGAATGTGTGTGGAATGTGGAGTGTGTGAATGTGGAATGTGGAATGTTTGTGTGTGGGATGTGGAGTGTGTGTGTTGAATGTGTGTGGAATGTGTGTGGAATGTGGAGTGTGTGTGTATGGAATGTGTGTGGAATGTGTGTGGAATGTGGTGTGTGCAATGTGTGTGGAATGTGTTGGGAATGTGGAGTGTGTGAATGTGGAATGTTGAATGTGGAGTGTGTGTGGAATGTGTGTGGAATGTGGAATTTGGAGTGTGTGGAATGTGTGTGGAATATGTGTGGAATGTGTGTGGAATGTGTGTGGAATGGGGTGTGTGGAATGTGTGTGGAATGTGGAATGTGTTAAATGTGGAGTGTGTGTGTGGAATGTGGAGTGTGTGTGTGTGGTGTGTGGAATGTGGTTTGTGGAATGTGTGTGGAATGTGGTATGTGGAATGTGGTGTGGAATGTGTGTGGAATGTGTGTGGAATGGGGTATGTGGAATGGGGTATGTGGAATGGGGTGTGTGGAATGTGCGTGGAATGTGGTATGTGGAATGTGGTGTGGAATGTGGTGTGGAATGTGTGTGGAATGTGTGTGGAATGGGGTATGTGGAATGGGGTATGTGGAATGGGGTGTGTGTAATGTGTGTGGAATGTGCGTGGAATGTGTGTGGAATGTGGTGTGTGGAATGTGGTGTGTGGAATGTGGTGTGTGGAATGTGGTGTGTGGAATGTGTGTGGAATGTGGTGTGTGGAATGTGTGTGGAATGTGTATGGGAGTTTGGGAACCCTGGATGAATCTCCCAACCACCTTCAGTTGAGTTGCTTCTCCCTGCCTTCCTTTGAGGAGTTCTGTAAACTGGCACTGACTGTATCATCGGGTTCTCCGCTGGACCCTATTCCGCACAGGATCTGGAAAGCATTCCAGGATGAACTCTTCCACCCCTTGTATTCCATCTGCCAGCAGTCGCTTGCTACTGCGACCGTCCCGGAGAACTGGAAGCTAGCGGTGGTTTCCCCCCTTCTGAAAAACCCCACACTCGATCCTACCTGCCTGTCAAATTACAGGCCGATCTCCCTGCTCCCTTTTCCAGTTAAGATCTTGGAGAAGTTGGTTACCCGCTCCCTATCTAGTTTTTTTGAGGAGAAGGCATGGTTGGATGTTGCCCAGTTTGGGTTCCGGCCAGCGCACGGGACAGAATCGGCGCTGGTGGTCGTGTTAGACAATCTCCGTTCGCGGGTCGACACAAGTCGGGCAGCTTTTTTAGTGCTGCTCGACATGTCGGCCGCGTTCGACACAGTCAGCCATTGCACCCTCATTGAGAGACTGGAGGAGAGCGGGGTCACAGGGTTGGCCAGAGACTGGTTAGTCTCCTACCTTAACAACAGACAGCAGGTAGTGGCTTTGCCACCTTTTAAGTCGGATGTGCGGAAAGTTTGGCAGGGGGTACCTCAGGGCTCGGCCATCAGCCCTATATTATTTAATCTGTACCTCCGCCCATTGATCCAACTGATAAAATCTTTTGGTATCTCGGTGTTTAATTACGCCGATGATACCCAACTGGTTTTCTCTCTGGAGGGTAAAGACGCTGTCTCCTTAGAGACTTTCCACCGTTGCCTGACTGCTACATCGAACTGGCTGCGTTCCAATTCCCTCCAGTTTAATGGATCCAAGACGGAGGTACTCTACTGTTCCAATGACCGTGTACCACGCGCCCTTCCTGATGATTTTTGGCCTTCTTCCTTCTCCGAAACAGTAACGGCTGCAGAGTCTGCTCGAAATCTGGGGGTCATGTTTGGCCCCAACCTTCAACTGGATCTTTTCGTAAACAAGACCGTAGCAACCTGTATGATGTTGCTTCGGATGTTGCGGAAGGTCTTACCACTTCTCCCAGCCCAGGCTAGGCCAGAAGTAGTGCGGGGTCTGATCCTGAGCAGATTAGACTACTGCAACGCACTGCTCCTGGAGGCGCCTAGAACGCTGGTGGGCAGGCTGCAGTGGGTTCAGAATATGGCCGCCAAGCTGGCACTTTCTCGTCCGCGTGCTGCGTCATCTACCTCGGCACTACAGGATCTACACTGGCTGCCGATTCATCAGCGGATCCTTTTTAAAGCATCCGGTCTGGTTTTTAGAGCTTTACATAGGCAGGGCCCAGTACTATTACAGAACCTTTTTTCCTGGTACACTACATCCCGAAGCCTTCGCTCCTCGTCTGCGTACTTGGTGTCGGTCCCTAGAGTTCAAAGGGTAAGGATGGGAGGGCGGTCGTTTAGCTTTGCGGCCGCCAGACTTTGGAACTCCCTCCCGCTCCTGTTAAGAAGCCAGGGGGAATTTCCGGCTTTTAAAAAAGGGCTGAAAACGCATTTGTTTCCTTGAGTAGTCTATGCTCCGTATCGATGGTCCGGCTTATCTGAGTCAAAGCGCCAGGATGCCCTTTGGGTGACAGTACAGCGCTATACAAGTATGCAAAATAAATATGGAATGTGTGTGGAATGTGCGTGGAATGTGCGTGGAATGTGTGTTGAATGTGCATGGAATGTGTGGAATGTGTGTGGAATGTGTGTGGAATGTGGAATGTGGTATGCGGAATGTGGTATGCGGAATGTGGTATGCGGAATGTGTGTGGAATGTGTGTGGAATGTGTGTGGACACACATTCCACACACAACACACCACACACACTACATTCCACACACATTCCACACACCACATTCCACACACATTCCACACACAACACACCACACACACTACATTCCACACACATTCCACACACCACATCCCACACACATTTCACACACCACATTCCACACACCACATTCCACACACCACATTCCATACACCACATTCCACACACATTCCACACACATTCCACACACCACATTCCACACACATTCCACACACCACATTCATTCCACACACCACATTCCTCACACATTCCACACACATTCCACACACCACATTCCACACACATTCCACACACATTCCACACACCACATTCCACACACATTCCACACACCACATTCATTCCACACACCACATTCCTCACACATTCCACACACATTCCACACACATTCCACACACCACACATCACACACACCACATTCCACACACCACATTCCACCCACATGCAACACACCACATTCCACACACCACATTCCACACACATTCCACACACCACATTCCACACACATTCCACACAACACATTCCACACACACCACACACCACATTCCACACACCACATTCAACACACTCCACATTTCACACATTCCACACACCACATTCCACACACAACATTCCACACACATTCCACACACCACATTCCACACATATTCCACACACATTCCACACACCACATTCCAAGACACATTCCACACCACATCCCACACCACATTCCACACACATTCCACACACCACATTCCACACTCCACACACCACATTCCACATACATTCCACACACCACATTCCACACACATTCCACAAACCACATTCCATACCACATTCAACACCACATTCCACACACATTCCACACACCACATTCCACACACCACATTTCACACAGATTCCACACACCACATTCCACACACCACATTCCACACACATTCCACACACATTCCACACATCACATGCCACACACATTCCACACACCACATTCCACACACCACATTACACACACATTCCACATTCCACACACCACATTCCACACACCACATGCCACACACATTCCACACACATTCCACACACATTCCAAACACCACATTCCACACACATTCCACACACATTCCACATTCCACACACCACATTCCACACACATTCCACACACAACATTCCACACACACCACATTCCACACACCACATTCCACACACCACATGCCCCACACATTCCACACACATTCCACACACATTCCACACACATTCCACACACATTCCAAACACCACATTCCACACACATTCCACACACATTCCACATTCCACACACCACATTCCACACACATTCCACACACAACATTCCACACACACCACATTCCACACACCACATTCAACACACAACATTCCACACACATTCCACACACCACATTCCACACACCACATTCCACACCACATTCCACACACATTCCACACCACATTCCACACCACATTCCACACACATTCCACACACATTCTACACACCACATTCCACACACACTCCACATTCCACACACCACATTCCACACACATTTCACACACCACATTCCACACACCAAATTCCACCCACCACACACCACATTCCACACACATTCCACACACCACATTCCACACACCACATGCCACACACATTCCACACACATTCCACACACATTCCACACACCACATTCCAAACACCACATTCCACACACATTCCACACACATTCCACATTCCACACACATTCCACACACCATATTCCACACACATTCCACACACCACATTCCACACACATTCCACATACATTCCACACACACCACACACACCACATTCCACATTCCACACACACCACATTCCACACACATTCCACACACCACATTCCACACACCACATTCCACACACATTCCACACACCACATTCCACACACACCACATTCTACACACATCCCACACACATTCCACACGCACCACATTCCACACACATTCCACACACCACATTCCACACACATTCCACATTCCACACACATTCCACACACATTCCACAAACCACATTCCACCAACATTCCACACACCACATTCCACACACATTCCACACACACCACACACACCACATTCCACATTCCAAACACACCACATTCCACACACATTCCACACACCACATTCCACACTCCACATTCCACACACATTCCACACACCACATTCCACACACACCACATTCCACACCCATCCCACACACACCACATTCCACACACATTCCACACACACCACATTCCACACACATTCCACACACATTGAACACCACATTCCACATACATTTCACACACCACATTCCACACACCACATTCAACACACCACATTCCACACACACCACATTCCACACATATTCCACAAACATTCCACACACATTACACACCACATTCCACATACATTTCACACACCACATTCCACACACCACATTCCACACACCACATTCCACACACCATGTTCCACACACCACATTCCACACACATTCCACACACATTCCACATTCCACACACCACATTCCACACACATTCCACACACAACACACATTCCACACACAACACACCACACACACTACATTCCACACACATTCCACACATCACATTCCACACATCACATTCCACACACATTCCACACACCACATTCCACACACATTCCACACACATTCAACACACCACATTCCACACACCACATTCCACATTCCACACACAACACACATTCCACACACATTCCACACACACCACATTCCACATTCTACACACACCACATTCCACACACATTCCACACACATTCCACACACCACATTCCACACACCACATTCCACACACATTCCACACACCACATTCCACACACACCACATTCCACACACATTCCACACACTTTCCACACGCCACATTCCACACACATTCCACACACCACATTCTACACACATTCCACATTCCACATTTCACACACATTCCACACACATTCCACACACCACATTCCACACACATTCCACACACCACATTCCACACGCACTCCACACACACCACACACACCACATTCCACACACACCACATTCCACACACATTCCACACACCACATTCCACACACCACATTCCACACACATTCCATACACCACATTCCACACACATCCCACACACATTCCACACGCACCACATTCCACACACATTCCACACACATTCCACACACACCACATTCCACACATATTCCACACACATTCCACACACATTCCACACCACATTCCACATACATTTCACTCACCACATTCCACACACCACATTCCACACACCACATTCCACACACCACGTTCCACACACCACATTCCACACACAACACACCACACACATTCCACACACCACATTCCACACACAACACACCACACACATTCCACACACCACATTCCACACACATTCCACAAACCACATTCCACACACATTCCACATTCCACACACCACATTCCACACACCACATGCCCCACACATTCCACACACATTCCACACACCACAGTCCACACACATTCCACACACCACATTCCACACACATTCCACATTCCACACACATTCCACACACATTCCACACACCACATTCCACACACATTCCACACACCACATTCCACATTCCACACACCACACACCATATTCCACACACCACACACCACACACCATATTCCACACACCACATTCCACACACCACATTCCACACTCCACAATCCACACATTCCACACACCACATTCCACATTCCACATTCCACACACCACAAATTCCACACACCACATTCCACAAACATTCCACACACATTCCACACACCACATTCCACACACCACATACATTCCACACACATTCCACACACCACATTCCACACACATTCCACATTCCACACACATTCCACACACATTCCACACATCACATTCCACACATCACATTCCACACACATTCCACACACCACATTCCACACACATTCCACACACATTCAACACACCACATTCCACACACCACATTCCACATTCCACACACAACACACATTCCACACACATTCCACACACACCACATTCCACATTCTACACACACCACATTCCACACACATTCCACACACATTCCACACACCACATTCCACACACCACATTCCACACACATTCCACACACCACATTCCACACACATCCCACACACATTCCACATGCACCACATTCCACACACATTCCACACACTTTCCACACACCACATTCCACACACATTCCACACACCACATTCTACACACATTCCACATTCCACATTTCACACACATTCCACACACATTCCACACACCACATTCCACACACCACATTCCACACGCACTCCACACACACCACACACACCACATTCCACACACACCACATTCCACACACATTCCACACACCACATTCCACACACCACATTCCACACACATTCCACACACCACATTCCACACACATCCCACACACATTCCACACGCACCACATTCCACACACATTCCACACACATTCCACACACACCACATTCCACACATATTCCACACACATTCCACACACATTCCACACCACATTCCACATACATTTCACACCACATTCCACATACATTTCACTCACCACATTCCACACACCACATTCCACACACCACATTCCACACACCACGTTCCACACACCACATTCCACACACATTCCACACACATTCCACACACCACATTCCACACACAACACACCACACACACTACATTCCACACACATTCCACACACCACATTCCACACACATTCCACAAACCACATTCCACACACATTCCACATTCCACACACCACATGCCCCACACATTCCACACACCACAGTCCACACACATTCCACACACATTCCACATTCCACACACATTCCACACACATTCCGCACACCACATTCCACACACATTCCACACACCACATTCCACATTACACACACCACACACCATATTCCACACACCACACACCAAACACCACATTCCACATACCACATTCCACACACCACATTCCACACTCCACAATCCACACATTCCACACACCACATTCCACATTCCACATTCCACACACCACACATTCCACACACCACATTTCACACACATTCCACACACATTCCACACACCACATTCCACACACCACATACATTCCACACACCACATTCCACACACATTCCACACACATTCCACACACCACATTCCTCACAGATTCCACACACATTCCACACACCACACATAACAATCACCACATTCCACACACCACATTCCACCCACATTCAACACACCAAATTCCACACACCACATTCCACACACATTCCACACACATTCCACACACCACATTCCACACACATTCCACGCACACCACATTCCACACACCACATTCAACACACACCACATTTCACACATTCCACACACCACATTCCACACACAACATTCCACACACATTCCATACACCAAATTCCACGCATATTCCACACACATTCCACACACCACATTCCACACCACATTCCACACACCACATTCCACACACCACATTCCACACACCACATTCCACACACATTCCACACACCACATTCCACACATTCCACACACCACATTCCACACACAACATTCCACACACCACATTCCACACACCACATTCCACACACATTCCACACACCACATTCCACACCACATTCCACACACATTCCACACACACCACATTCCACACACACCACATTCCACACACCACATTCCACACACCACATTCCACACACCACATTCCACACACCGCATTCCACACACCGCATTCCACACACCGCATTCCACACACATTCCACACACCACATTCCACACACACCACATTCCACACACATCCCACACACATTCCACACGCACCACATTCCACACACATTCCACACACATTCCACACACCACATTCCACACACATTCCACACACCACATTCCACACACATTCCACATTCCACACACATTCCACACACATTCCACACACCTCATTCCACACACATTCCACACACCACATTCCACACAAATTCCACACACACCACACACACCACATTCCACATTCCAAACACACCACATTCCACACACATTCACACACATTCCACACACCACATTCCACACACCACATTCCACACACATTCCACACACCACATTCCCCACACACCACATTCCACACACATCCCACACACATTCCACAAGCACCACATTCCACACACATTCCACACACATTCCACACACACCACATTCCACACATATTCCACACACATTCCACACCACATTCCACATACATTTCACACACCACATTCCACACACCACATTCCACATACATTCCACACACATTCCACACACACCACATTCCACACATATTCCACAAACATTCCACACACATTCCACACCACATTCCATATACATTTCACACACCACATTCCACACACCACATTCCACACACATTCCACATTCCACACACCACATTCCACACACATCCACACACCACATTCCACACACAACACACCACACACACTACATTCCACACACATTCCACACACCACATCCCACACACATTCCACACACCACATTCCACACACCACATTCCACACACAGTCCACACACCACATTCCACACACCACATTCCACACACATTCCACACACCACATTCCACATTCCACACACATTCCACACACCACATTCCTCACACATTCCACACACATTCCACACACCAAACATCACACACACCACATTCCACACACCACATACCACACACCACATTCCACACACCACATTCCACACACATTTCACACACATTCCACACACCACATTCCACACACATTCCACACAACACATTCCACACACATTCCACACACACACACACACCACATTCCACACACCACATTCAACACACTCCACATTTCACACATTTCACACACCACATTCCACACACAACATTCCACACACCACATTCCACACATATTCCACACACATTCCACACACCACATTCCACACCACATTCCACACACATTCCACATCACATTCCACACACCACATTCCACACACCACATTCCACACACCACATTCCACACACCACATTCGCCACACACACTCCACATTCCACACACCACATTCCACATACATTCCACACACCACATTCCACACACATTCCACAAACCACATTCCACACCACATTTCACACCACATTCCACACACATTCCACACACCACACACCACATTCCACACACCACATTCCACACAGATTCCACACACCACATTCCACACACCACATTCCACACACCACATTCCACACACCACATTCCACACACATTCCACAGACATTCCACACACCACATGCCACACACATTTCACACACATTCCACACACCACATTCCACACACCACATTCCACACACATTCCACATTCCACATTTCACACACCACATGCCCCACACATTCCACACACATTCCACACACATTCCACACACATTCCACACACCACATTATACACACATTCCACACACATTCCACATACCACATTCCACACACATTCCACACACCACCTTCCACAGACATTCCACACACACCACATTCCACACACCACATTCAACACACACCACATTTCACACATTCCACACACCCCCCACACATATTCCACACATATTCCACACATATTCCACACACATTCCACAAACATTCCACACACAACACACCACACACACTACATTCCACACACATTCCACACACCACATTCCACACACATTCCACACACAACACACACTACATTCCACACACATTCCACACACCACATCCCACACACATTTCACACACCACATTCCACACACCACATTCCACACACATTCCACACACATTCCACACACCACATTCCACACACATTCCACACACATTCCACACACCACATTCCACACACATTCCACACACCACATTCCACACACCACATTCCACACACCACATTCCTCACACATTCCACACACATTCCACACACATTCCACACACATTCCACACACATTCCACACACATTCCACACACATTCCACACACCACACACAATCAATCAATCAATCACGACATTTTTAGAGTGCACTACTCACCCGTAGGGTCTCAAGGCGCTGGGGGGGGGGGGGTGCCGTTACTGCTCGAACAGCCAGGTCTTGAGCTTCTTCCTGAAGGCGAGGTGGTCTTGGGTCAGGCGCAGGTCAGTCGGGAGGGAGTTCCAGGTCTTGGCGGCCAGGTGGGAGAAGGACTTTCCTCCTGTTGTCGCTCTTCGGATGCGGGGGGCGGCGGCGAGGGCGAGGCTGGTTGATCTGAGGTGGCGCTTGGGAGCGTAGAAGTTGATTCGGTTGTTGAGGTAGCTCGGGCCTTGGTCGTGTAGGGCTTTGTGTGCGTGGGTGAGGAGACGGAATGTGAATCTTTTCTTGACGGGGAGCCAGTGCAGGTCTCTCAGATGTCCGGAGATGTGGCTGTTTCGTGGGAGGTCGAGGATGAGTCTGGCTGAGGTGTTCTGGACCCGCTGGAGTCTCTTCTGGAGCTTGGCGGTGGTTCCGGCGTAGAGAGCGTTGCCGTAGTCCAGTCGGCTGGTGACGAGGGCCTGGGTGACGGTCTTCCTGGTCTCGGTGGGGATCCACCAGAAGATCTTCCGTAGCATGCGTAGGATGTTGAAGCATGATGAGGAGACGGCGTTGACTTGTCTGGTCATGGAGAGGGAGGAGTCCAGGATGAAGCCCAGGTTACGTGCGTGGTCAGTCGGTTTGGGTGCGGTGCCCAGGGCGGGGGGCCACCAGGAGTCGTCCCAGGCGGAGGGCGAGGAGCCCAGGATGAGGACCTCCGTCTTGTCCGAGTTCAGTTTCAGGCGGCTGGTCGTCATCCACTCGGCTACGTCTCTCATTCCTTCGTGCAGGTTGGTTCTGGCGGTGGCGGGGTCGTTGGTCAGGGAGAGGATCAGCTGGGTGTCGTCGGCGTAGGAGATTATGCTGAGGTTGTGTTTGCGTGCGATGGCCGCGAGGGGGGCTCATGTAGACGTTGAAGAGGGTGGGACTCAGCGAGGATCCTTGGGGGACGCCGCAGATGACTTCGGTGGCCTCTGACTTGTACGGTGGTAGGCGGACTCTCTGTGTTCTTCCGTCGAGGAAGGAGGTGATCCATTCCAGTGCCTTCTCCTGGATTCCGATGGTCCGATGGACACACCACATGCAACACACCACATTCCACACACATTCCACACACCACATTCCACACACATTCCACACAACACATTCCACACACATTCCACACACCACATTCAACACACTCCACATTTCAAACATTCCACACACCACATTCCCACACACAACATTCCACACACATTCCACACACCACATTCCACACATATTCCACACACATTCCACACACCACATTCCACACCACATTCCACACCACATTCCACACCACATTCCACACACCACATTCCACACACACTCCACATTCCACACACCACATTCCACATACATTCCACACACCACATTCCACACACATTCCACAAACCACATTCCACACCACATTCCACACACATTCCACACACCACACACCACATTCCACACACCACATTCCACACACCACATTCCACACACCACATTCCACACACATTCCACACACCACATGCCACACACATTCCACGCACATTCCACACACCACATTACACACACCACATTACACACACATTCCACATTCCACACACCACATTCCACACACCACATGCCCCACACATTCCACACACATTCCACACACATTCCACACACATTCCACACACATTCCAAACACCACATTCCACACATATTCCACAGACATTCCACATTCCACACACCACATTCCACACACATTTCACACACACCACATTCCACACACCACATTCAACACACACCACATTTCACACATTCCACACACCACATTCCACACACAACATTCCACACACATTCCACACACCACATTCCACACACCACATTCCACACACATTCTACACACCACATTCCACACACACTCCACATTCCACACACCACATTCCACACACATTTCACACACCACATTCCACACACCAAATTCCACCCCACCACACACCACATTCCACACACATTCCACACACCACATTCCACACACCACATGCCATACACATTCCACACACCACATTCCACACACATTCCAAACACCACATTCCACACACATTCCACATTCCACACACATTCCACACACCATATTCCACACACATTCCACACACCACATTCCACACACATTCCACATACATTCCACACACACCACATTCCACACACACCACATTCCACACACAACATTCCACACACATTCCACACACTACACACACCACATTCTACACACATCCCACACACATTCCACACACACCACATTCCACACACATTCCACACACCACATTCCACACACATTCCACATTCCACACACATTCCACACACATTCCACAAACCACATTCCACCCAACATTCCACACACATTCCACACACACACCACACACACCACATTCCACATTCCAAACACACCACATTCCACACACATTCCACACACCACATTCCACACTCCACATTCCACACACATTCCACACACCACATTCCACACACACCACATTCCACACCCATCCCACACACACCACATTCCACACACATTCCACACACACCACATTCCACACACATTCCACACACATTGAACACCACATTCCACATACATTCCACACACCACATTCCACACACCACATTCCACACACATTCCACACACACCACATTCCACACATATTCCACAAACATTCCACACACATTCCACACCACATTCCACACACCACATTCCACACACCACATTCCACACACCACATTCCACACACCATGTTCCACACACCACATTCCACACACATTCCACACACATTCCACACACCACATTCCACACACAACACACATTCCACACACAACACACCACACACACTACATTCCACACACATTCCACACATCACATTCCACACATCACATTCCACACACATTCCACACACCACATTCCACACACATTCCACACACATTCCACACACCACATTCCACACACCACACACATTCCACACACATTCCACACACACCACATTCCACATTCCACACACACCACATTCCACACACATTCCACACACATTCCACACACCACATTCCACACACCACATTCCACACACATTCCACACACCACATTCCACACACACCACATTCCACACACATCCCACACACATTCCACACGCACCACATTCCACACACATTCCACACACCACATTCCACACACATTCCACACACCACATTCTACACACATTCCACATTCCACATTTCACACACATTCCACACACCACATTCCACACACATTCCACACACCACATTCCACACGCACTCCACACACACCACATTCCACACACCACATTCCACACACAATCCACACACATTCCACACACCACATTCCACACACATCCCACACACATTCCACACACACCACATTCCACACACATTCCACACACATTCCACACACACCACATTCCACACATATTCCACACACATTCCACACACATTCCACACCACATTCCACATTCATTTCACTCACCACATTCCACATACCACATTCCACACACCACATTCCACACACCACGTTCCACACACCACATTCCACACACATTCCACACACATTCCACACACCACATTCCACACACAACACACCACACACACTACATTCCACACACATTCCACACACCACATTCCACACACATTCCACAAACCACATTCCACACACATTCCACACACCACATTCCACACACATTCTGCACACGTTCCACACATATTCCGCACACATTCCACACATATTCCACACACATTCCACACACCACATTCCACACACATTCCACACATTCCACACACCCCATTCCACACACCACATTCCACACACATTCCACACACCACATTCCACATTCCACACACATTCCACACACCACATTCCACACACATTCCACACACATCCCACACACACCACACACACCACATTGCACATTCCACACACACCACATTCCACACACATTCCACACACATTCCACACACCACATTCCACACACATTCCACACACATTCCACACACCACATTCCACACACACCACATTCCACACACATCCCACACACATTCCACATGCACCACATTCCACACACATTCCACACACATTCCACACACCACATTCCACACACATTCCACACACCACATTCCACACGCATTCCACACACATTCCACACACCACATTCCACACACATTCCACACACATTCCACACACACACCACACACACCACATTCCACACACACCACATTCCACACACATTCCACACACCACATTCCACACACCACATTCCACACACCACATTCCACACACCACATTCCACACACACCACATTCCACACACATCCGACACACATTCCACACGCACCACATTCCACACACATTCCACACACATTCCACACACACCACATTCCACACATATTCCACACACATTCCACACACATTCCACACACATTCCACACACATTTCACACACCACATTCCACATACATTTCACACACCACATTCCACATACCACATTCCACACACATTCCACACACACCACATTCCACACATATTCCACAAACATTCCACACACATTCCACACCACATTCCACATACATTTCACACACCACATTCCACACACCACATTTCACACACCACGTACCACACACCACGTACCACACACCACGTACCACACACCACATTCCACACACATTCCACACAAATTCCACATTCCACACACCACATTCCACACACATTCCACACACCACATTCCACACACATTCCACACACCACACACATTCCACACACAACACACCACACACACTACATTCCACACACATTCCACGCACCACATTCCACGCACATTCCACACACCACATTCCACATACCACATTCCACACACATTCCACACACCACATTCCACACACATTCCACGCACCACATTCCACACACATTCCACACACCACATTCCACATTCCACACACCACATTCCACACACCACATTCCACACACCACATTCCACACACATTCCACACACCACATTCCCCACACCACATTCAACACACCACATTCCACACACCACATTCCACACACATTCCACATTCCACACACATTCCACACACATTACACACACACACCACACACACCACATTCCACACACCACATTCCACACACCACATTCCACACACATACCACACTCCACATTCCACACACATTCCACACACCACATTCCACACACCACATCCCACACACCACATTCCACACACCACATTCTACACACCACATTCTACACACATTCCACACCACATTCCCCACACCACATTCCACACACATTCAACACACCACATTCCACACACATTCCACACACATTCAACATACCACACACATTACACACACATTCCACATTCCACACACATTCCACATTCCACAGACATTACACACACACACCACATTCCACACACCACATTCCACATTCCACACACACCACATTCCACACACATTCTGCAAACTACATTCCACACACATTCCACACACCACATTCCACACACACACCACTTTCCACACACATTCCACACATATTACACACACACACCACATTCCACACACCACATTCCACACACATTCCACACACCACATTCCACACACATTCCACACACATTCCACACACACATTCCACACACCACATTGCACACACCACATTCCACACACATTCCACATTCCACACACATTCCACACACATTCCACACACCACATTCCTCACAAATTCCTCACACATTCCAAACACCACACACACCACATTCCACACACACACACCAAACACACCACATTTCACACACACACACCACATTACACACACCACATTCCACACACCACATTCCACACACATTCCACATTCCACACACATTCCACACACATTCCACACACATTCCACACATCACATTCCTCACACCACATTCCTGTGTGTGGAATGTGTGTGGAATGTGGTGTGTGGAATGTGGTGTGTGGAATGTGTGTGGAATGTGGTGTGTGGAACGTGGTGTGTGGAATGTGGTGTGTGGACTGTGGGTGGAATGTGGTATGTGGAATGTGTGTGGAATGTGTGTGGAATGTGGTGTGGAATGTGGTGTGGAATGTGGTGTGGAATGTGTGTGGAATGTGGTGTGTGGAATGTGGTGTGTGGAATGTGATGTGTGGAATGTGATGTGTGGAATGTGTGTGGAATGTGTGTGGAATGTGTGTGGAATGTGTGTGGAATGTGTGTGGAATGTTGTGTGTGTGTGGAATGTGGTGTGTGTGGTGTGTGTGGAATGTGGTGTGTGGAATGCGTGTGGGATGTGGTGTGTGGAATGTGTGTGGAATGTGGGTGTGGAATGTGGGGTGTGGAATGTGGAATGTGGTGTGTGGAATGTGTGTGGAATGTGGTTGGAATGTGTGTGGAATGTGGTGTGTGGAATGTGGTGTGTGGAATGTGTGTGGAATGTGGTGTGTGGAATGTGTGTGGAATGTGTGTGTGTGGAATGTGGTGTGTGGAATGTGGTGTGTGGAATGTGGTGTGTGGAATGTGGTGTGTGGAATGTGGTGTGTGGAATGTGTGTAAATGTGGTGTGTGGAATGTGTGTGGAATGTGTGTGGACTGTGTGTGGAATGTGGTGTGTGGAATGTGTGTGGAATGTGGTGTGTGGAATGTGGTGTGTGGAATGTGGTGTGTGGAATGAGTGCAGTATGTGGTGTGTGGAATGTGATGTGTGGAATGTGTGTGGAATGTGGTGTGTGGAATGTGTGTGGCATGTGGTGTGTGTGGAATGTGGTGTGTGTGGAATGTGTGTGGAAGGTTGTGTGTGGAATGTGGTATGTGTGGAATGTGGTGTGTGGAATGTGGTGTGTGTGGAATGTGGTGTGTGTGGAATGTGGTGTGTGTGTGGAATGTGGTGTGTGGAATGTGGTGTGTGGAATGTGTGTGGAATGTGGGTGTGGAATGTGGTGTGTGGAATGTGGTGTGTGGAATGTGTGTGGAATGTGGTGTGTGGAATGTGGTGTGTGGAATGTGGTGTGTGGAATGTGGTGTGTGGAATGTGGAGTGTGTGGAATGTGGAGTGTGTGGAATGTGGAGTGTGTGGAATGTGGTGTGTGTGGAATGTGGTGTGTGTGGAATGTGGTGTGTGTGGAATGTGGTGTGTGGAATGTGGTGTGTGCAATTTGGGTGGAATGTGTGTTGAATGTGTGTGGAATGTGGAGTATGTTAATGTGGAATGTTGAATGTGGAGTGTGTGTGGAATGTGTGTGGAATGTGTATGGAATGTGTATGGAATGTGGAGTGTGTGTGGAATGTGTGTGGAATGTGTGTGGAATATGTGTGGAATATGTGTGGAATATGTGTGGAATATGTGTGGAATATGTTTGGGGGGTGTGTGGAATGGGGTGTGTGGAATGGGGTGTGTGGAATGGGGTGTGTGGAATGTGGAATGTGTGGAATGTGGAGTGTGGAATGTGTGTGGAATGTGGAGTGTGTGTGGAATGTGGAATGTGTGTGGAATGTGGTGTGTGGAATGTGTGTGGAATGTGGAGTGTGTGTGGAATGTGGAATGTGTGTGGAATGTGGTGTGTGGAATGTGTGTGGAATGTGGTGTGTGGAATGTGGTGTGGAATGTGTGTGGAATGTGTGTGGAATGGGGTGTGTGGAATGGGGTGTGTGGAATGGGGTGTGTGGAATGGGGTGTGTGGAATGTGGTGTGGGGAATGTGGTGTGGGGAATGTGGTGTGTGTGTGGAATGTGTGTGGAATGTGGTGTGTGGAATGTGGTGTGTGGAATGTGTGTGGAATGTGGTGTGTGGAATGTGGTGTGTGGAATGTGTGTGGAATGTGGTGTGTGGAATGTTTGTGGAATGTGTGTGGAGTGTGTGGAATGTGGAGTGTGTGGAATGTGGAGTGTGTGTGGAATGTGGAGTGTGTGGAATGTGTGTGGAATGTGGTGTGTGGAATGTGGTGTGTGGAATATGTGTGGAATGTGGAATGTGTGTGTAATGTGTGTGTAATGTGTGTGTAATGTGTGTGTAATGTGTGTGGAATGTGTGTGGAATGTGGAATGTGGAGTGTGTGAATGTGGAATGTGGAATGTTTGTGTGTGGGATGTGGAGTGTGTGTGTTGAATGTGTGTGGAATGTGTGTGGAATGTGGAGTGTGTGTGTATGGAATGTGTGTGGAATGTGTGTGGAATGTGGTGTGTGCAATGTGTGTGGAATGTGTTGGGAATGTGGAGTGTGTGAATGTGGAATGTTGAATGTGGAGTGTGTGTGGAATGTGTGTGGAATGTGGAATTTGGAGTGTGTGGAATGTGTGTGGAATATGTGTGGAATGTGTGTGGAATGTGTGTGGAATGGGGTGTGTGGAATGTGTGTGGAATGTGGAATGTGTTAAATGTGGAGTGTGTGTGTGGAATGTGGAGTGTGTGTGTGTGGTGTGTGGAATGTGGTTTGTGGAATGTGTGTGGAATGTGGTATGTGGAATGTGGTGTGGAATGTGTGTGGAATGTGTGTGGAATGTGTGTGGAATGTGTGTGGAATGTGTGTGGAATGTGCGTGGAATGTGGTATGTGGAATGTGGTATGTGGAATGTGGTGTGGAATGTGGTGTGGAATGTGTGTGGAATGGGGTATGTGGAATGGGGTATGTGGAATGGGGTGTGTGGAATGTGTGTGGAATGTGGTGTGTGGAATGTGGTGTGTGGAATGTGGTGTGTGGAATGTGGTGTGTGGAATGTGGTGTGTGGAATGTGGTGTGTGGAATGTGGTGTGTGGAATGTGGTGTGTGGAATGTCTATGGGAGTTTGGGAACCCTGGATGAATCTCCCAACCACCTTCAGTTGAGTTGCTTCTCCCTGCCTTCCTTTGAGGAGTTCTGTAAACTGGCACTGACTGTATCATCGGGTTCTCCGCTGGACCCTATTCCGCACAGGATCTGGAAAGCATTCCAGGATGAACTCTTCCACCCCTTGTATTCCATCTGCCAGCAGTCGCTTGCTACTGCGACCGTCCCGGAGAACTGGAAGCTAGCGGTGGTTTCCCCCCTTCTGAAAAACCCCACACTCGATCCTACCTGCCTGTCAAATTACAGGCCGATCTCCCTGCTCCCTTTTCCAGTTAAGATCTTGGAGAAGTTGGTTACCCGCTCCCTATCTAGTTTTTTTGAGGAGAAGGCATGGTTGGATGTTGCCCAGTTTGGGTTCCGGCCAGCGCACGGGACAGAATCGGCGCTGGTGGTCGTGTTAGACAATCTCCGTTCGCGGGTCGACACAAGTCGGGCAGCTTTTTTAGTGCTGCTCGACATGTCGGCCGCGTTCGACACAGTCAGCCATTGCACCCTCATTGAGAGACTGGAGGAGAGCGGGGTCACAGGGTTGGCCAGAGACTGGTTAGTCTCCTACCTTAACAACAGACAGCAGGTAGTGGCTTTGCCACCTTTTAAGTCGGATGTGCGGAAAGTTTGGCAGGGGGTACCTCAGGGCTCGGCCATCAGCCCTATATTATTTAATCTGTACCTCCGCCCATTGATCCAACTGATAAAATCTTTTGGTATCTCGGTGTTTAATTACGCCGATGATACCCAACTGGTTTTCTCTCTGGAGGGTAAAGACGCTGTCTCCTTAGAGACTTTCCACCGTTGCCTGACTGCTACATCGAACTGGCTGCGTTCCAATTCCCTCCAGTTTAATGGATCCAAGACGGAGGTACTCTACTGTTCCAATGACCGTGTACCACGCGCCCTTCCTGATGATTTTTGGCCTTCTTCCTTCTCCGAAACAGTAACGGCTGCAGAGTCTGCTCGAAATCTGGGGGTCATGTTTGGCCCCAACCTTCAACTGGATCTTTTCGTAAACAAGACCGTAGCAACCTGTATGATGTTGCTTCGGATGTTGCGGAAGGTCTTACCACTTCTCCCAGCCCAGGCTAGGCCAGAAGTAGTGCGGGGTCTGATCCTGAGCAGATTAGACTACTGCAACGCACTGCTCCTGGAGGCGCCTAGAACGCTGGTGGGCAGGCTGCAGTGGGTTCAGAATATGGCCGCCAAGCTGGCACTTTCTCGTCCGCGTGCTGCGTCATCTACCTCGGCACTACAGGATCTACACTGGCTGCCGATTCATCAGCGGATCCTTTTTAAAGCATCCGGTCTGGTTTTTAGAGCTTTACATAGGCAGGGCCCAGTACTATTACAGAACCTTTTTTCCTGGTACACTACATCCCGAAGCCTTCGCTCCTCGTCTGCGTACTTGGTGTCGGTCCCTAGAGTTCAAAGGGTAAGGATGGGAGGGCGGTCGTTTAGCTTTGCGGCCGCCAGACTTTGGAACTCCCTCCCGCTCCTGTTAAGAAGCCAGGGGGAATTTCCGGCTTTTAAAAAAGGGCTGAAAACGCATTTGTTTCCTTGAGTAGTCTATGCTCCGTATCGATGGTCCGGCTTATCTGAGTCAAAGCGCCAGGATGCCCTTTGGGTGACAGTACAGCGCTATACAAGTATGCAAAATAAATATGGAATGTGTGTGGAATGTGCGTGGAATGTGCGTGGAATGTGTGTTGAATGTGCATGGAATGTGTGGAATGTGTGTGGAATGTGTGTGGAATGTGGAATGTGGTATGCGGAATGTGGTATGCGGAATGTGGTATGCGGAATGTGTGTGGAATGTGTGTGGAATGTGTGTGGAATGTGGTGTGTGGTGTGTGTGTGGAATGTGTGTGGAATGTGGTGTGTGGAATGTGGTGTGTGGAATGTGGTGTGTGGAATGTGGTGTGTGGAATGTGGTGTGTGGAATGTGGTGTGTGGAATGTGTGTGGAATGTGTGTGGAATGTATGTGGAATGTATGTGGAATGTGGAGTGTGGAATGTGGAGTGTGGAATGTGTGTGGAATGTGTGTGGAATGTGTGTGGAATGTGGTGTGTGGAATGTGTGTGGACGGGATAAGAGCCTACGTCTGGGAATCGTACAGTAAAGCGACTGGCACACCACCTGAACAAGAACAACCATGAGTCTCATCGGAGCAAGCGAAAAGACTGCATTTTCAGAAAGACCGCCTGGAAGAATATACCCACAAAGAATTAAAACAATTCTGCAAAGATTTCCACATCGCTACCACTGGGTTAAGTACCAAAGACGACTTCCAGAAAGCCCTGACGGCCTGGGTAGAGGCCGGGGCCCACCTCCCCACGACAGAAAGGAATGATGGGGAGGAGGAGCCGCCGACCGAAACTGACGGCCAAAGAGAGGAGGGACCCGACACCCTACCACGGAATACCGGCACGGAGAGAGGTCTGTCGATCGAAGAAATGACAGACCGAGAACGCAACCGAAACCACGAGCTAGAACTGGCACGACTTAAAATTGAAGGAGAGATAAAGCTGGCTGAAAAGAAACTGGCCGTAGAACAATTACGGCTGCAAGGGGAACTAGAAGAAAAGAAGCTCCAGCGGGAGCATGAAGGGAAAAAACTCCAACTCGAACTCGAGCGCAGCTTGAAAGAACTAGAGATTAAAGCCCGAAACGAAGAAACCCGACCCCTGGGGCACCGAGACACGGGTCCCCTGGTAGAACCGAAAGTCTACATCCCCAAGGATGTGGTGAAGGAATACTATAAAAATGACGACATCCAGCAATGGTTCAAAGCGTAGGAGGTCGCCATGGCCGCCCACCGAGTACCTGAGAAGGATTGCGGGGCCGGATTATGGGGCCGCTTCCTCAGTGAGGGGAGAGACACCATGCTGGATCTGCCCTCCTCCGTCATGACCTCCTACCCCCATATGAAGGACGCCCTCATGGCTCGATATGGGCTCACCCCGGAAATGTACCGGCAACGATTTAGAGACTGCAAGAAGATACCCGGCACCACATGGGTAGAGTACGTGAATTTCTACAGCCGGGCCTTGGGAGGGTGGATCAAGGGCAGCAAGGTGACCACCTTTGAAGGACTCATTGACCTCCTAGCCTATGAGCACCTATCGAACAACTGCTTTGTGGAACTAAGACAGCACCTTCTGGACAGCAAGTTAGCAGACCCCCGGAAGCTGGCTGTCGAGGCTGATCGTTGGGTGAGCACAAGAGTCCCACGGGGTCCCGGGGGAGACTATGGCCGAAACGAACAAGGATCTCCACATCAAAGGGGCGCAGGGGGTCAGAGTAGACAAAAGGGTCCCCAGACAGGGCCTCCCCGCAGCCCCCCTAGAAACCAGACCGGGACTAACCCTGGGCGTAGTGAGCGTAGTGGGGCTCCGCGGAGCTACGCGGAGTGGGCGAGAAGCTACGCCCACTCCCGCACTCCGCGTAGCCCCACTACGCACCTCCCTCCCGCTCTCCTCTACGTACATTATTTAAGCAAAATAGCCTTAATAAAACAATTTTAAAGCACTTACCGTGTCCGGGGCTCGTCCGGGGCTCCCTCTTGGAATCGCGTCGTCATGGATACCTATGCGCATGCGCGGGCGGCCGCGCATCCGCATTTCTCCCGAGAAATGCGCATGCGCGGGTGGCCGCGCATGCGCATTGGTATCTATGCAGGGACGCTATTCCAAGAGGGAGCCCCGGACGAGCCCCGGACATGGTAAATGCTTTAAAATTGTTTTATTAAGGGTAGCTTGCTTAAATAATGTATGTAGGGGAGGGCGGGAGGGAGGCGGGTGGCAGCCGACTCGGCTACGCACACGGAGTGGGCGTAGTGTTGCCGGCTACGTTGTCTACGCAAAATGCATAGGAGGCAACACTACGTCTACTCCGTGGGCGTAGCCGATTCGGCAGCCCAGGCTTAACCGGGACATCCCCGCCAGCCACAAGGGCCAGATTCCCTCCAGTTAGGCAAGGACCCAGAATAAGCACCACCTGCTACCGGTGTCAACAGACAGGGCATTATGCCAGTGACCCCAACTGCCCCATGCTCAAGAAGCCCACTGCTGCGAGTCCCCCTGCGCGCCACCTCGCCAATGTAGCCCTAGAAGAGGAAGAGATAGAGGACCCGGAAGGGTGGGAACCAGCCGCCATGATCTTAGTCTCCCTGGGGAATAGTGAGATGGTTCCCGGAACCTTCTTGCCAGATAACACCGAGAAATACCGACAGCAGGTTACCGTCAACGGGCACCGCATAGGGGCTCTCCGAGATACAGGGGCCAGTATCACTGCTGTAAAGGAGCACCTAGTCACGAAGGACCAGATAGTACCCAACGCCTCCTGCAGAGTGATCTCCGCGGACAACTCCGTCCGCACTTGCAGAATAGCTCAGGTCCCATTCGAATGGGAGGGCGTCTCCGGGGAGTTACGAGTAGCAGTCCGCACTGACATGCCCGTGGACTGTCTTCTCGGTAACGACCTAGAGAGCTCCCCGTGGAAGCAAGTAGAGCGAAGGACTCACCTCGAGATGGTGGGCCTACCCAAGTGGGCCTGCGTGACCACCCGATCCATGGCAGCCCGGGCGTCCACCCCCGAGGGGGTGGAACCCGAAAACCCTCGCCCCGTCCCCACCGAGCGGGAGGACAGCGGGCAGACAGAAGGCCTCGACCTTTTTCCCAGCGAAAGCAGTGACCCCGACCCGAGTCCCCTGGACCCCGCTGGTGAACCAGCCCTGAGCACGGAAGATCTCCCCGAGTAAGCCCAGCGGCGCCAGGAAGGGGGGCCCTCCCAAAATGAGTTCTGCCTGGAACAGACCTCCTGTCCCTCTCTAGTGGGGCCACGCTCCCACCACGTCTATTGGGAAAACGGCCTGCTATATAGCGAGCAAACGTCCCCCGAACTAGGGTCAGCCAGAGTGCTGGTGGTCCCCCTACGTTTCCGCAGCTTCCTCCTGAACCTGGCCAATGATGTGCCCTTGGCGGGACAGTTGGGCCAAGACAAAACGTACCACCGTTTGGTCACCCATTTCTACTGGCCCCACATGCGAGCTGATGTGGAGGCCCACTGCAGATCCTGCCCCACGGGTCAAGGCCAGCGGGAAGAGTGGAGGGCGACGCAAGGCTCCCCTCCAACCCTTCCCAGTGGTCAGTACCCCCTTTGAACGGGTGTGAATCGCTATCGTGGGGCCTCTTGACCCCCGAACGTCCCAAGGACACCAGTTCATTCTTGTCCTAGTGGACCATGCCACCCGATATCCCGAGGCCATCCCCCTCCGAATGGTGACGGCCCCCGTAGTGGGGCGGGCCCTCATGGGGATCTTCTCCCGGGTGGGATTCCCGCGAGAAGTAGTGAGCGACAGAGGAACGAACTTCATCTCGAGATACATGAAGTCTCTCTGGCAGCAGTGTGGGGTGACGTACAAGTTCACCACCCCATACCACCCCCAAGGTAACGGCCTGGGCGAGCGGTTCAACCGCACCCTCAAGGGGATGATCATGGGTCTCGAGGAGTCCCTGAGGCGCAAGTGGGACGTCCTCCTCCCCTGCCTCCTGTTCGCGTAACGCGAAGTTCCCCAGAAGTCCTTGGGGTTTAGCCCCTGTTGGAAAGGCGATCCCAGGGGAGACAGAGGATGTCGGACTGCCCGCCCCAAGACCCACCTTTCTCTATGGAAGAGGCCGAGCGCCGTAGGGAGGCCTCCTTGGCGAGGCTCCTTGCCTACAATCGTAACAGCGGAGCAATCACACTACCACAGACGGACACCACTCGAAGGAATATTCTCAAGAATCTTTATATAAGAAATGAAGGCACGTTCTCGTAAGATGATAACACAGGGATCGAGGGATCCGTAAAGTCTTGGCTTCGGGAAAAGGGGGTAGCGGGACAGTCTTGGCACCAACTGGTGCGTGGATAGTTCCAGGGGTCAGGCCGCGACAGCGTCAGCGGGGCCTTGAAGGTGGGTCAGTTCGGTCAGGCCGCGACAGCGTCAGCAGGGACCCGAAGGTGGTTCAGTTCGGTCAGGCCGCGACAGCGTCAGCAGGGCCTCGAAGGTGGTTCAGTTCGGTCAGGCCGCGATAGCGTCAGCAGGGCCTCGAAGGTGGTTTCAGCTTGGTCAGGCCGCGACAGCGTCAGCAGGGCCTCGAAGGTGGTTTCAGCTTGGTCAGGCCGCGACAGCGTCAGCAGGGCCTCGAAGGTGGTTTCAGCTTGGTCAGGCCGCGACAGCGTCAGCAGGGCCTCGAAGGTGGTTTCAGCTTGGTCAGGCCGCGACAGCGTCAGCAGGGCCTCGAAGGTTCCAGGTACATGAGTTCCGATCAGGATCAGCCGCGACAAGGTCAGCAGGGCTTCGACTCCAAGATACAACTGAAGTCCCAATCCAGGGCTGGCCCAGATATAGGACTGGAGTCCTTTGATGTCCGGACCCTCGCACCTGGGGGTCAGAGGGGCCGGGATGAAGGTGTCCAGACACCCAGCAGGGGGGTGGAGCCAGCGCCCAGGGAGGCTGGAGGGCGATCGATACCAGGCGTCCGGGGACGGCTGGAGGGCCATCGAAACTCCCCTTCCTCCGGGATCTGTCGAGTGGCCACTCGACCACCTGGGTGGATCTTGGTGCCTCATTGTCGGGGCTTCGCTGGGGCCGGGCGAGGGATGGCTGCGGCCACGTGCTCGTGACATGATGGCCCAAGATGGAGTCGGGCCGGGAATGGTGGCCTGGCATGGTCGCCAGACCGGCAGTGTTGGCGAGCAGGGTCCGCCGAGGTCCCAGGGAGGAGCATTGGGTTGCCAGGGGGGCTGCTCTCGTCGGTGGTTCGGGTTCAGGGGGGTCGACAGCGGGTCGACGGAGGCCCGATGTCATCCCGGGCCCGCCGTGCGGGAGGGGTAGGACCACGCCACGAGGCCGGGTCCAACACACGTCCCCTCCAGCTGAAGGCGGGGAGAGTCACCCATCTACCTAGGGATTCTCCTCGTCGAGGCGGAAGAAGCGGGACAGGCCGTCAGCGTTGGCGTGGTCGTTGCCAGGGCGATGCTCCACAGTGAAGTCCATCCCTTGGAGGGAGATGGACCATCGCAGCAGTTTTGGGTTTTCTCCACGCATCTGCATCAGCCACCGCAGGGGCCGGTGGTCAGTCTGGACCCGGAAGTGGGTGCCGAAGAGGTAGGGCCTGAGTTTCTTGAGGGCCCACACGACGGCGAAGGCCTCCCTCTCAATGGTGCTCCATCGCTGTTCTCTGGCCAGCAGCCGCCGGCTGATGAAGGCCACAGGATGGTCAATCCCCTCGGGGTCAATCTGAGATAGGACCGCCCCGATGCCGTGCTCCGAGGCGTCTGTCTGGACTACGAACTCCCGGCTGTAGTCAGGGGCTTGGAGCACAGGGGCGGTGCACATGGCTGCTTTCAACGTCTCGAAGGCCACCTGACACGCGGGTGTCCATTGTACTTTCTGTGGCCGGTTCTTCGAGGTCAGCTCAGTGAGGGGCCCCACAATGCTCCCATAGTTCTTGATGAAGCGCCGATAATATCCAGTGAGCCCCAGGAAGGCTCGGACGGCGGTCTGGGTGACCGGGGGCTCCCAGGCTACGATGGCGTCAATCTTGGGTCGGAGGGGAGCCACGTGGCCGCTCCCCACTTGGTGTCCCAGGTAGGTCACGGACCCTTGACCTATCTGGCACTTGCTGGCTTTCACAGTTAGTCCGGCCCGTCGGAGGGCCGTCAGGACCTCCCAGAGGTGCTTCAGGTGCTCGGCCCAGTGGAGGCTGTACACCGCAATGTCGTCTAGGTAGGCGGCACTGAATTCTTCTAGCCCCGCCAGCACTTTGTTCACCAGTCTCTGGAAGGTGGCTGGGGCGTTTTTCATACCGAAGGGCATCACCTTGAATTGGAAGTGGCCATCGGGTGTTGAGAAGGCCGATCGCTCCGGGGCGCCAGGGGTGAGGCCGATCTGCCAGTACCCGGCTGTGAGGTCGAAGGTACTGAGGTACTTGGCGGCTCCCAGGCGGTCGATTAGTTCATCGGCCCGGGGGATGGGATGTGCGTCGGTTCTGGTCACAGCATTCAGCCCCCGGTAGTCGACACAAAACCTGAGTTCTGGAGGGGTGCCAGGTGCGGCGGCTTTGGGGACCAGGACAACTGGGCTGGCCCAGGGACTGTCGGAGGGTTTGACCACTCCCAGGGCCAGCATTTTGGTAACTTCCGTCTGGATGCAGGCCCGAACTCGGTCGGGAACTCGGTAGGCCCGGTGTCGCACTGGCTGGCTGTCCCCGGTGTCGACATCGGGGACACACCACTGGGTAACCCCGGGGGTGAGGGAGAATAGGTCCGTGAATCGTCCCAACAGCTCTTGGCAGTCTCGGCGCTGTGCGGGGTCAGGTCGGAGGAGAGAGAGATTCCTTCGACGGAGCCGTCCTTCTCAGCGCACCTTAGGAGGTCGGGCAGGGGCTCGGAGTCGTCTTTGGCCCCATCATCTGTAGCTAGCAGCAGGCTCAGTTCTGTGCGAGCAAAATGAGGCTTGAGCCGGTTGGCGTGCAGAACCCGGAGGGGGTTTCGGGGTGACTCCATGTCCACGAGATAGGTGACAGGGCTCTTGCGCTCGATCACTTTGAAGGGGCCCGACCATTTGTCCTGGAGGGCACAAGGTTCGACCGGGGACCTGACCCAGACCTGCTGGCCCGGCTCGAACTCGATGGACGAAGAGTTCTGGTCATACCAGCGTTTCGTGTCCTCCTGACTGGCCTCAAGGTTGGCCTCGGCAAGGGCCCGGAACGTCCGAGTCTGGCTTCGGAGGGTCAGGAGGTACTGGTAGACATCTGGCGGTGCGTTTTGGATGGTAGTTTCCCAGCCTTCTTTGTCCAGGCTGAGGGGACCTCGGACAGGGTGCCCGTACAAGAGTTCAAAGGGGCTGAACCCCAGGGATTTCTGTGGTACCTCCCGATAGGCGAACAAGAGGCAGGGCAGCAGGATGTCCCATTTGCGGCGGAAGGGCTCTTCTAGGCCCTGGATCATCCCCTTGAGTGTTCGGTTGAACCGCTCCACTAGTCCATTCCCTTGGGGGTGATACGGGGTGGTGAACTTATACGTGACCCCGCACTGTTGCCACAGGGACCGCATATACTTCGATATAAAGTTTGTGCCCCGATCGCTCACGACTTCTCGGGGGAACCCCACTCTGGAAAAGATCCCCATCAGTGCTCGGCCCACCACGGGAGCCGTTATGGTTCGGAGGGGGATGGCTTCGGGATAGCGGGTGGCATGGTCCACCAGGACGAGGATGAAGCGATGCCCTTGCGAGGTTTGGGGGTCCAGGGGCCCCACGATGTCGATCCCCACTCGCTCGAAGGGGGTGGTCACCACTGGAAAGGGTTGGAGCGGGGCCTTCACCTTCCCCCCGTTCTTTCCGCTGGCTTGGCATGTCGGGCAGGTGCGGCAGTGGTTATGCACATCGTTGCGCATTTTCGGCCAGTAGAAATGGGTCACCAGGCGGCTGTAAGTTTTGTCCTGCCCCAGGTGCCGGGCGAGGGGCACATCGTGTGCCAGGTTCAAGAGGAAGTCTCTGAATCGTAGGGGGACCACCAACACTCGGCTGGCCCCCAGCTCGGCAATTTTTTGTTCACTGTATAGGAGGCCGTGGTCCCAGTAGACCCAGTGGGACCCCGAGGTGTCCCCGGCAGCTTGGGCTGTGGCTTGCTGCCGGGTCCCCTCGAGGGAGGGGCAGGCCTTCTGTTCCTGCCGGAATTGTTCTTGGGTGGGACCACCCTCCTGGCGCCATTGGGCTAGTTCGGGTAGGTTGCCGAGCTCGGTGTTGTCTTCGTGGTCGGGCTCCGAGGGCCCGGGTTCAAGGTTGGATTCTTCATGGACTGTGGGCGGTGGTGGCGCGGGCCACTCCGGCTCTTCCGTCGGGGCGGCCTCGGTCGCCGCCGGGGCCCGGGCAGTCATAGATCGGGTCGTAGCGCAGACCCACTCTGGTAGCCCCATCATCCCCTGATGTTCTCTCCGCTCGACTTGGGCCCAGGGAGAGCTCTCGAGGTCGTTTCCAAGGAGGCAGTCCACGGGGGCGTCGTCCCGGATGGTCACCTTGAGGGTGCCCGACACCCCCCCCACTCGAAGGGGATTCGGGCCATCTGACACAGAGTCTCGGAGTTGTCGGCGGCCCTCACGGGGCATCGCACGTTTGGTATGATCTGTTCGGGGGTCACCAAGTGGCAGCAGACGGCCGTCACACTGGCTCCCGTGTCTCGGAGGGCTTCGGTCCGTCGTCCATTGATGTGGACCCACTGACGGTATTTTTGAGTGTTGCTCGGTAGCGGGGCCCGGGGGACCATGTCTCTTTCACCCAGGCAGGCTAGGGCCATGGCGGCCGGTTCATACTCTGTCTGATCTTCATTGTAGACTTCTTCGTCTTCTTCTCCCCCTTCCCCCAGGGCTGCAGCAGCGAACTGGCGGGTCGGAGGCCCGGTGGTGCCGGGACGCTGGTTCATGGGGCAGAGGGGGTCACTGGCATAGTGACCGGGCCGCTGTCATCTGTGGCAAGTAATGTTCGGGCGGGGCCCCGGCCGTGCGGTAGGGGCCCCTCTTCTGGTCAGGGATGGCGAAGTGTTATTCGGGGGGACCCCGAGGTGGGCTCCTTCCCGGGGCCGGCGGAAAGTCTCGGCTCCTGTTCTGGCCTCCTCCGCCGCCCCGCTGGCGGGGGTGCCCCGGGCCGTTCTGTCCCGTTTCTCCGATCGGGGTCCGGGGGACCCGGGTGTTCACCCATTGATCAGCCTCGACGGCGAGTTATCGGGGCTCGGTGAGCTTGCTGTCGAGGAGATGCTGTCTGAGCTCGACAAAGCAGTTGTTGGAGAGGTGCTCCCAAACGATGAGGTCGAACAGCTGCTCGTAGGTGGACACTTTGCTGCCCTTTATCCATCCTTCTAGGGCCCGGCTATAAAAGTTTACGTACTCCACCCACGTGGTACCGGGGATCTTTTTGCAATCCCTGAACCTCTGTCGGTACATCTCGGGGGTGAGGCCATACCGGGTGAGCAGGGCGTCCTTCATGTGGTCATAGGAGGACATCATGTCCTCGGCCAGTTCTAGCAGGGTGTCTCTTCCTTCGCTGACAAATATCCCCCATAAGCCGGCACCCCAATCTTTTCGCGGGATGCGGTGCGCGGTCATGGCAACTTCATATGCCTTGAACCATTGTTGGATATCGTCATTCTTGTAGTATTCCTTGACGATATCCTTGTGAATGTGGACCTTTGGGTCGGCAGGAGGTGGAGGGTTCCGGGTTACCGCGGCGCCAGCCTTTTCGATTTTGGCTTTGATCTCTAGTTCTTTGAGGCCCCGCTCGTGTTCGTACGTGAGTTTTTTTTCCTCCAATTCTCTTTGCCTCCGCCTCTCTTCCAGATCTCCCTCTAATCGTAGTTGCTCAATGGCCATTTTCTTTTCTGCTAATTGAAGTTCTCCGTCCAGCCGGAGTCGGGCGAGCTCTAGTTCCTGGAGCTGACTCCTCTCTCGCTCCCGGGCGTCTTCGTGGGAGAGGCCCGGTTCTCTGTTGGCGGTTCTTTCTTCCACGGGGTTATGGCTGTACTCAGGGGTACTTCTAGGACAATGTCGTCGTTAGTTTGTGGTGGGGTCGCCCCGGTCTCCACCCATGTTTGCAGCGCTTCTTTAAAATTGTGTTTTGTGCTTAGTCCGGTGGTAGCGATACCCAGGGCTTTGCAGAATTGTTTGAGTTCTTTATGGGTGTACTCTTCTAGTCGTTCCTTCTGGAATTCTGTGGTTGTTCCGGCTTCCTTAGTACTCATGGTTGCTGTGTGCCTCTGTTAGTAGTGGCGAGTTACTCGCTGTACGATTTGCGCGGGCTCGGATCCCGTCGCTTGCCACCAATGTTGGAAAGGCGATCCCAGGGGAGACAGAGGATGTCGGACTGCCCGCCCCAAGACCCACCTTTCTCTATGGAAGAGGCCGAGCGCCGTAGAGAGGCCTCCTTGGCGAGGCTCCTCGCCTACAATCGTAACAGCGGAGCAATCACACTACCATAGACGGACACCACACAAAGGAATATTCTCAAGAATCTTTATATAAGAAATGAAGGCACGTTCTCGTAAGATGATAACACAGGGATCGAGGGATCCGTAAAGTCTTGGCTTCGGGAAAAGGGGGTAGCGGGACAGTCTTGGCACCAACTGGTGCGTGGATAGTTCCAGGGGTCAGGCCGCGACAGCGTCAGCGGGGCCTTGAAGGTGGGTCAGTTCGGTCAGGTCGTGACAGCGTCAGCAGGGCCTCGAAGGTGGTTCAGTTCGGTCAGGCCGCGACAGCGTCAGCAGGGCCTCGAAGGTGGTTCAGTTCGGTCAGGCCGCGACAGCGTCAGCAGGGCCTCGAAGGTGGTTTCAGCTTGGTCAGGCCGCGACAGCGTCAGCAGGGCCTCGAAGGTGGTTTCAGCTTGGTCAGGCCGCGACAGCGTCAGCAGGGCCTCGAAGGTGGTTTCAGCTTGGTCAGGCCGCGACAGCGTCAGCAGGGCCTCGAAGGTTCCAGGTACATGAGTTCCGATCAGGATCAGCCGCGACAAGGTCAGCAGGGCTTCGACTCCAAGATACAACTGAAGTCCCAATCCAGGGCTGGCCCAAATATAGGACTGGAGTCCTTTGATGTCCGGACCCTCGCGCCTGGGGGTCAGAGGGGCCGGGATGAAGGTGTCCAGACACCCAGCAGGGGGGTGGAGCCAGCGCCCAGGGAGGCTGGAGGGCGATCGATACCAGGCGTCCGGGGACGGCTGGAGGGCCATCGAAACTCCCCTTCCTTCGGGATCTGTCGAGTGGCCAGTCGACCACCTGGGTGGATCTTGGTGCCTCGATGTCGGGGCTTCGCCGGGGCCGGGCGAGGGATGGCTGCGGCCACGTGCCCGTGACGTGATGGCCCAAGATGGAGTCGGGCCGGGAATGGTGGCCTGGCATGGTCGCCAGATCGGCAGTGTTGGCGAGCAGGGTCCGCCGAGGTCCCAGGGGGGGAGCCGTGGGTTGCCAGGGGGGCTGCTCTCGTCGGTGGTTCGGGTTCAGGGGGGGGTCGACAGCGGGTCGACGGAGGCCCGATGTCGTCCCGGGCCCGCCGTGCGGGAGGGGTAGGACCACGCCACGAGGCCGGGTCCAACAGCCCCTTCGAGCTGCTCTACGGGCACCCCGTCCGGGGACCCTTCAGCCTGGTCAAGGAAGGGTGGGAGACGGCGTCCCTAGAACCCCCCCAGATGTGTTTCGATACATTCTGGCCCTCCGAAACCAGTCTCGGAAGTTCTGAGAACTGGCAGATGCAAACCTCGAAGCCAGCCAAGAAGAGATGAAAAGGTGGTATGATCAGAATGCCACTCTGGTCGAGTTCCAGCCCGGACAACAGGTCTGGGTGATGGCCCCTGTGGAACCTTGTGCCCTGCAGGACAAATGGACCGGGCCCTTCAAGGTGGTAGAATGAAAGAGCCAGGTTACCTACCTCGTCAATGTACAGTCCCCCAGGAACCCCCTGAGGGTCCTCCACGTAAACCGCCTGAAACCCCACTTCGTACGGTCGGAGTTGAGCTTGCTCCTCGCCACCGACGACGGAACCGAAGAGGACACGGAGCCTCTCCTCGACCTCCTCTGTGCGAAAGAGAAAGATGACTCCGTAGAGGGAGTGAGTCTCTCCTCCTCCCTCACCCCCGATCAGCGCGAGGACTGTCGCCAGTTACTGGGACAGTTCTCTGACCTTTTCTCCCTCGTCCCCGGCGTCACCAGTTGGTGCGTTCACGATGTGGACACCGGGGACAGCCCCCCGGTACGGAACAGAGCCCTACCGCGTTCCTGACCGAGTCCGAGCCTGCATCAAGGCCGAGGTCTCTAAGATGCTAGCCCTGGGGGTGGTCGAAGCCTCCGACAGCCCATGTGCCAGCCCCTTGGTTCTGGTTCCGAAGGCAGCCGTCCCCGGCGCTATTCCCGAGCTAAGGTTCTGTGTGGACTACCGGGGCCTCAACGCAGTCACCAGAACCGACACACATCCCATTCCCCGAGCAGACGAGCTCATTGACCTCCTAGGGTCTGCTCGCTATCTCAGTACCTTCGACCTGACCAGCGGTTACTGGCAGATCGCCCTGACAGAAGGAGCCTGAGAGAGATCAGCCTTCTCCACCCCGGATGGTCACTACCATTTCCGGGTGATGCCCTTCGGCATGAAAAACGCCCCCACCACCTTCCAGAGACTGGTGAACCAGGTACTGGCCGGGCTGGAAGAATTCAGTGCCGCGTATCTGGACGATATCGCGGTATTCAGCTCCCACTGGCCCGAACACCTCCGCCACCTCCGGGAGGTCTTGGTAGCCCTGCAGGAGGCGTGTCTCACCATAAAAACCAGCAAATGTCAAATCGGCCAAGGGTCCATGGTCTACCTGGGACACCAGGTCGGCAGCGGCCTCGTGGCACCCCTTCAGCCCAAGATCGATGCGATCGTGGCCTGGGAAGCCCCCACCACCCAGACAGAGGTGCGGGCGTTCCTAGGGCTCACGGGATACTATTGACGATTTATAAAGGGGTATAGCAGCCTGGTAGTGCCCCTCACGGAGTTAACCTCCAAGAACCAGCCCAAAAGAGTTAACTGGACCCCCGCCTGCCAAGAAGCGTTCGAAGCATTGAAGGACGCCATGTGTACTGCCCCCGTGCTACAGGCCCCGGACTACTCCCGAGAGTTCGTGGTCCAAACGGACGCGTCCGAGCATGGCATTGGAGCCGTCCTGTCCCAGATGAACAAGCAAGGCCTGGATCAGCCAGTGGCCTTCATTAGCCGGAGGTTACTCCCTCGAGAGCAAAGGTGGAGCACCATCGAGCGGGAGGCTTTCGCGGTGGTTTGGGCCCTGAAGAAGCTGAGGCCCTACCTGTTCGGTACTCACTTCCGGGTCCAAACCGATCACCGACCTCTCCGGTGGCTAATGCAAATGAGAGGGGAGAACCCCAAACTGTTACGATGGTCCATCTCCCTCCAGGGGATGGATTTCACTGTTGAGCACAGGCCTGGTGCTGACCACGCCAACGCAGACGGCCTGTCCCAATTCTTCCGCCTCAGTGAAGAGAACCCCCAAGGGGATGGGTAGTTCTCTCCGCCTTTCAGCTGGGGGGGGATGCGTGTTGGACCTGGCCTCATGGCGTGGTTCCCCCCCTGTTCCTCAGGACCCCATTAGCCAAGCCCTGCACCCAGAAACCCCTGGTTGCCCTGCCCATGTCCATCCCAACGCTAACGACCAACCTCGGCCTGTCCCCGGCCGCCTTCCCAGCCCCACGCGCCCCAAACCCGCGAGGCCCCATAGGCCCACCGGCAGCCATATTCCCTTCCCGAGGTCCCTTACTCCCTGGGCTTAGCATGACCCCAGCCCCAGCGAAACTTAGGCTCCAGACACGCCAGCCCCCGTTGGGAGGGTGAGGGCTCCCATAGGGAGGAAAGATAGGGAGTTTCGATGGCACCTCCGGCCTCCCCTGAGAGACTGGTTTCTGTCACACCTCTATCCTTCCCCCGGGGGCCAGTTTCGATTGCACCTCTGGCCTCCCCGAGTGCTGGCTCCAGACCTGCTGGGTGTCTGGGAAATCCCGGACGCATCCTCCAAGAGATCAAAGAGCCAACCACCGGACCTCACCAACGGGCCACCCCCAAGGCCTCAGACCTCCGCCTGCGAGAGTCCGGACATCAAAGGGCCACTGGACTATATCAAGGCCCGCCCCAGAACTAGCGGGCAGTTGTATCCTGGACAAGAAAGCCCTGCTGATCTGATCGCGGCTGCCCTTGGGAGAACTGAACTCTGTAACTCTACGAGCCCTGCTGACGCCGTCGCGGCTCATCCTTGGAACTAGAACATCGGAGCCCTACTGACCCCGTCGCGGCTCGAGCTTGAACCCTAAAGATCTTCAACAAACATTCTGAGCCCTGCTGACGTGGTCGCGGCTCCTCAAGAACTACCCTCGGGATCGAGCCCTGCTGACCTCGACCGGGCTCGAGGAGTACTCTGGTCCGGCTGGACCATCGACGCTACCATCACGAACTGAGTCATTCTCAAGTGAGTAGGACAACCGGTACGATCACCATCTTCCGTACCTCCCGGCTCGAGGATTGAAAGCCGTGCGCAGGGTACGCTACGTACTGGTCTAAAGACTGAGACTGTCCCGCTTCCCACTTCCGGGAGCCTTGAGACTTTGGCGATCTCTCGATCCTGTGTACATAAGAGTGCTAATTCCTTTACCTGTTTATAAAGAACTTGATATCGAAAACCTACGTTGTAGTGTCTGTTCCTAAGGGTGGTGTGGTCCTCGTGTGTACGATTCAATACTTGAGGTCCTCCCCGGAGGGGATCCCTAGTTAAGGCTCGGCATTATTGGTGGGAGAGGTGGGTCACGGAGCAGTCGGGTAGACATAACCTGGCCTCTGGGATCGCCCCTTCTAACATGGTGTTTGGAATGCGGTGTGTGGAATGTGTGTGGAATGTGTGTGGAATGTGTGTGGAATGTGGAATGTGGTGTGTGGAATGTGTGTGGAATGTGTGTGGAATGTGTGGGAATGTGTGGGAATGTGTGGGAATGTGGAATGTGGAGTGTGTGTGTGGAATGTGGAGTGTGGAATGTGTGTGGAATGTGTGTGAAATGTGTGTGGAATGTGTGTGGAATGTGGAGTGTGTGAATGTGAAATGTGGAGTGTGTGTGGAATGTGTGTGGAATGTGGAGTGTGTGTGTGTGGAATGTGTGTGGAATGTGGTGTGTGGAATGTGGTGTGTGGAATGTGTGTGGAATGTGTGTGGAATATGGTGTGTGGAATGTGGTATGTGGAATGTGGTGTGTGGAATGTGGTGTGTGGAATGTGGTGTGTGGAATGTGGTGTGTGGAATGTGGTGTGTGGAATGTGGTGTGTGTGGTGTGTGTAATATGTGTGGAATTTGGTGTGTGGAATATGTGTGGAATTTGGTGTGTGGAATGTGTGTGGAATGTGTGTGGAATGTGGTGTGTGGAATGTGTGTGGAATGTGTGTGGAATGTGGTGTGTGGAATGTGTGTAGAATGTGTGTGGAATGTGGTATGTGGTGTGTGGAATGTGTGTGGAATGTGTGTGGAATGTGGTGTGTGTGGTGTGTGGTGTGTGGAATGTGTGTGGAATGTGGTGTGTGGAATATGTGGAATGTGGTGTGTGGAATGTGTGTGGAATGTGGTGTGTGGAATGTGTGCGGAATGTGGAGTGTGGAATGTGATGTGTGGAATGTGTGTGGAATGTGGTGTGTGGCATGTGGTGTGTGTGGAATGTGGTGTGTGTGGAATGTGGTGTGTGGAATGTGGTGTATGTGGTGTGTGTGGAACGTGGTGTGTGGAATGTGTGTAGAATGTGTGTGGAATGTGGTGTGTGATGTGTGGAATGTGTGTGGAATGTGGTGTGTGGAATGTGTGTGGAATGTGGTGTGTGGAATGTGTGTGGAATGTGGTGTGTGGTGTGTGGAATGTGTGTGGAATGTGGTTTGTGTAATGTGTGTGGAATGTGTGGAATGTGTGTGGAATGTGGTGTGTGGAATGTGTGTGGAATGTGTGTGGAATGTGTGTGGAGTGTGGTGTGTGGTGTGTGGAATGTGGTGTGTGGAGTGTGGAATGTGGTGTGTGGTGTGTGGAATGTGTGTGGAATGTGTGTGGAATGTGGTGTGTGGAATGTGGTGTGTGGAATGTGTGTGGAATGTGTGTGGAATGTGGAGTGTGTGTGGAATGTGGAGTGTGAGGAATTTGTGTGGAATGTGGTGTGTGGAATGTGGTGTGTGTGGAATGTGGTGTGTGGAATGTGTGTGTGTGGAATGTGGTGTGTGTGGAATGTGGTGTGTGGAATGTGTATGGAATGTGTGTGGAATGTGGAATGTGTGTGGAATGTGGTGTGTGGAATGTGTGTGAATTGTGGTGTGTGGAATGTGGTGTGTCGGACCTGGCCTCGTGGCGTGGTTCTCCCCCTGTTCCTCAGTACCCCGTTAGCCTAGCCCTGCACCCAGAAACCCCTGGTTGCCCTGCCCATGTCCGTCCCAACGCTAACGACCAACCTCGGCCTGTCCCCGGCCGCCTTCCCAGCCCCACGCGCCCCAAACCCGCGAGGCCCCATAGGCCCACCGGCAGCCATATTCCCTTCCTGAGGTCCCTGGCTCCCTGGGCTTAGCATGACCCCAGCCCCAGCGAAACTTAGGCTCCAGACACGCCAGCCCCCGTTGGGAGGGTGAGGGCTTCCATAGGGAGGAAATATAGGGAGTTTCGATGGCACCTCCGGCCTCCCCTGAGAGACTGGTTTCTGTCACACCTCTATCCTTCCCCCGGGGGCCAGTTTCGATTGCACCTCTGGCCTCCCCGAGTGCTGGCTCCAGACCTGCTGGGTGTCAGGGAAATCCCGGACGCATCTCCAAGAGATCAAAGAGCCAACCACCGGACCTCACCAACGGACCGCCCCCAAGGCCTCAGACCTCCGCCTGCGAGAGTCCGGACATCAAAGGGCCACTGGACTATATCAAGGCCCGCCCCAGAACTAGCGGGCAGTTGTATCCTGGACAAGAAAGCCCTGCTGATCTGATCGCGGCTGCCCTTGGGAGAACTGAACTCTGTAACTCTACGAGCCCTGCTGACGCCGTCGCGGCTCATCCTTGGAACTAGAACATCGGAGCCCTGCTGACCCCGTCGCGGCTCGAGCTTGAACCCTAAAGATCTTCAACAAACATTCGGAGCCCTGCTGACGTGGTCGCGGCTCCTCAAGAACTACCCTCCTGATCAAGCCCTGCTGACCTCGTCGCGGCTCGAGGAGTAATCTGGTCCGGCTGGACCATCGACGCTACCATCACGAACTGAGTCATCCTCAAGTGAGTAGGACAACCGGTACGATCACCATCTTCCGTACCCCCTGGCTCGAGGATTGAGAGCCGTGCGCAGGGTACGCTACGTACTGGTCTAAAGACTGAGACTGTCCCGCTTTCCACTTCCGGGAGCCTTGAGACTTTGGCGATCTCTCGATCCTGTGTACATAAGAGTGCTAATTCCTTTACCTGTTTATAAAGAACTTGATATCGAAAACCTACGTTGTAGTGTCTGTTCCTAAGGGTGGTGTGGTCCTCGTGTGTACGATTCAATACTTGAGGTCCTCCCCGGAGGGGATCCCTAGTTGAGGCTCGGCATTATTGGTGGGAGAGGTGGGTCACGGAGCAGTCGGGTAGACATAACCTGGCCTCTGTAATCGCCCCTTCTAACATTGTTGGCAAGCGACGGGATAAGAGCCTACGTCTGGGAATCGTACAGTAAAGCGACTGGCACACCACCTGAACAAGAGCAACCATGAGTCTCATCGGAGCAAGCGAAAAGACCGCTTTTCAGAAAGACCGCCTGGAAGAATATACCCACAAAGAATTAAAACAATTCTGCAAAGATTTCCACATCGCTACCACTGGGTTAAGTACCAAAGATGACTTCCAGAAAGCCCTGACGGCCTGGGTAGAGGCCGGGGGCCACCTCCCCACGACAGAAAGGAATGATGGGGAGGAGGAGCCGCCGACCGAAACTGACGGCCAAAGAGAAGAGGGACCCGACACCCAACCACGGAATACCGGCACGGAGAGAGGTCTGTCGATCAAAGAAATGACAGACCGAGAACGCAACCGAAACCACGAGCTAGAACTGGCACGACTTAAAATCGGAGGAGAGATAAAGCTGGCTGAAAAGAAAGGGGAACTAGAAAAAAAGAAGCTCCAGCGGGAGCATGAAGGGAAAAAACTCCAGCTCGAACTCGAGCGCAGCTTGAAAGAACTAGAGATTAAAGCCCGAAACGAAGAAACCCGACCCCCGGGGCACCGAGACACGGGTCCCCCGGTAGAACCGAAAGTCCACATCCCCAAGGATGTGGTGAAGGAATACTATAAAAATGACAACATCCAGCAATGGTTCAAAGCGTACGAGGTCGCCATGGCCGCCCACCGAGTACATGAGAAGGATTGGGGGGCCGGATTATGGGGCCGCTTCCTCAGCGAGGGGAGAGACACCATGCTGGATCTGCCCTCCTCCGTCATGACCTCCTACCCCCATATGAAGGACGCCCTCATGGCTCGATATGGGCTCACCCCGGAAATGTACCGGCAACGATTTAGAGACTGCAAGAAGATCCCCGGCACCACATGGGTAGAGTACGTGAATTTCTACAGCCGGGCCTTGGGAGGGTGGATCAAGGGCAGCAAGGTGACCACCTTTGAAGGACTCATTGACCTCATAGCCTATGAGCACCTATCGAACAACTGCTTGTGGAACTAAGACAGCACCTTCTGGACAGCAAGTTAGCAGACCCCCGGAAGCTGGCTGTCGAGGCTGATCGTTGGGTGAGCACAAGAGTCCCACGGGGTCCCTGGGGAGACTATGGCCGAAACGAACAAGGATCTCCACGTCAAAGGTGCGCAGCGGGTCAGAGTAGACAAAGGGGTCCCCAGACAGGGCCTCCCCGCAGCCCCCCTAGAAACCAGACGGGACATCCCTGCCAGCCTCAAGGGCCGGATTCCCTCCAGTTAGGCAAGGACCCAGAATAAGCACCACCTGCTACCGATGTCAACAGACAGGGCATTATGCCAGTGACCCCAACTGCCCCATGCTCAAGAAGCCCACTGCTGCGAGTCCCCCTGCGTGCCACCTCGCCAATGTAGCCCTAGAAGAGGAAGAGATAGAGGACCCGGAAGGGTGGGAACCAGCCGCCATGATCTTAGTCTCCCTGGGGAATAGGGAGATGGTTCCCGGAACCTTCTTGCCAGATAACACCGAGAAATACCGACAGCAGGTGACCGTCAACGGGCACCGCATAGGGGCTCTCCGAGATACAGGGGCCAGTATCACTGCTGTAAAGGAGCACCTAGTCACGAAGGACCAGATAGTACCCAACGCCTCCTGTAGAGTGATCTCCGCGGACAACTCCGTCCGCACTTGCAGAATAGCTCAGGTCCCATTCGAATGGGAGGGCGTCTCCGGGGAGTTACGAGTAGCAGTCCGCACCGACATGCCCGTGGACTGTCTCCTCGGTAACGACCTAGAGAGCAAGTAGAGCAAGTAGAGCGAAGGACTCACCTCGAGATGGTGGGCCTACCAGAGTGGGCCTGCGTGACCACCCGATCCATAGCAGCCCGGACGTCCACTCCCGAGGGGGTGGAACCCAAAAACACTTGCCCCGTCCCCGCCGAGACGGAGGACAGAGGGCAGACAGAAGGCCTCGACCTTTTTCCCGGCGAAAGCAGTGACCCTGACCCGGGTCCCCTGGACCCCGCTGGTGAACCAGCCCCGAGCACGGATGATCTCCCCGAGTTAGCCCAGCGGCACCAGGAAGGGGGGCCCTCCCGAGAGGAGTTCTGCCTGGAACAGACCTCCTGTCCCTCTCTAGTGGGGCCGCGGCAGCAGGCCGCCGCCCAGGCCGCCGGTGACCAGTCCGGCTCCCACCACGTCTATTGGAAAAACGGCCTGCTATATAGCGAGCAAAAGTCCGCCGAACTAGGGTCAGCCCGAGTGATGGTTGTCCCCCTACGTTTCCGCAGCTTCCTCCTGAACCTGGCCCATGATGTGCCCTTGGCGGGACACTTGGGCCAAGACAAAACATACCATCGTTTGGTCCCCCATTTCTACTGGCCCCATATGCGAGCTGATGTGGAGGCCCACTGCAGATCCTGCCCCACGTGTCAGGCCAGCGGGAAGAGCGGAGGGCGGCGCAAGGCTCCCCTCCAACTCTTCCCAGTGGTCAGTACCCCCTTTGAACGGGTGGGAATCGATATCGTGGGGCCTCTTGACCCCGAACGTCCCTAGGACACCGGTTCATTCTTGTCCTAGTGGACCACGCCACCCGATATCCCGAGGCCATCCCCCTCCGAACGGTAACGGCCCCCGTAGTGGGGCGGGCCCTCATGGGGATCTTCTCCCGGGTGGGATTCCTGCGAGAATTAGTGAGCGACAGAGGAACGAACTTCATCTCGAGATACATGAAGTCTCTCTGTCAGCAGTGTGGGGTGACGTACAAGTTCACCACCCCATACCACCCCCAAGGTAACGGCCTGGTCGAGCGGATCAACCTCACCCTCAAGGGGATGATCATGGGTCTCGAGGAGTCCCTGAGGCGCAAGTGGGACGTCCTCCTCCCCTGCCTCCTGTTCGCGTACCGCGAAGTTCCCCAGAAGTCCTTTGGGTTTAGCCCCTTCGAGCTGCTCTACGGGCACCCCGTCCGGGGACCCTTCAGCCTGGTCAAGGAAGGGTGGGAGACGGCGTCCCTAGAACCCCCCCCAGATGTGTTTCGATACATTCTGGCCCTCCGAAACCAGACTCGGAAGTTCCAAGAACTGGCCGAAGCAAACCTCGAAGCCAGCCAAGAAGAGATGAAAAGGTGGTATGATCAGAATGCCACTCTGGTCGAGTTCCAGCCCGGACAACAGGTCTGGGTGATGGCCCCTGTGGAACCTTGTGCCCTGCAGGACAAATGGACCGGGCCCTTCAAGGTGGTGGAATGAAAGAGCCAGGTTACCTACCTCGTCGATGTACAGTCCCCCAGGACCCCCTGAGGGTCCTCCACGTAAACCGCCTGAAACCCCACTTCATACGGTCCGAGTTGAGCTTGCTCCTCGCCACTGACGACGGAACCGAAGTGGACACGGAGCCTCTCCCCGACCTCCTCTGTGCGAAAGAGAAAGATGACTCGAGTGAGTCTCTCCTCCTCCCTCACCCCCGAGCAGCGCGAGGACTGTCACCAGTTACTGGGACAGTTCTCTGACCTTTTCTCCCTCGTCCCCGGCGTCACCAGTTAGTGCGTTCACGATGTGGACACCGGGGACAGCCCCCCGGTACGGCACAGAGCCTACCGCGTTCCTGACCGAGTCCGAGCCTGCATCAAGGCCGAGGTCTCTAAGATGCTAGCCCTGGGGGTGGTCGAAGCCTCCGACAGCCCATGGGCCAGCCCCGTGGTTCTGGTTCCGAATGTGGTGTGTGGAATGTGTGTGGAATGTGGTGTGTGGAATGTGGTGTGTGGAATGTGTGTGGAATGTGGAATGTGTGTGGAATGTGTGTGGAATGTGTGTGGAATGTGGGTGGAATGTAGAGTGTGTGTGTGTGGAATGTGTGTGGAATGTTTGTGGTATGTGTGTGAAATGTGTGTGGAATGTGTGTGAAATGTGTGTGGAATGTGTGTGGAATGTGTGTGGAATGTGGTGTGTGGAATGTGTGTGGAATGTGTGTGGAATGTGGTGTGTGGAATGTGGTGTGTGGAATGTGGTGTGGGGAATGTGTGTGGAATGTGTGTGGAATGTGTGTGGAATGTGGAGTGTGTGAATGTGGAATGTGGAGTGTGTATGTGTGGAATGTGTGGAATGTATGTGGAATGTGGAGTGTGTGTGTGTGGAATGTGTGTGGAATGTATGTGGAATGTGGAGTGTGTGTGTGTGTAATGTGTGTGGAATGTGTGTGGAATGTGTGTGGAATGTGGTGTGTGGAATGTGGTGTGTGGAATGTAGTATGTGGAATGTGGTGTGTGGAATGTGGTATGTGGAATGTGTGTGGAATGTGGTGTGTGGAATGTGGTGTGTGGAATGTTTGTGGAATGTGGTGTGTGGAATGTGGTGTGTTAGAAAGGCGATCCCAGGGGGGAGGCAGAAGCTGTCTGACTGACCCTCCCGAGACCCACCTCTCCTTCTGGAGTTGGCCGAGCGTCGTCGAGAGGCCTCCGGGGTGGGGTTCCTCTCCTAGAATCGTAACAGCCGAGCACTCACACCACTACAAATGGACACCACACCAGAGGGTAGATTCTTAGAGTCTTTATCAACAATTAAGGCAGGTTCTCTCAGCAATATATACACACGGATCGAGGGATCCTTAATGTCTCGGTAACTGTGGGAATGGGGTAACGGGACAGTCTTAGTACCAGCCTGGCTACGCTCAGCTCTCAATCCTCGAGCTGGGGGGTTCCGCAAGGTCGAGCCGCGGCGTCGTCAGCAGGGCTCCGAAGATGGTTTCAGCGAGGTCGGGCCGCGGCAGCGCCAGCAGGGCTCCGAAGAGGGTTTCAGCGAGGTCGGGCCGCGGCAGCGCCAGCAGGGCTCCTAAGATGGTTTCAGCGAGGTCGGGCCGTGGCAGCGCCAGCAGGGCTCCGAAGATGGTTTCAGCGAGGTCGGGCCGCGGCAGCGCCAGCAAGGCTCCGAAGATGGTTTCAGCGAGGTCGGGCCGCGGCAGCGCCAGCAGGGCTCCGAAGTTCCAGGGTTCAGAGTAGCGAGTTCTTGTCAGGGTCAGCCGCGATTCAGTCTGCAGGGCTCTCGACTCCAGGATACAACTGCTGACCCATTCCAGCGCTGCCCCAGATATAGGTCTGGAGTCCTTTGATGTCTGCACCCTCGCGCCTGGGGGTCAGAGGGGCCGGGATGAGAGTGACCAGACACCCAGCACGGGGGTGGAGCCAGCTCCCAGGGAGGCCGGAGGGCGATCGAAACCAGGCATCCGGGAACGGCTGGAGGGCTATCGAAACTCTCCCCCTCCTTGATCCGTCAAGTGGCCGCTTTACCAATTGGTCGGATCTTGGTGCCTCGATGTCGGGGCTTCGCTGGGGCCGCGGCCGAGGTCAGGCCGAGGCCACGTGGTCAGGGCGTGGAGGGTCCAAGATGGAGTCGGGGCCTGAGATGGCGGCCCGGGATAGGGGTCGGACCAGCAGAGTGGGGCGAGTAGGGGTCGCCGTGTTCCTGAGGGGGAGAGCAGGGGGTCGCCAGGAGTGGCGGCTCCCGTTGAAGGTTGGAAAGGTAGTTTCGGCGGGGAGGACAGGGGTCGATGCTGTCCAGGGCCCGCCATGTGGGAGGAGTGGGACCACGCCACGAGGCCGGGTTCAACACACGTCCCCCCCAGCTGAAGGCAGGGAGAGTCACCCATCTTCTTGGGGGTTCTCCTCGCCGAGGCGGAAGAAGTGGGACAGGCCGTCGGCATTGGCGTGGTCGTTGCCGGGGCGATGTTCCACAGTTAAGTCCATCCCTTGGAGGGAGATGGACCATTGTAACAACTTTGGGTTTTCTCCTCGCATCTGCATCAACCACCGCAAAGGCCTGTGGTCAGTTTGCACCCGGAAGTGGGTGCCGAAGAGATAGGGTTGGAGTTTCTTGAGGGCCCACACCACGGCGAAGGCCTCTCGCTCAATGGTGCTCCAGCGTTGCTCTCGGGCCAGCAGACATCGGCTGATGAAGGCCACAGGTTGATCAACTCCTTCGGCGTTCATTTGGGAAAGGACCACCCCGACACCGTGCTCCGAGGCATCGGTTTGGACTACGAATTCCCGGCTGTAGTCGGGGGCTTGGAGCACGGGGGCGGTACACATCGCTGTCTTCAGAGTCTCAAAGGCGGCCTGACACTCGGGTGTCCAGTGCACCTTCTGTGGCTGCTTCTTGGAAGTGAGTTCGGTGAGGGGGCCCACAATGCTCCCATAATTCTTCACGAAGCGCCGGTAATACCCAGTGAGCCCCAGAAAAGGCTCTGACTGCGGTCTGGGTGACCAGGGGCTCCCAGGCTATGATGGCGTCGATCTTGGGTTGGAGGGGAGCCACATGGCCGCTCCCCACTTGGTGTCCCAGATAGGTCACGGAACCTTGGCCTATCTGGCATTTGCTTGCTTTGATGGTCAGTCCGGCCCGTCGGAGGGCCGCCAGGACCTCCCAGAGGTGCTTGAGGTGCTCGGCCCAGTGGAGGCTGTACACCGCAATATTGTCCAGATAGGCGGTGCTGAACTCTTCTAGCCCCGCCAGCACCTTATTCACCAGCCTCTGGAACGTTGCGGGGGCGTTCTTCATCCCGAAGGGCATCACCCTGAAGTGGTAGAGGCCATCGGGGGTAGAGAAAGCAGAGCGCTCTTGGGCGCCCGGGGTGAGTCCGATCTGCCAGTAGCCGGAGGTTAGGTTGAATGTGCTCAGGTAGCGGGCCGCCCCCAGGCGGTCGATCAGTTCATCGGCCCGGGGAATGGGGTGGGCATCGGTCCGGGTGACGGTGTTCAACCCCCGGTAGTCTACACAAAATCGCAGTTCGGGAGTGGCGCCAGGGGCGGCGGCTTTTGGGACCAGGACGACGGGACTGGCCCATGGACTGTCAGAGGGTTCGACCACCCCCAGGGCCAGCATCTTGGAGACCTCCGATTGAATGCAGGTCCGAACTCGGTCGGGAACTCGGTAGGCCCGGTGTCGCACAGGCGGGCTGTCCCCGGTGTCGACATCGTGGACGCACCACGGGGTGACTCCGGGGGTGAGAGAAAACAAGTCTGTGAATTGACCCAACAGCTTTTGACAGTCTTGGCGTTGTTCTGGGGTCAGGGCGACCCCCTCTACGGAGCCGTATTTCTCGGAGGTGCTCAGGAGGTCCGGTAGGGGCTCGGTGTGAGAAGTTGGCCTGATATATGATGTTTCCAATTCTGGAACCACCTTGTATCAGTCCAAATAACCCCTTATGGTGTCTGGTTGTAAGTCAACCTTGTAGACAAGCTATCTTAATGGTAGCATAGACTAAGCAGCCTTAAAGGCTTAACTCAAGAGGTCGTGTTAAGCGAGCTGTTTTACCAATCACAGTCCTGTAATATCAAATGAAAGGACACCACACAAGTATTTATTATAAAAATATATGTATTTATTACTCAAAATAATCCCCAGTATTCTTTATGAATAAAGGGGCACAAGCGTTAAATCAAAAGCACAGTATAACATACAAGTTGCACAATTATGGATGAGGGCGGGGGGCCACTCAGACCATATACTAAAAAAATGGTATAAGGGATACCAATCGATCAGTGGTTAGGCCTAGGGCCTAGGGAATCGCTGGGAGCAGTCGGGACAAGCAATGCTGAAGTCGGGAAAAGCCCGCGGGATTCGGGTGCAGCGCTGAAAGCGCACGCATGCACCAATGTTAGTCAATGGTGCGTAAAAGTTACACAAATAGAGTTTAAGGACACTTCCGCTGAACCTAGAAAGACAAAACTTTAGACACAGGCCCTAGAAGTGTGTACCAGTGTGGGAACACCGGCGTTGCAATGTTACCTCACCCACAGGAAGCGGGTGCATAGGGTCGAAGTGGCGTCGGGTTTCGTCACACAGGTTCTTGGTGCTTGAAGCTGAAGAGGCTGCAGGCGTTGTGAAGGAGAAGTGTCCAGTGGGGTCCAAGGGTGGACCTAAGTCGAAAATTACCTGAAAGTAGAGGGGACAGAGTCTGGGTCACTCAGCAGTGACCAGGGTGGAACCAGGACGGAACCAGGCAATGTCGGGCGCAATCAGGTGGTTGTTGAGGAGCTTCTCTCTGCTGTCACGTGGGCTCTGGGGCATCTGCGATGTTCAGGAGCAGGTCGCGACCTGTCCCACGTAGGTTCTCGCCGTTTGCGCTGTCGGCTTCAAGATTAGAGCAAACAACACTTGGCAAAAGCAATCCACGTGGAACTGGGAGATTACTTCTCACTCGGGCCAGGAGGGTTAGAGTGGGTGCTCCTTTTCAGGGGAGCGGGTGCAAATCTGGAGCAACCAGATTCACAAGTCGTATTTCGGGTTTCATCGGCACAGGGGCCACAAGCTGGCTGGCAAGTGACTGGGCCACCGCGTTGAGCCAAAAGAAGCAGAAGGACCACACGCAGCACTTGTCGAGTGTAGAGGGGTGAACTTCGGTGCAAGAGTGGCTCAGGGTTGGGGCTTCTCAAACCCTGCTGTGCAGCTTCAAGGGTCACTCGTGGGCTGCACGGTCAGCGTCTCGTGGTCTTTCCAAGATGGTGTGCCCCACGCTTCCGGTCGCCTCCACGGGTCTCAGCTCTGCAGGAACTGTGGATCGGGCTGTTAGAAGACAGGCAAGCTTGATCTCGTCGATCTCTGTCGCTCGAGTTCTGGCGGGAACTGCAACAAAGTAGATGTCGAGGTGCTGGATGGTGCCTGTTTGCACAGGGTGGTCACTCCTTGACCACAAGGGAGATTCTTCAGTCTTCTACGTTGAGTAGGATGTCGAAGGGTCCAGAGTTTCGTTTCTTATGTTTCATCAGGATAATCTGAAGTGCATTGGCACTGCTCCCACTCTTATTCGAATCTGGGGGGCTGGATTACCTGCTAGGTCCCCTCCTATGGGTGGGACCCAGGAAGGGGGTGGATACACCCCTTTCCTTTGATCCAGGCCGCGCTGGGTCTGGGGCTGGTGTGCCCCAGAACCGGTTTGACCGGATTATGCAAGGGGAAGCCTTGTGCTCCCCGTGCAGTGTCTGGTTTCTTTCAAACCTCCCTGCTACAATCCACTATCTCCTGTCTGGGGGGGTGTGACACCTCCCTGCGACAGGAAACCCTTTGTCCAGGCCCCTTTGGCTGAGTTTCGGTCAGCTTCAGGGGGTCAAACTTGTGTCTGTGGCAGAAGCATCCATTTTGTCGATCTGAGGTCCTATTAGAAATTAACCGCATTTCAGTAAAGTAACATGTCTTCTCCCTCTAGAGGGGTGGAATGCTATCCCCGTTGCCAGGACTGGCGAGGGGATAGTATTCCAAATCGTATGACACCTTACACGACATGTTTTGATAAAGCCAAACCAAAGTTGCTATATAACCGTGAGGATTATAATGCACTTAAGAGTATATGGTATGGCATTATCCCGGAACAGCTTAGGGAGTTGTTCCCGACAGCTGCAGACAGGCTTAGCTCATGCTAGAGCTCCATCTCACATTAAACCACGCACGCTGCCTCCAGGATTGATGAGGCCTTCCATAGGAGTGGCTCACAGGTTTATATGTGTCCAGATATAGGTTTAGATATAGGTACACTATATCTAAGCAAGAGGTGATTACACCATTTTGCCCCAGCTGAATGATAAGCCAGTTGTGTCAATTTAAGAACCAGCCAGGGGTGGCAAAAGATATGCTGCAGCCCCTGGTAGGCCTTGGTGGCACCTATGCCCTGGGCACCTATAGTGCATGGTACAGGGGCTGACAAGGAGTCCATTTCCAATTGTGGTATGTACCTAGGGTACATGGAATCCATTTTACAGAGAGAGCAGATAGCCTGGGGCCCTGATTAGCAGGGAACCAGGCCAACTAAGTCGAAAACCAGCTAAACACAAGGCAAAAAATCTGGGGTAACCATAGTCAGGTAGTCACCTTCCTACACTCGGAGTCGTCTTCGGCCCCGCCATCAGTAGCCATCAGCAGGCTAAGTTCCGTTCGGACAAAGTGAGGCTTAAGTCGGTTGGTGTGGAGGACCCGGAGGGGGTTCCTGGGGGACTCCATGTCCACCAGGTAAGTGACAGGGCTCTTGCGCTCCACCACTTTGAAGGGCCCAGTCCACTTGTCCTGGAGGGCACATGGTTCGACCGGGGACATGACCCAGACCTGTTGGCCCGGCTCGAACTCAATGGAAGAGGCGTTTTGGTCATACCAGCGTTTCATCTCCTCTTGGCTGGCCTCGAGGTTGTCTTTGGCAAGTTCCCGGAACCGCCGGGTCTGGTTTCGGAGCGTCAGGAGGTACCGGTAGACGTCGGGGGGAGCATCTTGGACTGCAGCCTCCCAGCCTTCTTTGACCAGGCTGAGGGGACCCCGGACGGGGTGTCCGTACAATAGTTCGAAGGGGCTGAACCCCAGAGACTTCTGAGGGACCTCCCGATAGGCGAAGAGGAGGCAGGGCAGCAACACGTCCCATTGGCTGATTTACTGTGTGTTATCGTAGCGCCCTGCTGACTGAGAGCAGTGGCACTGCTTTTTAAATTGTTATACTTTGCTATGCTATACTTCTGTTTTAACCTTTGCTGAAAATCAACAGGAGACTAACTTCACTTATTTTTCCAGGGCTCGGTGGTGTGCGGGCGCCATCTTACATTGGGCTGGTCAGGCGACCTAGCTCGGCGCCACACCCACCGCGCTCCGCCCCTATTTAAATGTCCCCTATGAGGAAGCGCAGCGGACGAGCGCAGCGGGCGCGACGAAGGCGCGCCGAAGTCGAGCCTAAGTCTAGCCCGTCTGCGCCCGTCCGCGGCCGGACGGGGCTAGGGGCTAGGGGCGCGTCCTCACGCCCTTCCAATCTCCTACTCTTCTGAGGATCTAAAAGCCATACAGGGCCATTGGTCTCTACCTGATTCCATCATTTGTCATCTTTCTTCTCTCGGTCTTGCTTCTTCATCTCTTCAGTTTCCTCCCTCTCAGTCGACATCCTCGACGCTGCCCTTCTCTCATTCTAGTCCTTCATCCTCTCTCCCTCCTTTGTCTATCATCTTGCTCAACACCAGGTCAGCGGTTAGACACTATCAGGAACTGTTCGTTCTGCTTGATTCTCACAAGCCTGACATACTATTCTTAACCGAAACCTGGTTCTGTGAGTCCTCCCTGCCCCCTCTTCTGGCTGCTCTCCCTCCTTCTTACGCGGCCCTCCGTGCAGACCGCCTAGCGGGCAAGACAGGGGGCGGCATGGCTCTTATTGCCCGGTCTGAGTACAATTTTCAACTTCTTCCCTCTCCTCTCATTACCTCCACTGAGCATCTCGTGGTTCGCTCTCTTACTTTCTCTCCCCCGCTTACCTGTCAACTAATGTATCGCCCGCCCAGTCTTCACACTTGTTTATGCCAGCCTTGCAGGACTTACTGGCCACGTTGGCAGTCAATTACGCCTCAGTCCTAGTGTTAGGCGATTTTAACTATTGGCCCACGGACCCCCTCGAGTGTACTTCTTCCAAACAGTTCACAGAATCACTTCAATCCCTGAACTTTGTCTCTCACAGACAAGTTCCGACACACTCACACGGACATTTGTTAGACCAGGTTTGGTCTCTCAATACTTCTGTTTCCTCCGTGTCTGTGTCCCCATGTCCCTGGTCAGATCATGCCCTAATCTCCTTTTCCCTCCACCTCAACCCTGTAACTAAGGTCCCGCTTGCCAAAAACACCTGGGCGCGGAACTGGAACCATGTCGACCTCCCTTCGTTATCTTCTTCTCTCCTGAACTCTTCACCTGATTTGGCAGGCCTATCCTCTTCATCTCAAGCCACAGCCATCAACACCTGGCTCGCTGGAGGCTGCGACTTGGTAGCCCCCCTACGTCGGATTTCAACTAGATGGACTAAGGAGTCAAATCGGTGGTTCAGTGAAGACCTGAAAGAAAAAAAGCTGACCCTTCGGCGGGCTGAGAGGCAATGGAGAAGGGACTATTGTCCTTTATTGAAAACACACTATACCACACTATTAAGCGACTACAAAAAAGCCATACTAGACGCCAAAACTGCCTATTTTTCAGAAAAAATTCTGGTGGCTGAGAATAAATCTAGGGAGATTTTCACAATTATTCACGACCTAGCCTTTTCTGACAGGGCTACACTCAAACCTCCTCCCACCCAGCCCTTATGTGATTTGTTGAATTCCTATTTTTCGGAAAAAATTATTAACATCAAGGCCAATATTCCATCCCCTTCTTTGACTTTTGTTGAACCCCTTCCTCCTACTGTCCAGTGCTGCCTTTCCTCGATCCCCCCTCTCACCGAAGAAGTGTTCTTGGCAATACTTCCTAAGGTAAAATCAGGCTCCCCGGCAGATATTTGCCCTGCCTGTATTCTTCAACAGATTTACTCTGTTTGCACCCGACCCCCGATCACCTTTCTCAACAGTTCCCTTGCTCAGGGGGTTGTGATCCCAGCACTCAAATCTGCTACAATAGTGCCTATTCTGAAGAAGCCTGGTGCAGATCCATCCGCCCCAGTCAACTATCGCCCTATTTCACTGTTGCCCTATTTGGGCAAGGTGCTTGAGCGCCATGTAACATCGGTACTCAGCGCCCATGTAGAAGCAAATGGGGGCCTGGCGTCTTGTCAGGCGGGCTTCTGGCCTAGGCACTCCACTGAGTCCGTCGTGGTGTCGGTCCTGGACAACCTCAGGGAGGGCATGGACCAAAACAAACACCAGGCCCTGGTGCTCCTCGATCTCTCCGCCGCTTTTGACACGGTCGACCATTCCATCTTGCTTACACGTGTCGGAGTGGCAGGAATCGGGGGCTCAGCCCTGGTTTGGCTATTGTCCTTCCTGAGGGACCGCACCCAGGCGGTCCGGTTGGGGGATTTCTCTGCCACCCCACTTAAGGTCACGTGTGGTGTTCCCCAGGGTTCTTCTCTTTTTCCTCTTTTGTTCAATCTTTATATCTATCCCCTAATTTTTGCACTCCAGCAGCTGGAGGTCACCGTTTATAACTATGCGGATGACCTCCAGCTCATCTTCAACCTCTCTTCATCTCCTCATTCTATTTCTAACTTTCAGGCTATTATGAATTTTATCAGGGACTGGATGAACCACAACCATCTGAAGCTGAACCCGGATAAAACTGAGTTGGTTCTCACGGGTGTTTCTTCCAGTCCCTGGAACTCTTTATTTTGGCCCTCTTCCTTTGGTCCCCCTCCCACTCCCTCTCCCATAGTTAAGACTTTAGGCATTAAAATGAATAATCACCTCACTTTACACTCACAAATTAGTTCTGTTGTCTCTTCTTGCTTTCTCACTCTCCGCACTATTCGCACTGTCTCCCGTTTCTTTTCTCCCCTGGCACTAAAACTGATTATGTCCGCCCTGGTGATCTCCCGGCTGGACTACGCCAATGCCCTATACAACGGCATTCCGGCGTACAGCCTCCGGAAGCTCCAACTGGTCCAAAACCAGGCGGCCCGATTAGTGTATGGTCTTTCCCGCTCCCACCACTCAACTCCTTTATTGAAGGCGCTCCATTGGCTGCCTGTCAGGGAGCGATCCCTTTTTAAAATTGGCTGCATGGTATTCCAGGCGCGCCAGGGCTCAGCTCCCGCCTTCATTATCTCTCTGATAAGGGAGTATATCCCTGCCAGAGAGCTCCGCTCATCATCCCAATCACTTCTGCAGGTACCCCGCTACAAGCGCAAAAAGTGGAGTGGGGCCAACTTCTCTGTTTTGGCACCCACTTTTTGGAACTCCCTTCCCGACCACTTACGGTCGGCCAAGCACTACTCTCTTTTCCGGAAAGACCTTAAAACCTTCTTATTCACTCAGGCATTCCCTATGTAAATTGTCCTCACTGCTCCCCTCATTGCACCAGTAGTTATTGCCTCTCCACTGCTATTTTTGCCTCCATAGCGCCAAGAAACCGCACGGTGAATGCTGCGCTCTACAAGTATTTTAATTTCAAATTCAATTGGCGTCGCAAGGGCTCTTCCAGGCCCATGATCATCCCCTTGAGTGTTCGATTAAAACGTTCCACCAGTCCATTCCCTTGGGGGTGGTAGGGGGTCGTAAACTTGTATGTGACCCCGCACTGTTGCCACAGGGACTTCATGTATCGGGAAATGAAGTTCGTACCCCGGTCACTGACGCCCTCTCGGGGGAAGCCTACCCGGGAGAAGATCCGCATCAGTGCCCGGCCCACCACAGGGGCCGTCTCGGTCCGGAGAGGGATGGCTTCGGGATAGCGGGTGGCATGGTCCACCTGGACGAGAATAAAACGGTGCCCTTGAGAGGTTCGGGGCTCCAGAGGCCCCACAATGTCGATCCCCACCCGCTCGAATGGGGTGTTGACGACTGGGAAGGGTTTAAGGGGGCCCTTGTGCTTCCCTCCGCTCTTCCCGCTGGCTTGGCATGTTGGGCAAGTCCGGCAGTGATTGTGCACATCATTCCTCTTTTTTGGCCAGTAGAAATGGGTCACCAGGCGGCTGTAGGTTTTGTCCTGCCCCAGGTGTGCCAGGTTCAGGAGGAAGTCTCTGAACCGGAGGGGGACCACCAGCACCCGGCTGGCCCCCAGTTCGGCAATCTTCTGTTCGCTGTAGAGGAGATCGTTGTCTCAATAGACCCAGTGGGACCCCGATGGGTCTCAGGCGGCGGCTTGCTGTTGGGTCCCCTCGAGGGAGGGACACGCTTTCTGTTCTTGACGGAACTGCTCTCGTGTGGGGCGACCTTCTTGGCGCCATTGGGCTAGTTCCGGGAGGTCGCCGAGCTCGGCAATTGCTTCACGGTTGGGCCCCAGTGGACCCGGCTCGCGGTCGGCGTCTTCGGGGTCGGAGGGCGGCGGCGGTGCGGGCCACTCCGGTTCTTCGGTCGGGGTGGATTCAGTCGGGATGGTGGCCCGAGCGGTCATGGATCGGGTGGTCGCACAGACCCACTCGGGAAGGCCTAGCATCCCCAGATGCTCTCTCCGCTCGACGTCGGCCTAGGGGGAACTTTCTAGGTTGTTAACGAGGAGGCAGTCCACGGGGGCATCGTCCCGGGCGGTCACTTTCAGCATGCCCGACACTCCCCCCCATTCGAAGGGGGTTCGGGCCATCTGGCACAGGCTCTCTGAATTGTCCGCCGACCGTACTGGGCACAGCACTTTGGGCAGGATCTGGTCAGGGGTCACCAAGTGGCAACGGACGGCCATCATGCTGGCTCCGGTGTCGCGGAGGGCTTCGGCCCTGTGCCCATTAATGGTGACCCACTGGCGGTACTTCTGGGTGTTGCCCAGAATCGGGGCCCGGGGGACCATGTCTCTTTCGCCTAGACATACCAGGGACATGGCGGCGGGCTCCCACTCGGTCTGGTCTTCGTCATAGTTCTCTTCTTCGCCCCTTTCTTCTCCCAGGGAGGCAGCTGCGATCTGGCGGTTTGGAGGACCAGTGGTGCCGGGCCGTTGGTTCATCGGGCAGTGGGGGTCACTGGCATAGTGACCGGGCTGCTGGCATTTGTGGCAGATAACGTTCGAGCGGGGCCCCGGCCGTGCTGGGGGGGCCCCTCTTCTGGCCAGGGATGGCGAAGTGTGGGTCGGGGGCGGCACCACGGGGGAGTCGCTGTTCCTATTCTGGCCTCCTCCGCCGCCTCGCGGCCGGTGGGTCCCCGGGGGAGCTCGGCCGTAGTCGCCCATCGAGTTCCGGGGGACCCGGGTGCTCACCCATCGATCGGCCTCGATGGCGAGTTTACGTGGCTCGGTCAGCTTGCTGTCGAGGAGATCGTGCCTGAGTTCGACAAAACAGTTGTTGGAGAGGTGCTCCCATACAATGAGGTTGAACAGCTGCTCGTAGGTGGTGACCTGGCTGCCTTTGATCCACCCCTCTAGGGCTCTACTATAGAAGTTCACGTACTCCACCCATGTAGTACCGGGGATTTTCTTACAGTCTCGGAATCGCTGCCGGTACATCTCGGGGGTGAGTCCATAGCGAGTAAGGAGGGTGGCTTTCAAATGTTCGTAAGAGGTCATCTCGGCGTCTGGAAGTTCTAGCAGGGCGTCTCTCCCTTCATTGATGAACTTCCCCCACAAGCCGGCACCCCAGTCTTTTTGGAGTACTCGATGAGAGGCCATGGCCACCTCGTAGGCCTTAAACCATTGTTGGATGTCGTCGTTTTTATAGTATTCTTTGACGACATCTTGGGGATGTGGACCTTCGTGTCCGCAGGAGGAGGTGGGCTCCGGTTCCCGGAGGCGCTGGCCTCACCATTTTTGGCCTTGATCTCAAGTTCTTTTAAGCCACGCTCATGCTCGAACGTGAGCTTCTTCTCCTCTAAGTCCCTCTGCCTTCGTTTCTCCTCCAGGTCTCCTTGCAGCCGTAGTTGCTCAAGGGCTATCTTTTTCTCGGCCAGCTGTAGTTCTCCGTCCAGACGGAGTCGGGCGAGCTCCAATTCGTGGAGCCGGCTCTTTTCTCGCTCTCGAGCGTCTTCGTGGGAGAGGCCCGTGTCTACGTTTGTATGTCTTTCCTCCGCTGGGGTTGTGAGGGTTTCCGGATGCATGTCCGGGACTGTGTCATCTTCGGTCTGGGGTGGCGTCGCTCCTGCCTCCACCCATGTTTGTAGGGCCTGCTTGAAATCGTCCTTGGTGCTTAGTCCAGTGGTAGCGATGCCCAGGTCCTTGCAGAATTGTTTCAATTCTTTGTGGTTATATTCTTCCAACCGTTCCTTCTGGAACTCCGCGGTCGGTCTGGTTTCTTTGGTAGTCATGGTTGTGGTGTGTTTCTGTCAGTAGTGGGTGAGTCACTCTCTGTACGATTTGCGTCGGCTCGGATCGCACCGCCTGCCACCAATGTTAGAAAGGCGATCCCAGGGGGGAGGCAGAAGCTGTCTGACTGACCCCCCTTGAGACCCACCTCTCCTTCTGTAGTTGGCCGAGCGCCGTCGAGAGGCCTCCGGGGTGGGGTTCCTCTCCTAGAATTGTAACAGCCGAGCACTCACACCACTACAAATGGACACCACACCAGAGGGTTGATTCTTAGAATCTTTATCAACAATCAAGGCAGGTTCTCTCAGCAATATATATACACACGGATCGAGGGATCCTTAATGTCTCGGTAACTGTGGGAATGGGGTAGCGGGACAGTCTTAGTACCAGCCTGGCACAGGGATACCCTACGCTCAGCTCTCAATCCTCGAGCTGGGGGGTTCCGCAAGGTCGAGCCGCGTCGTCGTCAGCAGGGCTCCGAAGATGGTTTCAGCGAGGTTGGGCCGCGGCAGCGCCAGCAGGGCTCCGAAGAGGGTTTCAGCGAGGTCGGTCCGTGGCAGCGCCAGCAGGGCTCCGAAGATGGTTTCAGCGAGGTCGGGCCGCGGCAGCAGGGCTCCGAAGATGGTTTCAGCGAGGTCGGGCCGCGGCAGCGCCAGCAGGGCTCCGAAGTTCCAGGGTTCAGAGTAGCAAGTTCTTCTCAGGGTCAGCCGCGATTCAGTCTGCAAGGCTCTCGACTCCAGGATACAACTGCTGACCCATTCCAGAGCTGCCCCAGATATAGGTCTGGAGTCCTTTGATGTCCGGACCCTCGCGCCTGGGGGTCAGACGGGCCGGGATGAGAGTGTCCAGACACCCAGCAGGGGGGTGGAGCCAGCGCCCAGGGAGGCCGGAGGGCGATCGAAACCAGGCGTCCGGGGACGGCTGGAGGGCTATAGAAACTCTCCCCCTCCTTGATCCGTCAAGTGGCCGCTTTACCACCTGGTCGTATCTTGGTGCCTCTATGTCGGGGCTTCGCGTGGGTCACGGCCGAGGTCGGTCCGAGGCCACGTGGTCCGGGCGTGGAGGGTCCAAGATGGAGTCGGGGCCTGAGATGGCGGCCCGGGATAGGGGTCGGACCAGCAGAGTGGGGCGAATAGGGGTCGCCGTGTTCCTGAGGGGGGGAGCCGGGGGTCCCCAGGAGTGGCGGCTCTCGTTGAAGGTTGGAGAGGTAGTTTCGGCGGGGAGGACAGGGGTCGATGCTGTCCAGGGCCCGCCATGTGGGAGGAGTGGGACCACGCCACGAGGCCGGGTCCAACATGGTGTGTGGAATGTGGTGTGTGGAATGTGGTGTGTGGAATGTGGAGTGTGTGTGGAATGTGGAGTGTGTGGAATATGTGTGGAATGTGGTGTGTGGAATGTGGTGTGTGTGGAATGTGGTGTGTGGAATGTGGTGTGTGGAATGTGGTGTGTGGAATGTGTGTGGAATGTGTGTGGAATGTGGTGTGTGGAATGTGTGTGAAATGTGTGTGAAATGTGTGTGGAATGTGGAATTTGTGTGGAATGTGGTGTGTGGAATGTGGTGTGTGGAATGTGGTGTGTGTGGAATGTGTGTGGAATGTGTGGTGTGGGATGTGTGTGGAATGTGGTGTGTGTGGAATGTGGTGTGTGGAATGTGGTGTGGAATGTGTGTGGAATGTGGTGTGTGGAATGTGGTGTGTGGAATGTGGTGTGTGGAATGTGTGTGGAATGTGTGTGGAATGTGTGTGGAATGTGGTGTGTGTAATGTGGTGTGTGTAATGTGGTGTGTGTAATGTGGTGTGTGGAATGTGTGTGGAATGTGGTGTGTGGAATGTGTGTGGAATATGGTGTGTGGAATGTGCGTGGAATGTGGTGTGTGGAATGTGTGTGGAATGTGCGTGGAATGTGCGTGGAATGTGCGTGGAATGTGGTGTGTGGAATGTGGTGTGTGGAATGTGTGTGGAATGTGGTGTGTGGAATGTGTGTGGAATGTGGTGTGTGGAATCTGTGTGGGATGTATGTGGAATGTGTGTGGAATGTGGTGTGTGTGGAATGTGGTGTGTGGAATGTGTGTGGAATGTGTGTGAAATGTGGTATGTGTGGAATGTGGTGTGTGTGTGGAATGTGGTGTGTGGAATGTGGCACGTGTGGTGTGTGTGGAATGTGGTGTGTGGAATGTGGCATGTGTGGTGTGTGTGGAATGTGGTGTGTGGAATGTGGTGTGTGGAATGGGGTGTGTGGAATGGGGTGTGTGGAATATGTGTGGAATGTGGAATGTGTGGAATGTGGAGTGTGTGTGTGGAATGTGGAATGTGTATGGAATGTGGTGTGTGGAATGTGTGTGGAATGTGGTGTGGAATGTGTGTGGAATGTGGAATGTGGAATGTGGAGTGTGGAATGGGGTGTGTGAAATGGGGTGTGGAATGTGTGTGGAATTTGGAATGTGTGTGGAATGTGGTGTGTGGAATGTGTGTGGAATGTGGTGTGTGGAATATGTGTGGAATGTGGTGTGTGGAATGTGGTGTGGAATGTGGTGTGTGGAATGGGGTGTGTGGAATGTGTGTGGAATGTTGTATGTGGAATGTGGTGTGTGGAATGTGTGAAATGTGGTGTGTGTGGAATGTGGTGTGTGGAATGTGGCATGTGTGGTGTGTGTGGAATGTGTGTGGAATGTGTGTGGAATGTGTGTGGAATGTGGTGTGTGGAATGTGGTGTGTGGAATGTGGTGTGTGGAATGGGGTGTGTGGAATGGGGTGTGTGGAATGGGGTGTGTGGAATGGGGTGTGTGGAATGTGGAGTGTGTGGAATGTGGAGTGTGTGTGGAATGTGGAGTGTGTGTGTGTGTGTGGAATGTGGAATGTGTGTGGAATGTGGAATGTGTGTGGAATGTGTGTGGAATGTATGTGGAATGTGGTGTGTGGAATGTGGTGTGTGGAATGTGGTGTGTGGAATGTGGTGTGGTGTGTGGAATGTGTGTGGAATGTGTGTGGAATGTGTGTGGAATGTGGTGTGTGGAATGTGGTGTGTGGAATGGGGTGTGTGGAATGTGGTGTGTGGAATTTGGAATGTGTGTGTGTGGAATGTGGAATGTGTGTGTGTGGAATGTGGTGTGTGGAATGTGTGTGGAATGTGGTGTGTGGGTGTGTGGAATGTGGAATGTGTGTGGAATGTGGTGTGTGGAATGTGGTGTGTGGAATGTGGTGTGTGGAATGTGCGTGGAATGTGCGTGGAATGTGCGTGGAATGTGCGTGGAATGTGCGTGGAATGTGCGTGGAATGTGCGTGGAATGTGCGTGGAATGTGCGTGGAATGTGCGTGGAATGTGGTGTGTGGAATGTGGTGTGTGGAATGGGGTGTGTGGAATGTGGTGTGTGGAATGTGGTGTGTGTGGAATGTGGTGTGTGTGGAATGTGGTGTGTGTGGAATGTGGTGTGTGTGGAATGTGGTGTGTGTGGAATGTGGTGTGTGTGGAATGTGGTGTGTGTAATGTGTGTGTAATGTGTGTGTGGAATGTGGTGTGTGTGGAATGTGGTGTGTGTGGAATGTGGTGTGTGTAATGTGTGTGTAATGTGTGTGTGGAATGTGGTGTGTGTGGAATGTGGTGTGTGTGGAATGTGGTGTGTGTGGAATGTGGTGTGTGTGGAATGTGGTGTGTGGAATGTGGTGTGTGGAATGTGGTGTGTGGAATGTGGTGTGTGGAATGTGGTGTGTGTGCGTGGAATGTGCGTGGAATGTGCGTGGAATGTGCGTGGAATGTGCGTGGAATGTGCGTGGAATGTGCGTGGAATGTGCGTGGAATGTGTGTGGAATGTGGTGTGTGGAATGTGGTGTGTGGAATGTGGTGTGTGTGTGTGGAATGTGTGTGGAATGTGGTGTGTTTAATGTGTGTAGAATGTGGTGTGTGGAATGTGGAATGTGGTGTGTGGAATGTGGTGTGTGGAATGTGGTATGTGTGGAATGTGGTGTGTGGAATGTGGTGTGTGGAATGTGGTGTGTGGAATGTGGTGTGTGGAATGTGGTGTGTGGAGTGTGAAATGTGGTGTGTGGAATGTGTGAAATGTGGTGTGTGTGGAATGTGGTGTGTGGAGTGGTGTGTGTGGTGTGTGTGGAATGTGGTATGTGGAATGTGTGTGGAATGTGTGTGGTGTGTGGAATGTGGTGTGTGGAATGTGGTGTGTGGAATGTGGTGTGTGGAATGTGGTGTGTGGAATGGGGTGTGTGGAATGGGGTGTGTGGAATGGGGTGTGTGGAATGGGGTGTGTGGAATGGGGTGTGTGGAATGGGGTGTGTGGAATGGGGTGTGTGGAATGGGGTGTGTGGAATGGGGTGTGTGGAATGGGGTGTGTGGAACGTGGTGTGTGGAACGTGGTGTGTGGAACGTGGTGTGTGGAACGTGGTGTGTGGAACGTGGTGTGTGGAACGTGGTGTGTGGAACGTGGTGTGTGGAACGTGGTGTGTGGAACGTGGTGTGTGGAACGTGGTGTGTGGAATGTTTGTGGAATATGTGTGGAATGTGCGTGGAATGTGCGTGGAATGTGTGTGGAATGTGCATGGAATGTGTGTGGAATGTGCGTGGAATGTGGTGTGTGGAATGTGTGTGGGATGTGCGTAGAATGTGGTGTGTCTGGAATGTGTGTGGGATGTGTGTGGAATGTGGTGTGTGTGGAATGTGGTGTGTGTGGAATGTGGTGTGTGTGGAATGTGTGTGGAATGTGGTGTGTGGAATGTGGTGTGTGGAATGTGTGTGGAATGTGGTGTGTGTGGAATGTGGTGTGTGTGGAATGTGGTGTGTGTGGAATGTGGTGTGTGTGGAATGTGGTGTGTGTGGAATGTGGTGTGTGTGTGTGGAAGGTGGTGTGTGGAATGTGTGTAGAATGTGGTGTGTGGAATGTGGAATGTGGTGTGTGGAATGTGGTGTGTGGAATGTGGTGTGGAATGTGGTATGTGTGGAATGTGGTATGTGTGGAATGTGGTATGTGTGGAATGTGGTATGTGTGGAATGTGGTATGTGTGGAATGTGGTATGTGTGGAATGTGGTATGTGTGGAATGTGGTATGTGTGGAATGTGGTATGTGTGGAATGTGGTATGTGTGGAATGTGGTGTGTGGAATGTGGTGTGTGGAATGTGGTGTGTGGAATGTTGTTTGTGGAATGTGGTGTGTGGAATGTGTGGAATGTGGTGTGTGTGGAATGTGGTGTGTGGAATGTGGTGTGTGGAATGTGGTGTGTGTGGTGTGTGGAATATGGTGTGTGGAATGTGGTGTGTGCAATGCGTGTGGAATGTGGTGTGTGCAATGCGTGTGTGGAATGTGTGTGGAATGTGTGTGGAATGTGTATGTGGAATGTGTGTGGAATGTGTATGTGGAATATGTGTGGAATGTGGTGTGTGGAATGTGTGTGGAATGTGGTGTGTGGTGTGTAGAATGTGTGTGGAATGTGGAATGTGGTGTGTGTGGTGTGTGTGGAATGTGGTGAGTGGAATGTGGTGTGTGTGCGGAATGTGTGTGGAGCGTGGCGTGTGGAATGTGTGTGGAATGTGGAATGTGTGTGGAATGTGGTGTGTAAAATGTGTGTGGAATGTGTGTGGAAAGTGGTGTGTGGAATGTGGTGTGTGGAATGTGTGTGGAATGTGATATGTGGAATGTGATATGTGGAATGTGATATGTGGAATGTGGAGTGTGTGTGTGGAATGTGTGTGGAATGTGGTATGTGGAATGTGCAATGTGGTGTGTGGAATGTGGAATGTGTGTGGAATGTGGAGTGTGGAATGTGTGTAGAATGTGCTGTGTGGAATGTGGTGTGTGAAATGTGGTGTGTGGAATGTGGAATGTGGTGTGTGGAATGTGGTGTGTGGAATGTGGAATGTGGTGTGTGGAGTGTGGAATGTGGTGTGTGGAATGTGGAATATGTGTGGGATGTGGTATGCGGATGGAATGTGGAATGTGTGTGGAATGTGGATTGTGGTGTGTGAAATGTGAGTGAATGTGGTGTGTGGAATTTGGTGTGTGGAATGTGGTGTGTGGAATGTGGTGTGTGGAATGTGGTGTGTGTGTGGAATGTGGTGTGGGTGTGTGTGTGTGTGTGTAAGTGTGTGTGTGTGTGTGTGTGTGTGTGTGGTGTGTGTGTGAGGTGTATGTCAGAGGTATGTGTATGTGTTGGGGGGATGAGGTGTGTGTGTAGGAGTAAAGTAAATAATTAAGAAAAAGAGAACGAGTGAGGGAGCAAAGGAAGGGAACAGAGGGTAAGTGAACTAAAGAATGGGGACTGAAAGAAGTTGAATGTGAGAGGGAAAATAGGGAAAGGGGAGTAAACATGGAGAATAAGAGTAAGTGACGGAAGCAAAGTAAAGAAACAGGAGTGAGGTTGGTTGAGAAATTATTAGTGAGGTTAAATTATGCAAATTAACTACAGAGGAGACAGTCTACATTGAATTTAAAACTCTGCGTTGGTACCTACATGCTGGTACTTATATCACCCACACATCACAACAACTCTATGCAGAGCTACCCTACCTCTAAGCACTTTCAATTATTATTTTACTGTTTCACTTGGTTTCCCCCGTGGTACGCTTCCTGGTACGCTCCCCGGCGCGCGTACCGGGCGCTCCCCCCGCGAAAATCGAAAAAAAAGTACTTTTTTTTGTTGCCCCGCGGGGCCCTTTTATGGCCCCCACATCAAACCTAGGGGGTCAGGGGGGGATCTACCCTGCCCCCTTATGGTCATTTCCCCCTTTGTTTTTGCCACCTCTTGTGCCTCGATCCTACCGAGACTCAAGATGGCGGCCACTCCGGACTGTTTGGAATGTTTACAGACACCCGAGAGCCAATCAGCTTTCCGCGCGCGAACTCGCGTAGCGCGCTTATAGATATATATATTTTTTTGAACCTAAATTACTCAAAATCCTCTGGAGCACATATCTTGAGACATAGCAAAGGCACATCGGGCTACCAGTCCCTACAATTTTGCCAAGTTTGGTGAAAATCCATTCAGCCGTTCAAGCTAAAAATGAGTCCAACCGCCCTATGGAAATTAACATGGGGAAAACACGTTTTGGGACCCCCCTTTTATCTCGGCCCCCGATTGATGAATCCCGCCCAAACTTTCAGGGAAGGAGCGGAGAGCAGTGAGGCAAATTTGAGGAAAATTCCAGGCAGATTCCTCAACCGGCGCCAAAGTTATTTCCAATAGAATGTTGTAATTTCCCTATGGAAAACAATCCTAACTATAACTACCTACTGGCGACCGCCAGTAGGTAATATATATATATCTATATATATATATATATATATATATATATATATATATATATATATATATATATTCACTGAAAAAAACCATAGGTTTCAGGAGTTATATAGATAGGAATTAGTTTTTAAAAAACCTTTGAAATTCACTCAAAAAACTATAAGTTTTAGTGGTGTTATAGTTAGCTGGACATTTTACTCATACAAAACCAATGAAATTGCTCTATATAGTTAGTTGTACTAACTATATTTCGCGCACCCGCAATCCACTGCTGATGATGTCACATATTAGATCATTCATGACATGGTCAGTGACATCACTGATGACATCTCAAATGACATCACTGATGACATCACTGATGACATCATCCAGTGAATGTGGTTTGCTTCGTTATTTAAATATGCATTATATATATAGCAATTTACATTGAAGAATGAGTGGATATATATAAATAAATATTTGGATGGAGGATTTAGTAGCAGTGTAATTGACTGTTTACTTGACCAATTTATAATGTCTCACTAAATATAGTGGATAGTGAAAAAACTGTGTGAATATCTGTATCACTCTGTCAGTTGTTGTGTAAACTGATTCTACAGTTGGTTACTAGCTATGTGAAAGTCTATATTAGTTATTGATTAGTTAACTGAGTATTTGTATGGGAGTGTGAAAGTGTGTGTGGTTCGGTGGGGGGTGTGTGACTGTCCAAAGATGTGTGAATAGTTGATTCAGTAGATATATGAAGTTAAAACTACATGTTCTAACAGTTTGGGTGAGGGAATCTCTTTATGGGTGTGGTGATGAGCAAATATATTTCTCAAAGGTACAGGTCCAACAAACTAGAAAAATAAAAGGCAGTGTATGTGTCAGTTGTTGTATATAAATAAGTATACATAAGACACAATGATTGTGTGAGTGACTGTATGGATAACTGTATACTTGTAATAATGATTTTATAATTCACTAAGTATGACTTACTATCTAAATGAATAGAAGAAGTGGTGTTTGTATAAGTGTTTTGCTAAGTAAATATGTAAGTATGATCCATTGTTTGCATAAGTGAGTAGGATGACTTCATATGTGAATAGGAAGCGTGCTGTTTAATGTCGATATAGATGTATAAGTATTTTTTATAGTGTTCTATTGTTCATTGACAGCATGTATGAGTGAATCCATAGGTATGTGATTAGATGTGTGTATACATCTATGAATCACTGAGTGGATTTTTAGATACTTGTATTGCTGTGACAATGGATTTAAATATGATACTCTGTATTTTACAAACAGTGATGAAAAATTGTAATAGTGTATGAAAAGGTGTATGTGATTGTCACGTGGATGATGTCATCAGTGATGTCATCGGTGATGTCATTTGAGATGTCATCAGTGATGTCACTGACCATGTCATGAATGATCTAATATGTGACATCATCAGCAGTGGATTGCGGGTGCGCGAAATATAGTTAGTACAACTAACTATATAGGAGCAATTTCATTGGTTTTGTATGAGTAAAATGTCCAGCTAACTATAACACCACTAAAACTTATAGTTTTTTGAGTGAATTTCAAAGGTTTTTTAAAAACTAATTCCTAACTATATAACTCCTGAAACCTATGGTTTTTTCAGTGAATTTCAAAGGTTTTTTTAAATGCTAATTCCTAACTATATAAGGCCTGAAATCTATGTTTTTTTCAGTGAATATATATATAAACACACACACACTTGATGATATCATCAGTGGTGTCATTTGAGGTGTCATCAGTGATGTCACTGACCATATAATGAGTGAAGTGATATGTGAGGTCATAAGCATGCATTGTTAGGTCAGGTAACTGTAATTGCTGAATTTCAATGGTTTTAAACATGTGACCACGTGACATCTGAGCCTAACTATAATGTCCTTGTAACCTTTGCTTTTTTCAGTGGATTTCTAAGGTTTTTTTAATTCTATTCCCTAACTATAACGTCCCTGTAGCCATTGTATTTTTTCAATGAATTTCTAAGATTTTTTTTTTTACTTTAAGTAAGATGCCCATAGCAATGCACAGTGGGGGGGGGGTTGAACACAGGGCCTAGCCTGGAAATGTGCTGCACCCATTCAAACGTGCTGCTCCTGCCCCCTCCTCCTTGCCATTCATTGTCCAAGGTCATGACTCTGCTCCCTCATTACAGCTGTGTGTGGCCGTTGTTCTACCTATGTCTTTCCTGACTGAACTAAACAGTTAGCTAGCTGCCTCATCCACTCCCTCCCTACCCTCTGTTGTCCGAGTCCATGCATCAGCCCCCCTGCCCTGCATAGTCCAATGTGCTGTCACTGGCCTCCATTTAGCTTGCTGTCCCTGCCTACTCCTCCTACCAGTCCCACCCTGGCTCCCAAAATACAGATAACTCCTAAATGATGGTCATCTCTAAATCTCCAACACCCAGTAACCCTCAATATTTAATGGCCAAGGCTGTATTATGATGAACCTCCAAAATGGAACTTCAAATAGACCTTATTAAGTCTATAGTTCAGCACTTGGCGGACCTGACCAAAAAAATGTGCCTCATTGAAAACACGTATCTCATCTTGCAAAACCAGTGCTCCTGCTCATGTGCAGCAATTATCAACCAGTAGGCAGCCTTACTGTCAGTTCTGGTAGCTCTGGCCGGCTCAATCCGAGGCATCAGTGGACCCCCATCATTAGGACTCCACCTAGCCAGAAGCCCTCCACAACAATACACAGAACCTTTGGATCACCAAATCAATCTACCAGAAAGTCCCCTAACAATACCAACCCCCAATCCCCCTCACCACCTTAGAACACTGCTCCACCTGGCCCCCTAAAGGTCAGGCTCAGAACCCTCACTTGGCCACAGGCAGTGGACGGGGATAAAGGTCCACCGAGTCCCAAGTGGCAAGAAAAAACTAAGAAAACTTCAAAAAGGAGCTAAAGCAAAAAAACGGAGCTTCGTGCCTCGCCAACCGCAAACAAGCAACTGGAAAAGGCCCTGTTCAGTTTTACCCAATTTTTACAACAAAGACAGTTGGTAATAACCCAATTGACTCATCAGTCAAAGAGCCATGCACCATCCAAAGAGCACCCAATGAAACAACCAGAATGATAAGCCCTGACCCGACTCCCAAGAAATTCCCAGGTGCAAAGAAGGTGGCCGTCTGCTCTTATGTTATCCAGACTGTCCCCACAGGTGACGCAGCCATAATGAGGAGACCGGACATCCACCCTATAACCACTCCTTCATATAGAAGGGGAAAGGCCGACGCTTGCACCGAAGCTTCTCTGAATGCAGATCGCAGTGCACAAAATGGCGAGGGACCCAACTGGGGTCCCCAAAACCAAAACCACCTATTGTCAGATGCAGCCCATGGCACCGCAACCCATGGACGGCCAATAACACCCCGAAGCCTAGTGGTTGACGAGGGTCCTATTAATGAATCCAACTCACAAAGCAGCACCCCCTCAAAGTTAGACTATGGCATTGACGATGTGGCCTTTACACTGAGATAACATTATAATGGGACTACTTTTCACCCCAAGACCAATGGCACAGCATTCTTTGAAAGTGCTTTTACAGCATTAGTTTATCCAATTGCTTTCTTTTTCTTTCCGTTTTAACTCCTTTATGCTCCATAAATCATCCACTGTCCCTCTTAAAGGTATTCAGCTCCGCCAGCAAGGAAAAGCTATTTCCTGGGTTTCTGATGTTCAAGCTGGGCCCTCCGAACCTCTTAGCAAGAACACGACAAATGCCAATTTCATCAAAGCAGTTTATTTATGCCCAATGCATTTCGGACCCATGTTGGTCCTTCGTCAGGGATAACTGAAATCAACAAATATACATGTTTTAAAATCCAATCACTATATTTATACAGTCGTATTTGTACATGCCTTAGCACTGCATATTTATGTCTTTTTAAAAAAAACCAATGATCGAATCTGCACTCTGCAAAATCAATGACTTTGTGATGCAAAAGATATACTCGGTTTACTAACTACACATTTATTCAGTTTGAATACTGCACTCCATTATTAATTCAGCTGTTGTCTCCTCTGCTAAAGCCCACAGGTTCAACCCCTCCTTCTTCCCATTCAAGTGTGCACAACTTCCTCTTCAAACAGTTCTTCCTCTGCGCTGCGCATATAAACTTTCCTTTCTTTGACAGGCTTTTTCATACAGCATGTAAAGCTTCATTATTCCAATACCTGCTGGCCTCTCCTTCCCCCACACGACAATCACGCGCCCTTCAACCCCAACCTTCCTGTCTGTTCCCTCTAAATTTTCATACTAAATCATCTTAATCACCCCCACTGCGTGTTACCGATCTATCCTCCTTCACTGCACACTACTCATTCTGTTCACATTAGTTTTATCTATCACATACCTACCAAACAAACTTTCGTCCGCCTCCATTGCTGCTAGATAGAGTTTCCCTTTACTTTCTCCCATCAGTTTTTTAACAGGAACTAGCGCCCCTCCCTTCCGGTACCCTCCCACTACTCTTACAAAGATTATCACCTGTGGTATTTCAAACCGCCCGATCATGCATCGCACACTACAATTCCCATAATCCTACACGTCAGCTGATAGCAGCATTCAATTCTTAGTACATAAATATGCAATTAACAGTTCCAGTATACTATTTTCAAAATCGGAAATTATTGCCAACATGTAGCTAGTTAAATGTTCCTTAATTCATTTCAGTATTCTTCTGACACCTAAAAATAAACATGTTTTCAGAAATAAGATGTTCCGCCTTGCCTTTGGAGAACGAAATAAATTGCCAACATTTCTTTTGTTTCTTGAATCTTAGCGGGTGCAAACCCAGTTTTAGGGCTAACCATTGTGAAACAATATGTATGTATGTATGGGTTGCACACCTATCATAAAAAGCCTGTCAAAGAAAGGAAAGTTTATATGCGCAGCGCAGAGGAAGAACTGTTTGAAGAGGAAGTTGTGCACACGTGAATGGGAAGAAGGAGGGGTTGAACCTGTGGGCTTTAGCAGAGGAGACAACAGCTGAATTAATAATGGAGTGCAGTATTCACACTGAATAAATGTGTAGTTAGTAAACCGAGTATATCTTTTGCATCACAAAGTCATTGATTTTGCAGAGTGCAGATTCGATCATTGGTTTTTAAAAAAAAGACATAAATATGCAGTGCTAAGGCATGTACAAATACGACTGTATAAATATAGTGATTGGATTTTAAAACATGTATATTTGTTGATTTCAGTTATCCCTGACGAAGGACCAACATGGGTCCGAAATGCATTGGGCATAAATAAACTGCTTTGATGAAATTGGCATTTGTCGTGTTCTTGCTAAGAGGTTCGGAGGGCCCAGCTTGAACATCAGAAACCCAGGAAATAGCTTTTCCTTGCTGGCGGAGCTGAATACCTTTAAGAGGGACAGTGGATGATTTATGGAGCATAAAGGAGTTAAAACGGAAAGAAAAAGAAAGCAATTGGATAAACTAATGCTGTAAAAGCACTTTCAAAGAAAGCTGTGCCATTGGTCTTGGGGCGAAAAGTAGTCCCATTATAATGTTGTTCAGTTAAACACGTGCAATGTGGGCTGGGCACGTTTCCTGTGTGCACGCGACATCAAGTTTGAAGACATACCAGAAGTAATGAACTATCATAAATAGGTGTGCAACCCATACATACATACATATCTTTACACTGAGATACCACATCAAAGGCAACCATGACATCCTGAATAGGGGCAACATATGACGCCTAATGACACACATACCTTCTTTGGCCAGCATAGGATCGGCAGATATTGCCTGGGTCAAATTCCAGTGTCTTCCAGGGGACACCCATGGCGAGTCCACCCTGGTCAGGCCATTGCAGCAGTCACACCTGACGGCAATGTTACAAGAATCAAACCTACTGGCGGACTGGGGATTAAGATCAAGCACCGCCCACAAAATAGATACCCCATGTCCTTACCATTGAAGCACGAAAGCTGGTGACATATTCCATCCTCAAGGGTGATGACGGCAACCACACAGGTAACTACCTCTCCAACAAACAGTGCCAACATGATGACCTGAGAATGACACGCACATTAGAACAATGGACAGTCTTTTCCAGGAAAACCGGGACTTGCAATTACCGAAGTCATCAGGCCTTGTCAAGCAACCACCACTTTCGTTGGCACCCCGAAACCACCTAAATATAAGTTTGCCACCTGCCAAAATAGCCTAAAAACACATCTAACCATTGTTCCCTGGAATGTGGCAGGCATTCAGAAACTCATAAAGGGAAAGTCAACGCTAGTATCTCCAAAACAGCAACATCATTTGCCTGAAGGAAACCTGGGCCATGGAAGATACAACAATATCAGGTATTTAAAAAACCATACCCCGGCCACAAGGCTCAACATAATTGGGCAACCAACTGGGGGTCTCTCCATCTTCATGAAACACGCTCGAAGGGTGGAAGTCACAGTAATCCCAATTTCTACATTTGGAACACAAGCATTATTCATCAACAGAACAAAACATAAAAAAACAGCCGCTCCGATTGGTTCTTGTTAACTGCTATGTTAACCAGGCACTTCACCAGAAGAACCAGCCCTTGACGACCTGGCAGACATCATTGGTGACCTTCTCGTCAAATATCCCCATGACAATCCCATCATAGCAACAGTGCACTGGGAAAGCCGTCAAACAGCAACAAACTGCCAAAAGAGGTTGTTCAACTACAAGCCCTTTTTGACAACCATGGTCTACACTCATTACCCAAGCTTAAGCAGACCAAAGACCCAGCATGGCTTCGGCTGCCTACTTTCTGGAACATTTTTTAATTGATTATATTTTTATCAGCGATCTGCTAGCCCTAGACCTGTGCGATTTTGATATCGAGGACAGGGAAGAGAGCGACCACTGACCCCTTAGAGCAATACTCGGACTTACCACAAAAGATGTATTGCAGTATTCACCAATCCGGGAATCAGTGGGTGTTGAATGTGACAAAATACTCTGCAGAATAAAATGGTCCCTGAATCTAGGCCCCAAACTAACCACCTAGCTAGCAACTAACAAAGTACCAGCTTCAACACGAAGCACGGAGGGACTCCTAGAATACTGGGACGATATTTTAGCAGATCTACGATTGGTACTGAAGAGCAGCAGATTCTGTCAACTGGTCCCAAGCACCATGAAGACAAGGAAACGTTGGTAAAAAAGCAGAAGCTCCAAAAGGCCTTAAAGGCAAGAAGGAGAGGTACAAACACAATCCAGGGCCAAGACCTCACAGCCCTCCGAGCCAAGTGTAAGAAAAAATCTTGGGAGCCAAGAACCAAACAGCTAGAAGCACAATGGGAACAAATCTTTTTTATCCTCACAGAAAAAATAGTGCCTTATTTTGGAAGCATATCAACCAACTTAGTAACTATGGCCAGTCCAAGGAGAACAGAGTAGCAGACAACGTATGGGTCAACTACACCAAACAACTGTACTGCGGTGAGAAGGTCAAAACACAAGCAAATTGTCTCACATTGACATCTAATATTCCGGGCACGCATGATTTCAAAATCCCAGAAGCAACATTAACAAATTCATTAAACAAATACGAAATAACGGTGCACCGGGACCCAACGGAATACCAGCAGGAGTGTTCAAATCAGCCCAAATATTCTGGGCAGGGCTCCTCACGCCCCTCTTTAACTACGCCTTCCTCACAGCTGCAATTACGCCAACATAAAAAGGATCCATCTCATTTCCAAATCACAAAAAGGGCGATTGAACCAACCCAGCCAAATATCGGCTAATAGCCCTATTGGACATCAAAGCCAAAGCTTACGCCTTCATCTTACTAGGTGAACTGGAAACCTGGGTAGCCGAAAACAGCATTCTCCCCTGCACCAAGTGTGGATTTAGATCAGATTGTTCAACTACAATAATATATTGTGGTTGGCCTATCTATCAAAGAGAGCTGCACGGGACAAACAACCACCACTGTTCTGCTGTTTTGTGGACTATTAGACTTGGCCTCTTTGGAGTGGTTTCCTCTGACCTTTTGCCTATACCTGCTGTATTTTTGATGTTGTGCTGAATTTTGTTTTTGCTGGCTTAGTTGCTTTGGCACTTTGCCACTGCTGATCAGTGTTGAAGTGCAAGTGCTCCCTGTGTAAATTGAGATTACAATTGGTCCTCCCTGATTGGCATATTTGATTTACTGGTAAGCCCCTAGCAAAGTGCAATGAGTGTGCCAGGGCCTGTAAATCAAATGCTACTAGTGGGCCTGCAGCACTGATTGTGCAACCCACATGAGTAGCCTTGAAATGGTAACTCAGGTCTGCCACTGCAGTGTCTGTGCGCAATTTGTAAACTGCCATGTTGACCTAGCAAGTGCACCCACTGTCTAGGCCCTAACCTTCCCTTTTCTTACATGTAAGGCACCCGTATGGTACGCCAAAGGTACCACCCTGGACAGGGTGCAGTGTATATGAAAGGTAGGACATGTACTGGTGTGTGTGACATGTCCTGATAGTGAAATACTACCACTTTAGTTGTTCACTATTGAAAGGCTATCCATCCCACAGGATACAATGGAAAATACTTTGTTACATCTTACAAGTATAACTTCCCATTGGGACAAGATAGAGAAATAAGGTTTAGGCCCTCTAAACTCAAAATTTAATAAAACATATTTTAGTGAAGATGGTTTTCAAATTGTGTGTTTGAAAATGCCACTTTTAGAAAGTAGGCATTTTCTTGTTTAACCATTCTGTGTGCCTCTGCTTAGTTGTGGATTGACTGTTTTGAAGTGACAGAGGCTAGGGATGTGCATTCACTGTAGACAGCCACCTGGGGGGTTGAGGAGTGCCTGGCCCTTCCTGAATAACCCAGAGCTGAGCTGAATAGACCTTGGCTGAATTTAGAGTATTGGGAGGAGATTTCCTTGCAACTGAATAGGGGATGTCTCCCTTGCACAATGCTGTCTCCACCCCCTGTGGTCATACTGCACCAGTGAGGACAGAACTTGTTTGGGCTGGGCTCAGAGACCTTTGCACAAAGAGAACAAAGAACAAATGGGGTATAAGTAGTAGGCCTTAAACCCCAGAACTTTAGATTACTTCTGGACTCAAGAGGAACCTTTACCAAGAAGAAGAGCTGAAGAGCGGTGAGGAGGACTACTGCCCCTTTGCTGTGTGCTGTGTAGGGTTGGCCTGCAGTTGCAGTTTCTGCCAAGGAAAGGACAAAGACTGGAACTTTGCTGTGAACCTGCTTGAAGAAGATCTCAAAGGGCTTGTGTGTGCTGTCCTCCTGTTCTGAAGTCTCATTGACACAAATACTTCATCCCCAGCTCCCCTGAACTCTGTTGCTGAGAGTTCTGACCTGCCAGGAGGTCCCTGTTCCAGTTCTGGGCCTCTGGAGGTTGTTCCTGCTGTTTGGGAGCTGGAAGAAAAGAAGAATTGAAGAAATCAACGCATTTCTCTTCTTGCTGCTGTTTTTCTGACGCAGCACTGATGTGTGAGAAGACTATCCACGCATCGCCACTGAAGAATCGTTGCAGCACCCGTCGCAGCTGCAAGAACCGATGCATCGAGGGATCATGGCTGAAGAAACCAAATCAGCGCTGCTCAATGCCGCCGCGTCAATCACCAATGCATTCCGGATTTCCATGCATCGCACCTGTGCGGCAAGTTTTCCAAGTGCATGACCCACGGACTAGAATCGTCTTGGAGTCGACACATCACTTCCCCCTACAGACCGGATTCGACACATTACTTCTCCTGTGTGCAGCAGAACTGTTGCATTGCCTCCCCAAGGTCATAGTAACTAACGCTTCTCTTTGTTTTGGATGCTTCCCATCTCTGCGGCTGTTTGGCCTTGTGAATTTTGATGCATCTCCAGGTACTTTATGAGAAATTACACATCCATAGTCTCCTATGGACCCAGTCATTTGAAACCTTTTTAAAGTCATATTCTTATTGTATGTATGTTGGATTTATTTTTCGTTTTGGTCTTGTTGAGTTTAGATAAAAGTACTTTATTTTTCTAAACAAGGGGTGTCCATTTGTGGTGTTATCACTGTATTACTGCGTGTTTTGAGTACAAATACTTTACACATTGTCTTTGGGATAAGTCTGTCTACTCATGCCAAGCTACCCAGGGGGTGAGCAGGGTTTATCTAATTGTGTATTCCCCTTATCCTGATTAGATGCAAGGGTCCCTATTTGGACAAAGGTACATGCCTCTGCCAACTAGAGACCCCCATTTCTAACATGGACTATAGCACTGCATTCAACAGAGTCAACCACAGAACTCTATGACACAAATTAAGCTCCTGGGGGATTCCCACCCAACTCCTCACAGCCAATAATGTCAGTGCTTCATGGGACATGGGTCAGGGTCAAAACCAGCACCATGAGGGTAACTGAAAAAAATTCCACAAATAACGGCTTAAAATAAGGTTGGATGCTAGCCCCACTACTCTTCAATCCTTACACAGCTGATTTACCGAAGCATCTTGAAGATTACACCAACACTAGGGAGCTCACGTCTGCAGACACTACAATATGCAGATAACATCATCATTATGGATCACACAGAAACAGGCTTAGAGAGAGCCCTTAATACTCTTACTACGAATAACTTGGTGAACAAACTCCAGGTGAACTAGTCTAAAACCAAGGTAATGATCTTTGGCAAGTATCCCAAAAGAAATCTGTGCTATGGCAAATAGGTGAACAGTGATTATCCACCTGCACCAGTTACAACTATCTGGGAGTCTGGTTCAATGAAAGGGCAACTCCTCTGGCCTACCTCCAACACCTACGGTCATAGGTGCCGTGGTGATACATAGCCTGAGATGCTTAAACCATCAACTACACAATACTACAGAAGAGCCAATACAAAACATTCTACAAAACAAGCTGGTGCCTACTTTGTCATACGGTCTCCTAGCCCTTCCAGAGAAACTAGGCGTGTGGCTAACGAAATACCATTACAGGCATACAAAAAAATATTTGCTTACCTTCAGCATGCAAGATAGGCTAGGTTGAAACTGGAGCTGGGCCTGGCAAGCCGAGATCTCTATTGTCAAGGAGACTTAATTATATATTACCCCACACTCTGTGTGCCCCAGCACTGTCTCTGAAAGCCCAACTACATACCATATTGTGGACGTGCACTCCCCACGGTATTCTCAATTGCTACAAGCCATGGACATGCTGAAGATCGAAACAACAAACTTGGCCAACCAAAGTAAATCCCTGCCAATGTGGAAAAGGGCAATAAATGCACAAATTACTCAAGTTTGATTTGAAAGGGACATTAAAAGGCTTCAACATAAGCCCCTCTTCACAGATTTGAATGACTTACATAAAGGGGAAAGCTCAACCATATTTTAAATATCCTCTGTGCCCTCACTCCCAAAATATAACCACACATATGAGGCTGATGATCTTTCCAATGGCCGATTTCAACAAGCTTTGGGCCCGCAGGGATGGGCAGGCATCCTGCAGGCTCTGCAACTCCCACCAAGAGTCGGGCCCATATCTGTTATGTTGCGGTGCCCACTTCACTAATGTCCGACGATGCTTCTGAATCTCACTCTGTTGAAGCAACAACCGTAGGCATTGTAGGGGTGTATCCGACCTGTGCTTTACTAACAACACTGCACAAACTCTTGAAAAACTAGGAAAATTCACCAACAACATTTAAGTCGCGCTGCACACAGCCAACCTTAGTGCACGGAACAAGGAAAGGAATGGCAAAACGTCTGGCAAAGAACATGTGAGCTCAGATCAATCAACCAAGAAAACGGAGCCCAGACCCATAGTGGAAACAAAATACCAAGTCAGTTAAGAGCTTGATAAGGACACACACATCACAGTTCATTGGGAACAAAATGAACAGCAACGGTGACACTTTAAGCAAAAAGGCAACAAAGCATGACTAAGTGCCCCTGAACACAGAAACGGCATTGAATGAGCTACATGCAAACTGTCACCAGTAACTGTGAACCAGGCTCCCCCAACAATACTTTGCTACTAGCTTATGCCCTCCATGCTCTATTGTGCTGCAATTGCTCCCCCTGTCTGCCCTGCATGGTCTGTTTTGAAGCCCCTTTTCCTGCCATATTTTGACTATGTCCAGCCCCTCCTTCTCTCATCTATCCTCCATGGTCCTTTGTGCATGCCCCTAACCCCTCCGATTTCCCACTATGGCCATTGTGCTGCCACTAATCCTCCCCCTTGGCATTCATGGTCTTCTGTGCTGCCACAGCCGCTTCCATATGTCCTGTGTGATCAGTTTGCTGCTCGACCCCCTCCCACCTTCCCTGCATGTCTGTGTGTATGCCATTATAGTCTATTATAGATATTACAGTTAGTACTCTAAACAACTAAAATGAGGTCATATTTTCTGAGTTCTCAAACAGTCAAACAGCACTTTTAAATAATTTTCTATTTTTATGTTATTTTTCCAGTTGATCACTTGATTATATGTTACACATAAGGGAGAGAATGTGGCATTACAGCGAAGGCTGCAGATTTTGCAACTGGGAACCAAGCTCAAATTTCGGCGTTAGCTCAACATCCTATGATTCTGGGAAAATCACTTAATCTCCCCATGCCTAAAACCAAAATGAATGTGTCCTTGTGTAATGTAACTGATGCTCATGTAAAGCACTCCTACGCCTTCAGGTCAAGACTGTGCTATATCTTAATGCACAAAAATCAATAGAAGTGTTTTGCTAACTTTTGTCATTGTCCTGTACTTGGGCTACATTTTGGTGATAATTGTGCTATCTTTGGGCTCTTTTTCTCTGGTGGCCATCTTGGGAGACTTATTTGTTATGAAGCTCCCTCATTTTCTAAATTATTGTAGTATCCTCAGTAGAAAATGCTTTCAGTTTTCTACTTTAATTCTATCAAGTTGGTGTTCAGATATGCCACACTTTTGACATAATTTCAGAATGTTAGCACTCTAGTTGATTAGAATACTGTAGTAAGCTGCTGGTTACCGGGGAGATAACTGGAACTCTGCTACTGGCGTTGAAAGTGCATGTTTCAGTCTGCATGTCAGAATGTATTAATGAAATAGAAGAGGAAAATATTTGGGACCTCACTTTAAATGTGTCCACATTTTTCTTTCTACAGCAGTAACCTTAATTTCTATTACACACTGAACCCCCTCATTTTGCTCCTTTCTAAATTAAATGTTTTAAGTTTTATCAGCTTGATTCAATCCACACGGCTTCAGGCATGCCATACATTTGTCATAAGTAACACTGTTAGTGCTCTAGTTGTTCTTTAGAACACTCTGGAAGGCTGGAGTAGATCACAAGGAAATAAATTGACAGGCTGCTCCTGTTGGAAGTACATGTTTTACTGAGAATGTCAGACTTCATTTTAAAATGGCTAAGAAAGATAGTGTGAATTTGCAGGAAATATGCTTCTGAAGCACCTTCCATAACCTCTATGGGAAAATCATGAGAAAACAGTTTTCTCTCAAACACGATTCAAGAAATCCCAGCCGAAAGCTTTTCCAAAGGGTAAAATCACCTTAGAGCACACACGAAGTCCTAAAATTAGTATGGTACAGTCAACTAAAGGTTTATACTGTAACTAAAATCTGTTATCACTCTTTCTACGTTCTCCTTTTTGTGACCCTCAAAATCTGTCATTCACTGTAATGCATTGCAATGTGGTGCTATCATGTACATTGGTCCCAAGATGGCTGCCAACACTTCCTGGTTGAAATGTTGGTAGCCACTCAGCTCTCACCATGAGATCTATGCTTAGGCTCCACCCAGATATGCAAATGTTGTTGTCATTTATTATCTCCAAAACAATTGAACCGATTTACACCAAATACCACAAAAGTGTGATTTCCGAAAGAAAACCTTTCTTTCTGCCAAATGTGGTGTAATTCTGTCAAACGGTTCGGCCTGCAGGCATGTCTAAAGACTCTATGGGAATTAACATAGGAAACCCCCCTTTTTCTCAGCCTCCCCTTGCCAGATCACCCTGAAACTTTCCATGCACAACTAGAATCGCCCTGGCACTTTTTGCAAAAACAAAAACAACTCAATCTTTACACCAGGGAGTACCTTTTGTTTCAATAGTTTTTGAGAAATTATCATAACAAAAATGTGTCAGTTGGGATTTAAAGGGTTAAGTTGGGTTGGTGAGATATCTTGCCAGTTAAATCACAGCGATTCCTCAAATTGGGATCTGCACACATTTTACAGACACAATTTTAAAAGGCAATTGCTGTTGCAGACCATTGATCTGCCACTGGCACCAGATTAGGGGTGGTATTGGAAAAGTGTAGTTTACGCTTTATGTTTTACTTCCATTTTCTCCTGAAAAGATTTCATAGGAGTACATTATATTCATGAATTAGCCTGCACTCAAGTACACTCTGTGTGAACAACTTAGGACTAAAAGGGTTTATATTCAAGATGACATAGACTCTTTTATCTTACAATGTATGCCAATGTATGTGTTTTAGAAATGTATCTGACCACTTCGGACATCATATTAACACCCAAGAATTAACGTTTGTTGGGGGGCAGCAGGCAGAGACTCACCACGCCATCGGGCAGCCGTGAGGGGAACGGCGGTGAATCAGGCAGAGAGGGAGCGCCGGGAGACTCCTTGAACTCCGACCCGGTAGCGGGTTGCCTCTACGCCATCGGGCAGCCGTGAGGGGAACGGCACTACATCCCCCAGCAGACTCGGGGGCCGCGGCGCACCAGTGACGGGTGCAGAGCGCCAGGAGGCGCTACTTAACAGCCCGCGGCAGCGAGCACTGTGGGGGCAGCAGGCAGAGACTCACCATGCCATCGGGCAGCCGTGAGGGGAACGGCGGTGAATCAGGCAGAGAGGGAGTGCCGGGAGACTCCTTGAACTCCGACCCGGTAGCGGGTTGCCTCTACGCCATCGGGCAGCCGTGAGGGGAATGGCACTACATCCCCCAGCAGACTCGGGGGCGGCGGCGCACCAGTGACGGGTGCAGAGCGCCAGGAGGCGCTACTAAACAGCCCGCGTCAGCGAGCACTGTGGGGGCAGCAGGCAGAGACTCACCTCGCCATCGGGCAGCCGTGAAGGGAACGGCGGTGAATCAGGCAGAGAGGGAGCGCCGGGAGACTCCTTGAACTCCAACCCGGTAGCGGGTTGCCTCTACGCCATCGGGCAGCCGTGAGGGGAACGGCACTACATCCCCCAGCAGACTCGGGGGCGGCGGCACACCAGTGACGGGTGCAGAGCGCCAGGAGGCGCTACTTAACAGCCCGCGCCCTCTCGCACCGTGAGTCGCGACCGCTGGAGTGCCCGGGGCAAAGCCCGGGCAAAGGGCGGGCCCTCTGAGGCCCTCAGAGGCCAGAAGAGACTGGACTGGGCCAGGGTCTTTGGTCCAATTGAACTGACCCCCATTTTTCATTCTAAACATCAAAAGTAAGACTTTTTAATACTTGGCGTTTTTTTTGTGTTATTATTGCCATATAGAGATAGACCTAGGTCCTTTCAGAGACACAGGATGTCTAAATGCAAAAATGATAAAACTGTTACTGGTCAAAGTGTCATTGATAACTATATGGTTAAAAAAGTTTCCCAGATCAACAGCGAACGTAGGGCTTCCCTAGGGAAAGGAAGCACAATACCTTGCTTGGCTGACCAGCCGCTGGCTGCAGGGGATGTTGTGATGGTAGCTAACAGTGATAGTTTAATTAACATAGAGCTCCCAATACCCACTTTGGTCAGGGCAGAGGTACACTCAGAACATACAGAGCAACATGATATATCTACTGAAGAGAGGGAGGAGGTTCCTCCCGCTACAAGGCCGGTAAGGATGTGCAGGAAAATACAGACAAAAAAAGGGGGGAAGCAGAATAGAACTGGAGGTGCCATTAATTCGAAATTTAATATTGGCCCAGGAACTAACCCCTTTGTGTTTACGGGGGATAAGGAAGGCAGCCCTAACTTAAGCATTAATATTGAACAGTTTACTACTCTTATTAAAAACTTGGAGTCTAAACTGGAGACAAAGTTAGAGGAGGCACTTAGACCTTTGGTGGCCAGAATAGACACCCTGATCAAAGAAGTGGACAGGCTTGGAGGCCTGGTCTCCCCCCAACAAAGGGCTAGGGCAGGATTGAGGGCCCAACCGGAGGAAGTCAGGGAGATAGCGGTTTCACAAGGCAAAAAGCAGCAGAATACCAGTAAAGCTGATGTAGTATCTAGCATCGTGAGCAGTAGGCCTCAAACACCACCAGTTATCCAATCCCAGCCTAAAACCTCAAACTTGCAGTTGCAATCAAATCCAACTATAAGCAATAAAGTTGTTCCTAGATGCCATAGAAATAACCACTATCTTAATCTACCACCAGATTGTGCGCCTTTTGTGGTGGTTCTGACTAATGTCCCACCGGTTGGTACTCATCCTGCTTCACCATATGGAGAGTCACACACCTCACTCAAAAACAAAACAGTGTCGTGGTTAAATAAAAACTGTGGTTTTCCCATTGAGTATTCAGACCAAGTAATGGCGGTTAGGAGGGTGAACTGGGTGGGTCCATCTAAAAAAGTGGGTAGCGGGGATTGTATCATGGTGAACTTTAAACACCCACAACATGTGGCCACTGTCCTCCTGAGAGCATCTTCTCTAATATATAATGAGGACAGCATATGTGTACGCCCATTAGGGTATTGTTATGCTCACTTGTGTAATAATCCCCCCCAACAAAGACTTATGACACCTGTGTACGATACCCAGACCCCGACTAATGACATGCGATTTATGTACAATGTTGTTAATTCAGGTGGAGCGGGAAATGTTGTTAACACGCATAACAGACTCAACGACAGTGGTCAACATCAGCAGGGCTTTAATGTCAACTCACACAACAGATATGAGCTTTTATCTGGTCTGGAAATGTGTGACTGACATGAAATACCTGTGGGTCAGGGTATGACAATCATTGAAGATTTAATACCCACTATTAACTCACAGGATAGAAGTGGATATAGGAATGTTGTTTCATGGAATGTTGCGGGGCTGACTGCAAAGATGGCAGACGAAAATTGGGTCACTTACATCAAGCAATTCAAGGTTATCTGTCTCCAAGAACATGGGATGTAGAGTGTGACTTGTTTTTAGAAGGCTACAAGGCTTTTTATGTACCGGCCACACCATCAATCAGAGGCAGGCCAAAGGGTGGCTTGGTGATATTTGTTTCCATTCTGGTCACTTCAACAATCCATAGTATTGATGTATATCAAGCCTGTGTGCAGGGTGTAGTACTAAAGGGAAAGAATAATAGGGTTGGTCTGTTGAATTTTTACAATGCTATTAATGGTACCACAGCGTCTAATCAATTATCTGTACTTCATGTTTTTATTACCACTTCTATGAAGGAGTACAGTCACAATTTAATGATTATGGGAGATTTTAATGTGCATCTGTGTGGCGACCCGTTGAAGAAATGCATAGGGGACTTGCAGTGTGAACGAATTAATTGCTTACACCTGGAACACACAGTAGATGGGGAACTGTGCAATACCCTATTAGATAATCTGGATCTCTCTATGGGTATCACAATCAGGGACCCGCAAAGAAGCTTTGATATTCCTACATTCAAGGGGCATGGCAGGGGCACTTTCATTGACCATATGTTATTTTCACAGACCATGTTGCCCTTCCTAGAATCTTTTGATATTGATAAAAGTGAGTTTAGTGACCACAACCCTCTTGTGATTCATCTAAGGGGATTTGGGATCACTGAAGGAAAGCAAACCCGTAGTGAAGGAAGGCTGAGCACTACAGATGGGAGGAGGCGACTTAAATTGTCAATGGTAACCCCGGATCTTCTGTATAAGAACATTGAGGACAATTTCTCAGAAGACATTACTAATTGTACTAGGAAAGGAGCAGATCCGCGGGAGGTGCTAACTGCCTACCAAGACCTGTCGGGGAAGGTGTCAGAGCTGTTGACGGTTCCAGATAAAAATAGTGTGGAGAAATGTGGACCAAGGTGGTTTAACCACGATTGCTCCAAAGCTGCTCGTAATCTTAGGCTAGCATTGTCAGCTTCTCCGAGAATTCAAGAGAATATTAGAGCTTGTCGTAAAAATGATAAGTCTGTCCTTAAAACTCATAAGGAGTTTTTGAGAGAAGAGGCATGGTGTGAGATATTAGATCCATCCACCCTTAACTGCAGCTCCAGATTTTGGGCGCTAGTCAAAAAACCATTTCTGGCGGAAGAACCAGGGGACGGGCTCGAGTGCTGTATAGCTAAAGAGGATTGGGAGCGGCATTTTAAAACTTTGTATTGTTCAGAGGATACCGTAAGCGTGGGGCTAGCCACTGGTGATAGTGGAGGAACCATTAAGTTTGACAACAGGGAGGTGATTGGGGCCATAGAAGGATTGACAGCAAACAAGGCACCAGACCCGGATGGGATTCCCCCAGACCTGTTTAAGTCAAAGCCGATTTTCTGGGCACCAATTTTAGTGGCAGTCTTTAATGCTGCTGCCAATGCAGGCTGTCCTGTGGCCTGGGGACTGTAGACTATTGTGCCGGTATTTACAAAGGGAGATAGGGGTAGCCCCCATTGTTATCGGCCAATTTCATTAATTGATTCGATGGTCAAAATCATGGGGAGAATTCTTCTGCAGAGAATTACATGCTGGGCGAATGATAATAACATCATGTCTATCTCCCAGTATGGGTTCTGTGTGGGGCGTTCCACCACAACCCAGTGTCTTAATTTGTTTCTCATTCTTAGTAAATATACGGTGGCGCAGAAGGGAACGGTCCATCTCGCCTTCATGGATCTGTCATCAGCCTTCGACTGTGTCAACAGGGGAAGGCTGTGGCAGTACATGAGGGAGAGGGGAGTTGACACAGGGATTGTTGACTTTCTGGTGGACATGCACAATCACACCAGCGCTAATGTTAGATACTCTGCAAATGGTGACACCACTGATAAGTTTGACATAAAGAAGGGAGTACGCCAGGGATGTATTCTTGCCCCTTTTCTTTTTAATTTTTACATAAATGATTTGGATGCTGTCTTACAGAAGGTACAGTCAGACTGTCCGAGAGTGGGCAGGCGGGGTATTCCTGTTCTTTTATACGCAGACGATGCGGTTTTAATTTCAAGGACGGAGAAGGGGCTTCAGTTGCTTTTAAATGCTTTTAATGCTTTTATGACCGACAGGGACCTACTGGTCAACAACTCTAAATCATATATTATGCATGTTGGCTGGCAGCCAAAAAGGAAATTTGTTTTTAAACTTGATGAGGTGCCTATCCCGGTTACAGAAACATTTTCGTATCTTGGCGTTTTATTTGACTCTAAACTCAGCTGGGGCCCTCATTTGGCTAAGAAAAAAGGGGAAATGTTGAGGGTCAACGCATCTATTTTTAATCTTGCAACAAAACTGGGGAAGAAACCAGTCAGTTCAATGGTTAAATTGTACAATGCCAAATCAGTTGCTACTGTAGTGTATGGCAGTGAACTATGGGGCTATGTATCAGTAGAACAGTTACAGGTCTCTGAAAATACTTTCCTCAAACGTCTTCTATGTGTCCCCCCCAGTACCTCTAATCTTGCAGTTCATGAGGGACTAGGGACTCAGTACTTATGTGACAACTTTGCTCTAAGGCCATTGACTTGTTGGGTTAACCTGTGGTTAAATGAGGACATACCTCTTACCCACCAGATTGTGAGAGATCTTGTATCTCAGGATAACTCTATATGCATCCCCTGGTTAAAATACTTGGAATCCTGTTTTGAAAGGCTGGGGCGTTTAGATCTGTTTACCCGCCCTAGCGGGATTGTAAAGGGGGATGTAATAGCAATTAAAACTGCATTTTGTAAGTATCAGCTGGCCGATAGAGAAAGTGTGGAACTGTTGAAGCCAAGTGTTAGGAAATATGTTATGTTAAAGACATGTGATAGCATAGAGCCCTACCTGGCAGGATCATTCAGTTCACATGAAAAATTTCTGTTGTCGAGGTTCAGACTCAACATCTTTCATCATCTTTTAATCAGACCCAAGTCGGACATTTTTAGCAAATGTGCAGCTTCCTGTGGCTGCGACGGGAAGTCTCCACAGGATATGCTGCATTTTATGTTTTTATGTAGGTTTTATGAATATCCCTGCCGTCGTTATCTTGTTGCCTTACTAAGAAAACTTGATTTTATTCAAATCAGACCAGCACTCATTTACCTACAGCTTCTGCATCAGGACAATGTTCTCCAAATAATATCGTTTTTAAAACTAGCCGTCAGAATGAGAACCTGTCTGGATCAATGACCCTATTGGACCTTTTTAATTACGCCTTTTGCATCCTATTAAGCACTGTTTGCACTTTATAACTATCCTGTCTGTATATCGAAATTGGGACAAAGGAAACATGTATTGTATAAAGATTTTAATATATGGCAATAATGTGTGTAATGTTTTTAAACTGTTGTGTATATGTGTACTTTTATGGTTTGAAATATAACCGAAATAAAGTCATTAAAATTATTTTTTTTTAAAAACGTTTGTTGAAAGTGTTTGTGAAATAGTTATACTATCATTGTTATAACCATGTAGCAGAAATAGGGTATGCATGATGTTGTGGATGTTAAATCAAACATGTTCTATGAGCCACGGATCAGCTGCATTAAAATCTGTGTAATGCTAATTTAGCTGAAGCAGTAGGCCTGAATTGTATTTCGGACTTTTTTCCCAGACCAGCATTTAACGTTATTTTGCTTGCACTGTGAAATGTTGCATGTATTTGTGTTCCCACTACAGGTGGACAAGACATCATTGGTTTAGAGAAGGGCCCATTGTTCAGTTGATATAGAGAATTGGGAAGGAATGCGATAATGAAGGAAAGATTCGTTTTTATGGGAGACGGAGACGGTACCAATGATGTGTGGGGTGTTTTACCGTTTGAAGAAGGGGGTACAGAAGAACAATGGGATGATGGAAAGTTACTCAACGCTTGGAGGAGGTGCTTGTATTTGGTGATTGCTTTTTGTATTAGGGACAGCTGACACTTCTTTTATAGACACCTTGAGGTGCAGACCTCTCTTGGCAATTGTGGCTTAGGCTGCATGACCCTACTTGGAGTTTCTTTTTCAGAAGACTTTGTACGGCTGACAACTTTTAGGCTTCCCTTTGAACTTGCTTAGATTAGTAGTCCCCTTAATGTAGTGTAGGGAAAGTTAAGTGTTTTTTAGAGGTGCCTGATGCAATCAAATGCATTTTTGTCTTCTAGTTACATACGTAGCAATAACCGTGTTAGTCATTTTATTTTTTGTTATATAGGGTGAATCCGTTTCGGAGATTTGGCTTCATCCTATTTTGTCTGTATTCTTACACCATCATGCTAAGATTGATACATTTGAACTTGTTTCAAAACTTACAATAAACTGGACTAACTACAACATGGTTGTGGACCTGAGTTCCTGGGAAGCTCCCCTCCTGGGAATGGGAAATTGAAGAGTTCCTTACCTCTCATGCTGCTTAACAAGAACCATCAGCAAAGTTAGAATTTGAGTTTTGGCATTATCGGTAACTAATTTGGAAACGGGAAGCTGTTCATGTGGGACACCTTTCCCTTTGTGACTCATGTCAGATTATTACTCTGCATCTGTTCTTTGATTGGCACAAACTGCTTTTTTTTTTTTTACAAAAATGTGTTTTCCTTTTGAGAATCCAAATGCAAGAATGATGGTTTGCTGTTCCTTGCAGCCACTATCCTAACAGTTGCAGTCGTTCAGAAGGGGTTGCGAAATTCAACAGCTTAATTTATAATCATTAGGCAGTTAATTTGGCATCCTTCTGCAAATACGAAATTTGGAATACAATCTATTAGTGCATACTTCTTATTGTAAATTACATTCCAGTTCACAAACCAGTTGATATTTAATTTCCACACCCCATATTTGCAAATGAGCATAGTACTTCAGGCTAAGGGCCACTCTTCCAGCCTCTTTAATATATGTGTTTTACAAATTAATACATGCATATGCTAACCACGTAAGGATACCCTTTCCATGAAAATAATGTAACTCCACGCAAATGTACAAAGTATAGACAGGTCATTACTCACAAAAGGCAAAGCCTCGACTGAGTCATGATGCTTTTCGTCTCCTTCTCTGTTGGTAACTAATAGTATATTACACTCTGCAAGTCTGCATATTTGATTCACGCAATGACATGTTTCATGAGTATTTCTTAAAAAAAAGACATTTATCAAAAATAAGATGCAAGGGGTTAAATATATGCAATAGAAGAAACCCAAATTGAAGAGACCTGCAGACTATTATTTTTTTCTATGTTAAAAGTAATGAAAATTTTCCTAGCCGTAGGCGCTAGTAAGTTTCAATTCTATTAAGGACTCGGAGGCGAGGATTATGCCTTCTTCCTTCGCTCTTTATTCTTTTACAGCAGCAAGAAAGACAAAATAAACCATATTTCCCATGAACATTAGGGAAAGAACAACAAAAACGAGTCAGTCCTTTGTTAGTCTCTGTACTCCTGATATCTCCCATCATGCTCTGCAGCCTGTTTCCCTTCCTCTTTCTTCGCGCGAAGCATCCAGTTCAGCACCATTAAGCATCCGCCTTGCCAGCCTCATTTCCTGCAACAAACCACAACGTCAGAACTGAACCTTAGTCAGTACCAAACCAAACACTGTTACCAAACCAAGCAATTAGGTAACAGTGCAAAGCAACCCCAGTTCAACGCAAGCATAAACCAATGCATGAAAAATGGTTACTTACAGCCAGTACGGGGAAGGGCCCACTTCTTGGAAGTCATTGCGAGGGATAATCCTCGCCTCCGAGTCCTTAATAGAATTGAAACTTACTAGCGCCTACGGCTAGGAAAATTTTCATTCTATGGCAGGACCGGAATCTTCGGATTATGTCGGTTCAAAGCTTGTTGATTACCAAACTAGCCACCTCCAACACTGGTTTGAAATAAAACAGTTTAAAGGTGGAATCTGACGACCAATCGGCCGCTCCCATCAGATCCTCCAAACGTGCCCCAAGGGCGAATGCCTTAGAGGCCATAGCACCCCTCGATGAATGAGCACCAAACTGCTTGGTGTCAATCCCCGCCTCCTGCATGACCCAACGCACCCATCGGGCGATAGTCGGGGAAGAAACAGCCTTGTATGGCTTACGCAAAGCAATTAGAAGTTGTCTTTCGCCCGGAGGGCGGGAATCTTCAGTGGCATCTTCATAAGCACGGAGGCACTGCACAACGCACAGCTTCGGGGAGTCTGGAAAAGCCGGATATGAGATAACTCTCGTATTAGATTTAGTCCGCCTATTGAGCGTGAAACACACTCCCTCAGGAGAAAAGACTCTGGCCGAGATATCCAATGCTCGTACATCCGAGACTCGCCTACACGAAACCAGGCATAACAACATGGCCAATTTAGCGGTTAACTCCTTTCTAGACAAAAACCTATTCGGTTGCCATGACAGAAACAGGTTCAGGACCCTGTTCACATCCCACAGGGCCGAGTAACGTGGCTCCGGGGGTAGCGAGAGCCGAATACCCCTCAGGAGCCTACACACCAGGGGATGTTCTCCCACCGGCGAACCGCGGACAGGAGCATGACCTGCAGAAATCGCAGATCGATTGGTATTGATAGACCGATAAGCCGGGCCATCTTCTGCCAGTCCTGCTAGAAAATTCAGGACGTGAACTACATCAGCCCCCACGGGATCCACACCCCGTCGCACACACCAACGGCGCCATCGCTGCCAGGCCGACCGATACCTCTTGGTCGTGTTCGCGGCCCATGCTCTGTCGAGCAAGTCCTCAGCCTTTCCCGAAAGTCCCGGGAGCGCCCAGCGACGCCGGAGATCCTCCATGCCATCAAGCGGAGAGACCCCTCTTGGACTAACCGGTGGGGAGCCCCGTCCGGATTGAGCAGAATCTGCGGGTGATGGGGGAGTAGGATTCGAGAATCCCAGGAAAGTTCCAGAAGAACTAGAAACCAAACTTGCGATCTCCACCACGGCGTGACTATCACCACCTCCGTCAACTGGCGGCGCAGCAGAGCCGACACCCGTGTGATCATCGAGAACGGAGGAAACGCGTACCCCTGCTCGCTCGACCAATCCTGCAGGAACGCATCCGTTGCCAGTGCAAGCGGGTCCGGACGCCAGCTGAAAAACCTTGGAAGTTGATGGTCCAGGTGGGACGCAAACAGATCTATCGTGAAGGGACCCCACATTTCCGCCAATACGGAGAACACCTGAGGGTCCAGCTTCCACACACTGGCGTCCAGGAGGTGACGGGAGTGCCAATCGGCCACCTCGTTCTGACGGCCCGGCAGGCACTCCGCTGCAACCAAAACCTGATGATCCAGGCAAAAGTGCCAGAAGTCCCGCGCGAGATCCGCTAGCATCTTGGATCCCTCCCAGATGACTTATATACCGGACCACTGACACGTTGTCCATCCGCAGGAGGACACAGGACTGCACTCGGTCCTTCATCCAGCACTGGACAGCAAAGGATCAGTTGATGTGAAACGACTGTTCTAGAGTGGACCATGCTCCACCCGTGGAGAACTCTCCGCACCTGGCCCCCCAGCCGGAACGACTCGCGTCCGACTCTATGACAACGTCCGGAGCCGAGCCGAAAATGGCGCGGCCATTCCAGGCTTCCATGTGCATCAGCCACCACTGCATTTCGCGCCGCACCTCCTCCGACAAAGGAATCAGCTGAGAGTAAGTCAAGCCCTTCCTGAGGTGGGAGGCCTTCAGCCGTTGCATGGCCCGATAATGTAAAGGCCCCGGAAATATGGCCTGAATGGAGGAGGACAGAAGACCCACCAGCCTGGCCAACTGCCGCAAGGATGTCTGCCGCCTCGCCAAAGTTTGGCGCAACTCGTGGCGAATCTTCGCCATCTTCCTGGCCGGGAGGCTGAGGGTCGCAGCCACCGAGTCTATGGTGAATCCCAAAAAGAGAGCCGTCTGAACGGGAACCAAAAGAGATTTTTTCTCGTTGATAACAAATCCCAGCCCTTGAAGCAGATCTACCGCCGCCTGAAGCTGGGAGGACAGACGCCTTGGACACTGATCCATGAACAGCATATCGTCTAGGTAGACAATCATACGCATGCCCTGGGCTCACAACGCCTCCACCGCTGGGCGAAGCACCTTTGTAAAACACCACAGAGCCGAGGAGAGCCCGAAAGGAAGCGTGGTAAATTCGTACACCTGACCGTCCCACCTGAACTGGAGGAAGCGACGGTGAGGAGGAAAAACCAGTACCGTAAGATAGGCGTCTTTTAAATCTAATCTGACCATCCAATCGGATGGCCGCAAGACGTCCCTCAGGAGGTGTATGTCCTCCATCTTGAAATGTCAGTACACCAACTGTTGGACCCGGCCTCGTGGCGTGGTCCTCCCCCTCCCGCACGGCGGGCCCGGGACAACATCGGGCCTCCGTCGACCCGCTGTCGACCCCCCTGAACCCGAACCACCGACGAGAGCAGCCCCCCTGGCAACCCACGGCTCCCCCCCTGGGACCTCGGCGGACCCTGCTCGCCAACACTGCCGGTCTGGCGACCATGCCAGGCCACCATTCCCGGCCCGACTCCATCTTGGGCCATCACGTCACAAGCACGTGGCCGCAGCCATCCCTCGCCCGGCCCCAGCGAAGCCCCGACATCGAGGCACCAAGATCCACCCAGGTGGTCGAGTGGCCACTCGACAGATCCCGGAGGAAGGGGAGTTTCGATGGCCCTCCAGCCGTCCCCGGACGCCTGGTATCGATCGCCCTCCAGCCTCCCTGGGCGCTGGCTTCACCCCCCTGCTGGGTGTCTGGACACCTTCATCCCGGCCCCTCTGACCCCCAGGCGCGAGGGTCCGGACATCAAAGGACTCCAGTCCTATATCTGGGCCAGCCCTGGATTGGGACTTCAGTTGTATCTTGGAGTCGAAGCCCTGCTGACCTTGTCGCGGCTGATCCTGATCGGAACTCATGTACCTGGAACCTTCGAGGCCCTGCTGACGCTGTCGCGGCCTGACCAAGCTGAAACCACCTTCGAGGCCCTGCTGACGCTGTCGCGGCCTGACCAAGCTGAAACCACCTTCAAGGCCCTGCAGACGCTGTCGCGGCCTGACCAAGCTGAAACCACCTTCGAAGCCCTGCTGATGCTGTCGCGGCCTGACCGAACTGAACCACCTTCGAGGCCCTGCTGACGCTGACGCGGCCTGACCGAACTGAACCACCTTCGAGGCCCTGCTGACGCTGTCGCGGCCTGACCGAACTGAACCACCTTCGAGGCCCTTCTGACGCTGTCGCGGCCTGACCGAACTGAACCACCTTCAAGGCCCCGCTGACGCTGTCGCAGCCTGACCCCTGGAACTATCCACGCACCAGTTGGTGCCAAGACTGTCCCGCTACCCCCTTTTCCCGAAGCCAAGACTTTACGGATCCCTCGATCCCTGTGTTAACATCTTACGAGAACGTGCCTTCATTTCTTATATAAAGATTCTTGAGAATATTCCTTCGTGTGGTGTCCGTCTGTGGTAGTGTGATTGCTCCCCTGTTACGATTGTAGGCGAGGAGCCTCGCCAAGGAGGCCTCCCTACGGCGCTCGGCCTCTTCCATAGAGAAAGGTGGGTCTTGGGGCGGGCAGTCCGACATCCTCTGTCTCCCCTGGGATCGCCTTTCCAACATTGGTGGCAAGCGACGGGATCCGAGCCCGCGCAAATCGTACAGCGAGTAACTCGCCACTACTAACAGAGGCACACAGCAACCATGAGTACTAAGGAAGCCGGAACAACCACAGAATTCCAGAAGGAAGGACTAGAAGAGTACACCCATAAAGAACTCAAACAATTCTGCAAAGCCCTGGGTATCGCTACCACCGGACTAAGCACAAAAGACGATTTTAAAGAAGCGCTGCAAACATGGGTGGAGACCGGGGCGACCCCACCAAAAACTAACGACGACATTGTCCTAGAAGTACCCCTGAGTACAGCCATAACCCCCGTGGAAGAAAGAACCGCCAACAGAGAACCGGGCCTCTCCCACGAAGACGCCCGGGAGCGAGAGAGGAGTCGGCTCCATGAACTAGAGCTCGCCCGACTCCGGCTGGACGGAGAACTTCAATTAGCAGAAAAGAAAAAGGCCATTGAGCAACTACGATTAGAGGGAGATCTGGAAGAGAGGCGGAGGCAAAGAGAATTGGAGGAAAAAAAACTCACGTAGGAACACGAGCGGAGCCTCAAAGAACTAGAGATCAAAGCCAAAATCGAAGAGGCTGGCGCCGCGGTAACCCGGAACCCTCCGCCTCCTGCCGACCCAAAGGTCCACATTCCCAAGGATATCGTCAAGGAATACTACAAGAATGACGATATCCAACAATGGTTCAAGGCATATGAAGTTGCCATGACCGCGCACCGCATCCCGCGAAAAGATTGGGGTGCCGGCTTATGGGGGAGATTTGTCAGCGAAGGAAGAGACACCCTGCTAGAACTGGCCGAGGACGTGATGTCCTCCTATGACCACATGAAGGACGCCCTGCTCACCCGGTATGGCCTCACCCCCGAGATGTACCGACAGAGGTTCAGGGATTGCAAAAAGATCCCCGGTACCACGTGGGTGGAGTACGTAAACTTTTATAGCCGGGCCCTAGAAGGATGGATAAAGGGCAGCAAAGTGTCCACCTACGAGCAGCTGTTCGACCTCATCGTTTGGGAGCACCTCTCCAACAACTGCTTTGTCGAGCTCAGACAGCATCTCCTCGACAGCAAGCTCACCGAGCCCCGAAAACTCGCCGTCGAGGCTGATCGATGGGTGAACACCCGGGTCCCCCGGACCCTGATCGGAGAAACGGGACGGAACGGCCCGGGGCACCCCCGCCAGCGGGGCGGCGGAGGAGGCCAGAACAGGAGCCGAGACTTTCTGCCGGCCCCGGGAAGGAGCCCACCTCGGGGGTCCCCCCCGAATAACACTTCGCCATCCCTGACCAGAAGAGGGCCCCCTACCGCACGGCCAGGGCCCCGCCCGAACATTACTTGCCACAGATGCCAGCGGCCCGGTCACTATGCCAGTGACCCCCTCTGTCCCATGAACCAGCGTCCCGGCACCACCGGGCCTCCGACCCGCCAGTTCGCTGCTGCAGCCCTGGGGGAAGGGGGAGAAGAAGACGAAGAAGTTTACAATGAAGATCAGACAGAGTATGAACCGGCCGCCATGGCCCTAGCCTGCCTGGGTGAAAGAGACATGGTCCCCCGGGCCCCGCTACCGAGCAACACTCAAAAATACCGTCAGTGGGTCCACATCAATAGACAACGGACCGAAGCCCTCCGAGACACGGGAGCCAGTGTGACGGCCGTCCGCTGCCACTTGGTGACCCCCGAACAGATCATACCAAACGTGCGATGCCCCGTGAGGGCCGCCGACAACTCCGAGACTCTGTGTCAGATGGCCCGAATCCCCTTTGAGTGGGAGGGGGTGTCGGGCACCCTCAAGGTGACCGTCCGGGACGACGCCCCCGTGGACTGCCTCCTCGGAAACGACCTCGAGAGCTCTCCCTGGGCCCAAGTCGAGCGGAGAGAACATCTGGGGATGATGGGGCTACCAGAGTGGGTCTGCGCTACGACCCGATCTATGACTGCCCGGGCCCCGGCGGCGACCGAGGCCGCCCCGACGGAAGAGCCGGAGTGGCCCGCGCCACCACCGCCCGCAGTCCACGAAGAATCCAACCTTGAACCCGGGCCCTCGGAGCCCGACCACGAAGACAACACCGAGCTCGGCAACCTACCCGAACTAGCCCAATGGCGCCAGGAGGGTGGTCCCACCCAAGAACAATTCCGGCAGGAACAGAAGGCCTGCCCCTCCCTCGAGGGGACCCGGCAGCAAGCCACAGCCCAAGCTGCCGGGGACACCTCAGGGTCCCACTGGGTCTACTGGGACCACGGCCTCCTATACAGTGAACAAAAAATTGCCGAGCTGGGGGCCAGCCGAGTGTTGGTGGTCCCCCTACGATTCAGAGACTTCCTCTTGAACCTGGCACACGATGTGCCCCTCGCCGGGCACCTGGGGCAGGACAAAACTTACAGCCGCCTGGTGACCCATTTCTACTGGCCGAAAATGCGCAACGATGTGCATAACCAATGCCGCACCTGCCCGACATGCCAAGCTAGCAGAAAGAGCGGGGGGAAGGTGAAGGCCCCGCTCCAACCCTTTCCAGTGGTGACCACCCCCTTCGAGCGAGTGGGGACCGACATCGTGGGGCCCCTGGACCCCCAAACCTCGCAAGGGCATCGCTTCATCCTCGTCCTGGTGGACCATGCCACCCGCTATCCCGAAGCCATCCCCCTCCGAACCATAACGGCTCCCGTGGTGGGCCGAGCACTGATGGGGATCTTTTCCAGAGTGGGGTTCCCCCGAGAAGTCGTGAGCGATCGGGCACAAACTATATATCGAAGTATATGCGGTCCCTGTGGCAACAGTGCGGGGTCACGTATAAGTTCACCACCCCGTATCACCCCCAAGGGAATGGACTAGTGGAGCGGTTCAACCGAACACTCAAGGGGATGATCCAGGGCTTAGAAGAGCCCCTCCGCCGCAAATGGGACGTCCTGCTGCCCTGCCTCTTGTTCGCCTATCGGGAGGTACCACAGAAATCCCTGGGGTTCAGCCCCTTTGAACTCTTGTACGGGCACCCTGTCCGAGGTCCCCTCAGCCTGGTCAAAGAAGGCTGGGAAACTACCGTCCAAAACGCACCGCCAGATGTCTACCAGTACCTCCTGACCCTCCGAAGCCAGACTCGGAAGTTCCGGGCCCTTGCCGAGGCCAACCTTGAGGCCAGTCAGGAGGACCTGAAACGCTGGTATGACCAGAACTCTTCGTCCATCGAGTTCGAGCCGGGCCAGCAGGTCTGGGTCATGTCCCCGGTCGAACCTTGTGCCCTCCAGGACAAATGGTCGGGCCCCTTCAAAGTGATCGAGCGCAAGAGCCCTGTCACCTATCTCGTGGACATGGAGTCACCCCGAAACCCCCTCCAGGTTCTGCACGCCAACCAGCTCAAGCCTCATTTTGCCCGCACAGAACTGAGCCTGCTGCTAGCTACAGATGATGGGGCCGAAGACGACTCCGAGCCCCTGCCCGACCTCCTAAGGTGCGCTGAGAAGGACGGCTCCGTCGAAGGAATCTCTCTCTCCTCCGACCTGACCCCCGCACAGCGCCGAGACTGCCAAGAGCTGTTGGGACGATTCACGGACCTATTCTCCCTCACCCCCGGGGTTACCCAGTGGTGTGTCCACGATGTCGACACCGGGGACAGCCAGCCAGTGCGACACCGGGCCTACCGAGTTCCCGACCGAGTTCGGGCCTGCATCCAGACGGAAGTTACCAAAATGCTGGCCCTGGGGGTGGTCGAACCCTCCGACAGTCCCTGGGCCAGCCCAGTTGTCCTGGTCCCCAAAGCAGCCACACCTGGCACCCCTCCAGAACTCAGGTTTTGTGTCGACTACCGGGGGCTGAATGCTGTGACCAGAACCGACGCACATCCCATTTCCCGGGCCGATGAACTAATCGACCGCCTGGGAGCCGCCAAGTACCTCAGTACCTTCGACCTCACAGCCGGGTACTGGCAGATCGGCCTCACCCCTGGCGCCCAGGAGCGATCGGCCTTCTCAACACCCAATGGCCACTTCCAATTCAAGGTGATGCCCTTCGGTATGAAAAACGCCCCAGCCACCTTCCAGAGACTGGTGAACAAAGTGCTGGCGGGGCTAGAAGAATTCAGTGCCGCCTACCTAGACGACATTGCGGTGTACAGCCTCCACTGGGCCGAGCACCTGAAGCACCTCTGGGAGGTCCTGACGGCCCTCCGACGGGCCGGACTAACTGTGAAAGCCAGCAAGTGCCAGATAGGTCAAGGGTCCGTGACCTACCTGGGACACCAAGTGGGGAGCGGCCACGTGGCTCCCCTCCGACCCAAGATTGACGCCATCGTAGCCTGGGAGCCCCCGGTCACCCAGACCGCCGTCCGAGCCTTCCTGGGGCTCACTGGATATTATCGGCGCTTCATCAAGAACTATGGGAGCATTGTGGGGCCCCTCACTGAGCTGACCTCGAAGAACCGGCCACAGAAAGTACAATGGACACCCGCGTGTCAGGTGGCCTTCGAGACGTTGAAAGCAGCCATGTGCACCGCCCCTGTGCTCCAAGCCCCTGACTACAGCCGGGAGTTCGTAGTCCAGACCGACGCCTCGGAGCACGGCATCGGGGCGGTCCTATCTCAGATTGACCCCGGGGGGATTGACCATCCTGTGGCCTTCATCAGCCGGCGGCTGCTGGCCAGAGAACAGCGATGGAGCACCATTGAGAGGGAGGCCTTCGCCGTCGTGTGGGCCATCAAGAAACTCAGGCCCTACCTTTTCGGCACCCACTTTCGGGTCCAGACTGACCACCGGCCCCTGCGGTGGCTGATGCAGATGCGTGGAGAAAACCCAAAACTGCTGCGATGGTCCATCTCTCTCCAAGGGATGGACTTCACTGTGGAGCATCGCCCTGGCAACGACCACGCCAACGCTGACGGCCTGTCCCGCTTCTTCCGCCTCGACGAGGAGAATCCCCAGGAAGATGGGTGACTCTCCCCGCCTTCAGCTGGAGGGGACGTGTGTTGGACCCGGCCTCGTGGCGTGGTCCTCCCCCTCCCGCACGGCGGGCCCGGGACGACATCAGGCCTCCGTCGACCCGCTGTCGACCCCCCTGAACCCGAACCACCGACGAGAGCAGCCCCCCTGGGACCTCGGCGGACCCTGCTCGCCAACACTGCCGGTCTGGCGACCATGCCAGGCCACCATTCCCGGCCCGACTCTATCTTGGGCCATCACGTCACGAGCACGTGGCCGCAGCCATCCCTCGCCCGGCCACAGCGAAGCCCCGACATCGAGGCACCAAGATCCACCCAGGTGGTCGAGTGGCCACTCGACAGATCCCGGAGGAAGGGGAGTTTCGATGGCCCTCCAGCCGTCCCCGGACGCCTTGTATCGATCGCCCTCCAGCCTCCCTGGGCGCTGGCTCCACCCCCTTGCTGGGTGTCTGGACACCTTTATCCCGGCCCCTCTGACCCCCAGGCACGAGGGTCCGGACATCAAAGGACTCCAGTTCTATATGTGGGCCAGCCCTGGATTGGGACTTCAGTTGTATCTTGGAGTCGAAGCCCTGCTGACCTTGTCGCGGCTGATCCTGATCGGAACTCATGTACCTGGAACCTTCGAGGCCCTGCTGACGCTGTCGCGGCCTGACCAAGCTGAAACCACCTTCAAGGCCCTGCTGACGCTGTCGCGGCCTGACCAAGCTGAAACCACCTTCGAGGCCCTGCTGACGCTGTCGCGGCCTGACCGAACTGAACCACCTTCGAGGCCCTGCTGACGCTGTCGCGGCCTGACCGAACTGAACCACCTTCAAGGCCCCGCTGACGCTGTCGCGGCCTGACCCCTGGAACTATCCACGCACCAGTTGGTGCCAAGACTGTCCCGCTACCCCCTTTTCCCGAAGCCAAGACTTTACGGATCCCTCGATCCCTGTGTTATCATCTTACGAGAAGGTGCCTTCATTTCTTATATAAAGATTCTTGAGAATATTCCTTCGTGTGGTGTCCATCTGTGGTAGTGTGATTGCTCCGCTGTTACGATTGTAGGCGAGGAGCCTCGCCAAGGAGGCCTCCCTACGGTGCTCGGCCTCTTCCATAGAGAAAGGTGGGTCTTGGGGCGGGCAGTCCGACATCCTCTGTCTCCCCTGGGATCGCCTTTCCAACACCAACCATTCGTTGAACTCCTTCAAATTGATGACCGGCCGACAGCCCCCGTCGACCTTGTCGACCAAAAAGAGGTTGCTGAGGAAACCGTCGGGGTGCTCGCCAGCGCAACAAATCGCCCCTTTTGAAACCAGGGCGGAAACCTAGTCGCGCACCAACTCTGCGTCGCGCTGCGAGAACACAATAGGCCGCAGACGCTGGAGCTGACGGGGACGACCATGGAACTCCAGCTGGAAGCCCTGGACCATCTGCAGCACCCAGGCGTCGCTCGTGAGGGAAGCCCATGCTTGATGAAACCGTGCCAAGCGCCCCCTACTTTCAAACTCGCTGATGGCAGCACACTCACCTCTTCCAGCACCTCGTTGCTGGCCTCTCTGATCTCCACGGCCCCCGAAGCGTTACCCTCTTGTGGGGTAGAAGTTGTTGTAGCCGTTATTGCCCTGCAGCTGACCGGGTCTGGAGCCTTGCCCCCTGTCGGAGCTACCTCCTCGACCAAACGAGCGGCCCCGGCCACGTCCGGTCTTGTCGAAAGCCCGAGGGGCAAAGACCTTTTTAATATTCTATTGCGCCCTATCTAAGGACGTGAAGGTGTCCACAAATTTTCCTAATTCTTTTATGAACGGGTCACCAAACAGACCCCCCTGCACCACCGCGCCTGCTTCAGAAGAAGCGAGGTCGCCCAACTTCGGGTCGATCTTAATGAGCAATGACCTCCACCTCTCAGTAGAGAGGGCACAGTTAGCATTACCAATAAACACAATGGCCCGCTGAGCCCGATTGGAAAGCACTTCCGGATAAATAAGGGCCCCTGAAGCCTTGGCCTCCTCGGCCATATCCAAGATTTTGGTAACGGGCCCCACCGCATCCAACAGCTTGTCCTGGCACGTATGCCAGGACCTCTCAATACCCTTCCGGGGGTCCTTCACAAACTTAGCCAGGAAAGTGGCCATCTTCAGATCAATATGGGGGGTCATGGCCACCTTGCCCTCCAAGGAAGGCCGGGGGCACTCCGCACGAAGCCGGCTACGAGCATCCTTGTCCACTGGCTTGCGCAGTCGGTTTGCCACGTACTGGGCCACCTTGTCTCCAGGCACCCACTCTGAGGACCGGGGATGGATAATATCGTCCGGGTCCAGCATGTCCGAAGGACCTGCCGAAGAGGAGGCCTGGGACGGCAGCCACGAACGGGAAGAACAAGCCTCCTTGTCCGTGTCCGGGGAATCGTCGTCATCCCGCGGTTCCGGGGTCACCGCTCTAGGGGTCAGTGGGGGGGACCTCCGCCGGGGCCTCAGGGATCGGAAGGGAACCTTCGTGCGCCATAAAGGCACTCTTAATCCTTTCAAATTCTTCGGGATCAACTCCGTCGGAACCGGGATTCTTGGGTGGAGCGGGGGAAGGGGAAGGCACGGACCTCGGGGCCGGCGCGGGATAAGGGTCGCCAGCTTGGTGTATGCCTCGTCCAGTCTGGCCGTAGGACGCTGTTCCAGAGGGACCATAGCCTCGTCCACCGCCCTATAGATAGAGTCATCGACCGCCTGGTAGAAGTCCTCATCCCAGGGGGCGTAACTCAGAGGATCTTCCTCCGCGTACTGGTCCTGCCTGCTCTGCATAGCGAGGTAAATTAGGCTCCGCAGACCAACCGCGATAGTACCAGTACAACCGAACCCTCCCGGGTACAAATTTGGCGCTGGGAAGTAGCCCAGACAGATACGGTGGCGCCAGGTGCACAATTCAAGGGCCAAACCCAGGGACGCCTCAGCCCACTTAATCACTGGGCACCACCCGGCAAGAAGCGTCCCAAACACCCCACCGGTGCCAATTGCGACCCCGCAGGGTGTAAAAAAGGATAAGTACAGACCCCAACGGGCGTTCACAGTCAACAGGGAGGTTTGCGACCCCGCAGGGTGTAATCCAGGTGGTTGGGGTCCCCACGGCCAAACTGCGCCAACGCGCGGAATGGCAGCGCGCGCCCCTAGCAGTGAGAGGACGCCACCGCACCTAAATGGGCAAAAATCACGTGAGGACCACGTAAAAGCGTCCCGCGATTCCACAAAGGGGCTCTGAAAGAAAACACAAGGCAGCGCTACAGCAAAAAACACCAACACTGCCCCACAAGCCCCAAAGTGAGGAGAGTAAGAAAAAACACCACTTAACTTGCTGCTGAGCAGCGAAGAAAGAGGAAGGGGAACAGGCTGCAGAGCATGATAGGAGCTATCAGGAGTACAGAGACTAACAAAGGACTGGCTCGTTTTTGTTGTTCTTTCCCTAATGTTCATGGGAAATGTGGTTTATTTTGTCTTTCTTGCTGCTGTAAAAGAATAAAGAGCGAAGGAAGAAGGCATAATCCGAAGCCTCCGGTCCTGCAATAGAATTGTAATTCCCAATATGGAAGGCACTAAACAGTGTTTGCTGATGTCTTTTTCCATATACTGTGGTGATAAAGTGGACTTCGACCTTTCAACTGTAGTAATACATGTGTGAGTTTGTGTTGATTAGTACAGGTGCTCAAAACATTCCTGTTTGGATCACATTTATTTTCCTTGTAATGGCATAAAGATAGATCAGTAGACATACGGACAGACAGACAAACAGATAGATAGATAGATAGATAGATAGATAGATAGATAGATAGATAGATAGATAGATAGATAGATAGATAGATAGATAGATAGATAGATAGATAGATAGATAGATAGATAGATAGATATTTGCACTCACTGATTGTTTATTTATTGTATGTAATGATTTAACCCATCAATTTATATGAAAAATGCAGTGAAATCTTGATTTGTGAATACCCATAGTAATAAATTCTTTAGAAAGGTTTTGTGATTCTATCTATGACATTAAAAACACATTCGATGTAATCCTTCTTTGAAAAATTAATGTAAAATCTACTGAGGCTAAATCTTTTCTGATTAACTCTAATGAGATGCAAAGCTGGGATTACTAAATAAACCACCTACTGCTGCAGAAAGTAATCTTATATCACGTTTTTAATGTTGTCTTCCATGCAGAGTAGGATAACAAGTAAATATTCTTACTTTTATTTTTAGCATTATATATTTTAGCCAGTGTAAACAAATTGCTCTTTTTTCAAAATGAAGTATCAGCTTTATGCAATTAAGGCACTGTGAATTATGGTGTGCGTTATGTGCAGTGCATCCCAAAGGGACAATATAGTCAGGTGAAAATGTCAGTTAAAGCATACCGTTTTAAAAGACCAAACCCACTGAAATTAATCAGTTATAGATATCTCAAGTAACTATACCTCGCACCCCCACCATGCAGAGTTGTGCCATCAATGATGTCATTGCAAATGTTTCAGTAATAACATCAATGATGTCATAGAAAATGTCATGAGTGATGTAATATGTGGTGCAATTAGCAATGCATGGCTAGAGCTTGAGTTATAGTTACCTCTGTTTGTTTAAAACAATATGTTTTAAGTGACATTTTCACCTAATTATAACATCCTTTTAATCTTGTATTTCAGTGAATTCCTAAGATTTTTTTCTAATGCAAAGCAAGATATTATTACCATACCTAAGTATAATGTCACTTTAACCTTTGGTGTTTTTTGTGAATTTCTAGGGTTTTTATTAACATAAACTAATATTTTATTATATTATTTGTAAAACCAAACCCATGCCAAGCCCTGCATCCATCCCCCCCCAAGGGCAGGCAACCTGCTGCCTTGCATGCATGGCCATGCTCGACAAGGGTTTAACCACAGGGCCTGTCCTGCAGCTAGGCCCTGCAACCAAACCCACCCTCCACCCACCCCAACTCTCTTCTCCCCCTGGCACCCAACCCCCTATATATAAATCAGAGCTATATCCTTTTTCCAAAAATCACCAATAATTGTAAGCAAATGTATATTTCAATTTTGCACACAATGCAATGTTTATGAATGGTGGTTACTTAAAAAATGTTTAATAAAGTTTTATTCAAATACAGGTCAGTGACTCTTTCTTTGTGACATAATTTTTATTTTTACATTTTGTGCGTGGAAAATGTGAAAATAAGCAAAGATGTATTGCTTTAAAAAAAAAAGAAAACACACGTCTCTGAGTCTTTCTTTAAGCATTTTAAGCCCAAAAATGCAATTATTATAAAAACCACAAGAGGACATTTTATCTTTTTAATACATCTTCAGGCCACAAAAATAGCAGCAATAGTACCAGTACCTAGAGATGTGGCCATTCATTTATCATTCCCTCTTTGTAGGGTTTATTTATATTTTTCTAGGTGTCCCAGTCCCAACTGGGTCACCGATTGCCTTTTTTAAATAGGTACCCACCTAGAAACCCAGGGCCTATGGCACCGCTGACTCCCTGCAAGCAGCCCCATTTCTCGGGCTGGGCAGAAGCTGGGATATTGTTTTAAGAGGTGCCCTGATGCTCACCCGCAGCATTAAGGCCAAGAGGGGAGCCACAGGACCCCCACGACTCACCAGCTTCCTGCATGTGCAACCTTTTTTTTATTTTTTGTAAAGTGGGGTACCCCGGTGCCCTACCCCACAGTACGCCCCTTGTTGGGGACTTTGGGTAAGGCCCAGAGCCCCTGGAGTATTACTAACTCCCCTTCTTGCTCCCATCGTGGTGCAGTGGGAATGGCATTGTTCCCACCCAGTTGGAGCAGTTTCATTTTGCTCTCACTGGGTGGGAGCAATTCAGTGCATTTTCCTTGTCTGAGAGAGCAGGCAGAGAAAAACCTTTATTCTCCCACCTGGTGGAAGCAACTTTGTGCTACAATTGAGTGGGAGAACATTACTCTTTCCCTGCCCGTGCTCTCAGGCAGACAAAAGATGGTGTCTACGGATTTGGGGACCCTGTGACATTGTCTCCGAGCCAGTCCAGGGGAATGGGGGCCCCCAAAATGCTGATATGTCTCGGAGAGGGTGCGCATGATGAGGGCCCACATGCCCTCATCCTCTCATTTATTTATACATTCTTGAAAATAGGTTCCCCAGGGCCTTTTTAGGTGTGTGGAGGTGGGCTACATGCCCTCCTACTCTTTAATAACATATAGGCCCAAAGGATGAGGTCCCCGGGGCCCCTTAGAGGCTTGGAGAGGGGGGGCATGCGCTTTTGTTTTTTAAATTTGACCACAGATTCAAAAATCCTCTGAGAATTTGTGGCAACATTAAAAAAAATGATTTTGGCCACTGACGGGGTCCCCCTGAGACACCACCACCAGGCCTAAGGAGTCAGGGTTTCCCTAACGTATCCCCTTATAACTTTTTTTAAACCTTTGTATTACTGAGTACTAAGATGGCTGCCCCCACATCCTAAGTGGTGTGGTGACAACCAATCATATCTCACCATGAGATCTGTTGGCCCTGTGGAAAGTCTGTGGCATAATATATCGAATTTTGTTTAGTATTCTTTGGTCAAAAATTACAGGTTGAATTTACACCATATCACAAAAATCCTCTTTCTGGACCAAGATCTAGCTTACTGCCAAACTATTTGTAAATTGATTCAGCGGTTTGGGCTGCAGCTGTGTCTAAAATTCATATGGACAAATGAATAAGGAAAATGTGTCTTGGGACCCCCATTTTTCTTGTTGCCAGCTTGACGGATCACGCTAAAACCCTCCATAAACAAACTAGACAAAAACAAATAGCACTTTTTTGGGATGTTTCTTGGAGAATTGTCTAACAGAGCCAAAGTTTTTAGCAACAAATAAAGGCATTTCCTAAGTAAATATATGCATGTATATGTATGTATAGAAATATATATTCATTGAAAAAAAACAAAGCCCCTGCAACTCACTGGTTATGATCTCACATATTACATCTCTCATTACATGGCCAGTGACATCACTGATGACATCACTGATGACATCTCAAATGACATCACTGATGACATCATCCAGTGATTGTGAGTGTTTTCTAAACTTTTATGAGTATTAAATATATATACACTACAAATGTTAGTATACATTGTGTACTATTGGTAAGAGATACTATTTCTGGCATATATAATGTAATTGGCTATGTGACTGGGTGTATCCGTGTGTGAGTGGGTGGGTGAGTAGCTGAATGGGTGTGTGAGTGGTATGTGAGTGGCTATATGGGTATATAAGTGAGTGTGTAAGTAGTTGTATGGGTGACTGAGTGGTTGTATTTTTGAGTGAGTGGGTGCATCAGTGGCTATATTGGTGACTGAGAGGCTGTGTGAGTGACTCTATGGGTGGGTGAGAGGGTGTGTGAGTGGCTGTATGGGTGCTGAGAGGCTGTGTGAGTGACTCTATGGGTGGGGGAGTGGCTGTATGGGTGACTGAGTAGCTGTGTGAGTGGCTGTTTGAGTGAAGGACTGGTTGTGTGTGGCTCTATTTATTCATTTATTGAAGAGTTTTATATAGCGCTGGCAAGACCAGAGGGTATCAAAGTAGTTTACAGCATCGTAAGTCATTAACAGTCATTCACAATACAGTATGATTGTAGTGTCAAGCGTCCAATCCTAATCAGTCAATAACAGTACAGTACAATTTTAGTGATGAGTGTCGTACCATTGCAAGGACCGTGGGATGGATATGCGCATAACGTGGTAATATTCCATTGTGCGTTAAGAGTTATTTCTCAGAGGGTTAAGGTGCTGATTTAGGAGGCATTCTTTTTATTGTACCCTGAGGCTCACAAATGAGGGGTTAGTTCTGATATGTTTTGGGAGACAGTTGCATATTTTGGGTGTATTGCCCAAGAAAGACAGAGAGAGGGAATTTTGTTTATATTTTTCAGGAGAATGAGAAAAAGTGAGTTGGAGCTTCTTAGATTTCTCAATTGGCCTGCTTTTGTGAGTTTAGAAACAAGGTAGTCTGGTTCGTCAGTGTGTAGAGCTTTTTGGGTGAGGCAAGCAGTTTTGATGCAGCAGCGTGCCTCAATTGGTAGCCACTTTAGATTTTTCAGGGAGGGGGAGATATGATCATATTCCTATGCTCTGGTGACCATCCTTACAGCTAAATTTAGAGTGGCCCTCATGGGGTCTAAGTGTGTCTTCGTTGCGTCTGTGAGGGTAGCATTCTGATAGTCTATTAACACGATAGGATACTGGGGACATTCCCAGTGTCTGGAGGGTTAAGGAGGGATTTTAACCGGAGTATATCCTCCCTTTAAACTATTTATCACAAAAAATACTTTTGTTTTAATTACCCTCACACACCCTGGTGGTGTCATGCTTCATCATTGGGTCACCCGACCCCTATAAGTCGGGGTGGGCTCAACCACAGTGTTAGGAGCTCTTCAGATAGATGAAGACCAGGGGGCTTAAAGATTGAAATACCTCAGTCAGACTCACGGTTTCCCTTTATTCTTGTGTCTGGCTGGGTCAATAAAATCTCGGCTTGTGCACAAGCCGAGGACTGGAACCACAACAGGTTGACATGCTGGGTGAGGACTTTGATTGAAGACCACCCCCATTATTGATCCGGTCCTGTGTGTATCACGCGGCCCTCCCGATGTAGATGGAGCTTGGCAGTATACAGATACGCTAACACTGAACACACCACAAGAAGTGGCTACTCTGCCCTCGCTTCATGGAGAGGATAGGGACTCCCCATCCTGTAATTCTCCTCACATAGGGGGTTCTCCTCTTACCCTGAAGAAAGTCCAGGACCTTTATGGCCGCACTGGACTGAAACATGTCGGCACTAGGGTCTTAAGACCATTAAACTTCAATAAGACCCGTTTTAGATTTTTATTGATCCAGCCAGACCCAAGAATAAAGGGAAACCGTGGGTCTGACTTAGGTATTTTAATCTTAAAGCCCCATGTCTTCATCTATCTGAAGAGCTCCCAACACTGTGGTTGAGCCCACCCCAACTTATAGGGGTTGGGGTGACCCGATGATGAAGCATGACACTACCAGGGTGTGTGAGGGTAATTAAACCAAAGGTGCTCTTTCCCATACACACAGTTATGATTAGCACAACCTTCCACTAGAGAGGCTCCCCTCATTTTTCTCTCCTTCTCTGTCCCTACAGTTGGGCACAGAAAACATACCAGCAACTCTGACCACTGGTTGGGCAATTCCAATAGTCTAGTCTGGATAGTACTAGTGCTTGCATGGCAAAGTTTAGCTCATTTAGTGAGAGGAAGGGTTTTATTTTGTTGAGGAGTTTTAGGTTATAAAAGGCGGCCTTTGCTGTCGACCTAATATGTGAGCTTCTGTTCTAGTTTGAGTCCATCGTGATCACCAGAGATTTGGGGGAGTTTATCAGAGTCAGCTTGCAGTTCAGATCATCTAGGTTATTTAGTCATTGTTGGGTCTGTGGTGATTGGTTGTGATTGGACAAAAGAAGAATCCGATCTTTTCTTAGTTGAGTTTGAGGTGGTTGTCTGATAGCCAGTTCTGAACTTTTATGAGCGTGGCATTAAGCTGGCAAGTGTCGTTAATGTGTAAAATAGACATGTCCTGCTGAATTATGTCAATTGCAGAAGACACAATGTTGCCCAATGAATATAAAGTGGTCATACTGTTGTCACCCACAGTCAAAGCGTTTTCCATATTTACCCAGTCGATCACGCACAATCTCTCTGCAGCTTCCTGATGAGAAATCTTCCATAGCTCATTGTATATACCATACAAGAAGCACTCTGGATGTGGGTTTCTGGGACCCCGTAAAAAATCCCTGTGATCCAGGTCATCAGAAAGAAGGGCCATTTGTTGTTTCACCTAGGAAAGTGTTGAGGTCTTTAGCTAATCTAAGCATAACTTCCCAACACTATATGATGTCACCACCCCTGCAATATTTGTTCGTACATAGTGAAGGTCAGGCCTGTCGATCTTTAACCGTCCCATGTTACCTAGGAATCTAGACTGACAGGGTTTGATGTATTGTATGATCCATTACGGAGCATGGCATGTAAAGTATCCTCACTATACTTTGTGTACTGTTGCCAATGTTCAAAGCATGCAAATGTGGAAATGCAAGGTATGCTCAAATCTTTTGCCTTAGCTAAACCAAGACAGGAAGTCTGTTGCACTGTTTTATTCAGGAAAATCGTTTGATGAGGTATGAGGCATGCTCTAAATAAGGGCTCTTGTCCCTGAACCTGCTCCCCAGACAAAAGTTGTGTTATTGCGTCTTTCCAAATGTCAAAACCTTGTATAGACAGTTGGGAAATAAAGGAAGCAGAGTAAATCAGCTTGTTGTTCATGAGCATATTTTTCTTTGCAGGCCTAGGTGGGAGCCTATAGTAGTAAGACGCTGGGTCTGATGTGCCAAAATCAAAATAAATATGCAAACTTTCTTGTAAATAAATTTTAACTACCTTTTTGCAGAGTTGGGCAGTGTTCCCATTGGGTGTAATTGTAACGTTTCATTGTCCCAATCATCAGAGAATGTACTAGAGGTGATGATATAAATTCAAGAGATTTTGAATAAATATGGAATTGCAAAAGTTCAGTAGGACCACATATATCATACAATACCCTGTCCCAAATTATTCCATCCAGAACTGGAACGGCTATAATGTTCACCAGGGACAAGTCTCTTAGTTCAGGGTGTGATGATGCATGTGGTTCAAGATCCAATGTCACATGTTGGACTGCTGAACATTTTTGGAGATAATGTCCATTCAGAAATAGAAAAAAGACAGTCACCAAATCAATCCAGAGTAGCAGGAAAAGTAATCCAATTTTAACCCAGAGATGTATCCAGGGAGCAACAAGGTAGGTCTTTTTCAGTCAAAGATAAAGAGAATAAACTCGTAGCTTGAAAGGGAGTGGCAGTGTTGGCAGTTCAGGTTCACTTGGATCCGATGAAAAGTCGACATAAAGCACAAAGTAGCCAGATGCCGTCCGGTCTATTTTTGGCAGCTCAGCAGGTTTTGTAGAACTGTAACATTACTTGATCGGTGACATGTTGACATAGATGTCCTCAATTTCTTTCATTGAAATTTCTGTACTTCATGACTGTACAGTTGTAGTTGTTTCAATGGAGAGAAGCATCATCTAATTTTTGTTGAAAGCCTCTCTTTGGAAAGTGGCATCTTCAGTTGTTATTAAAGCTTCCATCTGAACTTCCTGTACATTAGCAAAAGGAGATTGACAGCTACCCAGGAGCCCACGCAGCCTATTGTTGAGAATCGGCTGCATAGTGTGGTTTGATCAGATTGATGGAGACAAATTTTTTGTCTCGGCGACCAGCAAGAGGTGGAAGAAGTACAGTTCTGGTACCTTCAACAGCCAGGACAGGTGCAGGCACTCTGTAAGGTGGCCCAAATTCTTTCTTGTCCACTATTTTTACTCTGAGTAGGTACCCAATCTTTGTGGGTATCTGTGCGCATTACAAGTGCAAAAAATAAATAAATAAATAAATAAATAAATCTTCAGGACCCAGGCAGGTCTTGCCGATACTGCTTTTACTTCCCCAGTGGCGCTGCAATTCACTTGGACATTGCTCGGTAAAGCACTGTATTCTTTTAGGTCCTGTAAAACCTCCTAACGATTATTGATGTCAAATGGAGTTTGAGTCGTCACTGCATTGACACTATCGAGGTCCCATACCCACATTCTCAGCCCAAATAGGAACTCATAGGGTATACGACCCCCCCAGGGATTTTCTGGGAATGTTATTAAGTTCCCTCTGGACCCCATATAGATGATTGACCCAACTGTCATCCGAGCCCAGTACCCTAGCTGTTAAGTATTGTTTTAAGACCTGGTTCTTCTTCTCAACAAACAAATTGACCTCGGGATGGTAGGGGGAGGTAAACCGGAAGGCCACACCAAAACTTAGCATGGCTTCTTTGTAAGCCTAAGCGCTAAACGCCGGACCCTGGTAGGAATGTTGTGTGCCTATTGCGTACGTCCAGATAAAGACTCACAAATCCTTTATAGCAGTTCGGGCTTCAGTCGAGCAGTGGGGCCAAACCCATAGGAATCCAGAACATGAATCCACTGCTTCCAAGATGTTCTTCTAAGCCCCATTAGAGTATAAAGGACCGCAGTGATCCAAATAGAAACATTCAAGAGGTGTGTCTGAGATCAATAAAGGTGTTTGCGTTGGACATGCCACGGTGGAGCCTTTCATCTGCTGACAGATGTCAGATTGAGGACAAAGTCTGTGTTCTGTTTAGTGAGACTTGGCAAACAGTAGCGCTGCTTCAGTAATAACACTGTAGCAGTAATCCCTGCATGTGTTAAACCCAGATCCTCATGTGCAGCTGATATCGATCCCAATATGCGATCAGTGTTTGGTATTACTCTATCCCCCACACCCAGAATCTGAGCATGTGGAATGTTTTGTGCATCTAACTTCTAGGAGTACTTGAGTGGAAAACCTTTTGGTAGTGCTGAGCTGTTATGTATGGCATTGACAGCTATCATAGTTGTTCCATCTATCCTCGTACTAGAACGAGTGATTGCAGCAGTACGAACCGTTGCCTTGGCGCCTTCATCCACCATTGAATTCCCTTCAAAGTGAATGCCAACAGGCTGAAGACTCAATGTATAAATAACATGAGCCAGTGGCAGGCCTTCTTTCAGCTTCCCAACTCACAAAAAAAGGGGAGGAGGATATGACCTTACTTGGCCCTCCTCTGGGTAAACCTCATCACACATAAAGAAGTAAGGACTATAGAATCGCAATTTAGAGAAGAAATGCAAAGTATAGCAAAGTGCAATGCTTAGTTAAAGCTGCCCTCACCCACAACAAGTTGTGGCATGCTTCTTCATAGGGCTGCTACGATACCTCTGCGCAGACCAACGTTTGAGGTGGAGCAATAGGGTGGGTAAGACAATAAAAGCACACAGAAAAGGAAAAGGATATGATAAGTGCAGATGAAAAAAGTCTAAAACTAACTAAGGGATATTCTCATATTAATTGTATTCCTGGCTACCCTTGTCAGAGTTAAAAGGTATCTGTCTACCAAAGGAAGGTGGTGAGGTGAGTGCATTAGGCACCCTTCACCCCTCCGTTCTGCGAAAAGGTCAACATGTTTCTGCCGAATTACGTGTCCCTCCCAGCTTTTGTCAGGGTTGTCGGAACCCTATGCTAAATCCCTTTCAATTTGTATACAAATTGTATAACTTATTACTACATCTGTTACTAGTAAGAGTGGGTGTCATAATCTTACTCCTATTAGCATCTGTATGTGAAGAGAAAAAAGTTGTACAAGTGAAGAGAATTCTTGTATAAGTACATAAAGGTGCATTAATGTGATAAATTGTGATAAGACCTCTATATTTGCTACTTTTGTCTTCTAAACTAACCCTTTTTGTGTGCAGCGGCCTACTTAGCTGTTATGTCATCACGCTAGTGATGGGACAATGCCCTATATTGCTTGTGATTTCACGAATGCAATTTATTTCAAACAGTATTTGTCCATTTATTAAAAACAAAGAATGGACACACCTATCAATACTATGTGAGTAAATCATGATGTTAACGAAAACATGCAAAAACCCTAGCATAACCGCTTGGGTAATGTTATCCCAGCAACTTGGCAGAGCTTACGGAGTTTATCTGAGAGTACCGCTAGAAATGGCACGAGGGGAGACGGCGACTCCCTGTGGTCACACACTATTTTGGAAAATTGTGGTTATATGCAAAGGATTAGGTGATATATATTTTGCACAATTGCGCATCTCGCTGTTATTTCTCGTACACACTATGCTTTAAAAAATGAACGAGAAGGACTATATCATACCAGCCACTTCTTTGAACTCCTTGGCCAATCTGCCGTTTCGCATCGCATTTATACTACCCATGCCCTGAAGAAGTCCTTGTGTATGGACAAAACGCGTCAGGTGTTTAATTCATCCTGTTCGTTGTCTTCACAACTGTGTAGTTTACTTGAAGAATTAGGAAGTGACAGAAGTATTAAACATTCTGCTACTGAAATAAGAAAACTCATCGATGACTGTACTGGATCAGAAGTGTTCTTTCAAAATCTTCCGCAGGATGCTGAAGAATTTCTAATGGTAATGCTAGGACTATTAGATGAAGAAGATGTGAATCGCAATACATTATTTGGTTTAACTTATAAATGGACACTAAGGGCATCATTAGGATGGCGGGCGGACATCCTCATGGTAAAAGGGACCACCCGCCATAAGGGCGGGGGTCCCGTGGGGGCAATTAGGATGCACCCGCCACAGTGGCGGGCGCATCCTGCATTCCTGGCATTGTGGCGGGCTGTGCACTCAGCACCGCCCGCCACAATGCCAGGAAGGCATGTTGTGCACTTCCATGCACAACATGGCAGGCACCGAGTGGTGCCTGCCATGTTGAGCATGGAACTGCTGGGTGGTACCACAGGTAGCCCCCATGTGCCCCCCCAACCCCCCAATATCCTGGGGGCCCGCAACGGGCCCCCAAACACAAACACCACATGCCTTTCTGCCACGGAAAGGCTCCCTCCCGCCGGCATCCTGATATGGATGGCGGTGTCTAGCAGACACCACCACCATATGAAACCCTTTTCCGCCCGGTCAACTCGATGACCGGGCGGAAAAGTGGCGGACGGTCTTCCCGTCCGCCGCGCCCCCCCGCCATACTAATATGGCGGGGGGAAATGGGTGGTGGGCGGGCTAGGATGTAGGGACGGATCGCCACCGCCCTACATCCTAATGGGCCCCTAACTGTTAAGATTGTGAATTTCAGTCTAGCATTGAAATCAATTCAGAACGATTCTTGTACTTGACATTACTAGATAGTAAATCTGTGTTGTTTGAAGATTCAACTACAAACACCCATCAAGATAGGACCTGTCCAAACTACATATCATAACTTAGGTCAACGTTGTTCTGCAAAAGTATGGAAATTATATCATAGTTATGCTACAACGATGCAGAGTGGATGGTACTAAATTAGGGACTGAAATTACAAACTTTAATGCTGCACACATTTCCATCTCAAAAATAACTTTCACAACTATAGCAATCATATTTCATGAAAGAGTTAATATTACCTCTGGACACTACACAATATATTTAAGATGTCAAACAGGATGGACAGAGTGCAATGACATACAAGTGACATTCAAATTAAGGCTACCTAAAAAGTTACCAAACTCATATCTACTATTTCTAGAACTGAAGTTCCGAGTAGAATCTAGGATAAGAAAAATCTTTACGATTATGTGTTTCTGAGACATTATTCGGCCTATTGGGGGTATTGTCTACAGCATGCTGTTAAAAATGAAAGACATCTTCTAACTGTGGGAAAGGAATTCATAAAACATTTGAGGGCTACATTGTGTTACTACAGGTAAAAAGTAAATGTAGTTACTATAATACCAGTTGCCTTAAGTTGCATGTGAAAAGTCTCTTCACCACAATAAAAGTCCCCCTTTATTTCTGATACAGCAACTTCTGCATAGTACTATGTGTTATGGTTTTCATTAATGGACTAAGAACTTTTAAGACATCATTTGGCCTAACAGGGATGATGTTTACAAAAGGATATGCAAAAATGGAGACTGATTCATAATTGTTGGACATTTTGTATCAGATATAAAAATATCAGAAACAGTTTTAACATATAGTTGCTTCAATTACGGTAGCAAGCCAGTATTTAAAAAATTGCAGTGAGTGCAGTGAACAGTATGACATAGTTGTAATGATCTACTATGCACCTTTGTTCATTTTACAATCCATTGATTGTTTTTCCCACTGTTTAATGATGAGTCTCCATACAAAGCACTGTTAAAAGTGAACAAGTATGAAAGCGGAAAAAAGAAAAAACAGTAAAACTTTTGACTAAGGTAAATTCAAGTTTTGGTTAAGAAGTATTGTATGGTTTTTGATTGCCTAATATTCAAAATGAAATTCAAATAAATTGTTGTCTGTTTCTATTTTTTCACAGTGGTTTTAGGTCGAGGTATATTACTTGTGTAAAATAACTAATCTAGTGATGGATTCATTGAGTCAATACTCATGTACTCATCCCATCTCCAAAGCACAACCGTTGCAATTTTGACATCATCCAGGCACTACCTAAGCAGTCATCCAATCACTCAGTTACTGAACTTGAATTAATCTAATCTCCCAGCTACTACTCAGGCACTCATTCAATCACCCAGGCACTATCCATGCACTATGCAATCATTTAGACACTATTTATGCACTCATCCATTCACTGAGGTACTACCCATAAACGTATCCACTCACCCATGCACTACTCGTGGACTCATCCAATAACCCAGGCAGTACCTATGTTCTCATCCAATGACTCATGCACTCTCCATGCACTCATCAAACCTACCCTTGCACTCATCCAATCAGCCAGGCACTACCCTTGCACTCATCTAATCAACCAGGCGTGCTCTTGCACTCATCCAGTCACTTATGCAATACCCACACACTCATACAATCAACCAGGCACTACCCAAGCACCATTCCAATCACCCAAGCAGTACCTATGCACTCATCCATTCGCTCAAACATTATCTATGCAGTGTCCCAATCACCTAGGTACTATTCATGCACTCATCCAATTACCCAGAACCTACCCTTGCACTCATCCATTCACTAAGGCACTACCCATGCGCTCATCCACTATTTATGCACTCACCCAAACAACCAGGTACTACCAATGCACTAATGCAATTACCAAAGCAGTACCATGCACTCATCCATTATCTCAGACACTATCTATGCAGTCTCCCAATCACCGAGGCACTATCCATGCACACATCTAATACAACAGACACAGCTCTTGCACTCATCCATTCACTGAGGCATTACCCATGCACTCCTTCATTCACTCAGGCACTACCCATGCAATCATCCTATAACACAGGCACTACCCTTGCATTCATCCATTCACTCAGGCACTACCCTTGTACTCATCCATTCACTAAGGCACTACTCATGCAGTCCTCCATTCACTCAGGCACTACCCATGCACTAATCCAATCACCCAAGCAGTACCCATACACTCATCCATTTCCTTAGGAACTACCCATGCAATTGTGCAATCAACCAGACACTACCCATGCACTCATCCATTCAACGTGGTGCTATCCTTGAACTCATCCATTCACTTAGGCACTACCCATGCCAACAACCAGGCACTACTCAATGACCCATCCATAACCCAGGCAGTACCCATGCATTCACCCAGGTACTATCAATGCACTCACTCAATCACCAAGACACTACCCTTGTACTCATCCATTCACTCAAGCACTACGCATACACTCATCCATTTACTCAGGCAATGCCCATACACTCATCCAATTACCCAGGCATGACCCATGCACTCATCTATTCAATCATGCACTACCCATGCATTCATCCATTCGCCCAAGCACTAACTATGTACATATCCAATCACCCAGGCACTAACTTTGCACTGATCCGTTTACCCAGCCACTGACCATGCACTCATTTATTCATCCAGGCACTACCCATGCACTCATCCAATCACCCAGCAACTACCCATGCACTCATTCATTCACCAAGCCATTATCCATGCACTCATTAATTCACCCAGGCACTACTCTTGTACTCATGCATTTACTCAGGCACTGCGCATGCCATCATTAATTCACTCAGGCACGACCCATGCAGTCATCCATTCACTGAGGCACTACACTTGCACTCATCCCATCACCCAGGCACTACTCATCCAATCACCCAGGCACTCTCCATGCACTCACCCAATCAAGCAGGCACTATGCATGCATTCAGCCAATCACCCAGGTACTATCCATGCCTCACCCCATCACTTAGGTATTACCCTTCCACTCATTCATGTACTCAGGCACTGTCCTTGAACTGATCCATTCGCTCACGCACTACCCATGCACTCATCTATTCACCCAGGTCCTAACCATGCACATACCCAAACACCCAGGCACTATATTTGCACTCATCCATTCACACAGCCACTACCCATGCACTCCTCCATTCACACAGCTGTTCCTATGCACTCGACTAATTACCCAGGCACTATCCATGCACTTATCCAGCAGCCATGAAATATGCATGTCCTCATTCAATCACTCAGGCACTATGCTTGCACTCATCAATTCAATGAGGCACTACTTATAAACTCATCCAATCACCCAGGGGGTTACTTTTGCACTAATCTAGTCAACCAAGCACTACCAAAGCACTCATACAATCACCCAGGCGCTACTCTCCCACACATCCAGTCACTCAGACACTACCCTTGCACTTATCCATTCAGTCGGGCACTATGCATGCATTCTTCCATTCACTCAGGCATTACCCATAAACTCATCCAATGACCCAAGCACTATGCTTGCCCTCAACCATTCACTCAGGCACTACCCATGCACTCATCCATTCACCCAGGCACTAGCCATGCACATATCAAATCACTCAGGCACTACCCATGCAGTTGTGCAATCAATCAGGCACTTCCTATACACTCATCTATTCAATGAGGTTCTATCCATGAGCTCATTCAATTACCCAGGTGCTGTCCATGCACTATGCACTCATCCACATACTATGTATGCACTCATCCAAGCACATAGTCAGTACCAATACTCTCATCCAGTCAACCAGCCACTATCTGTGCACCCACCCAATCATGCAGGCATTATCCACGCATTCAGCAAATCACCCAGGCACTATCCATGCGCTCAACCAATCACCAATGCACTACTCTCACACTCATCCAATGACCCAGGCACTACCCTTGTGCTCATCGAATGACCCAGGCCCCCTCCTTGCACTCATCCAGTCAACTATGTGCTACCCACACACTCATAAAATCAACCAAGCACTTCCCATGCAGTAATCCTATAACTCAAGCAGTACCCACTCACTCATCCATTCATTCAGGCACTATCTCTGGAGTCTCCTAATCACCTAGGCAGTATCCATGCACTATTCATATCACCCAAGCACTACCCTTGCACTCATTCATTCACTGAGGCACTACCCATGCACTCGTCCACTCACCCAGGCACTATTCATGCACTCATCCGATCACCCAGGCAGTACCCATGCACTAATCTAATCACCCAGACACTACTCATACATTCTTCAAATCACCCAGGTACTACCCATACACTCACACATTTGCCAAGGCACTACAGTTGCATTCATCCATTTACTCGGGCACTACCCAAGCACTCATCCATTCACTCAAGCACCACACATGCGCTCATTCATTTACTCAGGTACTACCCATACACTCATACAATAACCAGGCCCTTCCCATGCACTTATCCATTCCCTCACACACTACTCATTCACTCATCTGTATCGGAGAGGGTGGTGGCAGCACTCCTGAAGACCCGCTTGAGCACTCACGAGTCAGACTGCGATTGGGAAGCAACGCACAGCTCCTCCTCTGCCTCTTTTTATCTTTGTGATTTTAAATAATTACGATAAATTTTGTCGCGCTTTGCACATCTTTTTAAAACTCATTGCACCTACCTCATCTCTGGCCTGACTACTCCGGGTGCAGCGCGGGTGGTCTAATACCCGCCCCCTCCCCTGGATGTGCCTCCCTGCCCCGGTCCATCACGGCTGACGTGCCGCTTGTTGTGGAGGGTAGGCGCCATCTTGCGTGAGGGCCTGTATCTTGGCGGTGCCGCTTGCCTGCCTGCGGTCTAGCTGGGGGTGGGGCTCATCCATAAACTGTCCACAGAGCGCGGGGTGCCTTGCGGTATCAGAGAGGGTGATGGCAGCACTCCTGAAGACCCCCTTGAGCACTCACGAGTCAGACTGCGATTGGGAAGCAACGCGCAGCTCCTCCTCTGCCTCTTTTTATCTTTGTGATTTTAAATTATTACGATAAATTTTGTCGCGCTTTGCACATCTTTTTAAAACTCATTGCACCTACCTCATCTTTGGCCTGACTACTCCGGGTGCAGCGCGGGTGGTCTAATACCCGCCCCCTCCCCTGGATGTGCCTCCCTGCCCCGGTCCATCACGGCTGACGTGCCTCTTGTTGTGGAGGGTAGGCGCCATCTTGAGTAAGGGCCTGGATCTTGGCGGTGCTGCTTGCCTGCCTGCGGTCTAGCTGGGGGTGGGGCTCATCCATAAATTGCAATGACCGTCCGGAAGCGCAGCGGGCGCGACGGAGGCGCGCCGAAGGTACGCCTAAGGTCAGCCCGTCTACGCCCGTGCACGACCGGCCGGGACTAGGGTCCGGCCATGCTGCTCATTCTACCACCTTTGCCGCCTCTGAGCTACTTAGCATGCATGCCTGGTGGCCCCTCCCCACGATGATCGCCCCTAGATTAGACTCGCTTGGACTTTATTGCCCTCGTGACTCTTTTCCTGAGTTCGAACCCTTGCCAGCGCCCCCTTGTACTCCGGCTGCCCGGCCTTTGGGAGCTGCTCCCCTGGCACCTAACATTAGACCTACTAGCCCCAAACTCCTAGTGAGCTACCTCAACACACGGTCGCTGGTCAAGCACCAGCTAGAGATCTTTCAGTTGCTTGACGCAGAACACCCTGATATTCTCTTTATCAGTGAAACCTGGCTTAATGAAGAGTCCTCTCTGAACATACTAGCGGCGGTTCCGCCTGGCTACTATGTCTTGCAAACCAACAGAGCCTCTGGTAAGCCAGGCGGGGGGTCGCAGCCCTCATTAAACATCCCCTTAGATTCTCTGCCCTAGAAGGGACTTGTATGCCCTTAGTTGATTGTCTTATAATTAGGTTGGATTCCCCTGTGGCCCCTCTTCTGTGCGTCTTGGTTTACAGGCCCCCTCAGACCATGCCCAATTTCCCTTCTTTGTTTGGTGACCTACTATCTCAACTGGTCATCAACAACTCCAAAATGTTGGTCCTTGGAGATTTCAACTACAGGCCGTCTGATGACAGAGAAACTGTTTGCTCTTCCACCTTCTCTGATCTTCTGACTGGCATGAACTGTGCCGAACATATCAACTCAGCCACGCACATTAAGGGCCACACTCTTGACCAGGTCTGGACGTCCAACCTAGACATCACCACACCGTGCATTGTTCCGTGCACTTGGTCAGACCACTTTATTATTTCCTTCTCCTTCTCTATTCCTTCCCATGTTCACCGCACTTTAGAGGGCGACCTTTCTGCCGGAAATTGGAATAGGGCTGACCTTGGAGAATTTGTCTCCCTTCTCAAAGCCTCTCCCCCTATAGGGTGTGACTCCCTGGACACTCAGGCATCCAACCTGCGGTGTTGGCTCGAATCCGCCAGTGACATCGTGGCTCCTCTTAAGCGAGTTAGGCTTAAACGGCTCCACGACGCGCAGAGGTGGTTTTCGGGGGAGCTCAAAGATCGGAAGCTCAATCTTAGACAGGCAGAGCGGTGTTGGCGGCGTGATTACGCCGCCGACAAAAAGCTGACATTCACCTCCCTGCTCAAGGACTACAAATCAGCCATCCTACAAGCCAAAACACTTTACTTTTCTAAAAAAATCTTAGACTCGGCTTCCAAGGCTAAAGACATCTTTTCCATTGTCACTGAACTTTCTAACCCAGACAGGGTCACTCTTAAACCTCTCCCCACCCAATCCCTCTGTGATTCCTTGAATTCTTTTTTTAGTGACAAAATAATAAAAATTTAAAATAGTATCTTCTGCACCCCTCTCCCGGTTCCTACCACCCCCATTACCACACCTGCTAAATCTAATCCTCAAAGCATCACTCAGATACCCCCAATTTCTGAGGTGGAGTTCTTAGCCTTATTAAATAAGGTCGCCTCTGGCTCCCCCACTGACTGCTGCCCTCCTCACGTCCTTCGAGAGGTGTTCTCTGCTTTTCCTGCCCCCCCTCTGACCCTTCTCAATAACTCTCTCAGAGAAGGCCTGGTCCCTAATTCCTTTAAAAACGTCAAAGTAGTCCCCATCCTTAAAAAGCCTAACGCTGATCCCTCGCTAATGAGTAACTTCCGCCCTATCTCCCTGCTCCCCTACCTGAGCAAGGTCCTAGAGGCTCGCGTCACCTCTGTCCTGAGCTCTTTCATCAAGCACTCGCAGTACCTCAGTTTTAGACCCGTACATTCCACCGAGTCGGTCATTCTCTCGGTGATGGAGGAGCTGCGGAGAGGAGCGGACTTCAACATCAGTCAGGCTCTGGTGCTCCTGGATTTATCGGCGGCCTTTGACACGGTCGACCATGATATTTTGGTTGGCCGTGTCGGGGATGCCGGTATCCAGGGGACATCCCTCAACTGGGTCCGCTCATTTCTGAGCAATCGTCACCAGGCCGTCCGCCTCTCTCAATTTACCGTGGACCAGGTTGGGCTATCATGTGGCGTCCCTCAGGGCTCTTCCCTCTCTCCCCTCCTCTTTAACCTTTACCATACCCCTCTGATTCGGTCCCTGCGAGGAAGCCATGTCACTGCTTTTAATTATGCAGACGACATTCAGCTCATTTTTAACATTGACCACTCGGACCAACCAGTTGATAATTTTAAGTCGACTCTGCGCCACATCAGCAATTGGATGGGAGCAAACCACCTGAAACTGAACCCCGATAAGACCGAGCTGGTTCTTATCGGGGGGCCTCCAATCCTTGCAATTCCAATTTCTGGCCCTCTGACCTCGGCAGTCCCCCTTGCCCTGTCGACTCTGCCAAAAGCCTCGGAGTGATTATTTCTAAAGACCTGTCAATGAATGCGCAGATTAATTCTGTGGTGTCTTCCAGTTTTTTCCATCTTCGAACTATTCGGAAGATTGCCCGCTTTCTCACTACCAAGGCACTTACCCTGGCCCTCCTGGCCCTGGTCATGTCCACAGTCGACTACGCAAACTCCCTATATGTCGGGATCCCGGCCTACCAACTGAACTAGCTCCAGAGGGTCCAGAATCAGGCGGCCCGACTGATCTTTCACCAGCCCAGACATCAGCACGCCCGTCCCTTGCTAAAATCCTTACACTGGCTTCCGGTGGCCGAGCGCTGTTATTTCAAACTGTTTTTTTTTTTACACAAACACAAGGGAACCCAAAAGGTATGCCATAGGGACCTTCGGTAGTATCATATTACATAAGACAGTGGTCCCTATTTTCTGGAAACAATGATATAAAAACAATAATCAAACACTTAATAAGTGAAATGTCTTATGTCCAGCCAGACAAGAATTTTAATTTTTTGTTGGTCAGAAGAATTTTTTGAAATGGGAGAACCATTCAGTGTCAAGCGGGCACAGCCGTGACCCTTAACATATAAGACAAGACAACAAAAACTGGTGGCCAAAAGGGCAAAGCAAAATTACGTCTGTATCGTTTTAGTCAGTGTTTACAGACTTGAATTGTTTACAACACACCACTGCAATTGTCAATATTTAAATCATATATTGCATTTGGGGTTTACATTGTCGACGACGTTTCGATGCCGTTTTTGCATTTAGGGCATCATCATCAGGACAGAAATTAACAAATGTTGTCTTGAGCATTAATTGCACTATGCCTTTAGTCACATTACTTCACATAAGACAGTTACATAGGAATAAAAAGGAGGGAAGAGAAATCAAAAAGGATACACATCAATTTGGGGCATGTTACTGAGAAGTTACAATGACATTGCAAAATGGTGAAGGGGTAAAAAAACGGCGAGTGGAATAAGTGAATATTAAGAAACGAAATAATCGAGCTGCACGGGTTCGAGGGGTCCGTGTAGAGTGATTGTGATAGTGAGATTACTACATAAATGGCCAGGTTCTGAGCAGTTGAAAAATAGTAGCAGTCTATTCGTGATGAGTTATAATCATTCAAGGTCTTGCAAGCATTGTACATGGTGACAAGAGACTGATTGGTGACGGTTCACATTTCACGAGGGTGGCTACTTATGGCATGCAGACTATGTAGGTAATCGACGGCGGCTGAAATATCATGCACCCGGTGGAAATAGAACCTACATTAGTGGTTTCTATCGCGGACAATTTTGGCATAAGGCGGGGCAAGAATTCAGTGTTGGTTCCTAAAGAGAAATGAGGATAGTCAAGCACATTTTAAGTGTCAAATGATCGAACCGGGTGAAGAGTAAGTGAATGTGGTTACCTTGGCGAACTTATAGTGGCAAGTGGGACATCTGTCCAAACATAAAGCGAAGGAGCACTATCGCTCGAATCGATGGCAGCCCAATGGCTGTATCTGAGGGAGGAGAGGCGAGGCTCAGTTAGTGGATCTGGTATGATGGGATTAAAAAAACTGGACAGTGCCTTAGTACGGCGAGGGGTGGACTTACTTGTGCGTCCCGCGAGTCGCAGCAGCAGTGGCAGCGGATGAGTGAGAGACCGGTCGGCCATGAAGGCTGATATGTCTCGTGGGTCGTAGAAGTGGTGGAAGGACTGCACAGATTGAACTCTGTTGCAGAAGGCTGGCGAACGTGGCGGCCATTTTGCAGTGGTGTACTAGAGAGTGGTGACAGTGCCAGTGAGTCGTGGTGCACATTACGGCGCAAGTGAATAAAAACGGAATACATCATACAAATAGCAGGTTACAGCTTAATAGGTGGACGTTTCAGTAGAGAGGTCCAGTCTTCTTGGCGACTAAGGCCATTCCGAATACTATCGCATTTCAAAATCCAGTGGAGTTCCTCCTTGTTAAGCAAGTGTGACATATCTCCCCCTCTTGAAGGTGGTTTAATGGTGTTGACCACTGTCCAAATGAGGTCCTTTTCATTGTGGCCCATTGTTGCAAAATGTTCCACAAGGGGTGCGTTTGTTGTCTGACATCTGATCCTACTGCGATGTTGTCCTATTCTGAGTTTCACCTTTTGGCTTGTTTGTCCTATGTAGATAAGCATGCAGGGACATAAAATAGCATAGACCAGATTGGCAGAATTACAGTTGGAAAAATATTTGCGATTAAACTTGATGGTACCATATTCAAAACATTTGCCTTCAATGGTAGAGTCACAACAAACACAACTATCCCATTTTTTATGGCCCGTGAGAGGTGGAAGGTCCCATGCGTCATTTATGGTAGTTTTTAGTGATTGTTGGGGAGAGCTGCCCTTACCAAATGATCTTTGATGTTCTTTGCTCTTTTGAAGGCGAACAGTGGGCGCTCTATTGTCAGTAGGCCTGCATTGAGGACAGACCAGTGTTTGAAGACACTTTTCCTGATGGCATTTGATACTGGTGAGAATGTGGTGACACAGATAAGCTTTTCTTGGTTAGTTTTTTGTTTGGGCTCCAAAAGGGTTTCTCTGGGGCAATACCACGCTCTTTTCAGGGATCGACACAGTAGTTTGCGAGGGTAGCCTCTGTTCCTTAGTTTCATGCTAAGGGTTTTTGCCTCAGTAAAATAATCTTCCTTAAAGTAGCAATTATGCCTAATCCGTAAAAACTGGGAGAATGGGAGGGAATCCCGTAGGGCTCGGGGATGGTTACTAGTGTACTCTAACAGAGTATTACGCTCTGTAGGTTTACGATGCAGTGAGGTGGTGAGGCGGCCCTCAGTATGCTTAATTTCTAGGTCCAGAAAGGGAATGGAGTCTTTGCTGGAGGACAGTGTGTATTTCAATCCACCGCTGTTGTTGTTCAGACAATGCTGGAAACCGGTAAGGTTGTCTGGAGATTCGTTCCAAACCAGAAAGATATCGTCATTATACCTCTTCCACAAGGAGATGCCATTGAGGAAAGGGTTAGACGTATCCAGAATGTTATTGGTCTCTAAGTGATTCATATACAGAAGGGCCAGGTTTGGGGCAAAAATAGCCCCCATGGAGGTACCCCTAACCTGGCCATAGTACTGTCCGTCATAGAGAAAGACATTTTTGGCCAAACAAATATCTAGTAGCTGGAGGATAAACACAGATGGCACATTATGGGGGCGCGTGCGAGTTTCCAAAACCCTTTCAATGACATGCAAGGATTCGTATTGTGGAATATTAGTGTACAATGACTCCACATCCAGCGTGCACATAGTGCTGGATGTGGGATCAAACGGGTAGTCTTCTATTAGGTTTATCATTGCCATACTGTCTCTGATATAGCAGGTAGTATCAGGGACAAATGGTTTGATAAAGAAATCAATATAGCGACCAAGTGGTTCTAGGATTGAACCACAGCCCGAAACAATGGGGCGACCAGGGGGGGGTTGTGGATTTTTATGGATTTTGGGGAGGCAGTAAATTACGGGGGTCCGGGGAGATTTGGTGTTGAGAAACTCGTACTCTTTTTTGGACAAGAAGTATAAGTCACAGGCCTCCGTGGTGACATTGTTAATCAACTCTTGGATTTCACTTGTCGGATTACGTGGGAGTTTACAATAATGTTCCCTGTTATCAAGTTGGCGTAGTATTTCGCCTTTGTAGAGTTCAGCATCTTGGATTACTATGCCCCCACCTTTGTCCGTGGGTTTTATAACCAAGGACTGGTTGTTTTTGAGGGAGGTGATAGCATTTTTTTCATCAAGAGAGATGTTGTAGGGCGTGAAGGACCTCTTATTTCCGAGTGTCGTTAGGTCTTTAAGAACAAGTTTCTCAAAGGTGAGTGTCTCTGGAGGAATCATACCGGCCGAGGGAGAAAATTTGGACGGGGGTTTGAAAGGGGTATTAAAGGGTTTGGATGGGGTAGGATTGAGGCTGAAAAAACTGTGCAGCCTAATCTTCCTGAAAAAACCCAGGACTTCTGTTTGGACGTCCTGAAAATTAGGGCGTACTGTAGGGACAAAGGAAAGTCCTCTACTTAAGAGTGAGATTTCATTACTAGACAGGTTATGTTCAGTAAGGTTGAAAATTGGAAGAAGACCATTCTCCAGTGCATTATTATTGTCACTATTGGTCGGGTCAGAGAGCTTTACCACCGGTAGTGCTGGCAGCGTGTGAACCGTTCTCCGGGAGGGTTTGGTGGTTTGGACCATGTTTGGGGTTGCTTGCCCCTGAACCTAGGTTGGCCCCGGCCACCTCCTAAAAAATTGCGGTTGGAAGGGCCCGGGCTCTCGCTTTGGTCAGACTGCCCAGAAGAGTCAGCTGAACTATCAGTGAAACCCACGTACTGTTGTCTTTTATTAAACCTCCCCCAAGGTTTTTGGTTTTGGGGGCCGTTATATGGGCGATTGGTGTAATAGTCCTTAGCCAAGTAAGGGTACGCTCTTTCTTGGCTGAAGTTTTTTATATCTTTCCGTACTTTGGTCGTTTTTTTATTTAGTTCGATTTTGTGGAAATCTTCAATAGTTTTGTTAATTTGCTCACGATGTTTGTTGGTTTCAGAGCTGGTGTTATTGTCTTTTATTTGTTTTTCAAGATCAGTTATTTCAGTATTTAATTTTTGGAGCTCTTCGGTAGCGATGCCAACTCCAAGCACCATTCAGAGCCTGGAGCAAGTAGTGCTGATATAGCTAAAACCATTCAAGTATTTGGGGTTGTTAGTAAAGACCCCTGGTACGTTGCGTACCTGTAGTCCCAAAGGAATAGTATTGGATCTAAGGTAATCCGTTAGTAACCTGATCATTAAGGTTAGGCGTACCTCTTTTTTCTTTAATTTTTCTAGGTCGTCCAAAAGTGATGTACTAGGCCCGGCTGGTGTTTCTACTGAATCCGAGAGGAGGGAAGGTCCCCCTAGGATTTTGTTAATGTATTCTAGGGTATATAAGGGTGGGTGAGGGTCAGACATGCCTGGAGGGGAGATACGATGGGAGAGAGGTACAGGACAGAAAGTGAGGACAGGGTGAGCCCACTTGAAAAAAGGGGCTAGGATTGCCTGAATCCCTTGCAATCCGGCGATTGCGCTAATTATTTTTACACAAACACAAGGGAACCCAAAAGGTATGCCATAGGGACCTTGGGTAGTACCATATTACATAAGACAGTGGTCCCTATTTTCTGGAAACAATGATATAAAAACAATAATCAAACACTTAATTAGTGAAATGTCTTTTGTCCAGCCGGACAAGAATTTTAATTTTTTGTTGGTCAGAAGAATTTTTTGAAATGGGAGAACCATTCAGTGTCAAGCGGGCACAGCCGTGACCTTTAACATATAAGACAAGACAACAAAAACTGGTGGCCAAAAGGGCAAATCAAAATTACGTCTGTATCCTTTTAGTCAGTGTTTACAGACTTGAATTGTTTACAACACACCACTGCAATTGTCAATATTTAAATCATATATTGCATTTGGGGTTTACATTGTCGACGACGTTTCGATGCCGTTTTTGCATTTAGGGCATCATCATCAGGACAGAAATTAACAAATGTTGTCTTGAGCATTAATTGCACTATGCCTTTAGTCACATTACTTCACATAAGACAGTTACATAGGAATAAAAAGGAGGGAAGAGAAAGCAAAAAAGATACACATCAATTTGGGGCATGTTACTGAGAAGTTACAATGACATTGCGAAATGGTGAAGGGGTGAAAAAACGGCGAGTGGAATAAGTGAATATTAAGAAACGAAATAATCGAGCCGCACGGGTTCGAGGGGTCCGTGTAGAGTGATTGTGATAGTGAGATTACTACATAAATGGCCAGGTTCTGAGCAGTTGAAAAATAGTAGCAGTCTATTCGTGATGAGTTATAATCATTCAAGGTCTTGCAAGCATTGTACATGGTGACAAGAGACTGATTGGTGACGGTTCACATTTCACGAGGGTGGCTACTTATGGCATGCAGACTATGTAGGTAATCGACGGGGGCTGAAATATCATGCACCCGGTGGAAATAGAACCTACATTAGTGGTTTCTGTCGCGGGCAATTTTGGCATAAGGCGGGGCAAGAATTCAGTGTTGGTTCCTAAAGAGAAACGAGGTTAGTCAAGCACATTTTAAGTGTCAAATGATCGAACCGGGTGAAGAGTAAGTGAATGTGGTTACCTTGGCGAACTTATAGTGGCAAGGGGGACATCTGTCCAAACATAAAGCGAAGGAGCACTATCGCTCGAATCGATGGCAGCCCAATGGCTGTATCTGAGGGAGGAGAGGCGAGGCTTAGTTAGTGGATCTGGTATGATGGGATTAAAACAACTGGACAGTGCCTTAGTACGGCAAAGGGTAGACTTACTTGTGCGTCCCGCGAGTCGCAGCAGCAGTGGCAGCGGATGAGTGAGAGACCGGTCGGCCATGAAGGCTGATATGTCTCGTGGGTCGTAGAAGTGGTGGAAGGACTGCACAGATTGAACTCTGTTGCAGAAGGCTGGCGAACGTGGTGGCCATTTTGCAGTGGTGTAATAGAGAGTGGTGACAGTGCCAGTGAGTCGTGGTGCACATTACGGCGCAAGGGATTAAAAATGGAATACATCATACAAATAGCAGGCTACAGCTTAATAGGTGGACGTTACAGTAGAGAGGTCCAGTCATCTTGGCGATTAAGGTCATTCCGAATACTATCGCATTTCAAAATCCAGTGGAGTTCCTCCTTGTTAAGCAAGTGTGACATATCTCCCCCTCTTGGGGGTGGTTTAATGGTGTTGACCACTGTCCAAATGAGGTCCTTTTCATTGTGGCCCATTGTTGTAAAATGTTCCACAAGGGGTGCGTTTGCTGTCTGACATCTGATCCTACTGCGATGTTGTCCTATTCTGAGTTTCATCTTTTGGCTTGTTTGTCCTATGTAGATAAGCATGCAGGGACATAAAATAGCATAGACCAGATTGGCAGAATTACAGTTGGAAAAATATTTGCGATTAAACTTGATGGTACCATATTCAAAAAATTTGCCTTCAATGATAGAGTCACAACAAACACAATTTCCACATTTTTTTATGGCCCGTGAGAGGTGGAAGGTCCCATGCGTCATTTATGGTAGTTTTTAGTGATTGTTGGGGGAGAGCTGCCCTTACCAAATGATCTTTGATGTTCTTAGCTCTTTTGAAGGCGAACAGTGGGCGCTCTATTGTCAGTAGGCCTGCATTGAGGACAGACCAGTGTTTGAGCACACTTTTCCTGACGGCATTTGATACTGGTGAGAATTTGGTGACACAGATAAGCTTTTCTTGGTTAGTTTTTTGTTTGGGCTCCAAAAGGGTTTCTCTGGGGCAATACCACGCTCTTTTCAGGGATCGACACAGTAGTTTGCAAGGGTAGCCTCTGTTCCTTAGTTTCATGCTAAGGGTTTTTGCCTCAGTAAAATAATCTTCCTTAAAGTAGCAATTATGCCTAATCCGTAAAAACTGGGAGAATGGGAGGGAATCCCGTAGGGCTCGGGGATGGTTACTAGTGTACTCTAACAGAGTATTACGCTCTGTAGGGTTACGATGCAGTGAGGTGGTGAGGCGGCCCTCAGTATGCTTAATTTCTAGGTCCAGAAATGGAATGGAGTCTTTGCTGGAGGACATTGTGTATTTCAATCCACCGCTGTTGTTGTTCAGACAATGCTGGAAACCGGTAAGGTTGTCTGGAGATTCGTTCCAAACCAGAAATATATCGTCATTATACCTCTTCCACAAGGGGATGCCATTGAGGAAAGGGTTAGACGTATCCAGAATGTTATTGGTCTCTAAGTGATTCATATACAGAATGGCCAGATTTGGGGCAAAAATAGCCCCCACGGAGGTACCCCTAACCTGGCCATAGTACTGTCCATCAAAGAGAAAGAAATTTTTGGTCAAACAAATTCCTAGTAGCTGGAGGATAAACACAGATGGCACATTATGGGGGTGCGTGCGAGTTTCCAAAACCCTTTCAATGACACGCAAGGATTCGTATTGTGGAATATTAGTGTACAATGACTCCACATCCAGCGTGCACATAGTGCTGGATGTGGGATCAAACGGGTAGTCTTCTATTAGGTTTATCATTGCCATACTGTCTCTGATATAGCAGGTAGTATCAGGGACAAATGTCTTTTCCTTAGTTTCATGCTAAGGATTTTTGCCTCAGTAAAATAATCTTCCTTAAAGTAGCAATGACGCCTAATCCGTAAAAACTGGGAGAATGGGAGGGAATCCCGTAGGGCTCGGGGATGGTTACTAGTGAACTCTAACAGAGTATTACGCTCTGTAGGTTTACGATGCAGTGAGGTGGTGAGGCGGCCCTCAGTATGCTTAATTTCTAGGTCCAGAAATGGAATGGAGTCTTTGCTGGAGGACATTGTGTATTTCAATCCACCGCTGTTGTTGTTCAGCCAATGCTGGAAACCGGTATGGTTGTCTGGAGATTCGTTCCAAACCAGAAAGATATCGTCAATATACCTCTTCCACAAGGAGATGCCGTTGAGGAGAGGATTAGACGTATCCAGAATGTTATTGGTCTCTAAGTGATCCATGTACAGAATGGCCAGGTTTGGGGCAGAAATAGCCCCCATGGAGGTACCCCTAACCTGGCCATAGTACTGTCCATCAAAGAGAAAGAAATTTTTGGTCAAACAAATTTCTAGTAGCTGGAGGATAAACACAGATGGCACATTATGGGGGCGCGTGCGAGTTTCCAAAACCCTTTCAATGACACGCAAGGATTCGTATTGTGGAATATTAGTGTACAATGACTCCACATCCAGCGTGCACATAGTGCTGGATGTGGGATCAAACGGGTAGTCTTCTATGAGGTTTATCATTGCCATACTGTCTCTGATATAGCGGGTAGTATCAGGGACAATGTCTAGGGTATATAAGGGTAGGTGAGGGTCAGACATGCCTGGAGGGGAGATACGATGGGAGAGAGGTACATACTGTCTCTGATATAGCAGGTAGTATCAGGGACAATGTCCCTGATTCTACCTGCTATATCAGAGACTGTATGGCAATGATAAACCTAATAGAAGACTACCCGTTTGATCCCACATCCAGCACTATGTGCACGCTGGATGTGGAGTCATTGTACACTAATATTCCACAATACGAATCCTTGCGTGTCATTGAAAGGGTTTTGGAAACTCGCACGCGCCCCCATAATGTGCCATCTGTGTTTATCCTCCAGCTACTAGAAATTTGTTTGACCAAAAATTTCTTTCTCTTTGATGGACAGTACTATGGCCAGGTTAGGGGTACCTCCATGGGGGCTATTTTTGCCCCAAACCTGGCCATTCTGTACATGGATCACTTAGAGACCAATAACATTCTAGATACGTCTAACCCTTTCCTCAATGGCATCTCCTTGTGGAAGAGGTATATTGACGATATCTTTCTGGTTTGGAACGAAGCTCCAGACAACCTTACCGGTTTCCAGCATTGGCTGAACAACAACAGCGGTGGATTGAAATACACAATGTCCTCCAGCAAAGACTCCATTCCATTTCTGGACCTAGAAATTAAGCATACTGAACGCCGCCTCACCACCTCACTGCATCGTAAACCTACAGAGCGTGATACTCTGTTAGAGTACACTAGTAACCATCCCCGAGCCCTACGGGATTCCCTCCCATTCTCCCAGTTTTTACGGATTAGGCGTAATTGCTACTTTAAGGAAGATTATTTTGCTGAGGCAAAAACCCTTAGCATGAAACTAAGGAACAGAGGCTACCCTCGCAAACTAGTGCGTCAATCCCTGAAAAGAGCGTGGTATTACCCCAGAGAAACCCTTTTGGAGCCCAAACAAAAAACTAACCAAGAAAAGCTTATCTGTGTCACCACATTCTCACCAGTATCAAATGCTGTCAGGAAAAGTGTGCTCAAACACTGGTCTGTCCTCAATGCAGGCCTACTGACAATAGAGCGCCCACTGTTTGCCTTCAAAAGAGCTAAGAACATCAAAGATCATTTGGTAAGGGCAGCTCTCCCCCAACAATCACTAGAAACTACCATAAATGACGCATAGGACCTTCCACCTCTCACGGGCCATAAAAAATGTGGAAATTGAGTTTGTTGTGACTCTACCATTGAAGGCACATTTTTTGAATATGGTACCATCAAGTTTAATCACAAATATATTTCCAACTGTAATTCTGCCAATCTGGTCTATGCTATTTTATGTCCCTGCATGCTTATCTACATAGGACAAACAAGCCAAAAGGTGAAACTCAGAATAGGACAACATCGCAGTAGGATCAGATGTCAGACAGCAAACGCACCCCTTGTGGAACATTTTACAACAATGGGCCACAATGAAAAGGACCTCATTTGGACAGTGGTCAACACCATTAAACCACCCCCAAGAGGGGGAGATATGTCACACTTGCTTAACAAGGAGGAACTCCACTGGATTTTGAAATGCGATAGTATTCGGAATGGCCTTAATCGCCAAGAAGACTGGACCTCTCTACTGTAACGTCCACCTATTAAGCTGTAACCTGCTATTTGTATGATGTATTCAGTTTTTAATCACTTGCGCCGTAATGTGCACCACAACTCACTGGCACTGTCACCACTCTCTATTACACCACTGCAAAATGGCCGCCACGTTCGCCAGCCTTCTGCAACAGAGTTCAATCTGTGCAGTCCTTCCACCACTTCTACGACCCGCGAGACATATCAGCCTTCATGGCCGACCGGTCTCTCACTCATCCGCTGCCACTGCTGCTGCGACTTGCGGTACGCACAAGTAAGTCCACCCCTCGCCGTACTAAGGCACTGTCCAGTTGTTTTAATCCCATCATACCAGATTCACTAACTGAGCCTCGCCTCTCCTCCCTCAGATACAGCCATTGGGCTGCTATCGATTCGAGCGATAGTGCTCCTTCGCTTTATGTTTGGACAGATGTCCCCCTTGCCACTATAAGTTCGCCAAGGTAACCACATTCACTTACTCTTCACCCGGTTCGAACATTTGACACTTAAAATGTGCTTGACTATCCTCATTTCTCTTTAGGAACCAACACTGAATTCTTGCTCCGCCTTATGCCAAAATTGCCTGCGACAGAAACCACTAATGCAGGTTCTATTTCCACCGGGTGCATGATATTTCAACCGCCGTCGATTACCTACATACTCTGCATGCCATAATTAGCCACCCTCGCGAAATGTGAACCGTCACCAATCAGTCTATTGTCACCATGTACAATGCTTGCAAGACCTTGAATGATTATAACTCATCACAAATAGACTGCTACTATTTTTCAACTGCTCAGAACCTGGCCATTTATGTAGTAATCTCACTATCACAATCACTCTACACGGACCCCTCGAACCCGTGCGGCTCGATTATTTCGTTTCTTAATATTCACTTATTCCACTCGCCGTTTTTTCACCCCTTCACCATTTCGCAATGTCATTGTAACTTCTCAATAACATGCCCCAAATTGATGTGTATCTTTTTTGCTTTCTCTTCCCTCCTTTTTATTCCTATGTAACTGTGTTATGTGAAGTAATGTGACTAAAGGCATAGTGCAATTAATGCTCAAGACAACATTTGTTAATTTCTGTCCTGATGATGATGCCCTAAATGCAAAAACGGCATCGAAACGTCGTCGACAATGTAAACCCCAAATGCAATATATGATTTAAATATTGACAATTGCAGTGGGGTGTTGTAAACAATTCAAGTCTGTAAACACTGACTAAAAGGATACAGACGTAATTTTGCTTTGCCCTTTTGGCCACCAGTTTTTGTTGTCTTGTCTTATATGTTAAGGGTCACGGCTGTGCCCGCTTGACACTGAATGGATCTCCCATTTCAAAAAATTCTTCTGACCAACAAAAAATTAAAATTCTTGTCCGGCTGGACAAAAGACATTTCACTTATTAAGTGTTTGTTTATTGTTTTTATATCATTGTTTCCAGAAAATAGGGACCACTGTCTTATGTAATATGGTACTACCCAAGGTCCCTATGGCATACGTTTTGGGTTCCCTTGTGTTTGTGCAAAAATAATTAGCGCAATCGCTGGATTGCAAGGGATTCAGGCAATCCTAGCCACTTTTTTCAAGTGGGCTCACCCTGTCCTCACTTTCTGTCCTGTACCTCTCTCCCATCGTAGCTCCCCTCCAGGCATGTCTGACCCTCACCCACCCTTATATACCCTAGAATACATTAACAAAATACTAGGGGGACCTTCCCTCCTCTCGGATTCAGTAGAAACACCAGCCGGGCCTAGTACATCACTTTTGGACGACCTTAAAGAAAAACGAGGTACGCCTAACCTTAATGATCAGGTTACTAACGGATTACCTTAGATCCAATACTATTCCTTTGGGACTACAGGTACGCAAATTACCAGGGGTCTTTACTAACAACCCCAAATACTTGAATGGTTTTAGCTATATCAGCACTACTTGCTCCAGGCACTGGATGGTGCTTGGAGTTGACATCGCTACCGAAGAGCTCCAAAAATTAAATACTGAAATAACTGATCTTGAAAAACAAATAAAAGACAATAACACCAGCTCTGAAACCAACAAACTTCTTGAGCAAATTAACAAAACTATTGAAGATTTCCACAAAATCGAACTAAATATAAAAACAACCAAAGTACGGAAAGATATAAAGAACTTCAGCCAAGAAAGAGCGTACCCTTACTTGGCTAAGGACTATTACACCAATCGCCCATATAACGGCCCCCAAAACCAAAAACCTTGGGGGAGGTTTAATAAAAGACAACAGTACGTGGGTTTCACTGATAGTTCAGCTGACTCTTCTGGGCAGTCTGACCAAAGCGAGAGCCCGGGCCCTTCCAACCGCAATTTTTTAGAGGGCGGCCGGGGCCAACCGAGGGGCAGGGGCAAGCAACCCCAAACATGGTCCAAACCACCAAACCCTCCCGGAGAACGGTTCACACGCCGCCAGCTCTACCGGTGGTAACGCTCTCTGACCCGACCAATAGTGACAATAAAAATGCACTGGAGAATGGTCTTCTTCCAAATTAATTTTCAACCTTACTGAACATAACCTGTCTAGTAATGAAATCTCACTCTTAAGTAGAGGACTTTCCTTTGTCCCTACAGTACGCCCTAATTTTCAGGACGTCCAAACAGAACTCCTGAGATTTTTCAGGAAGATTAGGCTGCACAGTTTTTTCAGCCTCAATCCTACCCCATCCAAACCCTCTAATACCCCTTTCAAGCCGCCGTCCACATTTTCTCCCTCGGCCGGTATGATTCCTCCAGAGATACTCACCTTTGAGAAACTTGTTCTTAAAGACCTAACGACACTCGAAAATAAGAGGTCCTTTACGCCCTACAACATCTCTCTTGATGAAAAAAATGCTATCACTTCCCTCAAAAACAACCAGTCCTTGGTTATAAAACCCGCGGACAAAGGTGGGGGCATTGTAATCCAAGATGCTGAACTCTACAAAGGCGAAATACTACGCCAACTTGATAACAGGGAACATTATTGTAAACTCCCACGTAATCCCACAAGTGAAATCCAAGAGTTGATTAACAATGTCACCACGGAGGCCTGTGACTTAGGCTTCTTGTCCAAAAAAGAGTACGAGTGTCTCAACACCAAATCTCCCCGGACCCCCGTAATTTCCTGCCTCCCCAAAATCCATAAAAATCCACAATCCCCCCCTGGTCGCCCCATTGTTTCGGGCTGTGGTTCAATCCTAGAACCACTTGGTCACTATATAGATTTCTTTATCAAACCACTTGTCCCTGATACTACCTGCTATATCAGAGACAGTATGGCAATGATAAACCTAATAGAAGACTACCCGTTTGATCCCACATTCAGCACTATGTGCACGCTGGATGTGGAGTCATTGTACACTAATATTCCACAATTCGAATCCTTGCGTGTCATTGAAAGGGTTTTGGAAAATCGCACGCGCCCCCATAATGTGCCATCTGTGTTTATCCTCCAGCTACTAGAAATTTGTTTGACCAAAAATGTCTTTCTCTTTGATGGACAGTACTATGGCCAGGTTAGAGGTACCTCGATGGGGGCTATTTTTGCCCCAAACCTGGCCATTCTGTACATGGATCACTTAGAGACCAATAACATTCTGGATACGTCTAACCCTTTCCTCAATGGCATCTCCTTGTGGAAGAGGTATATTGACGATATCTTTCTGGTTTGGAACGAATCTCCAGACAACCTTACCGGTTTCCAGCATTGGCTGAACAACAACAGCGGTGGATTGAAATACACAATGTCCTCCAGCAAAGACTCCATTCCATTTCTGGACCTAGAAATTAAGCATACTGAGGGCCACCTCACCACCTCACTGCATCGTAAACCTACAGAGCGTAATACTCTGTTAGAGTACACTAGTAACCATCCCGAGCCCTTCCAGATTCCCTCCCATTCTCCCAGTTTTTACGGATTAGGCGTAATTGCTACTTTAAGGAAGATTATTTTACTGAGGCAAAAACCCTTAACATGAAACTAGGGAACAGAGGCTACCCTCGCAAACTAGTGCGTTGATCCCTGAAAAGAGCGTGGTATTGCCTCAGAGAAACCCTTTTGGAGCCCAAACAAAAAACTAACCAAGAAAAGCTTATCTGTGTCAACACATTCTCACCAGTATCAAATGCCGTCAGGAAAAGTGTGCTCAAACACTGGTCTGTCCTCAATGCAGGCCTACTGACAATAGAGCACCCACTGTTCGCCTTCAAAAGAGCTAAGAACATCAAAGATCATTTGGTAAGGGCAGCTCTCCCCCAACAATCACTAAAAACTACCAGAAATGACGCATGGGACCTTCCACCTCTCACGGGCCATAAAAAATGTGGTAATTGTGTTTGTTGTGACTCTACCATTGAAGGCAAATGTTTTGAATATGGTACCATCAAGTTTAATCGCAAATATTTTTCCAACTGTAATTCTGCCAATCTGGTGTATTCTATTTTATGTCCCTGCATGCTTATCTACATAGGACAAACAAGCCAAAAAGTGAAACTCAGAATAGGACAACATCGCAGTAGGATCAGATGTCAGACAACAAACGCACCCCTTGTGGAACATTTTACAACAATGGGCCACAATGAAAAGGACCTCATTTGGACAGTGGTCAACACCATTAAACCACCCCCAAGAGGGGGAGATATGTCACACTTGCTTAACAAGGAGGAACTCCACTGGATTTGGAAATGCGATAGTATTTGGAATGAGCTTAATCGCCAAGAAGACTGGACCTCTCTACTGTAACGTCCACCTATTAAGCTGTAACCTGCTATTTGTATGATGTATTCCGTTTTTAATCACTTGCGCCGTAATGTGCACCACGACTCACTGGCACTGTCACCACTCTCTATTACACCACTGCAAAATGGTCGCCACGTTCGCCAGCCTTCTGCAACAGAGTTCAATCTGTGCAGTCCTTCCACCACTTTTACGACCCACGAGACATATCAGCCTTCATGGCCGACCGGTCTCTCACTCATCCGCTGCCACTGCTGCTGCGACTCGCGGAACGCACAAGTAAGTCCACCCCTCGCCGTACTAAGGCACTGTCCAGTTGTTTTAATCCCATCATACCAGATCCACTAACTGAGCCTCGCCTCTCCTCCCTCAGATACAGCCATTGGGCTGCCATCGATTCGAGCGATAGTGCTCCTTCGCTTTATGTTTGGACAGATGTCCCCCTTACCACTATATGTTCGCCGAGGTAACCACATTCACTTACTCTTCACCCGGTTCGATCATTTGACACTTAAAATGTGCTTGACTATCCTCATTTCTCTTTAGGAATCAACACTGAATTCTTGCCCCGCCTTATGCCAAAATTGCCCGCGACAGAAACCACTAATGTAGGTTCTATTTCCACTGGGTGCATGATATTTCAGCCGCTGTCGATTACCTACATAGTATGCATGCCATAAGTAGCCACCCTCGTGAAATGTGAACCGTCACCAATCAGTCTCTTGTCACCATGTACAATGCTTGCAAGACCTTGAATGATTATAACTCATCATGAATAGACTGCTACTATTTTTCAACTGCTCAGAACCTGGCCATTTCTGTAGTAATCTCACTATCACAATCACTCTACACGGACCCCTCGAACCCGTGCGGCTCGATTATTTCGTTTCTTATTATTCACTTATTCCACTCGCCGTTTTTTCACCCCTTCACCATTTCGCAATGTCATTGTAACTTCTCAGTAACATGCCCCAAATTGATGTGTATCTTTTTTGCTTTCTCTTCCCTCCTTTTTATTCCTATGTAACTGTCTTATGTAAAGTAATGTGACTAAAGGCATAGTGCAATTAATGCTCAAGACAACATTTGTTAATTTCTGAACTGATGATGATGCCCTAAATGCAAAAACGGCATCGAAACGTCGTCGACAATGTAAACCCCAAATGCAATATATGATTTAAATATTGAGAATTGCAGTGGTGTGTTGTAAACAATTCAAGTCTGTAAACACTGACTAAAAGGATACAGACGTAATTTTGCTTTGCCCTTTTGGCCACCAGTTTTTGTTGTCTTGTCTTATATGTTAAGGGTCACGGCTGTGCCCGCTTGACACTGAATGGTTCTCCCATTTCAAAAAATTCTTCTGACCAACAAATGTAAATGTAAATGTATAGGCATTTATATAGCGCACTACTTACCCGTAGGGTCCCAAGGCGCTTCGACCGCTGCGAAACCCTTCCTGGCTTCCCTGAGAGATGGTCCCTTAATGGGTATCTCCAGGGTGAGACCAGGCATCCCCGGCGGTCTGGTGGGGCCGTTAGTGAAGATGAGGCAAGCTAATGCCCACAGTTGCCGAGTGTGAACGCTGATCAGAGTGGGCACCGAGGCGAGAGAATTATCGAGTCCGCTGACCCTGGTCCAGAAACCTGCCGCGCCGGGAATCGAACCCTGGTCCCGGGCCGTCCTCTGCTCTCGGGTCTGCCGCCTCTAACCAGTGAGCCACACTACTTCACTTTTCTTGTCCGGCTTGACAAAAGACATTTCACTTATTAAGTGTTTGATTACAGTTATTTTAAACTGGGCGGCATCGTCTTTATGGCGCTGGCTGGCCTCGGCCCTGCTTTTATTTCTTCTCTCTTGTGCAGCTATGTCCCCTCCCGCAACCTCAGGTCTTCCTGCCTGGCCCTGCTCACTATCCATTCTTTCAAACGCAAGAAACATGGGGGCTACGATTTTCTTTCCTTGCACCTTCATTTTGGAATGCACTTCCACCTGAGTTCAGGCTCACATCTTCCTATACTCAGTTTAGATCTTCTTTGAAAACCCTCTTGTTTCACAAGGCCCATGATTAGCCTTTTCTTTTGGCCGTCTTCACCTTTTGTTTCCCAAACCGTTTTGCTCTCTGGATGCTTACCAGCGCCAAGAAACCGCAAGTGCGCTTTATAAGTTTTTATACATAACATCTGTTTACCCAGGTATTAACCATGCATGTTTCCAATCATCCAGGTATTATCCATGCACCCATTCATTCACCCAGCTGTTATCCATGCACTCATCCATTCACCCAGGCACTACCCTTGCACTCATCCTTTCACTCAAGCACCATGCATGCGCTCATTCATTTACTCAGGCACTACCCATACACTCATCTAATAACCAGGCCCTTCCCATGCACTCATCCATTCCCTCACGCACTACCCATGCACTTAACCGTTCACCCAGGTACTAATCATGCACGTATCCAATCACCCAGGAACTACCCATACACTCATCCATTCACCCAGCCATTATCCATGCACTCATCCATTCACTCTGGCACTACTGTTGCACTCATCCATTCACTGAGGCACTACCCATGTGCTCCCTCATTCACTCCATGCACTCATCCATTCACCCAGGCACTATCCATGCAATCATCCATTCACTCAGGCACTACCCATGCACATACCCAATCGCTCAGGCACCTCCCTTGTACTAAACCACTCATGTACTACGTATGGACTAATAGAGTCACTCAGGCACCACTGTTGCACTCATTATAACATCCATGCACCAGTTATGCACTCATTCAGTAATCCATACACCAGTCATACACTCATTCCAACATATATACATACTTTCTTCTTTTTTAACTGTAAAAGGCAGTTCCAACAGGACCTTTTCATAGAGTTTTTGTAAAGTTTAAAAAACATCTTCTTTTGTATAATGGGAAACAGGGAGGGAGCACACTCCTGACCTCTTAACCGGGTCGCCCCTTCGCATCATGGTCAATGCAGTTCATACGCCTCAGGATAAAGTTCGTAAGTATAACACCAAGTTGGTGCTAGCAGGTGCTAGTATCCGATGTCTCTAGACGCGAGACATGGCTCGCGTTTCTGGATAGTATCCGTCATCAGTAGAGATAAATTCGGGGTGGTTAAGAGGCTGCCAAACAATCCAGGCTTCGTTGCCTCTCGGGCGCGGAGGTGCATCGCCAATAGCTCGTCAGCTATGGAGGCTCGTGGGAGCCCTAAAACAGGAAACAGGGAGGGAGCACACTCCTGACCTCTTAACCGGGTCGCCCCTTCGCATCATGGTCAATGCAGTTCATACGCCTCAGGATAAAGTTCGTAAGTATAACACCAAGTTGGTGCAAGCAGGTGCTAGTATCCGATGTCTCTAGACGCGAGACATGGCTCGCGTTTCTCGATAGTATCCGTCATCAGTAGAGATAAATTCGGGGTGGTTAAGAGGCTGCCAAACAATCCAGGCTTCGTTGCCTCTCGGGCGCGGAGGTGCATCGCCTATAGCTCGTCAGCTATGGAGGCTCGAGGGAGCCCTAAAACAGGAAACAGGGAGGGAGCACACTCCTGACCTCTTAACCGGGTCGCCCCTTCGCATCATGGTCAATGCAGTTCATACGCCTCAGGATAAAGTTCGTAAGTATAACACCAAGTTGGTGCAAGCAGGTGCTAGTATCCGATGTCTCTAGACGCGAGACATGGCTCGCGTTTCTGGATAGTATCCGTCATCAGTAGAGATAAATTCGGGGTGGTTAAGAGGCTGCCAAACAATCCAGGATTCGTTGCCTGCTGATGAGGGGTAATACCCCGAAACACGTGTCCAGGGATGGCGAAGACAGCGAAGATAGCAGAAGATCGAAAGATGATGCATCGCGAACACTTTACTACATTGACCAGAATCCTTAGGGGCGACACCGCCGGTGTGTGAGTAGTGTGCGACCCCACCCCCATTTGTAACTTTAAAGCTCCCTTGAGCAGCGGGCTGACGAGCCTGGGATCCCGCACCTACGCGCCTGAGTGGTACTATACCTGGCAGATATTGGCAGCCATCGGCAACCCCAGTACACGGCCTATCCCTGCTGATGAGGGGTAATACCCCGAAACACGTGTCCAGGGATGGCGAAGAGAGCGAAGATAGCAGAAGATCGAAAGATGATGCATCGCGAACACTTTACTACATTGACCAGAGTCCTTAGGGGCGACACCGCCGGTGTGTGAGTAGTGTGCGACCCCACCCCCATTTGTAACTTTAAAGCTCCCTTAAGCAGCGGGCTGACGAGCCTGGGATCCCGCACCTACGCGCCTGAGTGGTACTATACCTGGCAGATATTGGCAGCCATCGGCAACCCCAGTACACGGCCTATCCCTGCTGATGAGGGGTAATACCCCCAAACACGTGTCCAGGGATGGCGAAGACAGCGAAGATAGCAGAAGATCGAAAGATGATGCATCGCGAACACTTTACTACATTGACCAGAGTCCTTAGGGGCGACACCGCCGGTGTGTGAGTAGTGTGCGACCCCACCCCCATTTGTAACTTTAAAGCTCCCTTGAGCAGCGGGCTGACGAGCCTGGGATCCCGCACCTACGCGCCTGAGTGGTACTATACCTGGCAGATATTGGCAGCCATCGGCAACCCCAGTACACAGCCTATCCCTGCTGATGAGGGGTAATACCCCGAAACACGTGTCCAGGGATGGCGAAGACAGCGAAGATAGCAGAAGATCGAAAGATGATGCATCGCGAACACTTTACTACATTGACCAGAGTCCTTAGGGGCGACACCGCCGGTGTGTGAGTAGTGTGCGACCCCACCCCCATTTGTAACTTTAAAGCTCCCTTGAGCAGCGGGCTGACGAGCCTGGGATCCCGCACCTACGCGCCTGAGTGGTACTATACCTGGCAGATATTGGCAGCCATCGGCAACCCCAGTACACAGCCTATCCCTGCTGATGAGGGGTAATACCCCGAAACACGTGTCCAGGGATGGCGAAGACAGTGAAGATAGCAGATCAAAATATGATGCATCGCGAACACTTTACTACATTGACCAGAGTCCTTAGGGGCGACACCGCCGGCGTGTGAGTAGTGTGCGACCCCACCCCCATTTGTAACTTTAAAGCTCCCTTGAGCAGCAGGCTGACGAGCCTGGGATCCCGCACCTACGCGCCTGAGTGGTACTATACCTGGCAGATATTGGCAGCCATCGGCAACCCCAGTACACGGCCTATCCCTGCTGATGAGGGGTAATACCCCAAAACGCGTGTCCAGGGATGGCGAAGACAGCGAAGATAGCAGAAGATCGAAAGATGATGCATCGCGTACTCTTACTACATTGACAAGAGTCCTTAGGGGCGACACCGCCGGTGTGTGAGTAGTGTGCGACCCCACCCCCATTTGTAACTTTAAAGCTCCCTTGAGCAGCGGGCTGACGAGCCTGGGATCCCGCACCTACGCGCCTGAGTGGTACTATACCTGGCAGATATTGGCAGCCATCGGCAACCCCAGTACACGGCCTATCCCGGCTGATGAGGGGTAATACCCCGAAACACGTGTCCAGGGATGGCGAAGACAGCGAAGATAGCAGAAGATCGAAAGATGATGCATCGCGAACACTTTACTACATTGACCAGAGTCCTTAGGGGCGACACCGCCGGTGTGTGAGTAGTGTGCGACCCCACCCCCATTTGTTCTTTTGTATAATAACTAAAAATGGTAGCTGGGACAGGAGGAATTGAAAATATATGCACTGAAAAATGTGCAAAACATATAAAAGGGGAAACAATTAGCACGTATGCTGTTAACACCATTGTGAATTGCTCTAAGACACTGCTCACCAGCACTTATAACAACACTACAGTTCATGCAGTACGTGGCCATTCTTGAAAAATGTGGAGCCATATCTGTTGTCTTAGACTGCACCTATGAAGGGACTTTCTGACTGGGAATTGTTGCTGCTGCCACTGAAGTAGATGGTCCTCCAGCTTCCCTCTGCTTGATCACCACTTAGAGAAGTTTTTATAATAGTTTTTTTGATGATATAACATGGACGTTGTCCAACATGCATATTTCGTGTGTGTGCCTCGAGAGTGGGTCTTGCCGCAGATTGTCCATTACACAAGTTTAGCAGCAGTTTTGGATTCCCCTGATGGAATGCCACAATGGCTCTCTTTCGTTAAGGCCCCTCTTCTTCTAAATCTTCAGTTTCCACCTCCTCCACACCCTGGTCCTGTTGTTGTTCCTGCTGAACCCCATCTCCTTTCTGTTTAGCCATATTTTAAGCAAAAAAAGGCCAAACATTCTCCACACCAAGATTGGTCCACCTGCTCAGAATAAAGTTATCTGAAAGAAGATTCAAGAAGGATTTCTGAAAAGTATATTATTCAATGATATTCCTTGTTTTCCCGGTCATGTGATATTCGCGGTGACTGATATGTTCGCGGTTACCGCGGTGAAGCAGAAATAAAAAAAGTAAGTTTAAAGTAGTTTTCTTTAAAAATGGAACAAAAAGGCGAACTTTCAATACTATGATAGTGAACAGCTATACTAAACTTGTTCACAATACCTCTACATATATGTTTCAGCGTTACTGAAAAACATGCTCTATCCACGACTACCGATGTCATTGTGACTTCGGCTGCCTTCGCGGAAATGGAAAATATCGTTTGAAGATGATTATTTTGGAAACTCACTACAAAAATATGAGTTTGAAAAGTACACTAATAAACCTCTACTGTTAAATGTTGGGAACTCACTACAAAAATATGAGTTTGAAAAGTACACTTATAAACCTCTACTGTTAAATATACTTTAGAATATGTCTAAAGAAATTTTATACACTTTGTACAAACCATGCGCTCTTCGTGACTACCAACGTCACTGCAATGACGACGGTAATCGCAAATATAATTTGTTTGTAAAGGTGGCTTTCTTCTGAATTGATCACAGAAGCAAAGTTAAAACAATATTTTGCTTAATATTTAGTCTTGAACTTTATTTAATAAATGTCTGTAAGTGTACTTTTCAGTTTCTGAAATACATTTACTGATCACATATTCTCCACAGTAAATGCTACAATGTTGTGCGGACACGAAATTGATCAATATAAAACCAGCTATTAATGTACATTCTGATAAACACATACAAAATCAAAAAAATACTGGTATACAATATAAATATAATACACAATACCCAATTATAGAAAGAAAATACGAAACTCTTAGACGCTCACTTAAAAAAATGGAAGTTAAAATTAAGAACTAGAATGTAATAAAACCTTAGAAACTGAAAAAAATCAAAGCTTACAGGGATGTTATAGTTAAGAATTAGCTTTAAAAAAACTTTAGAAATTCACTGAAAAAAACAAAGGTTACAGGGATGTTATAGTTATGAAATATAATTTTACAAAACCCTGGAAATTCACCGAAAGAAACAAAGGTTACAGGGACATTATAGTTAGACATGACATTTCACTCGTATAAAACCAGAAAAATTCAGCAGTTATAGTTAGCTGAGGTAACTATAACTCGCACCCCCGCAATGCACTGAATCTGTGACACACCCACTCACACCCCAATGTAACCCTCCATTCACCCACTCCATATTCCACACTACCATTCTCGAAACCATTGACACACCCATACCAGTACTTACATACCCACTCACTGATTCATAGGTCTACACACACATCCACTCAGTCACCTATACATCCATTCGTACACCAATTTGCTCACTAATAAAGCCATTGTTACAGCTACTCATACAGCCACACAACCACTCATACACTCTCAAACACCAATAGAGCTACTCACACACCTACTCACTCACCCATAGAGTCAATCATACAGCCACTTACCTATACAGTTATACACACACCAACTCACTTATTCATACAGATACTATCACATACTCACCTATACAGTCACTGACACAAGAACACACTCACTCATTACAGCTAATCTCACAATCACTCACTAACATATACAGTCACTTATATACTCCAACATCCACCCATACTGTCTTTCACATTTGCAGATACGCACCCATATACCACTGACACATCCATTCAGTCACTGACACAGTCATAAGCACACTAACTTACCCATACCGCCCCTCACAGACACACTCATGAACCCATCCAGTCACTGATTCACCTACTTACTCATCCATAGAGGGGGTAATGTACCCCCTCACCTACCCACACAGACACTCATTTACCCATATATCCATACAGGTACTCAGACAACCAACCAATAACCCTTACAGTCACTCAAGTATCTACTCACCAACCCATAAATCCACTTACACACAAACTGACAGACTGATACAGACATTCACACAAATGAGTCACTCACCATACATTCACTGATAATCACTCACTTATACAGTCAGTCCTGCACCCACTAAATCATCCATACAAGCACTCATACACCCAGTGACTCATCAATATACCTTGGTGTACATATATTTAACACTAATACACTTTTTAGAAACACTGTCACAGGATGATGGCATCAGTGATATCATATGAGATGTCATCAGTGATGTTACTGACCATGTCATGGGTGATGTAAAATATGAGGTCATAAGCAGTGCATTTAGGGGGCGCAAGTTATAGTTAGCTCAGCTAACTAAAGTTAAAATTAAAGTTAAAAGACTTATAGAGCGCTCGTAGACCAAGCGGTTTCTTGGCGCTGAGGATGGGAGTGAGTGGAGAGTTGTCTACTCAGCAAAAGCTTGCAAAAAAAGCCAGTTCTTCAGAGCCCTGCAGAAATCCATGTAGAGAGCTGTGGTCCTAATGCTGAGGGGTAGAGAATTCCAAAAAGAGGAGGCCAAGAATGAGAAACTCATGCCACCATGTTTCTTCCTTCTACAACGATGCACAAGAGGTGTTTAGAGGAAGATCGAAGGTCATGAGTGGGAACGTAAGGCTTGAGTTTGGTGGATACAAAAGCAGGGGCTGAACCGTCTAAAGCCTTGAAAATCAGACAGCCAAGTTTAAAAAAGGAACGTTCAGTAAGTGGTAACCAGTGTAAAGCTTTTAGGAGCCGGGTGATGTGGTAGTGTTTGGGAAGTTTATAAACCAACCTTGCAGCCTGGTTTTGGATTAGCTGGAGACGGCGAAGCTCGTATGCCGGAATTCAGACGTACAGAGCATTTCCGTAATCCAGACGTGATATAACCATGGCTAGCAAGATTAGTTTAAGTGCCTCATTGGGGGGAGACAATACCTGCTTTAGGGGTCACAGCCTTGGAGCACACCAACGCACAAGAGGTCCACGATCTGCGCCGTTCGCCCCCGCCGCCGCAGCACACACGCGGCCGCTGAGAGGGGCTGAGGCAATGACTACACTTCCCAGCTTCCCCTGCCTGACGGGGACGCCGCCGGACAGGAGACAATTCCGCCCAGAGGCGCATAAACGCCAGCACTTCCTCCGGTGGAGCGGGGGAGACAATACCTGCTTTAGGGTCACAGCCTTGAAGCACACCAACGCACAAGAGGTCCACGATCTGCGCCGTTCGCCCCCGCCGCCGCAGCACACACGCGGCCGCTGAGAGGGGCTGAGGCGAGGACTACACTTCCCAGCGTCCCCTGCCTGACGGGGACGCCGGCGGACAGGAGACACTTCCGCCCGGAGGCGCATAAACGCCAGCACTTCCTCCCGCGTCACGGGACGCGTGTAGGCATCGTCGGGCTGAGCCCGGGCAGAGGGCGGGCCATCTGTGGCCATCAGGGGCCAGAAGAGGCCGGGCGGGGCAACCCCCTTAAGGAGTACAAATAGGTAAGCGGAAACAAGTGTGTAATGAGGGGACTGGGGGCCAGAAAGCCAAAGTGCCCAGGAAAGGAGAGACAATAATTTCTTATCTGACATCAGCTGTGGGAGTGATCAGTAAGGAAATTGCTAACGCAGAAAAAGAGCTAGGCCTGCCACTATCCACAGGGGGCGAGTCTGACCCTGGTATAGACGTAGTTACACAAGTCATTGTGCCCCTGCAGTTGGGCCCCGAGGCTGGTTCTGGCTCTTCTCTTATTCTTGTTCCAGAAACGAGTGTATGCACCCAGGCTCCGTCGCCCCATAAGGAGGACACCCAGAGTGTATCGGGGCTACAAGGAAATGGGGGCAGGGCCACGAAGAAATGCCAAAAGAAGACTAAGCATACTAATATCTGTCTCACAGACATGGATGACGAGATAATAAACAGACTTAGCCTGAAAATCGAAGGTCTAATTGACTCACACCTGGAGCCTGTCTTGACAAATATCGCGAAAGATATAGTGGACACTTTAAATACATGTGTAGCGGGACTATTGAAGAGATGTAATGCAATAGATAAGTTTATCCAAGAACACTGCAGCTCTCGGAGTCTAGCACCCACTATGCAGAACCCCATTATTACCAATTCTAGTCGGATAAACATTGCCGCAAGTAGTGTTTCGGGTAATCTCCCTTTAAATGTTAATACTCCGGTTGTAGATATGGTACCCACTGCAACTGGTAAAAACATCCACCTCCCTAGGGCTTTGACATCAGAAAAGGTCATTAGGCACAGCCCAGTAGCCTTACACCAGCCTGCTAAGGAGTCCCCCACTGTCCCCTGTCAATTTAAGTTGCATCTTCCACCACAGGCCGCCCCTTTAGTGGCGGTCCTAACAGGGGTACCTCCTCTTAAGTTGAATATGGAAGAAAGTACACAGGAACTTATGGGAATCACTAAGAACTGGTGTACTCAGTATTCTAGCGGGGAAGCTGGTATAGCGGGCTGTATAAGTATGGTTAGGCGAGTGGGGTGGGTGGGTCCTAGCGAAAAATCAATTAAAAGGATATTGTGTTGTCATTACTTTTAACAAACAAAGTAGCCAGACAGATTTGTTTTTTTGAATTTCTTTTACCACCCAGCCGATCAGTTCTGGAGGATCATCTATTTTATTTTAGTATTTATATATTTTAGGAAAACATTTTACCATTTAATTTGTATATGTCATCAAACAGACAGTTAGCGAAATGTGAAAAAAATACATACAGACAAATAAAGTGTGCATAAATATACAGGTGCTTTACAAGTACTCAAAATCAATATAATCAATGCAATCAGTTCATATGAGCAACACCAAAAACAAATCAATCAAATACCTAACGATAAATTCACATTAGGAACCAGTCCCTCATATTAGGTGCAAGAAGACAGGCGGACAAACAATTCAAAAACACTGCCTGCCTGTCTTACTAAACCAGGCATAGGGAAGTGGGTTATCGGGTTGCAGAACTAGGGATCACAGAATGTATGGATTTGAATGGCCCTATTGGCACCCTTCTTCTTTTTCCCGGGCTTGGGGTCAACACGTTTCGAACCACTATATTAGTATGGGTTCTCCTCAGGACACGGACTGGATGGAGCCGAAACTGAAATTGATAATAATGATAGAAGATGGTGTAAGGATTGTATAGAAATATTAAAAGTTAATTAAAAGACTCTAGACTCAGTATAAGGTGGCAAAGGGTACCTGAATGTGACAATTGATTGTCACTCATGTATCGTAGCAGTGAAGTGGATGGCCTCACGGGTCCCCAAATTCTGTAACCGGACAGAAATGATGTTAAGGAACTCTAAATGCGACATATGCTACAGCGTTTTAATCAGGAAGTTAAGCAAAGACAGGAGCATACCTTTTTATTGAGGTGCGTCATTTGTCAAAGTGGTTGTTCGTTGGCGGATGACAGCACGAGCCTACCTGAGACAAAGTGGAAGGGGTCTGTTATATTTTAAATATGCCCACTCGTTCTTACTGCATAAACAAAACAAAATGAAAAGGCGCTCTCGCTCGCGATTACACTCACTTTGTTTCGGGCGACCTGCGCCGTGGCTCGGGAAACTCCAATGCACGACCAAATGCTTCTTACGTCGTTAATAATTTCCGACACGAACTTGCCCGAAAAAATAGCGTAGTGTGGTTTTACTAGCTCGATATACCTACAAAACTAGACATGCGCCGGCACTGTCACCAGTAATAGTACTTACTGAATCGTAGAGGCAATCTGCTCTGTTTGCTCGCAGGCGGCGTTTGGCATTAGCACGCCGCGAGCATGGAGAGCTTAGTTAAAGGGGCCGCGTGTGAAAGGGGGACATGGGACTCGTAGTCCACATCACAAGCAGATTTTTCAAGCAATTCCGCAGTTACAAAACACTGGAAAAAGCAATCCAAACACTGCAACGATTTTGTAAATGCACTTAAAAACATGTAAGAACCGTGACCACAGACAGCTTGCATGCCGCGATGTAGCACTGTTTAGATGGTGTATCCAGGGGAAGTGAGGTTCTCCTCACAGGTTGCTTGCTTCGGACAGGTCGTTCAATCCGGAGTTAGCTGTATCGCCCTCTGAGATAGGCGTATTACAGGGTCCCCGCCTCCGCCGACTCTGATCAGTGACAGCACAGTCCATTTCAATTCCTCCACCTTGTGGCTGTTCTGTATGAAGTGCCCCACCTGCGGGGCAGTGAGGATTTTGTTGTAAATTCTGCACCGATGTTGAAGGATCCTTTGTCGGACCTCCTGAGTTGTTTTGCCAATATGCACCTTTTGGCATGGGCATTGGATGGCATATACCACATACTTGGTTTTACAGTTGGTATGTTCCTCGTGCCGCCAGAATTTCTTTCCGTCTGTGAACAAAGATCCCTCCACTGTTAGGTTGCACACGGAGCAGGTGCCACATTTGCGGTGACCCTTCACAGGATTCATACCAAATATGGTACTCTGGGTGTCGCGTTTTTTCTGAGGTCGTGTGGATGTGATCTGTTCCCCTAGACTGCGATTTTTCTTAAGTGCAAATAGGGGTGATCCAACATCAGGAAGGACCTCTTCGACTAGGTGCCAAGAATTGCGAATGATTTTCTGGAGAGGGTGTGTGTGGGGCCCGAATGTTGATACACACACCATCCGCTGCGTTGGTGGTCTGAGTCTTTTCCCAAGCAGGTGCTCTCTGGGTGTCCATCTGGCTCTTTTCATGGAGTGCTTGAGAAGCTTCCTTGGATAGCCTCTTTCCTGTAGTTTCCTAACCAGTGCTTGACCGTGAATATCAAAATCTTGAATTCTTGAGCAGTTTCTTCTTACCCTAAGAAACTGTCCATAGGGAAGATTGTTCTTGAGACTGCGAGGGTGATAATTTTGGAAGTGTAGGGCGTTGTTTTTGTCCGTCTTCTTTTGGTACAGTGAGCATACCAGCCCGTCAGGTGTTGCCTTGACTTCCACATCTAGAAATGATAATGATTTAGCATCAGAAGTGAAGGCTGAACTTGATGTCCGGGCTGCGGTTGTTGAGCCATACGTGGAATGCCTCCAACGATTGAACCAATCCGTTCCAGACGCACCACACGTCGTCTATGTATCGCAGCCACTGCTGGATATGGGCCTTGTACGGATTATTGTTATATACAAATTTGTCTTCGTATTGCCCCATAAACAGAATGGCCATTTCCGGGGCAAAAGGGCAGCCCATCGCTGATCCTTTGACCTGTAGAAACAACTTGTCATCGAATGAGAAGTAATTTCTTTTTAGTGCTAATGCTGCAAAGTCTAGTATTAGCTCAGTTGGAACATGATGTGGGCGCGGCCTTTTTTCCAGATATATTTCAAGGACATCCAGTCCATCTTGTTGTGGGATTTGCGTATAAAGTGACGCAACATCCATCGTCACCATCAGTTGCTTGATGGGGTCAAACTGTAGCATTTCCACTTTATTGATAAAGTCCATTGTGTCGCGGAGGTACGATGGTACTTGAACTACTAAATTTATAAGAAAAACATCAACGAACTGGGAAATTGGCTCTAGAACGGAGTCACATCCAGACACTATGGGCCGACCCGGCGGTGTTGTGGCATCTTTATGAACTTTTGATATAAAGTATAGATGGGGAACCCGAGGGTATTTCTTGATAAGATACTCTGCTTCTTTTGGGCCCAATATTCCTTTTTCTTTGGCATCATTCACTAGTAACTTGACTTCCTGTGTTATTTAGCTTGTCGGGTCCTGTGAAATTTGGTGGTACCATTCCTTGTTAGATACATGGCTTCTTCCTTCTGCTTTATAGAGCCATCGTACCTCCGCGACACAATTACTTCTCATTCGATGACGAGTTGTTTCTACAGGTCAAAGGATCAGCGATGGGCTGCCCTTTTGCCCCGGAAATGGCCATTCTGTTTAGGGGGCAATACGAAGACAAATTCGTATATAACAATAATCCGTACAAGGCCCATATCCAGCAGTGGCTGCGATACATAGACGACGTGTGGTGCGTCTGGAACGGAACGGTTCAATCGTTGGAGGCATTCCACGTATGGCTCAACAACCGCAGCCCGGACATCAAGTTCAGCCTCACTTCTGATGCTAAATCATTATCATTTCTAGATGTGGAAGTCAAGGCAACACCTGACGGGCCGGTATGCTCACTGTATCAAAAGAAGACGGACAAAAACAACGCCCTACACTTCCAAAGTTATCACCCTCGCAGTCTCAAGAACAATCTTCCCTATGGACAGTTTCTTAGGGTAAGAAGAAACTGCTCAAGAATTCAAGATTTTGATATTCACGGTCAAGCACTGGTTAGGCAACTACAGGAAAGAGGCTCTCCAAGGAAGCTTCTCAAGCACTCCATGAAAATAGCCAGATGGGCACCCAGAGAGCACCTGCTTGAGAAAAGACTCAGACCACCAACGCAGCGGATGGTGTGTGTATCAACATTCGGGCCCCACACACACCCTCTCCGGAAAATCATTCGCAATTCTTGGCACCTAGTGGAAGAGGTCCTTCCTGATGTTGGATCACCCCTATTTGCACTTAAGAAAAATCGCAGTATAGGGGAACAGATCACATCCACACGACCTCAGAAAAAACGCGACACCCAGAGTACCATATTTGGTATGAATCCTGTGAAGGGTCACCGCAAATGTGGCACCTGCTCTGTGTGCAACCTAACAGTGGAGGGATCTTTGTTCACAGACGGAAAGAAATTCTGGCGGCACGAGGAACATACCAACTGTAAAACCAAGTGAGTGGTATATGCAATCCAATGCCCATGCCAAAAGGTGTATATTGGCAAAACAACTCAGGAGGTCCGACAAAGGATCATTCAACATCGGTCCAGAATTAACAACAAAATCCTCACTGCCCCGCTGGTGGGGCACTTCATACAGAACAGCCAAAAGGTGGAGGAATTGAAATGGACTGTGCTGTCAGTGATCAGAGTCGGCGGAGGCGGGGACCCTGAAATACGCCTATCTCAGAGGGAAGCATACTTTATACTCAAATTCGATACAGCTAACTCCGGATTGAACGACCTGTCCGAAGCAAGCAACCTGTGAGGAGAACCTCACTTCCCCTGGATACACTATCTACACAGTGCTACATCGCGGCATGCAAGCTGTCTGTGGTCATGGTTCTTACATGTTTTTAAGTGCATTTACAAAATCGTTGCAGTGTTTGGATTGCTTTTTCCAGTGTTTTGAAACTGCGGAATTGCTTGAAAAATCTGCTCGTGATGTGGACTACGAGTCCCATGTCCCCCTTTCACACGCGGCCCCTTTAACTAAGCTCTCCATGCTCGCGGCGTGCTAATGCCAAACACCGCCCGCGAGCAAACAGAGCAGATTGCCTCTACGATTCAGTAAGTACTATTACTGGTGACAGTGCCGGCGCATGTCTAGTTTTGTAGGTATATCGAGCTAGTAAAACCACACTATGCTATTTTTCAGGCAAGTTCGTGTCGGAAATCATTAACGACGTAAGAAGCATTTGGTCGTGCATTGGAGTTTCCCGAGCCACGGCGCAGGTCGCCCGAAACAAAGTGAGTGTAATCGCGGGTGAGAGCGCCTTTTCATTTGGTTTCGTTTATGCAGTAAGAACGAGTGGGCATATTTAAAATAAAACAGACCCCTTCCACTTTGTCTCAGGTAGGCTCGTGCTGTCATCCGCCAACGAACAACCACTTGGACAAATGACGCACCTCAATAAAAAGGTATGCTCCTGTATTTGCTTGACTTCCTGATTAAAACGCTGTAGCATATGTCGCATTTAGAGGTCCTTAACATCATTTCTGTCCGGTTACAGAATTTGGGGACCCGTGAGGCCATCCACTTCACTGTTACGATACATGAGTGACAATCTATTGTCACATTCAGGTACCCTTTGCCACCTTATACTGAGTCTAGAGTCTGAGTCTTTTAATTAACTTTTAATATTTCTATACAATCCTTACACCATCTTCTATCATTATTATCAATTTCAGTTTCGGCTCCATCCAGTCCGTGTCCTGAGGAGAACCCATACTAATATAGTGGTTCTAAACGCGTTGACCCCAAGCCCGGGAAAAAGAAGAAGGGTGCCACTAGGGCCATTCAAATCCATACATTCTGTGATCCCTAGTTCTGCAACCCGATAACCCACTTGCCTATGCCTGGTTTAGTAAGACAGGCAGCCAGTGTTTTTGAATTGTTTGTCCGCCTGTCTTCTTGTACCTAATATGAAGGACTGGTTCCTAATGTGAATTTATCGTTAGGTATTTGATTGATTTGTTTTTGGTGTTGCTCATATGAACTGATTGCATTGATTATATTGATTTTGAGTACTTGTAAAGCACCTGTATATTTATGAACACTTTATTTGTCTGTATGTATTTTTTTCACTGTTCGCTAACTGTCTGTTTGATGACATATACAAATTAAATGGTAAAATGTTTTCCTAAAATATAAAAATACTAAAATAAAATAGATGATCCTCCAGAACTGATCGGCTGGGTGGTATCAGAAATTCAAAAAAACAAATCTGTCTGGCTACTTTGTTTGTTGAGTACATTTGAGTGGTCCAAGCCAGTTCAGATACAGGACCCAAACCTTTTCCTTTGCCCTGTCATTAATTTTAAGGCACAGGCCATGGCGAATCGACTCTTTTGGGACGGGTCAGAACTGACTAACTCGGGTATCAGGCCGCTTCCCCTGGGATTCTTTTATCCACCATCTACGCGAATGGGGCGTAATTTGGTTTCTCAGCCAATTAGACCCCCATACTCCCCATTCTCCCCCTTAATGCCCCAAGCCTATCTCAGCACAATCCAGCAGGGACCTCACAGTGGGTCTTAGACATTCCCAGTAACCTGGGAATACCATTATCCAATAGTTTTTCTCCCTTATCAGGAATGGATGAAAACGACTGACTAAATGGTAATATAGAGATTGCAACCCATACGCTGAAGCAAGTCCCCATCTTCAGAATTGTAATTTGGAATGTAGCAGGTGTAAGGGCAAAGATGGGGGATGAAAAATGAGTAGGGTTCTTGAAAACGTTTGATATAATTTAACTTCAGGAGACCTGGGACCCAACAAATTGCTTCTCCCTAGATGGCTACCAGCCCCTTTTCACCCCAGCTCAACGTAGTAGGGCATGTGGAGCTAAAGGTGGCTTGATAAGCCTGTTCTCACTAGAACTAAAGGGCTTGTTTACTCAACTTGATATGGGCTCCGAAAATAGTCTAATAGTGGGACTATCAGTCCCTGGGAGAAACAAAATATTATTTATACATTTTTATAATTCTATGGATAGCAAAGACAATAACTTAGCGCTATTAGAGAAATTTCTTCTATCGTATTGTCTAAAGTCAAATACATTCGAGATCATTATTATGGAAGACCTCAATATTCACCCTTGTGATAAATTATTTGGAACTGAAGGTTATGAGGGTCCCCCGCTTTCAGCCCTGTCCCATTTTGAACATTCAAAGCAGGGTGAGGAACTGGAATTATTTGTAGCCAGCTGGAACCTTTATGAGTCCAGCTGTGTGAAGGCTGGTACTAGGACCCCAACGTTCAAGGGGAGAGACATAGGGACAACCATAGATTACATTTTCTTAACATCCTTTATGTTGTGTAGGGTTCTAAGTTATTTTACGGAGGTCTCCGTTTATAGTGATCACAACCCTGTGATATTAGAGATGGAGCCGGGGGACCTCCTTTGTTTTAAGGATGCGGCGCAAATGGGAGGGAAAGACGTGATTTTGAAACATCAAGGTAGAAGACTGAGGTGGTCCAAAGTGGTCCCCGAAAGTTTTTCAGGTGAGGTTTTACCCGAGGTTGAAAGGGAAGTTAATATATGTCTGGATACTGAGTCACTGGGCACACACACGATAGACGCTTTTGGCATCATCTGTCAACAAATTTATCTTAGTCTACAAATAGAGCGTAGGCAGACAATTCATACTGGTAAGAGGTGGTTTAATAGTAGTTGTACTAGAGCCCATGCTGCACTTTTTAAAGCACTAAAAGCGTCTCCTAAGGATAGGGGGATTATAGCCAGCCTTAGATCAGCTTATAAACAGGCTTTATTAGCTATAAAACGGGATCTGAAGGAGGAGGCCTGGATTAAACTTTTATCTCCCGAAGTCCTGCGAGACAGCGGGAAATTCTGGGCCACCGTAAATCAACCCCTGTTCTCAGTTAATGAGAATTCTCCCTTGAGCTGTAACATTCCTGACAGTGACTGGATTGCTCATTTTGAGAAAATCTACAGGCTGCCAGGAGACGACCATAGGACAGACAATAGTCTCCCGGAGAACGTTTCCACTGCAGTGGTCTTCGATGTCTCTGAAGTGGAAAGGCCATTGGTGAAATGTCACAAAATAAGGCCCAGGGCCCCGACGGGGTCCCTGTTGATTTATTTAAAGCTGCCCCACATTTCTGGTCCAAAATTCTGTCAAAGGTGTTTAACTCTTTGGGACCAAACAGCTCGCCAGCTACCTGGGCCATCTCAATTATAATTCCAGTTTTTAAAAAGGGGAACAGACAGGATCCGTCTTGCTACAGGCCAATTTCTTTAATTGATTCGTCTGTAAAAATTTTAGGCCGTGTGGTCCTACATAAATTATCAGATTGGCTGTCTGAAAGAGGGGTCCTGTCTAATGCACAATACGGATTTAGAGCCAAAAGGAGTACCCTTGACCAATGTCATAACCTCCAACTTTTAATCAGCAAGTACACTATAGCTAAGGAGGGGTCATTTTACATGGGGTTCATGGACCTCTCCTCAGCATTTGACCTAGTAAATAGGTCAAAGCTGTGGCACATATTATTAAACTTGGGTATTGACCCACCATTAGTGCACTTTTTAGTGGACCTGCACTCTGGTCTTTTAGCTGCAATCAGAGTAAATTCTGAGGGGCGATATTCAAGCCATTTTAGGTCAGAGAGGGGGGTCAGACAGGGGTGTATTCTGGCCCCCCTCCTGTTCACATTATATATAAATGCCTTGGAGCCAGCTCTGGAGGACGTGTCACATGATGTACCACGCATTGGGGAACTGGTTATTCCAGTTCTCCTTTACGCGGATGACGCCGTCATCCTGGCCCATACAGGGGTGGGTTTGCAAAAACTGTTAGATGCTTTTGGAAGTTTTATGAAGGAACTAGACTTGAAAATCAATACTAAAAAATCTCAAGTTATGATTACAGGGAAGGCACGCAGGGATAAAAAGGTCAAAACTTTCTACTGTTGCGGGGAAGAAGTTTGTAGGGTTCCCACATTCCCATATTTGGGAGTTCCTTTCGACAAAGTGGTAACTGGGGCCCTGAAAAAAATAGTCGCAGTACGGCTTTCGCTAGAACCGCATCTGCACTTATGGGTTTCTCCAAAAAGCTAGGGGCTAGGCCGATAGAAGCCCTCATTAAGGTTTATAAAGCCAAATGCCTAGCAGTAGCCACATATGGCTCCCAGATATGGGGTTACTCGCCCCAAGTCAAAATCCAGACTATTGAGAATAAATTCCTTAGATCAGTCTTGACTGTCCCTCAGTCCTGCCCAACATTCTCCATTCATACTGAGCTGGGGCTAGGATATGTAACTGATCAAATTAAAATAGCCCCGCTAATATGCTGGTTGAAAACCTGGCTGAACCAAGAAATTACTCTGAATCACATCATACTGCTAGACTGCCTGAAGCTGGATAAGTCTAACAAAATTCCTTGGTTGGCCTACATAAAATCGGGTTTTCATAATCTAGGACGTCCTGAACTTTTCTTGGCTCCAGACTCCATAGTGAGGAAGGACATCGGACTGACCAAAAACGCCATGATGAATTTACTTTCTTTAGAGCGGGAGGAGGTAGAGCTGATGAAATCAACAGTTAGAACTAATTATGCCCTAATTAGCTCCCCAGGCCCTGAACCGTACCTCACCATAGTGAATCACCCCTTTCATCAGCACCTTCTAACAAGATTTCGCTTTAATTTGATTCATTTTTCTCTTGGTTGTTTTAAAAATTGGTGCCCCCCAGAATGGGCTGAGCCTTGCCAATGTGATGATTTCTCGATCCAGGACACATTACACTTTATTATGTTCTGTGAACACTATCGAGAAATCCGTAAGAAATTCTTGTTCCCTATTCTGAGGGAGGTGGGTTTTATACAGGTTAGGCCAGCCCTCCTGTACTTAGAAAAATTAATTTCCCCACGAACAATATTCTATGTTGCTAGTTTTCAAGTTGCTGCTACTCGGATAAGGAACAAGATTGTCAAGGATACACCTATCTGTCGATATTTTATGAACTAGATTGTTCGTTGTTTTTTACTCCATGATCTTATTGAACAAAAGCTCTTGTAACTTTTTACTTCATTTTTAAGACATATTTATTTTGTATAATATTTATATTGACATAATGAACTCCTCCTCTGTCTATGATGTTTCTGTGTATAATTATTTTTTTGTATTGTACTATGTCTTTTTATGATATTAATTTATCGAATAAAAGTATTTGACTGACTGAAGTGCCTCATTGGAAAAAAACCTGGAAATTTTACGTATAATGCGTAAGTTAAGAAAACAAGATGAGACCACCGCACTGACTTGGTTGTGCATGAAGAGGTCACTGCTGACTCTAATGCCAAGGCTTTTGACAGAGGCTGAAGGAGAGGGAGGGGTACCAAGAGAAAGGGGCCAGAATGTGGGCGACCAGGGACTGGAGACACCACCAGTAAGTACAAGCTCAGTCTTGTCGGGATTGAGCTTAAGGTGGTTGGAATTCATCCAGTCGCTGATGAAGATCATAACTGATTGGAAATTTGAGACAGAAGGAGGAGAAGAAGAAATATTGAAAATGAGTTGGAGGTCATCAGCGTAGTTGAATACTGTGACGTCCAATTTTTGAAGAGCAAAGATGAGAGGGAAAATATACAGATTGAAAAGGAGGGGAGAAAGAGAAGAACCTTGGGGAACACCACAGGTGATAGGGCAAGCGGCAGCAGAAAAGCCGGCTAACTGGACGGCCTGTTGACGGTTCTCCAGAAATGAGGAGATCCAGGCCAAGGAGGATCCCCGGAGGCCAGCACTCTTGACACGGTCAATCAATCATCAGTCAATTCAACTTTTTTCGGTTTCCATAATTTATAAAAAACCATAAAAGTACATATAGAAATACAATGTTTACACAGTTTAGATCATAAAAAATATATAGTAGTTTGGCGGTTTCTTTAACAATTAAAATACAAAATGTCTGATATTATTACAATTTCATCAATTAATTCTGTTGGAGACGAGTCATGACAATCGTTCAGTTTAAAAAGGGATAAAAAGTCTATGTGCAAATATCTTTGTGTAGGTATTTATCAAAGATTAGGACGATGCTTTACGCAAAATTTAAGAAAACAAGCTATCATTTTCACATATAGTTCATTTTCCAGGTACTGAAGCACCAGAAATGCTGGGCGGCACCCTCGTATACCCAATACTCTCAAAAGAGGGACAATCCATCGCCTGCGCGGTGTAATGTAAAATTTACAAAAAAACAGTACATGGATAGAGGATTGTACAGATATGGTATCACAGGGACAGGCAGTTAAGGTCGTAGACCAATCATTCTGCACTGGGAATGAAATCAGTCGATGAAACAAATTAAACCTAAAGCGAGTCAACAGGAATTTTTCATACTGATTCAAATTATACAAAAGATATGGTTGAATGCTAAAAGTAGTCTGAGCTAGTATAAGGTGTTGCACGGAGGGTTTTCCTATTTCATTTGCAAATCGCAACTGGCCCAAGTGTGTTAAGCAGGCCTTTTTTAGATCCTTTCTTGAGATCTCAACTATAGTTTTTGGATCGGTGAAGAATCTGTCAAGAACTAAATCAACAAAGAATGCCTTGACATATGCCAACCATTTAATCTTTTCCATGTTATCAAGTGACATGGAATCGTGTACGAGTGATCTTGTTAACTCGCACTGGTCCGTGGACCAGATCCGATGCCATAACATGATTGGTTGGATTTTTACTATGTCCAATATATAGTCCAACTCCAGTTCAAGGTGGCATCCATATGTTGCAGTACTCTTAGGGACTGCATGTAAGTACCTTAAAAAGGTATTTTCGACTTTCTGTAGCTGGTCAACATTTACATATCCCCAGACCCCTGAGCCGTAGGGTGCAACACTTGTACATTTTGCCTGATAGATCTTTAACATTTCTAATGGAGATCTCTTTCCCAGTTTCTGTGCAAATGCTACTAATGCTGTAGTGGCCCTCAGAAACAACAGTTTCCTTGAATAAGGGCCTCTGACCATTTGGACTTATTGTCGATTAGAATCCCTAAATAGGGATATGCTGTTGTGCATTCTAATGCAACGTTGTTAACAAATATGTTTTTGATTTTCTTTGGTCGCGAACCGGCATGCATCACAAAGGTCTTTTTTATGTTCTCTTTAAGATTCAGACTGGTCATGAACGTACTGTATTTATCTAAGACCCGCTGGAGCTGCAAAGGAGTTCTAGCAAGAATTACCGCGTCGTCGGCATATAATAACGCTGGAATTTGCCGACGACCAATTGTGGGCAGATCTTTACTTCCTTCCAGCATTGCCACCTCAAGCCCATTTGTGTAAAGGGTGAATAGGAAGGGGGCCAGGACACAGCCTTGTCTGACCCCCCTCTCTACCTGAAAGGGTTCTGTTAGCTCTCCTTTGATGCCATACCTAACTCTTGCTGTGGCTCCCGTATACAGTTCTATCAAAAAGTTCACCAATGAGGGATCTACTCCTAGTTCTAAAATGATTAACCACAGTTTTGAGTGACTAACACAGTCAAAAGCTGCGGTCAAATCAACATATACCATGTGTAAAAAAAAACCTTTAGCTTGGACGTACTTTCCTGTAAGAAGAGTTAAATTCAGAGCCTGGTCCACTGTGCCTAGTCCCTCTCGGAACCCATATTGCAAATCCAAGATTATTTTCCGGTCAGTTGTCCATTCCTGGAGTCGTTCAAGGAGGATGCGACCAGCCACCTTTCCAAGCGAGTCCAGGAGTGAGATGGGTCGATAGCAAGATGGACTATTTCTATCGCCTTTTTTAAATATGGGCACTAATATTGAGGTGGACCAAGATTCTATTAGTCCAACTTCTTTGGCGGCTTTAAGCACTCTGGTAAGAATCGGGGACCGTAGATCTAGCTTGTACTTAATCAGAGAGGTATTATCGACCGTGTCAAAGGCGGCCGAAAGATCCAGGAGGACCAAGGCCTGAGAAGAGTTAGCCTCGGCCCTGCATCTGAGTTCATCCAGCACAGAGAGAATGATAGACTCTGTAGAGTGCGCGGGACGAAAGCCCGCTTGATGGGGATCTAGAAAGTGCGTATTCTCAGTAAAGGAGCTGAGGCAAGCTGTAACATGGCTCTCTAAGATTTACCCCGAGAAGGGAAGCAAGGAAATAGGGCGGAAGTTACAAGGGGAAGACGGGTCGGCCCCTACCTTCTTCAAGATGGGAATAATTTTAGCCGATTTAAAAAGGTCAGGGACCGTCCACAATGAAAGGGAATTGTTAAGAAGTAATAAAGGGGGATCAGGACAGACAGAGAAAGCCTCTTTTAATAGGTGAACAGGACAGCTGTCAGTGGGAGAGCCAGATTTAACTTTGGTGAGTAGAGAGATGACATTTCCCTAGATATATGAGGGAACTGTTCAAGAAAGTGGGAGTTAGGTGAGGGACCAGGGCAGAAAAAATTGGATGGAGGAGAAGGGATATTTGCTTTAATTATGCTGATTTTATCAATGAAATACTAATTGAGAGAATTACAGAGGGCTTGTGAAGGGGCAGGTCTAAGGGTAGCTCTTGCAGATATGGAAAGGTCATGAACAATGGAAAAAATTTCTTTGGGTTTGTTAGCAGAGAGGAGAATTTTTGATTTGAAATAATCCGATTTAGCCTGAAGAATAGATTTTTTCGTAGTCATGTAGCAAAGTAAGGTACAACAATTTTAAAGTTGGGCAGTACCTGAGCCTCCAATGACGTTCAGCTTGCCTGAGGGCCAGCTTTTTTATTTTAACTTGGGAGTAAACCATTTATTAGAGTCATGGAGGCGACGAGTCTTGAGGCGTTTTAGAGGGGCCAGCTCATCGCAGGCTGAAGAAAGCCAGTTGTTGATTGCGATAGCCTGGGAGTGAGGGGAAAGGTCACGTAGGTTAGGACAAGAGGATGAGAGAGAAGAACAAAGAAAGGATGTGTCCACTCGTCCCCAATTTCGGGCCCAGGTGTTGGAGAGGAGCAGGGGTTTACTAACCTCCACGAGGTCAAAGGAAAATGAAATAAGGGTGTGGTCGGACCAAGGACATGGGCTGGTGATCGGGGTAGGGATATTCAGATTGATTGACCAAACCTGGTCAAGGATGTGGCCATGAATCTGGGTCGGGGAATGTATGTGTTGGGAAAATTTCAGATTGCAGAGCAGATCAGTGAACTCTTTGGAGTGGGGATCCTCCCGTGGGTCAGAGGGCCAGAAGTTGATATCACCCAGCACCAGTAAGCGGGAGTTGTTTACAACAACCGTAGCCAGCAGTTCCCCGACTACCTGCGAAAAGCGGGGCATGGACTACGGTGGGCAGTAAAAAAGAACACAAGTTAAAGGAGCAGTAGTGGAGGTTGATCGGACAATGAGGAAATCAACTGCTGCAATGATGGAAAAGGGCATAGGCAGAAACTGAAAGTTTGAATGAATAATTATCGCGACTCCACCTCCTACTTTCCCAGGCAGACGGTCTGAACGTAAGATATAATAAGGGCCAGGGATTGACGCTACTATATCTGGAGAAGAATCGGAGGAGAGCATGTTTCAGTAAGAAACAGCATGTCAGGCTTAACATTATCCAGAAATGTAAAAAGCTCAAGCTGGTGCTTAACTAAAGAGCTATTATTGAGGAGATAGGCTGACACGGTCGTGGGGGCGGGCTGAGCCAGGGGTGGCTGGGCAGGAACAGATGCCGCGGCATGAGGCAGGGGATATGTCGGCTGACCTATCGGAAGTAGGAGGGACGCGATGGGGCTGGGGTTTAAGATACCAGTTCCTTTAATGCGTAAGAGGGTATGGCCCGGAATAGCCCAATTGCCCCGAAGTGCAACTAGTTCTTGGGAGGAATACGCATAAAAATGGACATGGTGCCCGGCCCCTAGCCCCGGCTGGCCGCGGACGGGTGCAGACGGGTTTGCCTTTGGCGCGCCAGCCGCGTGCCCGCTGCGCACGTCTGCTGTGCGTGGTATAGCTCATGTGGGCTAAATAGGCAGCCCAGTGACTCCGCCCCCCAGGGTCAGATGGTGCTCAACCTCCCCACACGCCCTCTGCTCAATCAGGCAAGCCTGCGTCGGACCAGGGCTGTGGAGACGAGTGAACCGAATGGGAGGGCGGAGAAACCACAGGACTTCTGGCAGGTAGGAGTGCTAGTGCCAAAAGTATTGAGGTGCGGCTGGGCAGAAGAAGGTAGTATAATGTCCAGACTTAAGCCGCCTTGCCGAAAAAGGCTAAAAAAACAATATTTAAAAACAGCTCTAAGCAGTAAGCAAGCCAAGGCTAAAATGCGAGAGAGACCCCGCACACACGCGTCCACTATAACTGCTGAATTTCTCTGGTTTTGCACGAGCGAATTGCCAGTCTAACTATAACGTCCCTGTAACCTTTATTTTTCTCAGTGAAAAAAACAAACATGTATATGTATATGTATAAATATATATATATATATATATATATATATATATATATGTGTGTGGAAGGTTTGTAGTAGCCGAAACGCGTAGGCCGTCCTAATCGTTGCACGTTCTTTTGCACATGGTGTGTAAATAAATACTTTTGTTTAAAAATCTACCTGTTGCTGTGCCGTGACTTCAATCGCCAGGAGCGAGGTGAGAAGAATCCAAGAAATATATATATATATATATATATATGCAGACAATTCCGACCACTTCCAGAGAATGACCTCGGCGAAGAAGGAAACTCAGGCCTCTGCAGCAGAATGTAGGCAAGAAATACTTTATTCAAGTCACTCCTCGCGACGGCGCGTTTCGGGCTATGCGGCCCTTGATCACATTCATATATATATATTTCAAGCTAGGTTTTTTTCGATTTACTGGAGTGCAGCCAAATCTCTGGTGCTGTAGTGTAGAGGCGATACCACATACGCCTCATTAAAATGCAGAAACATCCCTCTCTTCATCTTGAGAAACGTTGCACTTGAGTACGTAGGGATAATTACTTTATTTCAAAGACAGCACTTGTAAAAACTGGAATGTGTTTTGGCTGTTGACACAGCCTTTGTCAACCATAAAGTGCATTGAGAATTTTCTCATTTAAATCCTCTCCACATGTGTTGCTACTCTGTCAAGAGTCTTCATTCTATTTAGTATCAAAAAAGCTTCCTATTCAAAGGCCTTATTAAGTACTCTCTCAGCTCGTTCTTTCTGTTTCGCTGCATCTCTCCTTCTTCTACACTTTTTAAAATTTCTCACTAAATTTACAGTCACTCTACTATGAAACATCCAGGCTCTAATTTTCTTAAACTGATTCTGTCTCCTGGTTATTTTGTATCAATGTTTGTTACAATCTTTTCTCTTATTCCAGTGTACACAGTGTCTACTCTTGTTGTTTCTCATAGCCATAATTGCATTTTCTTTAATTTCTAATTCTTGCAAATGTCCACATATATTTTTAAGAAATTACGCTTTCCTCTTACAGGTAGGTCTTTTTTATTTCAGCACTTTCTGCCTTTTTGCCCCTTTAGTAACTCACTTCTGCAGGGATACTGTAGTTGCTTATGTTGCTTTTTCGTCTGAAATTTTGTAGGCATTCTAACTGTGTGTAGTTATGTATATCTTGCTCTAGTAAAAAAAGAACAAGTATATTTTAATTTTTACCCTAGCCAACGTACAAACTACTTTAGTACTGACTTATACATAATAAAACAACAGTTTTTACGGTATGTTGCAGTTTTAAATCTACAGATGAACTCAGCTATATTACTACATGCACTTACTTCACTATAGCAAACCCAAAGCAAAACACAAAACTTTATTTGTTAGTTACCTTTTAACATTTTAGCACCCTGTCCTACAACAAAGCTGCACCATTTCTTACTTCTAACTTATACATGGTGAAAGAAGAGTTTATCAATTCTGTAGTAAATTTTAAAATGAACAACGAGCCAAGGGAGTGTATTTACAAGACGAATGTGCCAAAGCGGCACTTTTTTGAAACACAATTGGCACAGTGTGATGCTCTATATTTACAAGGCCACTTAAAACCACTCTTTGTGGTTTTTCGTAGCCTTGTAAATACAGGCCCTTTTCACACAGCATTTGCATAAAAATAAGCGTGCCATAGGTGTCGCTGTGGGTGTTCCCACTCGACACCCATGCTTTTTGCCACATTCCCAGATTTACAACGATTGGTACACCTGGGAATACGTCACAATTGTACGCCTTCCCAGGGGGAATCACCTCTTGTGTGGCACACCTTCCTGCACAAAAACAGTCATCCCTGCAACACAGGTAACCTTGCACCATGCTGCAAGGGTGCCTCTATTGGAGCATGGCAGCCAGTTGTGTGCCAGCGCGGGGGAGAACACAGAGATCTATCATATTGTTGTAAATATGACGCATCTCTGTGCTTTGAAAGTAATGAAGCATGGCGCAGCCAAATGGCTTGTGGCTCTGCGCTGTATGAATGAATTAATGACCCAGATTTGGGGAGACACCTCTGATACTTTGCACATTGCCTTGCTGACAACGGGAACACGGATTGCTGGCTGGGGTGCGCTTTTCTAGTGCCGGGACACCACAACTTGCTGCCTGCTAGTCCCCCCCCGCCGCCGCTCATTTTAACAACAGCGGCCGCTGAGCAGGGGGACTAGACGTCCCACAAGCCCTTGCGGGATCGTCCCGCCTACCAACGCCCATTCCCGCGCCCGGAGGCGCTTAAAATACCGGCGCTCCCGGAGTGGAGCGGGAGACGCCGCTGATACTTTGCACATTGCCTTGCTGACAACGGGAACACGGATTGCTGGCTGGGGAGCGCTTTTCTAGCGCCGGGACACCACAACTTGCTGCCTGCTAGTCCCCCCGCCGCTGCTCATTTTAACAACAGCGGCTGCTGAGCAGGGGGACTACACGTCCCACAAGCCCTTGCGGGATCGTCCCGCCTACCAACGCCCATTCCCGCGCCCGGAGGCGCATAAAATTCCAGCACTCCCTCCGCGTCACGGGACGTGCGTGGGACCAGCCGGGCTAAGCCCGGGCAAAGGGCGGGCCGTCTGTGGCCGTCCGGGGCAGGAAGAGGCAGGGCAGGGCGATAACCCCAACATCTGCTGCTACCAATGGGTAAGCGGAAGAAAGCATTGACTATGGAGGAGGGCGGGAAAAATGCTAAAGTTCCTAGACACTCAAACTCCATTATGACCTATCTAACCTCTACTGTGGGGGCCCTAACCAAGGAGATCGCTAATCCCGAGCATGAACTGGGACTGTCATCTCTCTCCCCCTCTAACATCGTATTAGCTCATCCTTTGGAGGAGGAGGCCCTGGGCCCAATTGATACACCTCCAGTACCCGTGGAACCAGTTGTGACTATTGTTAATCCCATCCTCCCTTGCCCTATGAGCAAGGATACCGTCCCTGTCCCGCCTATGAACCCTACAAAACAGAACCCCAAGATGGAACCTCAACCAGCTGGGCAGAAAAAGAGGAAAAACGGTAACTTGACGACCAATTCCAGTGTACAACTTGACTTTCTGGGAGATAAATTGGAGGAACTTTTTGTGGCCAGGATTGAACCTCTACTTGTGGGAATGGCGAAAGACATTGTGGACACATTAAACACCTGTCTGGAAGGTCTTTTAAAGAAATGTTCCCTAATAGACAGACTTGTAAACTCCATACCCCCCAATATTGACTTGCTTGGTAAGGGATCGATTGTGGATGGAGCTGGGAGTTTGGAGGTACCTGGTAATAGGTTACTTACACAGTCTTCTAGTAGGGCATTACACGTGGGTGTTAGTCTACAAGTTACCAAAGTTACCAAAGCTAACCCCCCCTGTATAATGGCCAGTGCCTCTAACATGACGGGTCAAATATCCCCTCTACCTCATATGGCCCCACCTGCACACAGTACATATAAACTTAACCTACCCCCAGAGGCGTCCCCATTAGTTGCGGTGTTTATTGGGGTCCCCCCACTCATGGAGGGGGAGATGGAATCAATCTTATGGTCAAGGGGAAAAGATGGCGCTCAGAGAAATGTTGTGGGGAGAACATCGCGTATATGATTATCCATGCAAGGAGGGTGGGGTGGATTGGTAAACTTCCAAAAACCACGCAGGGAGACTGTGTGGTAATACATTTTTGTAGGGCTGACCTGGCCGACAGGTTATTCTGGGACGGTTCCGCAATTTCATCTAGGGATTATCTGAGACCGGTTCCCTTGGGTTTTTTTCTATCAACCCCCAGCCCGTATCAAACAAACAATTCACTACCAAGCAAGATGGCAGGGTTTGAGGTCATTACAGGGGGGGAGAAACGTACAAAACCCTATAAATACACAATTTTTATGGCGTTCCACGGCCCCGCCAAATCCCCCACACCAGGCTCCTCAGGGTCAAGTAGAGGGTGGGGGGTTGGTTACGAGTAACCATTTTGCCCCCTCTGTCTGGCTTAGATGACACAGACTGACTAATAAATGAAGCTTCAACATCGGCTGATGGGGGTAGAAATTCAAATGGGGCCGTAGTTTGTAAAATCCTTAGTTGGAATGTGGCAGGAGCACAATGTTATTGCCCTACAAGAAACATGGGACACCTCATCCTGCTTTTGGCTGAATGGGTTTACCAGTTTCGCTGTAGCCGCTACCCCCAGTAATGCTGGCAGGGCTAGGGGAGGCCTTCTAACCCTATTTTCGCTAGACCTTAAAGGGCCTTTAAGGCAGATCAAAAACGATTCTCCAAATCTTTTAATTGTTGAAAGGAAAATTAGTTCCACAGAGAGCACTTTGTTCATAAATTTTCATAATTCAGGATACAAGGATTGCTGTGCTAATAATATACCTGCCCTAGATTCCTTCTTAAACTCAGCGATTTTAATATCCACCCCTGCAAACTCATGTGTGGCTCAACTGACTTTGTGGGGGGTACGGGACCTGAGGGACCCCACTTTGAGCACACTAAAGCAGGCGTGGAGCTGGAAGATTTTCTGGCCAATTTTAATTTCTCAGAACCCACAACCACGGAAGGGGAGTCTAGAACACCCACCTTTAAGAGGATAGTCCCCAGTACAATAATTGATTATATATTTGTGACCCCAGCTATCCTTAATAGTGCTATTTCTTACTGTACAGTCCCTTCTCCCCTCAGTGACCACAACCTTGTACTTTTGGAGGTTGCTTGGGGGGACTCTATTGGGCCGATGCCGGGGCAAGTTAATACAGGGCTTACTTTATGCCCAATAGACCAAAGTATAAGGCTCAAGTGGGCAAACGTGGTCCCGGATAACTTTTATGTCGACATTCTCCCGCTAATTGAGGACCAGGTCACGACCTGCCAGAACCCAGATACGCCAGATCATGAGATACTGGACGCTTTTCAAATCATTTGTAGCCAAATTTCTTCTCACCTCACGGTCAAACTGAGGAAGGGCGGAAGCAATCATTGCCGTTGGTTCGATGCTTCATGTTCGAAAGTCCACAAATCTTTAAAGGCTGCTCTTAAAGCAAACCCAAGGGTGAGGACAGAAATCGCAATATTAAGAAAGGATTATAAGCGAGCCATCAAGGTCAGGCAGGACAAAATTAAAAACGAGGCCTGGGAGAATTTACTTTCTACTGATATCTTACGGGATAGCAGGCAATTTTGGGCCGTAATTAATCAGCCCTTCTTCTCTGACTCGCCAAATTTAGTCACGGACTGTGTCATCCCGGACGATAAATGGTTGGCACATTTTAGATCAGTCTACGTAGACACTGGCACGGCCGCCCAGTCGATTAATATGACCGTACCGGAGGCCCCCCCAATATGCTTTAATAGGGCTGAGGTTGAGAAAGCCATTCTGGCCACTACTAAGAACAAAGCGCCTGGGCCAGACGGGGTGCCGGCAGATTTCTACATACATTCCCCAAAATTATGGGCGGCCATTCTAGCTAATGTATTTACAGCTGCTAACGGCAACTCTCTACCAACCACATGGGTAACCTCTACAATCGTTCCCATATTTAAGAAGGGGCACCGGGACGACCCAGGGTGCTATAGGCCCATATCCCTTTTGGACTCTGCAATCAAGATCTTAGGCAGAGTCCTTTTGGCCAGGCTTAGGGATAGTTTGGAGTGTTGTGGTGGTTTGGCTGATATCCAATACGGATTCAGAGAGAAGAGAGGAACAATAGAGCAGTGCTCCAACTTACACCTGCTGATCTCAAAGTATGCGGTGGCCGGGGAGGGGGCTCTGTACCTAGCGTTTATGGAACTCTCCTCGGCCTTCGACTTGGTGAACAGGTCTAAGTTGTGGGATATCCTCTTGAGGATTGGGATCGACGTGGCACTGGTCAGGTTTATGGCTTCACTCCACCAAGAGCTATTCGCAGTTGTGCGGGTCACAAAAGAGGGTAGATGTACGTCCCGTTTTAATTCCATGCGAGGGGTCAGGCAGGGCTGCATACTAGCCCCCCTGCTTTTCACAATCTATATCAATGGCCTAGGTAGCTGCCTGGATGCAGTGGCCAGAGACGTTCCGCGTGTAGGAGAAGCTAAATTCCCTGCTCTCCTATACGCGGACGACGCGGTGCTGATAGCCCGCACTGGCATCTGTCTCCAGCAGCTCCTGGATGCCTTTGGTACCTTCATGGACCAACTAGACTTGAAGGTTAATTCAAACAAGTCACACACCATGGTTGTTGGACACCACAGGAAAAAGGCCCTAGTAAAAACTTTTAAATGCAAGGGCGAAGTTGTTACTAGTGTTCCAGCTTTTCCCTATTTGGGGGTGCTTTTTGATGACAGGGGTACCTGGGGCCCACAGGTAATCGCCAAAAGCCTGGCGGTGACCAGGACATCGGCGGCCCTTTTGGGTTTTTCAAAAAGGTTGGGCTCTAGACAGATGGAAGCCCTCCTAAAGGTTTATAACAGTAAATGTTTTTCAGTGGCATTGTATGGTGCACCATTATGGGGTTATGTATGTCTGGAACCTATTCAAAAAGCGGAAAATAGATTCTTACGTGCCCTTTTGTCTGTTCCCCAGTCGACACCAACCTTCTCCATTCATGCAGAATTGGGTCTGGATTATGTTTGTGATAGGTGAAACCTAGCGCCTTTAACCTACTGGCTAAAGACATGGCTCAATAAAGAACTAATTCTTAATCACCTGATAATGAAGGATGTCATGTCATTGGATCACAGTAGTAGGGTACCGTGGTTGGCCTACCTGAAGAAGTCCTTTATGGAACTGGGCCGCCCGGAACTCTTTACAGACCCCTCTGGTATCAAGAAACAGGACGTAGACAGCGTCAAAAACCAGTTTATGCTAAGGGCAAGAATGTGCCGAGAGGAAAGGGAACTGCAGAAGCCAGCAGTGAGACGACACTATTTGTTAGTGAACTCCATCGCACTAGAACCCTATTTACGTTTTGTCACCAAGCCATTTCACAGGTTTCTTTTGATTACATTTAGATTCAACCTTATACATTTTTAATTGGGTAGTTTTAACACATGGGTGAAACCAGAGTCAGCTCCGCCCTGTACTTGTGATAATTTTTCTGTGCAAGACACCCTGCATTTTGTTATGTTTTGTGATTTCTTTGTAGATCATAGAAAAAGATATTTGTTACCTATTCTAAGAGAAGCTGGTTTCTCCCAGGTGAGACCAGCCATGATTTATCTTAAATCATTGTGTAACATCCGCATCACATTTTGTATGGCAAACTTTTTAGTGGCGGCGGCTAGATCGAGATCACGTAAGATATCATAAGATTCCCCCGTATGAATTGCCTTTTAACATCCTTTTATAAATCATGTTTTTAGCTTAAATTTTTCGTCACATGAATTCGATTGATATGAAATTGTTTAATTGTGTTTTACTTGTATAAAACGTTTTATTTTCTTTGTATGATTTTTAACTAAATCGAATAAAGATTCTTTGACTGACTGACTGACTGACTGACTGACCCAGATTTGTATAGCTTGCAGATACTCCGCCCATAGCGTCCAGGCTGTATTACCCAAGTGAAGAAGTACATACAGTGTCTCTACACTGGAAATCCAAAAACACACCAAAGAGCTATTTGCGTGCCTCTCTACCACTGTGTCACTTGTGTCTTTGCTAATTCAGCACTTTTTCACTTAAATGTATCAGATTTAAATTTTGGTAAACACTGAATATAAAAATCTGCACATTAATCTATATCCAACCATATATCTTACTAATTCTTCCAAGTACTTGCAAAGAGTGTGTGACAGGTTGCATATATAATTCCCCACATAGTTCTAAAAGACTACATATTCCTCAGTAAAACTTGTAAATACATGGGTTTGTGGTTGAATACATCAATACTCCCTGGATGATTGAATGATTGCGTAGGTAGTTCCTAGGTGATTCCCTGAGGATACAAGAAGTGCGTAGATGATTCCCTGACTATGTCATAACTCCATGGGTTATTACATATCTGCATATTTACTGCCTGCATGTTTCCATGAGTATACCACCAGGATCTGGGTTTTTGGATGAGTGCATGAGTAGGGCCTGAATGACTAGATAAGTGTGTGCCTAGTGCTTCAATAATTCAATACATGCATAGATACTGGTGGGGTGATTAACTGAGTGCAATTCTAGTGCTTGGATGACTGCAAGAGTGATAAATAGTATAAAGGTGATTTATAGAGTGCATACTTGATTGTTTAAGCCGATGCATGGGACCTAGCCTATTGGATGAGTGCATTAAGAGTGTTTAAGCAACTGGATGCTGCCTATTTGTTTTTGGTTCAGTGAACAGGTAGTACCTCGATGTTTAGATAACTACATGGGTAGTGTCTGGAGAATTGAATAAGTGCATCAGTAGTGCCTGGCTAATTAGATGAGTGCATGACTAGTGTCTGAGTGGTGGCATTATTCCATTGTTAAAGCTTGAGAGCTTGAATGAAAGTAAGAGTACTGCTGGGTGATTGTATTAGTGCAGGACTATTGCCTTAGTAATTAAATGACTGCATAGGTACTGGATGGGTGATATGTTTACTCATATTGTATTCTCTACATAATTAGATGATTGCATGAGTAGTGCCTGAGTATTTCATCAGTGCACGCATGTGCCTCAGTATTTCACTGACTGCATGGGATGTAAGTGGGTGTTTAGATGGCTGTATAGGTTTTGCACAAATGTTCTAATGATTGCATAGTTACAGCCTTGTTCATTGCATAAATCAATAGTTAGTACCTAGGTGATTAGATTAATGTATGGGTATTGCCTGCATAGTTCAATGACTACATAATTTCTGCCTGCCTGATTGCAAGAGTACACGTGTAGTGTCTGGGTAATTGAATAACTCAATGATTAGTGAATCACTGATTTGATGACTGCCTGAGTAGTATCTGCATGATTGCATGAGTGCCCAAATACTGTCAGGCTGACTGTGAAAGTACCTTCATTGCTGTTAGATACATAACAGTTGTGACTATGTCTCTGACTCATTGATTATCTCCTTCTGTCAGTATCAAACTACCTGTTTTACTGTACATATGCTTTTTTCCGAGCTATGTGTGAGTGAAATCTAAGTATCAAACTTAATAAATATTTGGATACATGGCTCACTAGAAACATACATAGCTTTGTTACTGAGTGTACACATGCATCATTACGTTTCTAAAATGATAACAACATTTTGAAATCTTTTGAAGCAAAAAACCTTTTTGGAAATGGCATACCTACAGCATTTCTCAAATACTTCTGCTTCTAAAACATATATGCAGCATATCTCAAACTAAAGTTACACTGGAAATGAAACTAGCACAAGAACTCTCAAGGCATCCTGCACTATTAATCCTACTTAATTTTAAACATACCATGTTTAAAGAAAAACACTACCCTCACCATATACTTAACATTTTAATCAGCCTTACTTAACATAGATCACCATGTAAACATACTTGTGATTTCTTAATAGATGTACACCTTCAAGCTATCTTTCCATACATATGCACCTCTCTGCATCTTTATTAACTCAAACGTCCCACCATATATATAGCTATGTGCAAGCACAAAAAACATATCTCACCCTCTAAGGATATGCAAAGCAGTCATATCAATTAAAACCCACTTTGACAAACACTTCCCAATACATACCTAACAAGTATTACTTCTATCTCATTCATATACAGGCGGACAACATGTTCTCATCTTTTATTTCTCACTACACTATTCCTGTTTACTAATGTTACTAAACGTACTACAACTCCCAGAATGCAAATAACAGATGTATCTATTCTGCACATGATGTTTAGACATTTAAAATGTTCCCAGTTCCTCATTGCAACTTTCCACAAGACTATACTGTTATTTTTCAATAAAATCCACAATGTAATAAAAAGGTCCGAATTCATTTTTCTCTTACTTCCCAAAACATTCACCACTAACCTCTTAAACAAATACTCTCTAATAAATTCAGTTCATCTCATATATGTTTTCAAATCACTGTGATGCTCCATTTAATCAAACTCCCATATATATATTTATGAATGGTATTTGATACAGTCTCTCATCTAACCCTTCTGAACAGACGTTCTGCAGTGGAAATTGGAAGCTATTTTCTAGTAGGCAGGGCGGTGAACTTGGCTCCGTTCGCAGAGTTTGTGGAGTTTTCTGCTCTCTGCGCCCCGCAGAGCTTGTGGAGTGCAGTAAATTCCACTCTGCGTAGCGCAGCAGAGTATTATCCCTGCTTGTGCTTGCCAACGGTAAGTTGGTGAGCGCGAGCTGCTGATGAGGTAGAATTTCTACTCGAGCGGCAGGAAAATCAGCGTGAACGGCAGTTCATGCTGCACTCCGCTACTGTGGAACTCTGCTGAGTTTTCTTGTCACTTGTCACTTAGCGGAACTCTGTGGACTACGTCCAGGCCTACTTTCTAGCCTGGTTCTCATCTTTTTTTATCTCCAGATATCAGATCGTTCAGTAATCCTCCTTCCACCTTGCCTTTAAGGGTCTTTTCTGTGGAGTACCACATGACTCTTTATTGAGCCCTATGCTCTTTAACCGACATGTCGCCCTCCTGGCAGACCTGAAAGCATCTTTTGAATGTCGATCTTCTGCATATGCTGATGACACACAAACAATCCTCAGGCGAGACAGAAACACTAACATCATTCAATACTGTTTAGTCGTCTGGTGTCAATTGCTATTTACATGAGTACCAGCTGCCTTAAACTTAATTCTAACAAGACTGAGATCTTGGTGTCTGGTGACCACTTGAGGTTGTCCCCTGAATGGTGATCATCGGAATTATGCCCTTGCCCCTCTCCTCTCACTGGCGCACAGAACCTGGGCGTCATCTTTGCTAACAAGCTTCCTTTGAGACTCACATCAATAAACTCACGGCCATTTTTATTTTTTTATTACGAAGCTTTTTAGGAAAGTTTTGTCCTTCATACTATTTTATCCTTACCTACTTTATATCCAGACACTAATCATAATAAACAGGCTTGTGTTTTTTCTAATGTGCTATTTGTTGAATTCCCTGCCTATTTGATGCTTAAACTTCCACAGAACACCGCTGGCAGGCTTGCACTGGATTTACCTAAACTTATCAACTATTCTCCACACATAAATCAATCAATCAATCAATCAATCAATCAATCAATCATAGCATTTATATAGCGCACTACTCACCCGGAGGGTCTCAAGGCGCTGGGGGGAGGGGGTGCGCTACTGCTCGAACAGCCAGGTCTTGAGCTGCTTCCTGAAGGCGAGGTGGTCTTGAGTCAGGCGGAGGTGGGTCGGAAGGGAGTTGCAAGTCTTGGTGGCCAGGTAGGAGAAGGACCTTCCTCCTGTGGTGGCTCTTCGGATGCGGGGGACGGCGGCGAGGGTGTGGCTGGTCGATCGGAGCTGGCGTGTGGGAGCGTAGAAGTTGAGGCGGCTGTTGAGGTATCCTGGGCCTTGGTTGTGTAGGGCTTTGTGTGCGTGGGTGAGGAGACGGAAGGTGATTCTCTTGTTGACCGGGAGCCAGTGCAGGTCTCTCAGGTGTCCGGAGATGTGGCTGCGGCGGGGGATGTCCAGGATGAGTCGTGCTGAGGTGTTCTGGATCCGCTGGAGTCTCTTCAGGAGTTTGGCGGTGGTTCCGGCGTAGAGGGAGTTGCCGTAGTCCAGACGGCTGGTGACGAGGGCCTGGGCCTGGCCTGGGCCTGGCACATCGTTGCCTATTCAAAGCCCTGGGCTTTTGTCTCAAGGCCATTTTCAAATCTCTTACCCTGTGCAACTACTCCACCTCCATGTTTGTGAGCTACAACCCCCAAGAATGCTTTGTTCTTCTATAGCCAACCTTGTATCTGCTCCTAAGGCGTGAAGAGCAAGACTGGGAGATCTCCCTTTCCCTGTCTGCACAGCTTCAGCCTGGAATCATCTGCCTCCCCCCCCCAACAATCCCTAAGGAACTTCATCTTCTGAATTTTTGAAAACTATTGAAGTTCTTTCTCTTCAAATATGATTATTGTTCTGCTTCGACCTATTTCCTCTCCTCTTTGCCTCTCACAGTCCTTAGCACGAGGGCACTTCGGTATAGAAGCACGTTTTCTAAAACTAAACATAAATGCAGATCTTGAATTAGTTTAAAAAACATAAGCAAACGCCATTGGATGAGGAAACTTTTATTTGTAACCTTCCGTCCATTTCGGCATCAAGAATCCAAACCCAAACCTGTGAATGTGAGTGCTTGGATTAGCTAGCCAAACCAGAAATATTTTTGTTGCAGTGGCCACCACAGGATGCCAGACACGAAGCCTGCATCCTAAAAAATATGATGGAGGGGCTTTAGGGGGCTGTAGAATCCTCCCTTGACAAAGGGGAGGAAGTCGAAGGGCGTCTGATGGACAGATACTGTCCCAAAAGTAAAACAACAAAAAGCCCCAATTTTTCTCATGTAATTCACAGATCCAAATATGGGCCTGTGAATGTACGAATTCGCAGGATGGTCTGCCAATTTGTTAAAAAAATGTATATCCTTTTTCTATGCAAACTCCTGAAACAAATACAAATAAAAGAAATTCATAGTGCAACTGTGCATCACAACGAGCATGCACAGTGAACACTGTGGATGCTGGGGTCAAAGGCCAGATTCAGTAGTGGTTGGATTAATTGTCCATAGACGCTTGGGCACAAAGCTGGCCGTAGACCAGATCATGCAGCCAACACCCAGTGCAAATGGCTGAAGGCAGAGCCCAGTTGAGGTAGATTGCACTTAGTTAGTTGGTCCTGGAGCCTTATACAAGTTACTGCGCAAATAGGCAAAAGCTGTGCACTGATGAGTTGCTTTGCAGCCGAAGGGGGCGGGGGTGGGGGGGGGGCTAGCTATAAGCCAGCATCTGGTATCAACACTCGCTGTACGTGGCCAAATGAACCTTGTTTATTATTTATGTTTTATTATTTTGTGGTATTTACATACTTTTTATTTATCAGTGTAGAGTTTGGGTTTAGGAAATTATACCGATTTTATTTTCTGAGTCTCCTTATTTTCGGGATAGATCCATTTTTGCTATAGATATTTAGGAAAGAGAAAAATAAAGGTATATATTAATTAAATTAAACAGTCGAACTAAGCATGTATGGCTTCGGTGTACTTAAATTCGTTTTCGTTTCATTTATTTGTCTTACTATGAAATATGTTGTTTGCTACCTTTGGAAATGTCATTGTCATTTTCTTTCGGTGTGTGTCAGCAAGTCCGGCAATCCGGTTTCATCAATCCTTTCACGGCATTTTCTTGAAAACTTTGAACTAGGTCCTCGTACTAAAGGGGCCCCGCTTGGGTTTGTTGATGTGGACCCCATAACATTCCAGACATGAAGGGCTGGTGTCTCAGACAGCGTTGGCTTCAAATGAACTCCGTTTGCTTTGGCGTCTCGTTTAATTCTGCCTTGGCTGCAGTGTCTATGGGTTTGTTATGCATGGTGCATGCGTCTTATTGGCTGGGGATTATCAGAGCTCGAATACTCTTTATTTCTTGGCTCAAGGGCTTATTCAAATAATTATCTCTGGTGCTGCAGAGCTGTTTTGATTGTTTACTTGAATTGGCACCCAGTTCCTCTCTAGATTATCCAGCATTCTTCCTAGAACTCTTGGAAGGAGTTCCTATTTTCATTGGTCCCCCAGCGCCTTGAGACCCTTACAGGTGAGAAGTCGTGCTTTACAAGTCACCTGATTGATTGCTCTTCTTTTGGTGCAGTGTTCCTAGGTGTGATGCTTGCAGTGCTAGAGAGCACTTCTGTATGACTTTCCCTACCACAATATTTTCCATGTCTTCATCTTTTAGCATACAACCTATTTTTATGCAAGAGGACGCTTCTGCCTTCACTTTGATGACATAAAGTGACCTAGGCATCTTCTTCCTGCTTTAATGTCTTATTCTTTGTCAGGGTCTCTGTGTTGGCTCTGGGTGCTGTCTCCTCTTGTTCATTTGGTATTGCTGGAGAAGATCAGGGGTCTTTACCAGCTTCACTTCTTGGATAGGTATGTGCTGTTGTTTTCCTGGCATGTGGCCATGCAAGTTTGACCCTCTGTGGCTGACTCACACATAGACATTACACTTATGGGCTGTCGTCATCCCGAATAGAGGGGCATATTATCAAGGACGGCATTAAAATGATCGCCGGTTTAGCAGCGATAATGGGCTTGATAATATGCCCTGGAGAATTCCAATAGCAGCCCATGTTCACACCAGAACATGGGCTTCTATGGGATTTCACAAGGATATATTATCAAGCCCATTATCGCAGCTTTAACAGCAGTTTTCTGTCGCTAAAGCGGCGATAATTTTTAACGCTGTCCTTGATAATATGCCCCAGAGTTCCTAGAGTTGCTGTTGGATGTTGCCTGGAAGTGGTGATTAATGTTTTGCCCGTACGCAGTAGTTGTTGCTTATGGATTATTGAATCTCAGGGGCATATTACCAAGAACGGCGATAAAATTATCGCCGCTTTAGCGGCAGGAAACTGCTGCCTAAACTGCGATAATGTGCTTGATAATATGTCCTTGTGAATTCCTATAGCAGCCCAGGTTCTGGTGTTAACCCGGGCTGCTATGGGAATTCACAAGGGCTTGTTATCGAGCCCCTTACCGCTGTTTTAGCGGCAGTTTCCTGCCGCTAAAGCGACAATATTTTTATCGCAGTTCTTGATAATATGCCCCCAAGTTCTGCTATGGAGGTGTAGTGATGCATAAGGAGAGTCAGTGTTTTATTACTTCTTTCTATCAGTGTGTTTTCCTCTTGGTTATACTGGATCAAGACACTGGCATGCCTCTGTGGTGCATTCTGGGGTAAGGAATGTGAACATGCATTCATCTGGAAAGAGGAAAGAGAGATTTTGATAAACAAATAAGGGAAAGTCATTTCCCCCATTGGCATGTATCGAATTGGAGGCAACTTTGGGTGGAAAAAAAGCTCAAATACAGCCCTTTGCACTGTAGACATCGGGAGTCTGCTGTCTGGAGTGTGGTTTTTGGCGGTAATGGAGTGTAGAAGGTGATGCAGTAGTAATTGCCAGTTTCTTTACTTGTAGCCCTCATTACTCTGGTTCCCCCTTCCACTTCCAAGTACATACATTCGCCCCTTCCTCATAGAGGGGATGGGTCAGCTATCCTTTCTGTCGCTTAGTTAGGTACAGGGTGGTAGGTGGGATGCCCCTTCATGGACACACGCGCGGAGTCAGGGTATGTAGCGGAATGGGGAAAAATTACTTTAAAAAATAAACTTATGGATCCTAGCAAGGGGTGAATTTTCCGAGGAATCGAACAATTCTCCTTCTAATGTAGGGACAGAGTATAAAAGGGCAATTATTGGTAGGTAATCCAGTTATTATTAGTACGACAGCTCTGTTCAGTAGCACTGGTAGGGGCAGATTTACAAGCCCCCTGCGCCTCTTTTATGCCGCTGTTGCCTCACTTTTGTGAACCAGCGGCGGCGCAAAAGATGCGCCATGGTGCGGGGTATTTACAACGTTATGCATCTCCCAGATGTGTCACGTTGTAAAGCCCTGCGCCAGAAGGAGGCGTTCCATCGCAGGGGGGGCGTTCTGGCGCTGGAATGCCTCCCAAAAGTGGCTGAGTGAAATCTACAAGATTTCACTCAGTCACTTTTGGGCCCATGCTGCATCAAACCCCTGCGCCTGCTTGAAGCAGGCGTAAGGATTGACGCAGCATTGTGGAGATAGGGCCCCTCAGAGCATTGCTGGAGCTGTATTGTAAATGCGGCGCATCCAGGGTGGCGGAGCTGCGGCGCACATTAACTGGCGCATCCCTGCTGATATGCAGGGATGCGCCAGTTATTGTAAATCTGCCCCGTAGTGCTTTGTTAAAACCATAACACACACGCTTAGAAGTACTGGCAATGTAACCTTAGAGAAGATTAAGTAGTTTTCCTGTTATCCACTTATATTTATGTTCCTAGTTCTCACTCTATTTGATGTAACATTTGTAAAGCGCTCTGATACCTTCCCAGGGTCTAGTTCGCGCTATATTGAACTTTATTTAAAAAAACAAAATAGCTGATAGGTGCCATTAGTAATATAATGGTGACCTGATGGTTTCCTGGAGCACATTTCACATATTTGCACTCACCATGACATTGACCTAAGACCAAGATCCAAGGCCATATTTTGACAAACAAACCAATAAAACTGCCAAAACTAGGGTCTACTGTATCACCAGTTCAGGCATGTGAGGTCAGAACAATTCTCAATACACAGACTTGTAAGTCTGACTCTTACCTCTACCACACACTGGATCCCGGCCTATTAGACAATACACAAGCAACCCCCTCTAGAGGAAACAGCTGTAATCTTTACCTTTGAGGGATATTTTTGCATTTATACGTCCATCTTGCATTAGGCGCCAAGATTCGCCCCTGAAGTGTTTATGTGCGTCATAGCATTTTCCGTTCCCTAACCAAGGCTGTCAGTTGCGCATCCTACGAAATTTGCCATAGCCTGCCTTATATAAGGAAATGAACAAAATGTTGTTTCCAGCTGAGTGTACATGCTGTATCTAGTCAGTTCAGCTGCTGGATGGAGACTGTGGTGACAGCAAAATATGTTGTACTGCCACCTGGAGCGGCAAGACGCTCAGCTGAGACAGCCGAGGGCGAGGGGAAGTAAACAAGTATTGGTATGCGGCATAACCCTTCCCATGACGGTCGTAAGGAAGCCGGCAGGCCTGGCTCTGCACCGCCACTGACTGTGGAGCTGATGGAAAAACAGCTGGCCTGCAGCCCACGCGGCGAGCCTGGAGAACGCACTGCGGCCTAACTCTATGAGGAGGGCAAGCATACCCGTCATCTCTCCCGCATTATGAGATTCACCCATCACTCCTAAAAATCAATTTGCTTCCATAAACGTCAATAAGGCCACAGATTTCGTAAACCTGTATCACACAATTCAAATTATTTTTTCTCCTTCACTTTAATGGAATCGCCCTCTTGAACCTATGACTTCCACCTGAAAGGAGTGACAGCATTTTTTTTTGCTTTAGAACAGAGTGATCAGAGGAGTATGTGTGTTTTTTTTTTTAGAAATTGAATGTTGTAGTAAACTGGGTCAGATGTATTCTGGTGTAAAAACAAGTAATGCAAACATTAAGAATGTGGTATCTGAATGTTCATAGAGTCAGAATGTTTTTTTTTTTTAAGTGACATTGACACAAAGGACCTCAACTACCCAAAAAATAATTATTTAAAAAAATAACATATAATTAAAAGATTGCAAAAGTATTTTAACAAAATCATATATTTTATCAAAGTAAGTAGGGTCGGGAACTGGAAACCAAACTGATTCCGGCCCAAACATTTTCAGAACCACCCACACACAGCAGTACCTTGCGTCTCGAATGGGACTCCGGTGGGCATGGTTGGGTGAAGGTAGCCCATTCTGCTCAGTTAGCAGCCTCGTGACTTGAAGTCAACTAGAAAAACGTCAGAGTTGCAGAATGGCCAGAAGTTCCTTGAAATAGCATCGACTACCAGTAAATATTTTTATCTAAAGAACTTGAGGCAGCGCAATTTAGACTCCCCACACACGTCACAGAAATGTTAATATATATGTGGATTTGACATTATACTTGCTGTCTGCCTTAACTTTATAAACTGAGGTAAAGCATTTAGACATATTAATAAAGTGTATTTAATGTTGAAACTAGAGATTTATATGAGTGTGCACTAATGTTCAGTTTAAACATGAAGGCATGTATTCTTTGTTCACGTTTTACACTTACACTTCAAGTTATATTTGTGTATGTAAACATGTATTTTACGTACATTTTACATTTATTTTTCAAGTACAATGTGTGCATTTATTATCATGTATTCAAGGTGCACATTAAATGCTTGACTAAAGTTGGCCAGATTACAGGCCTCAGTTGAAATACATTTTGCTTGCAAGCATCTGTATCTTCTCTTGTAGGTTTACTATTTTGTTAGCTACAGAAAGGCTTACTGTCTGTATAAGATGACTGACAAAGAGGCTTGGAGGAAAACATAGCAGTGAACGTGGAGAAACTATGGCTAAAAGAAGCCTTCTGTTCATTATGTACCAGGATGGCAACTCGGTCTAGGTTGAGAAGTTTCAGTTCGATGCATTGTGAACCTGGAGTGATGTTGCAGATACACTCAAGTAGTCATTTGATTTATCCCTGGTGGTGTGAAGGATATAAAAACCTTTCTAAATCTCCTGTTATTTTTAAGTTGGTGTTCACATACTTAGAGTTAGGAGTGATTCCTTTTAGACTTCGAGAGGTACAGACTTCTCTGCTTGCGTTATAGTTGAGGGTGATCGTAAAATTATAAATTAAAAGTTAAAGATTAAGGGCCAGATGTAGGAGAGCAAATACCGGTCGGTAACGTCCGAATTCAGCCATTACCGACCGGTATTTGGGTTTTCAGATGTATGGGCCATTATTTTACAGAATCGGTAAATTTACCGATTCGGTAAATTTACCGATTCTGTAAAATACCGAATCGGTAATTTTACCGATTCGGTAAATCCAAATGTAGGTGACACTCCTGAGAGTGTCACAGGCCCTTAAGAGTCGGTATTTTACCACACAATCCTATTGTGTGGTAAAATACCGAATCCAGGTGTGCATGCACATCTGTGCATGCACACTGTGCAATGTGACACACAGGCATGCCCTTAGGGCATGTATGTGTGCCACATGTCACACATGCTTTTACTTCGGGTGCTAGAGCGTGTCAAAGTGACACCCCCTGCACCCTTGCAACATTCGGTATTTACCGATTCGGTAAATACCGATTCGGTATTTCCCATTGATTCCTATGGGCTTCACAGCCCATAGGAATCAATAGGAAATACCGATTCGGTATTTACCGAATCTGTAAATACCGAATGTTACAGATTCGGTAATTCTAATTTAAAAATTAGCTACATCTCCCTCCTTCATATTTACCGATTCATAAATACCGAATCGGTAAAATTCGGTATTTATGAGTCGGTAAATGTCCCTCACCTACATCTGGCCCTTAATCATTGTTCTGTAGTTGATTTTCCTCAGCGAAATCCATAATGCGCCTCCGAGATAATTAGATTTGTGTCAGCCCCGGCGGTCAGTCTATTTAATAAAACCTAGCCAAAACCTTGACTATAGAGTCAATAAGGAATATAGGATGGTAACAGTGAGGGCTGTCCCTGTCCCCTTCTTAAAAATTGGGACAATGGTGGCAGTGGACCATGAAACCACATTCCTTACTGCGGCATTTAGCACCCTTGGTAAAACCAGGACAGTGAGACCAACAAAAGGAGACTGGGCTGTTACTAGGGGGAGGCTGAGAAGGTCACTTAGGTGCAGGGGGCTGTGCTCATTGGAGAACTAACCCTGGGTGTCCATTGTGTTGGATATAATGGCCTCACACACCCTTGCGAGTGTCATGCTTCATCATAGGCAATGCTCCTCGTTGGGTAGGCAGTACAATTCCCAATGGGCAACACCTCAGAGAGGGGCTCTTTAGCGGAGATCTTTTTATCCAACTGCCTATGGGTGAAGTGTGGGTGAGGGGCCAGAACAGAGTAGATGGTGTGAGTGGGGATAAAATGAGGCAAGAGGTACCGGAAGACAAATTTATTCTGGTGGTCCTCAGCCACAATTAAAATAAAGATTAGTCTGTACTCCCTGGAATTTAAGTTTCCAAGTGCGAGACAGTACTAGGTGTGGAAGGTATGGTCAACATGTTTCTCGCTTAAAGTACATTGACCTGCGATTCTTCAGGACCTAAAATAAAGCAGAACTACTGTCTACAAAAACTTGACCTACATAGGTGTCAGTTTACAAAAAGCACACAAATTGTACTACCTGTTTACCACCTGCTCTTGCCTAATAGTCAGAGTTAATAGGTGTGAACAGTGCCCAGCGGGTCTGACATCAGGGGAGAAGCCATTGTAACTAAGGTTCATCAGCCTGTGTCAGTTCAGTTAGTGCCTACCCTTCACCGCCGAGCCCGACCAAAACCTTGACTATAGAGTCAATAAGGGATATAGGATGGTAACAGTGAGGGCTGCCTCTGTCCCCCTTCTTAAAAATTGGGACAATGGTGGCAGTGGACCATGAAACCACATTCCTCACTGCGGCATTTAGCACCCTTGGTAAAACCAGGACAGTCTCACAATGCTCACCCTCACTTCATCCAGAGTAAAAGTAATAGGAGCATCGCAAGGGCAGGGCTCTAACTCATTAGTAGATCCCCGCTTTGACCGAAGTTGTCAACTCCCTCAAAATGGGCATTCCATTGCTCTGGAGTAATATTGTGACATAAGGCTTGTCTTGAAGGCTCTGAGAAACAGAAGCTGTTAATAACATGCCAGAAAAGAGTACAGTTCCTCTGTTCACTTGCTTCTATTAGGTCCTCCCATGCTTGTTCTTGTAGCAAGCACCTCAGTTCCTTAAGGGCCCCCTTATAATTACTATGATAAATTGTCGCTCCAGCGCCATTACCATCATTACCGCCGCTGCTGCAGACAGACAGTGTGGTGTCCCCCTCCCCCACCTCCAAATAAGGCTGCTTGGTTTGCAGCAGTGCTCGCTTTTTCATGTGGCAGCGCGGTATCGGCTTGGGAGGGCTGAGTCAGCGTCAACCAGGCTCAAAGAGGGAGAAAACCAGAGCGTAGTGGCATAAGCGGCCACCAGGGGATTGTGAGCCCGGAACTCCTGCAGAAGCGACCCAGCTAGGACTGGCTGCAGCTGGCGGAAACCGTGAGTTCCTGCTTGGCCTCTCCTCCTTTCATTGCCCCTATCTTCTGGTGAAGTGAGTAGAGGATGGTGATTGGAGGGCGACTGGAGAGTCCATGGGGTTCAGCTAGATCTTTGGTTCGTCTTCAGCTGTTGAGTCTTTTAATTGGATGGTGTACACAAAGAACATAAGGAGACACAAGGAGAAATAATAGAAAAGATGACGCAAGGTGAGACAAGGAGTATAAGGTGCAAATATACCAATAAAGGGAGCAGGTCAAATAAGGATCTTGAGCATGGTAGGGTAGGTAGTAAAGTAAAGTGGCCTACTCAGGGTAGGGTCTCTTCTAGTGTGTGGCCGCAAATATTGGTGGGCAACCTACTGCTGCCCAGTCTAGCAGGAGCTAGTTAATCCAAGGCGCTCGTGTTGCAGTCCCTTAGTACAACAGCTCCTTTTTTGTCTATTGATAATGCAACAACTTAGTAAAATCTTGGGTGGCCCTTGCAACACAACATGGTAAAAAGGAGAAACCTGGTTCGGAAAAAGCAGGGCGACCCCCAGATGATAACTTTCCACTGAATATGTCTTGTCACAATGCGTGGTGTTACCACGCGGTAGGTAACAACTAGGTTGTTACAACGACCGCGTTGTTACCACGCATGGCAAGTCATTTCTACGACTTGTGCTAGATGGCGTGCTGGACTTAGGAATAGTATACATTACTATTCCTACTTCAGTTAGCACAACAGCAGGGGATGTGTTGGATTTAAAATCCAACACATTCCCTGGTGTTGCCCACCACCTAGCGCAAGTCGTTGTAATGACCGCGTTGTTACCTACCTGCGTGGTAACACCCACGTTGAAACAGCTGTTTCCACTTTCCAACAGCAGAAGAGATCCCTGCACAAGACCTTACGGATGTGATTAGCATTAGCCCAGTGTTGGACCTCAGGGAGAAAGAGTACACTTATGATCACACAATTAGACTCCAATAGTCCAATAACAGCACTAACCAAGCATGAGCAAGAGTAACCCCCGTTGGGGCTATGGCATCATTCAGGAATGATCTCAGGATGATAATTCTCATTCTTCACTACGGTGTAAGATCCAAGGATAATTTGAAAAAATCCCACAAAAGCCTTCTCTCTCTTCACCCCCTGGAATCCCAATAATCTCAAATGAGCAATTCAGGTGGTCCTTATCCCCTGACAGGGTGGTCACAGATGTAAAAAAGATAAGGGGGAAAAACTCAAACAATCAACCTCCCTCCCCGGGATAAATCAGGTGACACAGTCCAAATGTCGACCTTTAATTATAAACAAAGAAATGACAACTGCAGAAAGCCCTGTGACCGGTTCACTGCCCTTGCTTCAACTCTTCTCTCAATGTCGGAAACTCACGCACAAGTCAAGACAACAAATAGTGATGAATTTTCCTGCTTTCAGTCACCGCACAAGAAATTGATGAGATGCAGTACATCCAAATACGAGCTCAGAAGCTCATCAAATCAGTTTCTTGACACATGAGAAGCACAAATAGACTCCCAAATGGAAGCATCCTGGCCACAAACACCACCATCCAAGTTGAATCTCAGTTCTAAATCTCCACGATCCGTCCATCTGGGAGATGTTGCCTCAGTTAGCCCACTAATTCCAACTCTAGCTTCAATTACCTTTAAACAAGATACAATTGCCATAAGCACTCCTTTGGCAATCACAAAAGATGGAGCTTCAAATCAACTTTATTCAGTCTATTGCCTCAACCTTAATGGATTTAGGCCAGAAAGTAAGATCGTTAGACCTTAAACTATGGCAGATAGAAGGAGGCATATCTTGCCCCTGCACTTCTATAGCCGACAAATTAAGCTCGCGTCCGGAAATTGTGTGAACACTTTTAGACAGTGTTAGAAATCCAACATAAGCTTCGGGGAAACCAGTTGGGGAAACACAATCAGGAAAATAACAGTCAGTTCATCAAGTAGTCACAAACTACAACTCCTGCCAGAGAGAGGACCCAGTGCCACCCCTAGGATTCAAACCAGCAGACAATCCATTAATGAAGCCTGAGCAAGGAACCCTCACTAGTCAACAGGAGCATACAGTTCATCTGCAGACAAACAGAAAAGTTCCCCTTATAGGTCCTAAATTTTCGATCTCAGAGGGACTTATGACGATGCCTACTCTCTCGCGAAGAGCAAAAAATAAATCTAAAAAACTCAAAAACAACTGCGCCTTACAACACGTAGATTGCCAAGAGTTAAGCCAGACAACACACTAAGCACATCCCATTCAACCAAACCCTGTAAGCTTTTCCCGATCTTCAATCAAGAATCTAAATGACCTAGTGGACCTACAGAAAACATATGCCTACAAGATAGCATGGCGGAAATAACACTGAACACATGCAACAGAATGGAGAGCCGAAGAAAATAAAACTAAGCACCCTGTATATAGCACCGCACTCCCAGATAATAGAGAATACTACTCCCCCACCGGAGGCTTAAACAAGACAAAGCAATAAATACAACACAACGCCACCTGGAAAGGGATTTCACTTTATAAAATGAAGCACATCAAAGACTGCTTTATGAATACGGCTTGAGGCTTTATTTATGCAACGCTCTCTAACAGAAAGGCTTTCCCATATGTCAAATGAACAACATTCAAATATATATATATTCACTGAAAAAACCATAGGTTATAGACTATATATAGTTAGGAATTAGCATTTACAAAACCTTATTTTACTCACACAAAACCATTGAAATTCCATATATAGTTAGTTGCACTAACTATATATCGCGCACCCGCAATCCACTGCTGATGATGTCACATATTACATCATTCAAGACATGGTCAGTGACATCACTTATGACATCACTGATGACATCTCAAATGACATCACTGATGACATCACTGATGACATCTCAAATGACATCACTGATGACATCACTGATGACAACATCCAGTGACTGTATTTTTCTGTAAAGTTAAAATATGTCTTACATATTTAAGAATGAGTGGATGTATAAGTGTCTGGATGAAGGATTTAGTAGGTGCATGACTGACTGTATGAATGAGTGATTAAATGTGTCTCACTGAGTGCATGGGTTAGTGACTAAACTGTGTTAATTTGTGCATCATTATGTCTGTTGTTCTGAAAACTGCTGCACGTGTTCTTCAGTAGCTATATGAGTAACTATATGGGTTATTGATTGGTTGCCCAAGTATTTGTATGGCAGACTGATTGTGTGTGTGGGTGACTGGGAGGTGTATGACTCTGTGCATAGATGTGTGAGCAGTTGATTCACTAGATGTATGGGTTCAAAAGTGCATGTGGAAACAGCTGTATGGGCGGTTGACTGTGTGCATCAGTGTATTGGTGAGTGAATAGATATCTCAGTGCTACATGTCAAAGTAAGTACATATGTAAAACACAGTACTTGTGAGACTTGACATATATAAGTAACTGTGCATAAGAGCCAGTGAATGTGTGAGTGGCTGTATGCATCATTGTGAACTTGTATCCAGGATTGTATAAGAGAGTAAATATGTTTTAGTATATGTTTGAATAAGTAAGGTGTGTATAACTGTATAGTTGAGAAAATGGAGGTGTGATTGATTGTTTGCATGACTGACTAGGTGTGTGTGTAACTTCATGGATGAGTAACAATCTGTGAGTCTGTGTTTACACTGAGTGTATCTAAGGTTATATTAGAGTCTGAAGAGGTTCATCGTATTATCACATGAATGATGTCATCAGTGATGTGATCAGTAATGTCAAATGAGATGTCATCAGTGATGTCATCAGTGATGTCATTTGAGATGTCATCAGTGATGTCATCAGTGATGTCATTTGAGATGTCATCAGTGATGTCATCAGTGATGTCATTTGAGATGTCATCAGTGATGTCATAAGTGATGTCACTGACCATGTCATGAATGATGTAATATGTGACATCATCAGCAGTGGGTTGCGGGTGCGCGATATATAGTTAGTGCAACTAACTATATATGGAATTTCAATGGTTTTGTGTGAGTAAAATAAGGTTTTGTAAATGCTAATTCCTAACTATATATAGTCTATAACCTATGGTTTTTTCAGTGAATTTTCAAGGTTTTGTAAATGCTAATTCCTAACTATATATGGTCTATAACCTATGGTTTTTTCAGTGAATTTCATTGGTTTTTTAAAAGCTAATATCTGTAGCTGTAAAATGTATTCTTCTTTAAATCCAAAAATATATTTTATATGTTTATTAATAAAAAAAAATTTAAATATTTTTTTTTCTTCGCTCCCGCTTCGCGAATCGGGAAGCTTCCCGTTAGCTGACCTTGATGCCGCGAAATAGTCCGCGAACCGGTAAACGTTCCTTTAGCGCAACTGCCGCGTTAGAAAACAACATCGTGACGCCTCGCGTCCGCATGACGTTTCGCGTGATACGTCATATGACGTGCTACGTTAGCGTACCCGAAAGCGAACTGGTACGCGAACAGAGGCGCGAAGCGCAGGTTCACGGAAGCAAACCGGGAGGCGGCGCAAAGCGCGTAACGTAAACACAGCAGGTCATGTGACTTGGTAATAACACTTTTCATTGGTTCATTTCACTTTTGGTTTCCTAATGATGTAAGACTAGGTCATGTAATCTAAAATTAACACTTTTCATTGGTTGAGAACTATTGTTTTTCCCAAATGATGAAAACCCCTCCTTCTTTCCTCACTCTGACTTTCATCTTTGTGAGAGAAAGACCCTTTGTTACCAGTGAGCAATGGCTTCTTTAGTAGCTTCAGCTGGTGCTTCACCACCACCTCCACCACATCCAAGGAAGAGAGGACCACCTGCTGAAGTTATAATTCAGCAAGAAGAGGAAGAAGAGGAAGAGGAGGAAGAGCAGGAAGAGAGGCAGTTTTTGCCTGAGGAGCCCAGGAGGTCTCACCGGAAAGAAAACTTCATTTGGCAATTTTTTAAAATTCCCAAAGGCCAGAAAAAAGTAAATGCAAGATACGTAACTTGCCTTATATGTCAAGATAGACTGTCCAGAGGGACCGAGAAGAAATACAGTTACGGAAACTACACAATGCATCGCCATATGACTAAGTGGCATCCTAACAACTACAGTGCTGCACAGTTTCGTAACGATCTAGATAATCCCCCTATTATGGCCAGAAGATCTGTTGTACCGGAAGTGACGGGACCAGAGGGCAGGGAGATGGTGCCAAATATACAAATGAGATTTGGGGAAGTAAAACAAATCTGCGTACATTGCAATGGATTCATTTGCTACAGAGAAAGTAGCATCACTCTGATCAACAGAGCTATTGACAATCATCTTCCAGTTTGTCCGAAACGCCCCAAACAATAAATTCTTTTTTTTTTGTTGCTCCTGTTGAGCCCTTTACAATGAATCGTTTTCGTTTCCCCCCCCCAAAAAAAACCTAAAAAAATATAAAACCGTTCAGAAAAATTCAAAAAAAGTAAAAAAATGTTCAGAAAAATAATAAAAAAAATATAAAACAACAAAAACAATAAAAAAAAAAGTTCTTTTCAGAACTACCTCCCCGTTATTAAAAAATTGGTAGAATATTTGGAACTCTGCCAACCTCTATTTCTCTTGGTTCGCTTCCCAGTTCGCTCGCCGGTACGCGAACCGGGAGCGAACCAAAAATTTTTTTTTTTTTAAAAAAGAACAGTAAGTATAAGGGAAGGAAACAGACAGTTATGTTAAAAGAAAGACAGCTATAGGGGAGTAAACTAGAGATACTATTACCCGTAATCCACTGCTGATGATGTCACATATTACATCATTCATGACATGGTCAGTGACATCATCAGCAGAGGATTGCGGGTAACAGTATCCCTAGTTTACTCCCTATAGCTGTCTTTCTTTTAACATAACTGTCTGTTTCCTTCCCTTATACTTACTGTTCTTTTTAAAAAAAAATTTTTAGATCAGTCAGAAACAGTGAAAGTAATAGAGACAGAGTGAGTGACCAAGAGTGAAGAAGTATGAGAAGAGAGGGACTAAGAAAAATAGTGAAGGAGTAGAGTAATTAAGTAATAGAGAAAGGAATGAGGGAAGTAGCAAAGGCAGGAAAGTGATTCTTAAAGAAATGAAGCAGTGGAAGTAATAGAAGTTAAATGTGATAGAAATATAACAAAAAGAGTACAAAACATTTACCTTATAATTGTCGTTAAGTTAGTCATTTGTTCTTTTTATACTAAAAAATCTGTGAAAGAGAGAACAAACATTTGAAAAATATTAAAACATGTTTTTAATAAATTAGAAAAAACAAGGGAAAAGATTGAAGGACAAATAGTTTTTCAAGAACTTTGACACTTACAGAAGCCTCTGCTTCTCCATGCCCCTACACAGTCCTAAAAATATACATTTTAAACTAATAGTATCTTGATGCAGATGAAGTGAGTCCTATCTTGCAACATTGTGCATCTTTTGCATGACTGCTGCATCGGTTTCGTGTGGCATTGTTTTTTTACAGCATGACACATCTGCCTAGATTCATCATTTTATAATTTTGTCCCCTCATAGCAAATCTTTTCAACCGCGACTGCGTCACAAAAGTGACGCACAGTGGCGCAAAAGAGGCATACACCTATCATAAATCTGTCCCTAACATGTTAAATAATTGATTCAGGATGACAATAAGGTGTGGCCTATCCAGAGGTTTGTTTAAGGTGAGGTCTACTCAGGGTTGCAGATCAAATTTACACTTATTGAAGAATACAGAGGAGATAATACATGTGAACGCCTACTAATGAAGTAAGTCATGTCCACTTCACTCTTGAACAAAGGCTAGACCTCTTCTGTGTCCGTGGACAGACATAAACTTCATCTGCACAATGTCATTCGTAAACTTAGGAAACACAGGTGATGTAATTGAAAAATGTGGAGTTTATTTTCCTCATTTCACAATCACATCACCTGTGTTGCCTTTGCTTAGGTATCTCATAGTGCAGATGGAGTCTAGCATATCAAACAGTACACAGAAGTTGAGCAGTGTATACAACAATTTTGACACTTAGAAAAGCTTCAGCTTCTGCATGTCCCCTACACAGTGCTAATTATATACATTTCAAAGTGATGGTATCTTGCTGGAGATGAACTGAAACCTATCTTGCAACATGGTGCATGTTTTACACAAAAGTGACCCACAGCGGAGCAAATGAGGCGCACGGTCATCATAAATCTCAGCCTAACATTTTAAATCATTGTTTCAAGATGCCGATAAGGTGTAACCTATTCACAGATTTGTTTCAGGTAAGTCCTACTCAGAGTTGCAGATGAAATTTAGGTTTGTTGAAGAATACAGAGAAGAAAATACATGTGCAGGCCTACCAACCAAGTGTGTCATGTCGACTGCACTCTTGGACAAATGTTAGACCTCCTCTGTCTCCAGGAACAGGCCTAAACCTCATCTACACAATGTGATGTGTAATGTTAAGAAACACAGGTAATATAATTGAAAAACGTGCAATTTCTTTTCCTCATTCCACAATCATATCACCTGTGTTTCCTTTGCTTAGGTATCTCATTGTGGAAATGTAGTCTATCATATGAAAGACTACGTAGAATATGAGCACTGTATGCAACAACTTTGACACTTACAGAAGCCTCACCTTCTCCATGCCTCCTACACAGTTCTACATGTACATCATAAATGCAAACAGAACAGAATTAATTATACATGTTAAATGGTTTATTTTTGCTGTTCTCAGAATGTATCAAATTTCACTAAAAACAGTGACTTGAAGGTATTCATCATATAACAGCGGGGAAAAAAAACACAATCAAAATGATTGTGTTTAAAAAACCCATACAACATAACAAATCAGAATTCAGAACTCCTTAAAGTTAACTTACTTTCCATGACGGCGAAGGATGTCCTATGAACAGCTTACACTCTGTTGTGCTGTTATTACTTTCAACCCGCCACTTTCTGAAAGAAAACCTCCATCGTTTTCAAAAACATGTTACATACAATAAATGACTTCTCGCTCTCTACCACACGTTTCCACAAGGCCAAATCGTGTCAGAGCCATTTATAACTCTTGGAATTCTTGTAAGCCAATCCCGTCATGTTGTATTTCCGCAACTTTCAGAATTAAAATGTTGAAGATCATTTTCACAATCCTGGATTACTAATATCTTACCTTTCTTGCTCACTCATGTTCTACATTTCCTATGACACTGATACTGCTTACTATGAAGCAGACTTACACTATCTCTATGACTACTACAATTATTAAATTCTCTACATCACTTTTAATCACAAAGCAATATAAAACAGTAGACAGCATTGCAGACTTACATTCCCTCTACTCCATGTTTTGATTGGCTGCTTGAATTTGCTTATAAAAAGAAACAGTTTTTCTGAATTCATTCAAAGTGCAGTTATTTCAACATGACGTCCAGTGTTATGGTAAGAAGTTATGTCTCTGTACTACACTTATCCTCAAGGCCAAATCGTGTAGGAGCCATTAGAACTTCTTGAAATTCCTCAGAGCACATCCCGAGATTCTTTCCCTAAAATTTGGTTTTAAAAACACCAGGTAAGAGTTTTTAAGGTCATACGGCAATTTTTTTTGGAAAATTAAAACAGAATCATTGCAGAATGACCAGCCGTTTCTAGACTTTAAATAAGCTGTGTAATGTCCTGATGTTATTGAAGGACCGTCATGATATATAATTGCTGCAGTTACAAAAGTCCTTCCTGATATTGACAACTGTGAAGCCACAAAATTTTTAATTAAAGTTGTCAATTTTGTTCCATCAGGCCTACATCGTTGGAACATTAAAATAACATACTGACCATATGTTCGTATAAATAATGTGGACATCATTTCAGATTTACATTGGCTACACTCCATGTTGTGATCAGCTGCTTTTACTAGTTTATTAAAAGAGACTGATTTACTGTCTGGCAAAGTAAAATATATAAATCTTTCTGAGTCTACACTAGTACTACTTGATACCCTACAGTTCTCGCAGTCATGCTGCCATTGATAAGAAAGCCCAAACAGGTGATCTACATCTACACCTTCAGCATGCAATACATCAAGTATATACATTAAAAACTCCTGACAATCTTGCTGAATATTTTGAGAGAATTGTGTTTGGCCTGAACATCTGTCTAACAGATTTCGAATTTCAGACACACTTTCTATTTTTGTTCTATCTGTGCTACATTTCTCTAACACAGAATTTAACAAACTGCAAAATCTTTGATCAGAATTGACCACAATCTCTTCTTTTACATTTTCTAGAGAAAACAAAACATTAACCACTACATTAGCATAGCAGTTGACACCAGAACTGTTTTCAAATTGAAAACCAACAACATCTTCAACAGAATCCTTTTTGTTTCTGCTTATAATTTCAGGTTCATCGACTTTTCGTCTTTTTGCTGCAACCTCCCTAGTATTTGTCACATTTCTTCGTTTCCGGCCTACCACATGTTTCTCAAACAAAGGATATTGAGGCAAATGTGGCGCATACTCTCTTCTTAACCTATTGTATTCCTTAACACAATCTAGATCCGCACAAATGTTTGTGACATCACACTCAATCAAGTACAATCCCGATAAAGTTCTAACTCGTGACAATGCCACATATGCCATACCCTCCTTGAACACAGAACTGCCAATATTCACCAATGCACTGTCTACACTTAAACCTTGCGATTTATTGATTGTCATCGCATATGCCAAGCAAACAGGAAACTGCTTACGGCGAACATATAAGTCTTTTACAAGCAAAAATCTAGCAGAGCAGCGACCAATTAGCTGTACTTCCTCAATGCCATCAAATTTAATTTTTAAAAATTCAATTCCATCTCTATTTCTGTATTTCACAAAATCAACAACATTACCCATTGATCCATTTACCAGACCTCTTTCAACATGTAAATTCCTTCTTAAAATTATACGGCAGTTCAAGCACACATTCAGAGTCTTTTCAAAACCTGCAGTTTTAGATATAGTCTTCTCTAATGAATCCAATTTTGATTTCAAATTCTCAGACAAAATAATTGTTGATCCCATATGCTCTACTCTGTCAATAGCTTCTAGTTTCACAATCTCCTGCTTTTCCAAATGCAACATTTTGTTGTTGAATTTGGCACATTCTGCAAGAGTTGGCATCAAACATATTCCAGATTTCTTCTCAGTAATTTTCTGAAAAATATTCTCAGGCACAACATCTTGTTCTGGATATAAATTTGACAGTAATCGTGCATGTAAAGCTTCTTTCCCATGCTCGGTCACTTTTCCAATTCTAACATCTTGTAGAATACTCTTGTAAACTTCATCCTTCGCCTGACGCATATTTTCATGCAGTTCAGCATAATTGAAGTTTAACCATATATTGACGTTGCCAATGCTCCCTAGGCACTTCCTGGTATCTTCATGCGTGAGCATTTTGAACACAGGTTGCCCTTTCACTGGTGTCAGCTGCAGAAGATCTCCGAAAACAATGATGTGTTTGCCACCAAATAACACATCATACTCTGTTTTGAGAACTTCTTGCATTCTCAAATGCACAAACGCAAGCATGACATTGGAAACCATGCTTACTTCGTCAATGATAAGAAGTTTAATTTTCCTCAAGATTCTTGAAACTTCAAAACAAGCATCTCCAGATAGCTTGTGATATTGTAATTTGTTGTCATGCTCCACTGGCAGCATCAGTAAACGATGTAAAGTAATCCCTTTAATGTTATGTGCTGCCAGTCCAGTTGGAGCGGTGACAACACAAGACAGCGATGACTCTGTCCTTTCCTGCAAATAGCATGAAATTGCTTTAATAAGGAAACTTTTTCCAGTTCCCGCTTCTCCACTCACGTACAGTCGGACAGGCTTCAACGACGTACATGAACACTCTTTCTTGTCATGACTTAATCCATGATCAATTTGCATGGTAACTTCGTCATATATTTTCCTCTGCTCAACGTTGAGTTGTCTTTCCAACTCTTCTAAGTTAACTGCATCCTCCTGAGCATGTGCCATGGCTCTTTCCACTTCCTTCATAGCAGTTGCAGCTTCATTTTCGATAACAGGTCCTCCTAGTGGATCCTGACTCAATGAAGCAGAACTCTGACTGTCCTGAGAACTGTCTCTGGCAATCTCGGCTGCAATCGTTGCTTCCTGCTCAATTTCCGCATTCAACATTTCTACATATTTGGGAAAAGCAGGACATTCTATGGTCTCCTTGGCAGCATTGAAAGAGTCTTCGTAACAGAGGAAATCTCCAAGCAGTTCCTCTTCTGCACGCCAAGGCTTGAAAAGTTGCAAAAGTGCTAAATAGAAAAACTCCTTTTTTTCAGAAGATTCGCCACTCAATTTTCGATGGTTTACCAAGTGGCATTTTCTTTGCTTGACCAGACATCCCTCACTTCCTATTACAGCATACACTCCTTTCTCAGTATCTTCTTTGATGTTCCTCTTGAATATGTAATTTTGAAGAACCTCATACAGACAAACATTGTCGAGGTGTTTGCTTCGATTTGGATAATATGTATCCAACATGTTGGTCTTCAAAATGTCGGTACTGTTTGGCTCCTTTTCCGCCAAATACTCAATTTCCCGCACAGGTTTCAGAACTCGATTACGCGTTGCAGCAAGACCAAGACTCGCCCAAACGATACTCCTGGACTTGGCATAGAGACTTGCTGAAGACAACCGGTCAGAGCATTCGTAAGCTCCGATTTCTCGATGCGACAACATCTTCAGACTGAAACTGTACAACTTCTTGCTGAGGCTCTTTTCATGGGAAATGTCCTCCCACATATCCTTCAATTCTGTCTTCTCTTTTTTGGTGATGTAAGATGTCACATACCGAGCCACAGCCATACAGTTATCAGCCACAAACTGTATATCCATGTTAGCATTCCACATGGACAAAATCACCGGGTTGTAGTCGTTGATGTACTTGGACTCTTCGTTCCTCTTCAAATTGTATGTGTTTTTAGGTGATTTCTTCATCACATTATGTCGCAGCGAAGACATCAAACTGTTTACTCTTCCTTTAGAAATCACCGGTCGTGGAAAGCCGAAACGACATTTGGTGTAGAACTTGTCCTTGTTTCGGAATTTACGACAACAGTACTTTCCACATCGATGGCTTTGGAAACATAGAACTTTTTCTCTTAGGCTTTTCTTCTCCTTTGCGTTTGGAACAGCACACGTAGAATACTGTTGTATGAAACTCATCACTGACTCTTCTGGATCCGTTCCAAATTTAGGTGCATCCTTGATCCACAGCAACATATGTATATGAGGAGCACCTCTTGCTTGGTACTCCTTTCTCCAGAAGAAATCCAACACCTCTCCAAGAGGTTGATTCTTCTTATTCATGATGAAAGACATCATAGCTTCAAATCTATGATTGAAGTACCTGCATACATTGACTGGATCCAAAGAGCACAGTTCTCCGGGTGTCTTGAATTCGATGTTTTCGATGTTTGCATTTGCCTCTCGTAGAAATTCAAGTAAGTCTTCCCAGCCAAACTCGGCACAGCTCAGAGTGAGGAACCATGTGGGAGTTCCTAAGTTCCTCAGCATACATTTTAAATCACCATGACGACGGTACCAGTACTCATTAGTACCACGCTGACACGCCATGAGATTAATCAGATGAGAATCCAAAATACTGTCTTGGACATTGACTTTATCCATAAAGTCACTTGCTGAGATGTTTTGCATGTGTATACCACTTTTCAAGATGTGGTTCACTGCATATGACAGTCCAGACAGATCGCTTTCAAACAGGAGATGAAACAAATAGGGAATGCATTGTCGAAACCTAGCATCTCCTGCATACAATCGCAAAGTCCGGTATTCAGAAGCAGGAATTTGATGAGGTCGCTCATCATATCTTCCTCCCTGACCTGTTGGAAAAAGCTGTGGGAAACACCGAGCTTCCAAACTTTCCTCCCAAACACTAATGGGACTCCCTTTGGCTTGTTTCATTTGAAACAACTCAATAGCATTCCCCATGACTTCCTTGGAATGCAAAGGATGAACACTATAATGTTCATATATTTCTTCACTAGTACAGGGTTCTACTTTCTCAATTTGACCAGCACACAAATCGCTATCCTCTTCCTCACTTACTTCCTCTTCTGCAACATATACATTTTTATAGTATTTATTATTTTTTTTCAAATACAATGTTGCCTTTTTGACTTTCCTAACATCCACTAAATCTTGCCATATTTTCTTATTCTTTGTCGGAACCCCATTAACTAAGATAACCAGAGGTTCCTCTTCCACTTTTTCTACTCCAATTGTGTTAATGTTTTTCTTCAAATCTAGAGGCAAATAAACAACTCTTCCCTTTAATCCTCTCTGTAAATCTGATGGAGGCAATTTCCCTGTCTTTGGCTCCATTCTTACAATAGCCTGAAAGGGATGGATACTTTGAATCAAAATAGATTCATAAGTATTTAAATCCTTCAATTCAGAAGGAATCTCAACCAATTCCAGATTATTATGAACTGCTCTAGCAGGCATCTGGTTTTGATTTAATTTGTTACAACAATAAGTACACACACTTTGATCCAATCCCAAATCAAAACAATTTTCTACCATCAAGTATGTTGTAAAATCCTTCCATTCACTATTATTTTCCCTTTCACTTTTTGCATATAAATCCACTAACTTAGTCTGATTCTTATAATAAGTGCGTCGACAACACACACAAGTGAAATTTGGCCTCTCACTTGATTTCACCTCAAACGTTGCAATTTCCCTCTGGAAATTATCTGTACTGGAAACCTGTACACTATCTTCCACATTACTCTCTTCTTCTTGGTCAATTTCAACATTCTCCTCTTTACTTCCAAAGTAACAAAACTCAATTTCTTCACATATATTCTTCACATCTATTTCAGAACCATGCAAAAGAGCAGCGCATAATTGTTTAAGCATAATTGTTGGACTCTTAGCATAATACAACATTCTAAGTAATTTCCTCACTTTATTATGATGCACTGCTAGCATCCTGAAATGATGAAAAACACTCTGGCATACTCTCCTGGAAAGACAAGCCACTGAATGCCCATGCAAACCTGTCACTTCTCTCACTCTGCAAGGATCTAATTCTTGCAACAACTTCATTTTCTGCTTCAAACTTTTCTTATTAAATGACCGTATAAAATCACAAAGCAAATTGATGGAATCCTGTCGTACACTGCAAATACTACTACACTTCCAGGTGTACACAGGACCCTTAGGACGTCTTCCTAAAACCTCATTACCTAACACCTCTTCTATCTCTGTTGTCACAAGTTTTTCTTTTTCAACTGGACAACCATCTTTCACTTCATAAGCTCGACCACTGGTGTCAACTGCATGCACCAAATCATTATCCTGGAAATAACTCTCCTCATAAAAAAATGCCTCAGAGCTTGAACTATGCATCCATTCTCCAGAAAAAACTTCACAAAAATTACTACGATTAACTATTCTCTTCCATCTACTATTTCTTTTGAAATCATAAATTGCCTTTTTTAGCTTCCTAATTCTATTGATTATCAAAATAAATAACTTACGTTTAATTTCAAATGCCTGATCAATGACTTTCTCAACTATTTTTTTTCTCTTATAAAAAACCACTTTCTGTTCACCTTTCTTAATATTTTTTAACAAATTGCCAATTATCCTGTTGCGGAACATTCGTTTACGAATGTCCCTAAACTGTTGTTTCCTTCTACTATCATGCACAGAGTTATCTCTTGCTCTAGCAGTAACATTTTTCATTGGCCTTTCCTTTCCGTTTGAATTGCTTCTCCTTTTCTGGACTGAAACATTTTCTGTAGTAATATTTTTTTTACTACAGATATTTTTTATGAATGTTTTTGTACTCTTACCCGGTGCTTTCTTGGTGACTTGACAAATATTTTTGTTAGAAGACTGCTGCTTTTTTTCATTGACCTGCTGTCTTTGACGTTTTGCAGCCTTTCTCAGTCTTTCTTCGGTTGGCATGCTGAAATCTTCAAATGATCTGCAGTTGAATATGTGGTAAAATATAATAAAAAATTTTATTAACCACTATTACCCAACAGTAAATCAATAACAGTCATCAAAAACTTAACACACTACTTAACATTTTTACATAGAAGATTTTTTAGTGCTTGGCAAATTTAGAATACAGAAATAGCAGAAAAGAAATGGAATTTATATTCATTTTACCTGTGCTGTTTTATATGTGAATCTGATCTAATTTTATGAGCATATTTTAATATTTTATTGAAGACACTACACATAACCTGTTTTTGAAGGTGTCTTTATTTTTAAATTAAACGGTTTACATTTTTACTTTTTATTTGTTATAAATTTTTTAAATAAATGTTTAAAGTTCCATAGGCTCAAGCACGTCAGCTTCCCATCCTATGTCATACAATTCTGACAAATCTGCATCCTCATCACGTTCTTCTTCATCCTCAGGATTTAAATCATCCAAGGGATCAACATCCACTGATGTTTCAATTACGAGTTTAATGATGAGGTCGAAATCAACTGATTGCTGATTGTCGCTCATGTTGATGTTGTCTTTATCTTTAAAGAAAGATAACAACAATGAGATGTTGCAGAGTAAGAGACAAATCTCAGAGATTATAATAGTAAAATTGTTTAACAAGAGTAACATGTTGCAGCTATTATTTAGCCATGTCCAGCGATGCTGAGGAGGTGAAGCCTATGTCCAATTTTTCAGTGAACAGGACTCATCTCTTCTTAACCTTGGATAAGCCTCACCGACTCTGTGTCCCCTGCACATACTTAAATGTAAAGGGGCAGATTGATGTTAACTAGCACATCCCCAGGGATGCACCAGTTAACGTGCACCGCTGCTCTGCCACCCATGGTGTGCCGCATTTACAATCAGATAGGACAAAGCTGCGTCAATACCCTGCACCTGGTTGAAGCAGGCATAGGTCTTGACGCACGTAGGCTGAAAGCTAAAGCAACAACTAAGTGTCGTGTGCAGAAGTTGCAAAAAAGGAAAAATGGCGTTTAAACCGGTAATGAGCCCATGCTAACTTAACACGGTGTAAAGATATCCAGGATCTACATCAGTTTGGGGTTCACAAACCTGGCAGGTACAAGGCACTGAGGCTTTGCACCGTGCATGTCTCATCCCGAATCATATGTTGTTTCTGAATGAAACAATTTCCCAGACCACATGCTTTGGATTGGCTACTTCTAAAAAATTAAACACCCCTACTATCCCGGAGTTAGAGGAATATGATGGTTGGAGTAATTTTACTCGGTTGTCCATTAGTGATTTACAGGCCCTACTCCGTAATTCTTCCTTTAACATTTCCAGTATAAATCCAAAAGGTTGGCTGCTTTGGCAACGTAGTTCAGATTCTTGCAATTTGCTTGGACCCTTCAAACTCTGAAAAATGGTAAAGTTCCCTGGGGATACATGAACGTTTCTTCTTTATTTGCCCCATTCAATTTGACTAACAAACAACGCTTGCTGTCAATGCGTGATGCTTCCTTTTCTATGTTACATATTGAAAGGTTAGAATCTTTGCCTTTTTCACTGGCAGAGGCCAATGCTGCAACGTGCCTTATCCACGGTTTAATAACGCTGCCTTTTGCTTTATATAAGTTTTCAAATTGTATGAAATATGTACCAATAGGTCGTTATGAACCTTTAGGTAGTGGTTTTCTTCATGAGGTCTGGTCGCTTCCATACACATACAGATGTTTCAAAGATGACCAAGAAGTTTATCTGAATGGAGAGGAATGCACTGAGACGCCAGATCATTCACTAATGTGTAGGCACATACAGTTACACGGTTCATACAACAAAGACCAACCAAATATGGCTTGCGTGTTGCAAGGCACGCCAGTTCCTGCTATCATCCCCACGTTCAAGTTGTTGGAAAATGGTAGTTATTTGATGCTCAATAATGAAGATTGTTGTGGGTTAATTACAAGTATTCCTTTTATCGTAACAGTAAGTGAACGGGTTATTTGCTGCAGAAATGTTCTATTTCCTCCCACACATGAACATAGGGAGTTTTCAATCTGGCCACAAATACCAACCTTGGGTGCAGATTTCAACGGCATGGCAAGAATAAGGACTCTTTTGTCTCAGAGAGAGGTGGCCTTGAATTCGGCCCGTGAAACTTTCGTGCTTCACATAGCGAACACCCGTACAGAGGTGCAGGCCCTTTTAAATACTGATTCGCCTTTGCATTTCAGCGAGATGGTTCGGACTATCTTTAACGCGTCCTCCACAAAGGACCTGGCACATTTTTTTAAAGTTGTTAGCAGTGGTCTCGTGACTTCATTTGAGAAAATCTTTGGAGTCATCCCTGCTTTCTTTCATTCTATTTTTTCCACTTTGTTTGGTGGATTCCCAGTTTTACTTGCATTAGCAGCGGACGCTCTTGTGCTTTTTTACATTTTTAAATATGGATGTCCTTCCTGTGCAAGGTCCCGCCCTGCAGCTGCTGACGCTGTTCCGCAATCGCATGCTTGAATATTATGGCACAATGCCGTTGGCGATATTAAGCACGGCATATGGATTATCTTTTCGATTCTCCTACTTCACCTGTGTCCAGCCTGTATTTCACTGCCTGACCTGTGATTTCGATTGGGCCATTGATTTGTGTCTCTGCGGACCGGTTTCTCCTGACGTCGACTTTAATCAGCTGATGAGTCCTATCATTACTCACGAGTTGGTTTGTCCTGGCAAAAGGATTATGGCTGTGGCATTGATGCATGGACTAATTGGTCCCTGGAATTTACTGGCGGCAACACAGTCTTTCTTGGAACAGAGCTTTCTTGAAAACCCACCGAGCTGTCCTCTGATGGTGATAGAGGATCCGGTGCTGGGAGAGCACGTATGTTCTTTTCCGCTTTTAAGTTGGATGGCTGAACTGTTTTCGGATGAAGACGGTGACTTCCTATTGGAGGCTGTTGCAGCTTATTTTGCATACACAGTTATGTCATAGACCTTTTTCATGTTTGATATGCTGAGTACTAGCATTTCATTGACAATTCATTGACTTATTTGTCAAGTTTTTATTATTTAGCTTGCCTATTGGCTTAAGCCTCGATAAAGTAGTTGGCTGTTTTATTTTTTTTAGCATTAAATTTTGCTAGTTTTTAATGTTTTACCTTGTGGACCGTGCACATATAAAGTTGCAATCTGCTCTCATGAGATGGCACTTCTATTATCTTATTCAGTTCGTTTCCAGATCATGGGGGGGTGTCATGTAGATCCTGGATATCTTTACACCGTGTTAAGTTAGCATGGGCTCATTACCGGTTTAAACGCCATTTTTCCTTTTTTCCAACTTCTGCTCACGACACTTAGTTGTTGCTTTAGCTTTCAACCTAGTAGTTCATCGTGGTTTACATGAGAATAATATGTTATTGCTCTACTATCTGCTTTGCTTGTTAAACTATATCTGTACAGCGAGTGCTGAAGTTTCAAGAACAACACGATACAGAATTGTTATGAGGTCTGATCTCCACGACTTCATAGTCATAACATAAGTGCAGCTTCTGCCAATTCTGGGCATGAGGCGCGTTTTATATTGCTTTGCCGAACACACATACACAACACTTGATGCGGTTCACATGAAGAGAGAGCTGGTGTATGCTGATGTGATTCCTTCAAATCTAGGACACTAAGGTATGGGCCCGCCCTAAACCAACCCAAAGAGACCTTCTTAACAAATAATATAATATGTGTATTAGGGAGGGTGAAATATAAGTGTTGCTAACTCTTATTCATTTACAGCATGTTAACATACTGTCACCATTCGCTTTTTATGTACTAGTAACTATGCTGGTAATTTTGCTACTGATAATATGTGTACTTGTATTATCTAAGATACTACGCCTGAGAAGACGGCATTAGTAAATAAACATTTCAAATGCACATGTGTTCTTCTTAACTCCATGTTCTCGTTTGTAATGAATATATAACGACCGAGTGTTCATGAGTTCCACGTATCCTGAGGTACTGTAAGTTCATGTTCTGAATTGTCTAAAGATTGGGAGTTTGTTATATCCAATGTGACACTGTAGCTAGCTTGTTAAGGGGTTTTTGGGTACTAAGGTCAGTTTTGGGGCACCCTAATTCGCCGAGGTTCCAATCCTCTGTGCTTAGTTCTGTGTGAGAACAGAAACCCTACGACAGGGGCACCCCTGAGCCTTGCTGGAGCTTCATCACACTTGCGATACAACTCCAGCAATGCGCCACCTTTACGGCACAGATGCGTCACGCATCTGTGCTGTTTTTGCCCCATGGTGCGCCGCATTGTAAATGCAGCACACCATGGGTGTCGGAACAGCAACGCAGGATGACTGGCACATCCCTGGTGATGCGCCAGTCATCATAAATCTATCCCTAAGCTTCTTATCTTGTTAGAGATGAACCGCCATATGTATCATCAAAGTTTTTTGCATTTCCTAAATAGCGAACTTTAAGGAATAAATAGCGATTCTTTACCATTCCTAATTTGCGATGAGCAAATTGCTAATTGCAAATTACCCATTCATTTCCATGGAGCAGGAGACCCATAGGAATGAAGGTGCAATTTGCGATTAGCAATTAGCTCATCGCAAATTTGGAATTTTTTCGAGGGTGCAGGGGTCTCTCAAGAACACCCTGCTGCACCCCTGAAAAAGAAATTTGGAGGCATATGGCGCACATAAATTTTAAAAACATTCCTTTACCTCAAAAACGATTTTCAACTCATAATTTGAAAACACTGCCCACGGAGAAATGACTTAAAATGTCCTCAAGACACATGAAGGTGTTTTTTTAAAGCCTTTGCAACTTTTTTGGGTCACTTTTAGCATGGCTATGTAACTCAAACAGTCAAAATTTAAATTTACCATGCACAGGTGGGAGCATATTTACAAGGAATTTGCTCCACGGGGAAAGGTCTTTTAATTTAATATTGGAAAAATAACATCAGAGACACTGAAATGCCTTATAAAGAAGCATACACCATTATGTCCTTGTCATAAATTTTAAAAGCATTCCTTTTCCCCAAAAACGATTTTCAAGTCATAATTTAAAAACACTCCACATGGGGAAATGACTTAAAATGTCCTTAAGACACATGAAAGCGTTTTTTGATTGCCTTTGCAGCATGCTTGGGTCACTTTTAACATGGCTATGTAACGCAAACATTCAAAATCTAAATTTGCCATGCACAGGTGGGACCATATTTACAAGCAATTTGCTCCACAGGGAAAGGTCTTACATTAAAATGGAAAAAATAACATCAGAGACACTCAATTGCCTTATAAAGAAGCATACACCATTATGTCCTTGTCATAAATATTAAAACCATTCCTTTTCCTCAAAAACGATTTACAAGTCATAATTTGAAAACACTCCACAGCTCCTATGCACATAAAAACCCTGTCAGTACTAATACTTCACATTTTCTCCAATTACAATTTCTCAAAGAAACAAAATCTATTTGTAAAACACTTGACACAAAGCAACATTTGAAAAACACAACTTTCTTCATAATTTTCTCCTTAAAGCACACTATTCTCTATCTAAATTAAAGAAATCTTTTCTCACCTAAGCAAATACTTTGAGTTTCAAAACAGTCTCAGAAACACACCAATTTGTCTTCAGCAGAGCAAAAGGTATGCACTCCAGAGTCTGCAGCTATCAAAAGCACAGAAATGCTGTAATTCTTCACACATATCTCTCATGTCACCCAATCAAAACTCTTCCCTCACTTTTTTTCAAATCAAAACCCTTCCCCCCTCTGCCCTCTCTGCTTTTTTTGCATAGCAACCACCTCTTGGAAGACCCCTGGTGTTTGCAAGTTCACACAACAATGTTGCAATTGAACTCTGAACTCTCAGTGCACCTGCATATCCAGTGCATTCTTTCATTTAATGATTTTTTCTTCACCACTCAAAATACATCTTTCAAAGAACTCATCCATGCACCCTAACTTTCTGTTTTCAGTAATCAAAATCCACCAATCACTCTTACTGCTTCATTAACACAGAAACTCCACAGTTTTTTTCATTTTACACTCTTATTTTTTCAACTGCCATTTCATTGCCACACTTCATCTGACTGCAGGAGAACCTTCTCTCACCATGTTTTCTGTCTGGATTGTTGGACATAGTTACATCTATTGGGCTCAGAGGTACGCTGAGAACAGGAATTTACCTAACCTCAATTTACAAGATGTGGAAATTAAGTGGTTTGGCCACAGAGGATTAAAATGTCACCAATTGATACCATTGGTGAAAACCTTTATGCATTTGCCAAAACCTGACCTGTTAATTGGCGTTACAAAAAGGGGGGTTGAACCCATGCAGTCACGGGGACCTGGGCGCTATGTGGTACATGAACAAAGGGGTCCCCGCAAGGACAGTGTATTGTAACCTACACACACTAGAAAAACTCAAAACATTACAACATAAATACTATATATCCAGTATTGGCATTTATTGGTCAACACCATACCTGTTAATTGTGCACTGTGGAGGTAATGATTTGGGCACTTTGACTGGGGTAGGTCTGGAAATGCTTTTAAAGGACACCTTTGAGCAATTGATGGCACTTTTTCCTCAGACTGCCTTGGTATATTCAAATATATGCCAAAGACAGAAATGGAGGTGGTCGAACCAATTTTGTCCACAAATTGAGAAGTCGAGGAAGCATGTAAACAAATCTGTTTCAGCTTACATGAGAGACCATGGAATGGGCTCCTTGTACAACAATAACTTGCGTTACTACATGCAAGATATCTACAGAGGAGATGGAGTTCACTTCTCAGATGAAGGGAACAGAGTTTTCATTCTGAATTTAAAAATGTGCATTGGTACCTACTTATAAGTACCTAAATGTACCATAAACCCAAAAGCTCTTCTCAGAGCTACCCTACATCTGATCACTCACAATTATTATTTTACTCTAACTTTTTTCACTAATTTTCAACAAAGTACGCTCCCCAGAACGTTTCCCGGTTCGCGAACCGGACGCTCCCCACGCAAAAAAACAAAATTTTTTTTTTGCCCTGCGGGGCCTTTTTAAAGCCTCCACATCAAACCTAGGGTGTCAGGGAGCATCTACTATGCCCCCTTATGGTCATTTGCCCCTTCGCTTTCGCCTCCTCTTGTCTCTCGATCCTACCGAGAGACAAGATGGCGGCCGCTACGGACTGTTTGGAATGTTTACAGACGCCGGAGAACCAATCAGCTTCGCAAAGCTCCGTAACGCAAAAAGTACGCGAAGCGGAGCGCTGTTACAGATATATATCTTTTTTTGAACGTTAATTTCTCAAAATCCACTGGAGCACATATATTGAGACCTAGCAAAGGCACATCGGGCTACCAGTCCCTACAATTTTGCCAAGTTTCGTGCAAATCCATTCAGCCGTTCGATTATTATTATTATTTTTTTTTTTGCCCCGCGGGGCCCTTTTAAAACCTCCACATCAAACCTAGGGGGTCAGGGAGGATCTACTATGCCCCATTATGGTCATTTGCCCCTTCACTTTGGCCTCCTCTTGTCTCTCGATCCTACCGAGAGACAAGATGGCGGCCGCTACGGACTGTTTGGAATGTTTACAGACGCCGGAGAACCAATCAGCTTCGCTTCACAAAGCTCCGTAACGCGAAAAGTACGCGAACTGGAGCGCTGCCCGGTCCGCTGTTACAGATATATATCTTTTTTTTAACGTTAATTTCTCAAAATCCACTGGAGCACATATATTGAGACCTAGCAAAGGCACATCGGGCTACCAGTCCCTACAATTTTGCCAAGTTTCGTGCAAATCCATTCAGCCGTTCGGGCTAAAAGTGAGGCCAACCGCCCTATGGAAAACTCAATGTTAAAAACACGTTTTGGGACCCCCCTTTTTTCTCGCCCCCCCTTGACGAAACCCCCCCAAATTTTCAGGGGCTGCTCAGAAACAAAATGTTCCATTTTCCTGAAAATGTCAGCCAATTCCGTCCACAAACGCCAAAGTTATTAGACATAGAATTTTCAAAAATCCCATAGAGAAAAAATCCTAACTATATATACCTACTGGCGACCGCCAGTAGGTAATATATATATATATATATATATATATATATATACACATACACATATATATATATATATGTATATATATATATATATATATATATATATGGAACACAGTCTGACTCACTATCGTCAGAGAAACGGCAAGCACTCAGGAATTCCGGTATATAGAATATTTTATTTGCAAAAAAAAAAAAAAGAAATATATATATATATTACCTACTGGCGGTCGCCAGTAGGTATATATAGTTAGGATTTTTTCTCTATGGGATTTTTGAAAATTCTATGTCTAATAACTTTGGCGTTTGTGGACGGAATTGCCTGAAATTTTCATGAAAATGGCACATTTTGTTTCTGAGCAGCCCTTGAAAATTTGGGGGGGGTTCGTCAAGGGGGGGCCGAGAAAAAAGGGGGGTCCCAAAACGTGTTTTTAACATTGAGTTTTCCATAGGGCGGTTGGCCTCACTTTTAGCCCGAACGGCTGAATGGATTTGCACGAAACTTGGCAAAATTGTAGGGACTGGTAGCCCGATGTGCCTTTTGTAGGTCTCAATATATGTGCTTCAGTGGATTTTGAGAAATTAACGTTCAAAAAAAGATATATATCTGTAACAGCGGACCGGGCAGCGCTCCAGTTCGCGTACTTTTCGCGCAACGGAGCTTTGTGAAGCGAAGCTGATTGGTTCTCCGGCGTCTGTAAACATTCCAAACAGTCCGTAGCGGCCGCCATCTTGTCTCTCGGTAGGATCGAGAGACAAGAGGAGGCCAAAGCGAAGGGGCAAATGACCATAAGGGGGCATAGTAGATCCTCGCTGACCCCCTAGGTTTGATGTGGAGGTTTTAAAAGGGCCCTGCGGGGCAAAAAAAAATAATAATAATAATAATCGAACGGCTGAATGGATTTGCACGAAACTTGGTAAAATATTAGGGACTGGTAGCCCGATGTGCCTTTGCTAGGTCTCAATATATGTGCTCCAGTGGATTTTGAGAAATTAACGTTCAAAAAAAGATATATATCTGTAACAGCGCTCCGCTTCGCGTAACGGAGGTTTGCGAAGCTGATTGGTTCTCCGGCGTCTGTAAACATTCCAAACAGTCCGTAGCGGCCGCCATCTTGTCTCTCGGTAGGATCGAGAGACAAGAGGAGGCCAAAGCGAAGGGGCAAATGACCATAAGGGGGCATAGTAGATCCTCCTTGACCTCTTAGGTTTGATGTGGAGGTTTTAAAAGGGCCCCGCGAGGCAAAAAAAAATAAAAAATAATAATCGAACGGCTGAATGGATTTGCACGAAACTTGGCAAAATTGTAGGGACTGGTAGTCCGATGTGCCTTTGCTAGGTCTCAATATATGTGCTCCAGTGGATTTTGAGAAATTAACGTTCAAAAAAAGATATATATCTGTAACAGCGCTCCGCTTCGCGGAGATAAAATTATATCTGTATTACCTAGCTGTTGCTAACACCAGTTAGCGACGGCTAGTAGGAGATAGCGACCATCTTGGGCCCCACTTTGCATGTGAGTGATATTTATCACTAATGACATGCAAAGTGGGCATGCCAAGATGTTAGCGACTGGAAACAGTCGCTAACATCGCTATCTCCTATTATCAACTTTTGGAAATATTCGCGATAAGCGCGAATATCTCCAAAAGCTAGCACCTGCCCTGAGCAGTTCTAAGGCATGTTATCCAATGGGAGGTGGATAACATGGCTAAGAGCATTAGCTCGGTAATGCATGAATATCGCTGAGTTTTCAGCGATATTAATGCATTGCGGTCGTTTTTTATCGTATTTGCGATAAACCTTGATAATAGCAAGGTTTATCTGCGATAATTTCTGACGATGCTTAGGGGTAAAAAAATCGTTGCTAAGCATCGTTAGGGATAAATATCGCTTAACTTTGGTAATATGCCCCAACGTCTGTTAACGTTCGATTCGAAGGAAATCAGGAAGTGTTGAAAAACATTGTCTGCGCCATCTTGCCTTTTTTCAAATGCCACACTTTTGTCGTGCACGGCAGTCATTTTAGATGCCTTGACCAGACCCACTCTGTGCACGCTGTCGATCCTTAGCATGACTCCCCACCCTCGCAAGCATCTCCCCCAGGCAGTGGTCACCCCCGGTCTCTGTCTTATGCATGGGTAATAAACCACCCCCCATCTGCGCTGCTCTTCCCTGAGAATCACACCCTGTGCCCGCCCGACACCTCCCTTTCGCCCTATTCACTACCGCACCCTCTGACACTCCTTTTCCTCTGTGTCCGATTGTCCAGGCCGGTCCTAGGGTATCAGCTAGCCCTGCAGATGTAGTTTATGGCCCCAGCTGTAAAGAATCACCCCTCTTCAAAGGAGTTATAGTAGATCAAGGCCCACACTCGATGAGATCCGTCACAGCAGACGCGTTCCTATTATCTGAAAACCATCCTGTATTGTGATTGGGGAGGGGACCGAGCCTGAAGCGGAAGATTCCAGGGATGACTCTTTGTACATCAAAGTTTTTACAATTATGTGTCACATTAAAAATATATAGCACTCCAACAAAGTAGTAAGATTATAAAACTTTAATAACTTATAAATATATACAAGAAAACAAAAACAGTAATAACATATAAACATTTTTAGGGAAAAACAACGAAGTAGCGGTCGGCTGTGCGAATAGTCCCAACGCAGCACAACGTCCAGATTTCTGGCGTGGGGCGTCGCGGGGGGTGGGTCATCAGTAGCAAACTGTTGTGCGAATAGTTCCAAGGCAGCAGAACGATGGCACCAAGGTGATGTCCAGTAAGTTGCCGCACTGGTTTTGGTATCCTACAATGCTGCTCCGAATAACGGCGTGGGGCGCCCCGGGGGAGGCGGCGTGAACGGGCCTCTCCAGGTGGAGTGTCATCTGTTGTAGTGGGGCGCCCCTTTACCGTTTCAGTTGCCATTCCGTCCGTTTTTGGTCCACTGTGTCAAAAGCCGCAATTCAGCTGAGTTGCGCCCACTCTTGCGGTGCAGCGATAGGCGGCTGTCACAGGACTCTCAAAATGGCGGCAGGCTGTTTCCTTTTTGGGCCTGGTCCACTGAAATGGCCCTGGGACACCTTGGAAATCGGACGCTTGTCTGCTAGGTCTTGGACCCCATTCTCGAAAGCGTCCCCTCAGCCTTGAGGATTTATCAAAAGTTTTGGGGGCCCCCGACTCCTGTAGGCTTCTGGTGGGGAGCGGTTGCCATGATTGCTCGCGGAATGACCACGACGGAGCTACGAGATGGTGGTGCTCTCATGCTGAAGCCAGCTTCAGTCTGAAACATCCAGAAACAAGGTGGGGCTTTCATCGTTTGGGAAAAAAAAAAGTTTTCATCCAATGAAAAGTGTTGTTTTTAGGTCATATGATCAAGCCTTCCATCATTAGGAAACCAAAAGTAAAATGAACCAATGAAAAGTTTTATAAACAAGTCACATGACCTGTTATGCGGCATAGGGTATAAAATGCGGAGAAAATACGTTGGCACGTGAGGCGGCGTCAGTAGCGGACCGATGTGCGAATAGGCCGAAGGCAATACAACGCGCCAAGATCCGGATGGCACCGAGGTGGTGTCCAGCAAGTTGCAGCACTGGTGTGGCCATCCTACAATGCTGAAAGTCGGCGTGGGGCGCCCCGTTGGCCTGTGAGTTTGCGTCAGTAGCGGACCGATGTGCGAATAGGCCGAAGGCAGCGCAACAATATTTTCGGAATAGAAGACACCACAAGGCGCTGAGATGCCAAGATCCGGATGGCACCGAGGTGGTGTCTAGCAAGTTGTGGCACTGGTGTGGCCATCCTACAATGGTAAAAGTCGGCGTGGGGCGCCCTGTTGGCCTGTGAAATGGTGTCAGTAGCGGACTGATGTGCGAATGGGGCCAAAGGCAGCGCAACAATATTTTCTGACTGACACCACAAGGCGCTGAGATGCCAAGATCCGGATGGCACCGAGGTGATGTCTAAGTTGCGGACCGATGTGCGAATGGGGTCAAAGGCAGCGCAACAATATTTTCTGTATGGAAGATACCACTAGGCGTTGAGATGCCAAGATCCGGATGGCACCGAGGTGATGTCTAGCAAGTTGCTGTACTGGTGTGGTCATCCTACAATGCTGAAAGTCGGCGTGGGGCGCCCCATTAGCCTGTGAGATGGCGTCAGTAGCGGACCGATGTGCGAATAGGCCGAAGGCAGCACAACGCGCCAAGATCCGGATGTCACCGTGGTGGTTTCATAGTTGAGAGGCACTTCATCTGCAGTGGGGCGCCGAGATCCGGATGGCACCGAGGTGATGTCTAGCAAGTTGCTGTACTGGTGTGGTCATCCTACAATGCTGAAAGTCGGCGTGGGGCGCCCCATTAGCCTGTGAGATGGCGTCAGTAGCGGACCGATGTGCGAATGGGGCCAAAGGCAGCGCAACAATATTTTCTGAAGAGAAGACACCAAAAGGCGCTGAGATTCCAAGATCCGGATGGCACCGAGGTGGTGTCTAGGAAGCTATGCAGTTGAGTTGTGTGCGCACTTGCGGCGAATAGGTCGAAGGCAGCATAACAATGTTTTCTGAATAGAAGACACCACAAGGCGTTGAGATTCGGTTACCACCGAGGTGATGTCTAGCAAGTTGCCGCACTGGTGTGGCCATCCTACAATACTGCTCCGAATAACGGCGTGGGGTGCCCGAAGGGGGGGGGGGGAGGCGGCGTGAACGGGCCTTCCTAGGTGGAGGCTCGTCTGCTGTAGTGGGGCGCCCCTTTACCGTTTCAGTTGCCATTCAGCTGAGTTTCGGCTGCTCTTGATGCTACAGCGACAGGCGGCTGCAACAGGACTCTCAAAATGGCGGCCTGTTCTTTGGATTTGGGCCTGGTCCACTAAAATGGCTCTGGGACACCTTAGAACTCGGACGCTCAATTTTTTTTTTCCTTTCCTGTACATGCAAAAAAAGGTAAATGCCCGGTACGTTACACGCTTCATCTGCCACGATGAACTCTCCAGAGGAACCGAAAAAAAATATAGTTATGGTAACTATACCATGCATCGTCATATGGAGAGGTGGCACCAATTAATTATAGTGCTGCATAAAAGAGAGATTTGGAGGAGAACCCTTGACCTGCTAGTACATTCATCAAAGAAGTGGCACTGACAGCATCAGAGGCAAGGGAAACGGTCCCAAATATTTAGAAGAACTTTGGAAAGATTAAAATGACATGTTTAGATTGTGGCAAATTAATTTCATGTGGACAGATGAGTGTTACTCTAATAAATACAGCATATGAACATCATCATAGTCGATGGTTGGTAGAGACATTTTGACTATATCCTGGACCTGCCCGTCCTCGACCAAAATGGCGCCGGAATAAATGGGACTCGTAACTCCTTGTTGTGTACTGGTTGCAGAACCTTGAAATCACGAGATACGTATGCAGTTTTGAAGCACATGGCGGGCGGGGACGAGAATTGATTGAATATTTCGACATCCCTATTGATATTAAGTTCTGATGTGTTATTGATTACTGTACTATTGAAAGTTCGAATTAACGTCACCGATGGTACTTGCCCGCAAATGTATATCTAGATAATTTTATTGTAACTGGCCCTGTCGTATTTTAATTATAAAATGTACGTCCACCGATTCCGTAACTGTTAGACACCTTAGTTCTTGCAACCTAATGGCCCGCCCGTTACGTTCCTCTACAGTGTAAATGTCTACCCATCATATACGATTACAGTTTGCTCCGTGGCCGGCCCACGTGGTTATAGGCTCGTATTTGTATAATGAAATTTTCACAATAAAGGTTTTTAAAAGAAAACATGGTAGTAGTATATACATTGGTAAAGTTTTTAATAATAGTCACTGTTTTAGAATCAGTAAAAGGCAAGTGAAATAAAGCAGACCAATTACATGAAGGGTAAAAGGTATAATTCGAAGGAACGCAGTAAAGATAAATGGTCAAGGGCTGTTGTGTTTTCTACTCCTGCAACATAAAGTGATCGATAAGAATCTCATATTCAGGCGTATCGGCGACTAAGACAGCAGGTCGACCCTCTTTTGCTCAACGGCTCCGTCATGGGACGAAGAAACGCTCTTTTTCTCGAAAAAAGAATATATTTTACTTGCAGGACAGTTGTACATTTTCCGGGAAAGTACATTAGCCTGGAACATTATAACATATATTTAAGAAAAAATAATGTTCGGAAGTAATAAAAAGCATAATTTTTAGGTCATATGACCAAGCCTTTCATCATTAGAATAAGAAAAGTAAAATGAACCAATGAAAAGTTTTATTAACAAGTCACATGACTTGTTATGCTTACGTTACGCGCTGCGCGCCCCGGATGACTTCCGGATGCGCTAACGCGGCGCGTCATATGACGCATTACGCGTCAACGCAAGTCCAGAATATAGTCAAAATGTCTCCACCAACCAGCGGTTGGAACACAACCCCTTTCAGCAGGCTAAATAGTTCTGTTAAATGACAACAGAAGGGACAGGCAACAAGAACCATCAGTCAAAGAGGGGAGGGCTAGTTCTTCTCTACCGGGTTACATTGGGGCGCTACCGGAACTGATCGAATTGGTAGTCTACAGTGTTTCTGGATATTCAGACTGAAGCTGGGGTTAGCATGAGAGCAGCACCATTTCGTAGCTCCGTCGTGGCCATTCCGCAACCAATCATGGCAGCCGCTCTTTATCGTTATTTTGGGCGGGGTGGGTGGCGGAGCCAAGCTGTTTTGCAGCCATCATTGTGTGGAGTTCAGTTCATCTCACTAGTTTTGTATTTGTCATGAGGGGTTGTTCCTAATGTTTCTATTTTAGCGAGGTCAAAAAGAGATCCCATTAGTGGCCTACTGATTTTGCTCGATTCCTTTTCTTTTTTTTTTTACACGATTTTTCGTTATCTGCGAAGACTAAACAGAGTATTGCGACTCTGTGTTTGTTTGTAAATAGAGAATGAACCAAAGAGAACCAATTCTAAAACAGTAAATACTTGGATAACAATCAATCAAATGGAGAGGGAAGCAGGCACGACGTATTACAACGGGGGCAAAGGCCTGCGTTAACTACCCTTCACTATGTGCAAAGAGAGAGTACTCCTAATAGAAATGAGGGGGGGGGGCACCATTCAAAGCAGATCAGTGTGCATAAACACGAAAATGTTTTCACTTACCACGTACTTGACATTCGACAGCTTATGATATTTGCTATTAAAAAACCATTGAAATTCACTGAAAAAACCATAGGTTATAGACCATATATAGTTAGGAATTAGCATTTACAAAACCTTGAAAATTCACTGAAAAAACCATAGGTTATAGACCATATATAGTTAGGAATTAGCATTTAAAAAACCTTATTTTACTCACACAAAACCATTGAAATTCCATATATAGTTAGTTGCACTAACTATATATCGCGCACCCGCAATCCACTGCTGATCATGTCACATATTACATCATTCATGACATGGTCAGTGACATCACTGATGACATCTCAAATGACATCACTGATGAGATCACTGATGACATCATCCAGTGACTGTGTGTTTCTGTAAAGTTTAAATATGTTTTACATATTGAAGAATGAGTAGATGTATAAGTGTCTGGACGAAGGATTTAGTAGGTGCATGACTGAATGTATGAGTGAGTGATTAAATGTGTCTCACTGAGTGCATGGGTTAGTGACTAAACTGTCTTAATTTGTGCATCATTATGTCTGTTGTTCTGTAAACTGCTGCATGTGTTGATCAGTAGCTATATGATTAACTATATGGGTTATTGATTGATTGTCCAAGTATTTGTATGGGAGACTGAGTGTGTGTGTGGCTGGCTGGGAGGTGTGTGACTCTGTGCAGATCAATGTGTACTTTTATCAATGATTGTATAAGAAAGTAAGTATGTGTTAGTATATGTTTGAAAATGTAAGGTGCTCTATGTTTAACTGTATAGACAAGAAAATGGAAGTGTGATTGATTCTTTACAGGACTGACTAGGTGTGTGAGTAACTCCATGGATGAGTGGCAGAGTCTGAGTGTCTGTATAGGTGTATGAGTGCATATGATAGTGTTGTAAAGATGAGTGATTGTATGTATGAGTGATTGTATGTATGAATGATTGTATGGGTGAATGAGTGAATGTGTGTGTAGACGTAGGAATCAGTGAGTACGTATGTAGTAACTAGTATTGGTGTGTCAATGGTTTCAAAAATTATACTCTGTATTTAACACTGGGTGAAACAGAGGTTATATTAAAATGTGAGGAGATGCATTGTATTGTCACATGAATGATATCATCAGTGATGTGGTCATTGATGTCAAATGAGATGTCATCAGTGATGTCATCAGTGATGTCATTTGAGATGTCATCAGTGATGTCATCAGTGATGTCACTGACCATGTCATGAATGATGTAATATGTGACATCATCAGCAGTGGATTGCGGGTGCGCGATATATAGTTAGTGCAACTAACTATATATGGAATTTCAATGGTTTTGTGTGAGTAAAATAAGGTTTTTTAAATGCTAATTCCTAACTATATATGGTCTATAACCTATGGTTTTTTCAGTGAATATATATATACATGCAACAAGAACTTCCTTCACGAAAAAGAAAGCAGGCAGAGGCCACAGCAGGGGAAGTTCAAGGAAGCCATTTATTCAAGAGAAAAACGGGCGAATGCATTTCGGCATAGGTTTGCCTTCTTCATAAATGTAAATGTACAGGAATTTATATAGCGCAAATCACCAAGCGGTTTCTAAGCGCTTGCTTAGGGAACCCGTCCTGGTATTCCCCTGTGAGATAACCCCAGCAGGGTATCCGCAAGGTGAAAGCCAGGCATCCCGCCGCGAGGGGCCGTTGTGGTGATTAAGCAAGCTATTGCCCAGAGTCGCAGAGTGTGAACCCGTGAATCGAGTAGGCACCGGAGCGAGAATTGTCGCGTCCATGGACATTTTAGGACTCAAGACCCCGCCGAGCCGGGAATTGAACCCTGGTCCCGGGCTGACCTCTGCTTCCAGGTCTGCCTCCTCTAACCAGTGAACCACACTTCTCTTCAGCGCCCCAGTAGTCAGGAAGCTGTCCTTTGCTTTGCTGAGTGTCCTGCCCTCCTTTTGAAAGTTCAAAGGGGCTCCGCCCCCATTGATGTTAGCACACCTGTTGCCTGTCCTACGATCTTACAATGGACTGCAACACCCAGAATACCCTGTTAGGAACCCAGGTAAGATGCGCTGGGGGAAATGCTGCCAAGTGGTTTGCAGGACACTGCGCAAAGGGAAAGCCGAATTTTCCTGCTTGTTATTCAAGTGATGGTAGCCTCCTCGGGTCCCCAACTGCTCCAACCTCACTGTAAGGAAGTCCAATAAGCGGGGGCAGAGAGACAGTGCTCGCCGCCCAGTGCGCGGTAAATACCACACAACCGCCAGCTTCTCCCCCCACACAGCGAGGCGGGCCCAGGCTGTCCGATAACTCGGAAAACAAAGACTGTCAAACAGTAGGGTGCCAGTGAAGTCCGGGCCACTTTGAGGAGCAGGGGCCCCTGAAACACGTCTCTGGCCGACGTGAATTGTATGCAACAAGAACTTCCTTCACGAAAAAGAAAGCAGGCAGAGGCCACAGAACCACCAGGGAGGCTGATGGTTTCATCGATTAATGGACTAACAGAAAATATGTCTAAATTTATTGCCAGTTTTTTATTTCCCCTAGTGGTCCAATTGAAATCTCACGTGAAAGACACTAAAGATTTTTTATCTAAAATAGAGGATTTGGTTTGGGATCCAACATATGTACTGATGGTATTGGACATAACCAGTTTGTACACCAACATCAAGCACAAACTGGGGATAACGCCTGTTGAACATTTTCTCAATAAGAGACCGGCAAGATTTGCATTACATAACTGCATGCTATTGGAGTTCGTTGAATTCTGTTTGACAAATAACATCTTCCTGTTCGATGACCAACTGTATACACAGGTGTCTGGGACAGCGATGGGCACCTGCTTTGCTCCCAGCTACGCAAACTTGTTCGTGGGCTGGTGGGAGGAGCGGGTGCCCATGGCACTCGAGACAAACGGACAGGAGACAGGTAGGGTAGTGAGGTGGTACCGGTATATTGATGACCTCTTCATCGTGTGGCAAGGGACGATGGAGATGGCTCAGAAATATACCGAGGTCCTGAACAACAACACCTGCAACTTGGACTTCTCGGGGACAGTTAGTCCAGTGGCAGTGGACTATCTGGACCTGAGAGTGTTTGTTGAGCAGGGCAAGCTACACACCTCACTATACCGTAAAACCACAGCAGGGAACTCCATCTTAAGGGCAGACAGCAACCATCCCGTAAAACTCATACAGAGTATCCCCTACGGGGAATTACTCAGACTGAAGAGAAATAGTAGTAGGGATGAGGATTTTGAAGTCGCAGCAAAAGATTGCATTGAGAGATTCACAGTGAGAGGGTATGAGATGCACTCCCTAACCAAATCACTGACAAAATTAAGGAAGATACCAAAGGGCTAGCCTACTACAAACTAAAACTAAGAACATGAAATCAGATACAGGTGGGAAATTTCGGATGATAACATCATATTCCACCGAATCGCGAAATCTTAGAAGAATACTTGCCAAAAATTGGCATATTCTTCTAACTGATCCCGTAATTAAGGAAGACATCCCCCCTAAACCCCAAATAACTTTCCGCAAAGCAAGATCACTCAGAGACACCCTGGTAAGAAGTCATTTTGAGAAAAAGAAACCTAAGAAAAACACACTGACTGAAATGAAAGGCTTCTTTCCCTGCGGAAAATGCAAAGCCTGCGCAGGGAGCAAAAGGACATTGCCATATTGGGTGGCCGGGGCAGAAATGGCAAAGCCCATAAAGAAATTCCTTACGTGCAGCACACCTTTTGCTGTATATTGTCTTGTCTGCCTGTGCGGCCTAAGATACGTGGGCAGCACAATTCATCCGCTAAAAATCAGAATATTGGAGCATCAAAGAGCGATTGAGAGAGTAGACCCCTCCTACCCAGTCGCAAGACATTTTGATGAAGTACACAACAGAGACAGGAGCAACTTACAATATATTGGACTTGACAGCATTCCAGCAAGCGTGAGAGAGGGCGATAGGTTAAAACAACTAAGACATCTGGAGTCCAGATACATAATAGATTTGATGACTAAGGTACCATTAGGGCTTAACAGCGGAGAAGAACTATCTGTACATCTAGGGAAATAAACAGCTAAGAAAGTCATGTAGAATCTATGATAGGTGGGATGCTCCGCAATAATTGAGAACCTTTGCCGTTTACAGCTATAGATATGGACATCATATAAGGAGAGCAAGAGTTGCTCGGATTAAGAAAATTATGCATGTATTTTTGTATTTCTTGTGTCTTTCGTGTTTTCAGTCACTGCGGTTTTGCCCATCTGGTCTGGTCAAAATGTGATGAAATGAGACTGCAATACGGATTGTATTTGACTATTGAAACTGAGCCTCTAACTTTGATAGTTTATAAACGTATAATTTGTCATTTAAGAAAACAATGGGGATATGATGATAAAACAGTGGCAATGGTGAGGTTTTTCTGGTTAGCATAAGGAATTAGGGACACAGGCCGCTGTATGGCCATACAGCTTGAAGAATAATCCCGTAGAGGCTGCCGATATGCTATATCCAAATCCCTGTATAAGGGTCAAACAGGAGTTACACGCCGATCCACGGCGGAATTTTGATTAATGTATATACATTAGATATCTAACAATCTGGCAATTTGCCAGATGTAGAATATTAATTTAAGCATAAAGTGATGCGATCTTGAAAACATCTGAAATATTAAAAAAATATTTAAAATAATCTTGAGGCATGCCCAGAAACGGGATGACAGGCCGATTCACTGCAATATACCTGACGGTAAAGTCTTGCAAAGCGCATTCAGAGTGATAAATGTGTAAACAACTTCATGTCCATTAAATGGTTTAAATTTGCTTATTCCAATATGGCGCGACTATTTGCAAGAATGTTGTAAGTCCCCTTTTTGATGTAATGCACCGACCATTATCATGTGATATCCCTTAAAACACTGTTGCTCGGCGCGCGATAATCGACACTGACAAAGGCTTGTAGCCGAAACTGGTTTGTCGACTCTGTGTAAATAAACAGGAGAGCTAAATCAACGTGCCTACGAGTGCTGTTTTCTGACAGGAGTTTGAGGATTGGGAGCCACATGTGATTGCGGGGGTCCTGCCACCGCAGACTGCACCAACCCGCGAGTGACCCGTCTAATGCAGCAGGACTTGGAGCTTGGAGTGTTTAAAGACGGGCACCGCTGCAACCGCCAATGCGCCAGAAGACACGGGACAAGACACGGGAGAAGAGGATTACTGACGACAAGAAGAGCGAGCATTAATCGTCGAGCTATCCGAGGCTGAAAAAACCTCCACCTCCCCCTCCCCAAGGTGAGCGCACTCAAAATATTTGAACGGCGGCGCAGCAGAACAACAGGGCGACCGAAGGTGCATGTTGATATATACTTTCCTGAAAGACAGAGTGACGAGTGATATTTCTCACAGGACATGTACTGTGAAAATGCGCGCAGAGATGCAGCGAAGGGGATGTTCAAAAGACAAGACACAGTAACTGCAACTACAAGCGCACAGCCCCCACAACAGCATATCAAAACAAAATTGGATGAACAACTAATCAAGCTAGAAAGACTATATGAGCGCGAGGTGCGCAAATGGTGGGAGGCAACGAGCCTCCAAAGATATATTGATGACAAGAGGGTACCCAGAGGGCTCCGGGTATATACCATCCCCTCGTATGAAAACCCAGATCCCCAGATACTAACAGACTGGGCTGAACACACAGCGAGTTAATGCAACGGAACACTGCGCATATTAGTCAGATACGCCTGGAGTGATCGGGAAAAGGCGCTAGCAGAATTTACAATATTAGAAGAAGAACTATCAAAAGAAGAAGAAGCCAGTAAAATAGCAGTTTTGAAGGATCAAATGAAAAGCAGGCTGACCAGATACGAGGACAAGATCAAGACTAGGAAACAAGAAAAATACACGAGAGATGAAAATTATTATTTACAAGGCAGAGTGCTAACCTTTGCAAAAAAATACGACGCACCGAGAAAGGAAGTATTCCGGAAGAAGGCTTTGGGGATAACCTCACCTGAAGTCACCTCTGAATCTGACGTGACGGACAATGAGGCAGTGGTAAATCAGCAAAAGAGACCCGCAGCAGGAAGAGCAAAGGGAGGTCAAACTGCATCTCCTCCCCATTTTCACGACGAGTGCAATGTAATTCACCAAGCCTGACTATGAGGGGGCAAGGTAAAGCCATCAGAAAGTCAAACCGAAGGACCCGTCGGGCAGGAGGCGGCCGGAAGAGGACGAGGGCAACCTTGGAAAAACAAGAAAAAGACCTACAGACGTTAAGATCAAAAGATAACTTAACGGTAGTAAATTTGACACAAAGAACATTGACTGAAGCAGTAGAAAAACTTCTGAGCCTGGGGCTAAGCTTCTGCCCAAACAACAAAATTGAATATACCCAAACGAGAATCGACCTGAATGGCTTTGTAAGGAAGCTTAAACTTCACAAGTACCACAAAATTAGATCAGTATCAAAAGGTCCAAAAATGATAATGAAAAGAATGACAGCCACTGATATATTATCATGTGATGACCTAAGAAGTGTGGAAAATCTTGAAGATTTAAGACTAGAGAAAGATACACAAGGCTCACAAGATCTTACCATGGTTGATAAAGCAAGAATGAACAATATAGAACAAGAAAGGGAAGAAAGTGCATTCAAACCAGCTTCAATTTTCTGCCCAGCAATGCCATGGGATGCAATTGATGCATCCTCGGAAACAGTGTTGAAAGAACTGGTGGCCATGAGAGGGAATCAGAGAACCTCGAAATGGGATGATAACATCTCTCCACAAGAAAGGAATGCATTAAAGACTTTACAGGAAGATGAAGAAACTATCATTAAACCCTCTGATAAGGGCGGAAACGTCGTGCTTTTAACAAGAGATTATTACCGCAAAGAGACTTTAAGACAATTATTGGATACTCAGTACTATCGAAAAACAGGTACTGAAAAATATAATGAGAGTGTACAACAATATGATGAACTTGTAAGCAAATGGTACAAAAGATCAATGCTTGGGAGTGAAGAAAATATCTTCTTGCGAAGCAATAACCCGACAATACCCACCTTCTACCATCTACCCAAACTGCATAAAAATGCCACAGAACCACCAGGGAGGCTGATCGTTTCATCGATTAATGGACTAACAGAAAATATGTCTAAATTTATTGCCAGTTTTTTATTTCCCCTAGTGGTCCAATTGAAATCTCACGTGAAAGACACTAAAGATTTTTTATCTAAAATTGAGGATTTGGTTTGGGATCCAACATATGTACTGATGGTATTGGACATAACCAGTTTGTACACCAACATCAAGCACAAACTGGGGATAACGCCTGTTGAACATTTTCTCAATAAGAGACCGGCAAGATTTGCATTACATAACTGCATGCTATTGGAGTTCGTTGAATTCTGTTTGACAAATAACATCTTCCTGTTCGATGACCAACTGTATACACAGGTGTCTGGGACAGCGATGGGCAACTGCTTTGCTCCCAGCTACGCAAACTTGTTCGTGGGCTGGTGGGAGGAGCGGGTGCCCATGGCACTCGAGACAAACGGACAGGAGACAGGTAGGGTAGTGAGGTGGTACCGGTATATTGATGACCTCTTCATCGTGTGGCAAGGGACGATGGAGATGGCTCAGAAATATACCGAGGTCCTGAACAACAACACCTGCAACTTGCACTTCTCGGGGACAGTTAGTCCAGTGGCAGTGGACTATCTGGACCTGAGAGTGTTTGTTGAGCAGGGCAAGCTACACACCTCACTATACCGTAAATCCACAGCAGGGAACTCCATCTTAAGGGCAGACAGCAACCATCCCGTAAAACTCATACAGAGTATCCCCTACGGGGAATTACTCAGACTGAAGAGAAATAGTGGTAGGGATGAGGATTTTGAAGTCGCAGCAAAAGATTGCATTGAGAGATTCACAGTGAGAGGGTATGAGAAGCACTCCCTAACCAAATCACTGACAAAAGTAAGGAAGATACCAAGGGCTAGCCTACTACAAACTAAAACTAAGAACATGAAATCAGATTCAGGTGGGAAATTTCGGATGATAACATCATATTCCACCGAATCGCAAAATCTTAGAAGAATACTTGCCAAAAATTGGCATATTCTTCTAACTGATCCCGTAATTAAGGAAGACATCCCCCCTAAGCCCCAAATAACTTACCGCAAAGCAAGATCACTCAGAGACACCCTGGTAAGAAGTCATTTTGAGAAAAAGAAACCTAAGAAAAACACACTGACTGAAATGAAAGGCTTCTTTCCCTGCGGAAAATGCAAAGCCTGCGCAGGGAGCAAAAGGACATTGTCATATTGGGTGGCCGGGGCAGAAATGGCAAAGCCCATAAAGAAATTCCTTAGGTGCAGCACACCTTTTGCTGTATATTGTCTTGTCTGCCCGTGCAGCCTAAGATACGTGGGCAGCACAATTCATCCGCTAAAAATCAGAATATTGGAGCATCAAAGAGCGATTGAGAGAGTAGACCCCTCCTACCCAGTCGCAAGACATTTTGATGAAGTACACAACAGAGACAGGAGCAACTTACAATATTTTGGACTTGACAGCATTCCAGCAAGCGTGAGAGAGGGCGATAGGTTAAAACAACTAAGACATCTGGAGTCCAGATACATAATAGATTTGATGACTAAGGTACCATTAGGGCTTAACAGCGGAGAAGAACTAGCTGTACATCTCGGGAAATAAACAGCTAAGAAAGTCATGTAGAATCTATGATAGGTGGGATGCTCCGCAATAATTGAGAACCTTTGCCGTTTACAGCTATAGATATGGACATCATATAAGGAGAGCAAGAGTTGCTCGGATTAAGAAAATTATGCATGTATTTTTGTATTTCTTGTGTCTTTTGTGTTTTCAGTCACTGCGGTTTTGCCCATCTGGTCTGGTCAAAATGTGATGAAATGAGACTGCAATACGGATTGTATTTGACTATTGAAACTGAGCCTCTAACTTTGATAGTTTGTAAACGTATAATTTGTCATTTAAGAAAACAATGGGGATATGATGATAAAACAGTGGCAATGCTGAGGTTTTTCTGGTTAGCATAAGGAATTAGGGACACAGGCCGCTGTATGGCCATACAGCTTGAAGAATAATCCTGTAGAGGCTGCCGATATGCTATATCCAAACCCCTGTATAAGGGTCAAACAGGGGTTACACGCCGATCCACGGTGGAATTTTGATTAATGTATTTACATTAGATATCTAACAATCCGGCAATTTGCCAGATGTAGAATATTAATTTAAGCATAAAGTGATGCGATCTTGAAAACATCTGAAATATTAAAAAAATATTTAAAATAATCTTGAGGCATGCCCAGAAACGGGATGACAGGCCGATTCACGGCAATATACCTGACGGTAAAGTCTTGCAAAGCGCATTCAGAGTGATAAATGTGTAAACACCTTCATGTCCATTAAATGGTTTAAATTTGCTTATTCCAATATGGCGCGACTATTTGCAAGAATGTTGTAAGTCCCCTTTTTAATGTAATGCACCGACCATTATCATGTGATATCCCTTAAAACACTGTTGCTCGGCGCGCGATAATCGACACTGACGAAGGCTTGCAGCCGAAAGTCGTTTGTCGACTCTGTGTAAATAAACAGGAGAGCTAAATCAACGTGCCTACGAGTGCTGTTTTCTGACAGGAGTTTGAGGATTAGGAGCCACATGTGATTGCGGGGGTCCTGCCACCGCAGACTGCACCCACCCGCGAGTGACCCGTCTAATGCAGCAGGACTTGGAGCTTGGAGTGTTTAAAGACGGGCACCGCAGCAACCGCCAATGCGCCAGAAGACACGGGACAAGACACGGGAGAAGAGGATTACTGACGACGAGAAGAACGTGCATTATTCGTCGAGCTATCCAAGGCTGAAAAAACCTCCACCTCCCCCTCCCCAAGGTGAGCGCACTCAAAATATTTGAACGGCGACGCAGCAGAACAGCAGGGTGACAGTAGGTGCATGTTGATATATACTCTCCTGAAAGACAGAGTGACGAGTGATATTTCTCACAGGACATGTACTGTGAAAATGCGCGCAGAGATGCAGCGAAGGGGATGTTCAAAAGACAAGACACAGTAACTGCAACTACAAGCGCACAGCCCCCACAACAGCATATCAAAACAAAATTGGATGAACAACTAATCAAGCTAGAAAGACTATATGAGCGCGAGGTGCGCAAATGGTGGGAGGCAACGAGCCTCCAAAGATATATTGATGACAAGAGGGTACCCAGAGGGCTCCGGGTATATACCATCCCCTCGTATGAAGACCCAGATCCCCAGTTACTAACAGACTAGGCTGAACACACAGCGAGTTAATGCGAAGGAACACTGCGCATATTAGTCAGATACGCCTGGAGTGATCGGGAAAAGGCGCTAGCAGAAATTAGAATATTAGAAGAAGAACTATCAAAAGAAGAAGAAGCCAGTAAAATAGCAGTTTTGAAGGATCAAATGAAAAGCAGGCTGACCAGATACGAGGACAAGATCAAGACTAGGAAACAAGAAAAATACACGAGAGATGAAAATGATTATTTACAAGGCAGAGTGCTAACCTTTGCAAAAAAATATGACGCACCGAGAAAGGAAGTATTCCGGAAGAAGGCTTTGGGGATAACCTCACCTGAAGTCACCTCTGAATCTGACGTGACGGACAATGAGGCAGTGGTAAATCAGCAAAAGAGACCCGCAGCAGGAAAAGCAAAGGGAGGTCAAACTGCATCTCCTCCCCATTTTCACGACGAGTGCAATGTAATTCACCAAGCCTGACTACGAGGGGGCAAGGTAAAGCCACCAGAAAGTCAAAACGAAGGACCCGTCGGGCAGGAGGCGGCCGGAAGAGGACGAGGGCAACCTTGGAAAAACAAGAAAAAGACCTACAGACGTTAAGATCAAAAGATAACTTAACGGTAGTAAATTTGACACAAAGAACATTGACTGAAGCAGTAGAAAAACTTCTGAGCCTGGGGCTAAGCTTCTGCCCAAACAACAAAATTGAATATACCCAAACAAGAATAGACCTGAATGGCTTTGTAAGGAAGCTTAAACTTCACAAGTACCACAAAATTAGATCAGTATCAAAAGGTCCAAAAATGATAATGAAAAGAATGACAGCCACTGATATATTATCATGTGATGACCTAAGAAGTGTGGAAAATCTTGAAGATTTAAGACTAGAGAAAGATACACAAGGCTCACAAGATCTTACCATGGTTGATAAAGCAAGAATGAACAATATAGAACAAAAAAGGGAAGAAAGTGCATTCAAACCAGCTTCAACTTTCTGCCCAGCAATGCCATGGGATGCAATTGATGCATTCTCGGAAACAGTGTTGAAAGAACTGGTGGCCATGAGAGGGAATCAGAGAACCTCGAAATGGGATGATAACATCTCTCCACAAGAAAGGAATGCATTAAAGACTTTACAGGAAGATGAGGAAACTATCATTAAACCCTCTGATAAGGGCGGAAACGTTGTGCTTTTAACAAGAGATTATTACCGCAAAGAGACTTTAAGACAATTACTGGATACTCAGTACTATCGAAAAACAGGTACTGAAAAATATAATGAGAGTGTACAACAGTATGATGAACTTGTAAGCAAATGGTACAAAAGATCAATGCTTGGGAGTGAAGAAAATATCTTCTTGCGAAGCAATAACCCGACAATACCCACCTTCTACCATCTACCCAAACTGCATAAAAATGCCACAGAACCACCAGGGAGGCCGATCGTTTCATCAATTAATGGACTAACAGAAAATATGTCTAAATTTATTGCCAGTTTTTTATTTCCCCTAGTGGTCCAATTGAAATCTCACGTGAAAGACACTAAAGATTTTTTTATCTAAAATAGAGGATTTGGTTTGGGATCCAACATATGTACTGATGGTATTGGACATAACCAGTTTGTACACCAACATCAAGCACAAACTGGGGATAACGCCTGTTGAACATTTTCTCAATAAGAGACCGGCAAGATTTGCATTACATAACTGCATGCTATTGGAGTTCATTGAATTCTGTTTGACAAATAACATCTTCCTGTTCGATGACCAACTGTATACACAGGTGTCTGGGACAGCGATGGGCACCTGCTTTGCTCCCAGCTACGCAAACTTGTTCGTGGGCTGGTGGGAGGAGCGGGTGCCCATGGCACTCGAGACAAACGGACAGGAGACAGGTAGGGTAGTGAGGTGGTACCGGTATATTGATGACCTCTTCATCGTGTGGCAAGGGACGATGGAGATGGCTCAGAAATATACCGAGGTCCTGAACAACAACACCTGCAACTTGCACTTCTCGGGGACAGTTAGTCCAGTGGCAGTGGACTATCTGGACCTGAGAGTGTTTGTTGAGCAGGGCAAGCTACACACCTCACTATACCGTAAATCCACAGCAGGGAACTCCATCTTAAGGGCAGACAGCAACCATCCCGTAAAACTCATACAGAGTATCCCCTACGGGGAATTACTCAGACTGAAGAGAAATAGTGGTAGGGATGAGGATTTTGAAGTCGCAGCAAAAGATTGCATTGAGAGATTCACAGTGAGAGGGTATGAGAAGCACTCCCTAACCAAATCACTGACAAAAGTAAGGAAGATACCAAGGGCTAGCCTACTACAAACTAAAACTAAGAACATGAAATCAGATTCAGGTGGGAAATTTCGGATGATAACATCATATTCCACCGAATCGCGAAATCTTAGAAGAATACTTGCCAAAAATTGGCATATTCTTCTAACTGATCCCGTAATTAAGGAAGACATCCCCCCTAAACCCCAAATAACTTACCGCAAAGCAAGATCACTCAGAGACACCCTGGTAAGAAGTCATTTTGAGAAAAAGAAACCTAAGAAAAACACACTGACTGAAATGAAAGGCTTCTTTCCCTGCGGAAAATGCAAAGCCTGCGCAGGGAGCAAAAGGACATTGTCATATTGGGTGGCCGGGGCAGAAATGGCAAAGCCCATAAAGAAATTCCTTACGTGCAGCACACCTTTTGCTGTATATTGTCTTGTCTGCCCGTGCGGCCTAAGATACGTGGGCAGCACAATTCATCCACTAAAAATCAGAATATTCAATCAATCAGGAGTTTGTTAAAGCGCGACTACTCACCCGTAAGGGTCTCAAGGCGCTAGGGGTGGGGGGGATTTGGGGGGGGTGCAGGTTCCATTCCATCAAGGAGGGGGTCTGTCGAAGAGCCAGGTTTTGAGGTTTCTTGCGAAGATGGGGAGCGATGTTGTCTGTCTGAGGTGGAGCGGAAGGGCGTTCCATGCCTTGGCCGCGAGGAAGGAGAAGGAGCGGCCTCCCGATCTGGTCTTTCTGGTGCGGGGGACCACAGCGTAGGAAAGCTGGGCTGATCGTAGGGTCCTTTGGGGTGCGTGGAATTTGAGTCGGCTGTTCAGGTATGCTGGTCCGGTGCCGTGGAGGGCCTTGTGTGCGTGGGTGAGCATCTTAAAGGTGATTCTCGCCTCGACGGGGAGCCAGTGGAGTGTGCGCAGGTGCTGGGAGATGTGGCAGTGTTTTGGCAGGTTGAGGACCAGTCTTGCGGCGGCGTTCTGGATGTTCTGTAGCTTGCGGATGAGGTTTTTGTTTATTCCGGCGTAGAGTGCGTTGCCGTAGTCGAGTCTGCTGGTGACCAGGGCGTGAGTGACTGTCTTTCGGTGTTCGAGGGGGATCCATTTGAAGGTCTTACGAAGGAGGCGGAGCATCAAAGAGCGATTGAGAGAGTAGACCCCTCCTACCCAGTCGCAAGACATTTTGATTAAGTACACAACAGAGACAGGAGCAAATTACAATATTTTGAACTTGACAGCATTCCAGCAAGCGTGAGAGGGGGCGATAGGTTAAAACAACTAAGACGTCTGGAGTCCAGATACATAATAGATTTGATGACGAAGGTACCATTAGGGCTTAACAGCGGAGAAGAACTAGCTGTACATCTAGGGAAATAAACAGCTAAGAAAGTCATGTAGAATCTATGATAGGTGGGATGCTCCGCAATAATTGAGAACCTTTGCCGTTTACAGCTATAGATATGGACATCATATAAGGAGAGCAAGAGTTGCTCGGATTAAGAAAATTATGCATGTATTTTTGTATTTCTTGTGTCTTTTGTGTTTTCGGTCACTGCGGTTTTGCCCATCTGGTCTGGTCAAAATGTGATGAAATGAGACTGCAATACGGATTGTATTTGACTATTGAAACTGAGCCTCTAACTGCGATAGTTTATAAACTTATAATTTGTCATTTAAGAAAACAATGGGGATATGATGATAAAACAGTGGCAGTGCTGAGGTTTTTCTGGTTAGCATAAGGAATTAGGGACACAGGCCGCTGTATGGCCATACAGCTTGAAGAATAATCCCGTAGAGGCTGCCGATATGCTATATCCAAACCCCTGTATAAGGGTCAAACAGGGGTTACACGCCGATCCACGGCGGAATTTTGATTAATGTATATACATTAGATATCTAACAATCCGACAATTTGCCAGATGTAGAATATTAATTTAAGCATAAAGTGATGCGATCTTGAAAACATCTGAAATATTAAAAAAATATTTAAAATAATCTTGAGGCATGCCCAGAAACGGGATGACGGGCCGATTCACGCAATATACCTGACGGTAAAGGCTTGCAAAGCGCATTCAGAGTGATAAATGTGTAAACACCTTCATGTTCATTAAATGATTTAAATTTGCTTATTCCAATATGGCGCGACTATTTGCAAGAATGTTGTAAGTCCCCTTTTTGATGTAATGCACCAACCAGAATCATGTGATATCCCTTAAATACACTGTTGCTCGGCGCGCGATAATCGACACTGACGAAGACTTGCAGCCGAAACGCGTTTGTCGACTCTGTGTAAATAAACAGGAGAGCTAAATCAACGTGCCTACGAGTGCTGTTTTCCGACAGGAGTTTGAGGATTAGGAGCCACATATATATATATATATATATATATTACCTACTGGCGGCCGCCAGTAGTTAGTTATAGTTACGACCTAGTTTCCATAGGAAATCCACAACATTCTATTTGGAAAGCGTTTGGCGCCGGTGGACGAATCTTCATGAATTTCTCCAAGAAAATGGCATGCTCGGTTCTGCTCCTTCCCTGAAAGTTTGGGGGTGATTCCTCAAGTGGGGGCCGAAAAAAAAGGGGGGGTCCAAAAATGTGTTTTCCCCATGCAATTTTCCATAGGGACCTTTAGGCAGGGCTACAGCCCGAACGGCTGAACGGAATTACACGAAATTTGGCAGAGAGGTAGAGTTCTGTTCGCAGATTGTGCTTTTTGTTAAATGGTGTAAATCCGTTCAGTAGTTTCTGAGAAAATTGCAAGTAAAATCATAGCGATATCTAGAGTCGGAGTTCAGTACGCGTACTGAAATCTGTTCAATTACGAGCGCGAGCTGCATGCTGATTGGCTGTGAACTGTCTGTCAACACTCGAAACTAGGAAGTGTTGGCGGCCATCTTTGGCCACGCTAGAACCGAGTCACAAGAAAACAGTAAAACAACGTTGAGAAATAAGGAAAGGGGGTAGGGTAGAGCCCTCTGAGAGTATTCTGACCCTCTAGGCTTGCTTAGGGGGTTGTATATGGATGTTTAGGCTCTATTTTTTATTTTACTTTTTTTAGCGAAAAATCGCGGTGTACGCGTATGTATATACCTACAATTACGAGCAGGAGCTGCATGCTGATTGGATGTCAATACTCCAATCCAGGAAGTATTGGCAGCCATATTGTTTGTCGGAAGAGCAGAGCCACAAGAAAACAGTAAAACAAAGTTGAAAAATAAGGAAAGGGGGCAGGGTAGAAACATTCTGAGCCTATATTCTTGGTCAGGGTGTGGTACATGGATCTTTAGGCTCAATTTTTATTTAAAAAAAAATAAAAAATGGCGGGGTACTCGTGCAGTACTTGTACGCGGTGGAAAAGGTGAAAAAAAAAGTTGAAGTCCGTTTTATTTATTAGGTCCCAGGGGGGTAAATTACGGGGGCAATTTTTATTCATTAGGTCCCGGGGGGGGGTAAATTACGGGGGCAATTTTTCTGCATAATCGGGGCATGTAAGGTGCCCCGAGCACTGGTGAACGGCACTCCTCTGGTTTTATTTTGAAGTATGCGGGGGGGGTTACGGTCCTACTCCCCGCAGTCTCGGGGACCGGCACCCTTCAGGGCTTTTTAAAAAAAAAATATGTTTTGAGCTCTGTTGGACCCGGTCCTTTGGGCAGGTTCACCCCGAGACTTTTTTGCTTTTTCCCAGCCTGTTTTTGGAACCGGGGTTGGTGATTTTTAGGCCTCTGCGCACTTTTTCACTGTGGTACAGTGTAAAGTGCGTGTGCTCTCTGTGTATGTGTGGTGAGCAACCTGCCCTCCCATAGGAATGAATGGGGAATATGTATGCCATGGTAGATTCCTGATGCGTGGGGAGTGCAGGGTCGAGTTTGATATGTGTGAACTCGTGAGAATGAATGCTGCATAATGGTATATGCGGCATGGCTGTGTCTAGTCTAGAAGTGCCACTTTTAGAAGTTGGCATATTTGTGTAGTGAGTCTGCTGGCACGTGATTGGGTGATGAGCCTGGCCCAGGAGTGCCTGGGCCTGCTTGTGGATTTACTGTCTGGTTTGAGTGGGACAGGGGCTGCAGGGCCCCCGGAGGGGGTCGGAGCCAGCCCCAGGATGAAAGGCCCCCATCTGCTGTCAGGGATGGGAGGAAAGAGCATCTGTTGGTACCGGGATGTGCCTGTCAGCCCACCATGCTGGCTCTCCCTCCTGATGGCCCACTGTCACCTCTGACCTGAGGCTGACAGGAGAGGGAAACCAGATACACCCAGGGTTCAGGGCTCGCTAGCACAAAGACTTCAAAGACTTCAAAGCCTTTTCGGTGTATAAGAAGGGGCTGTGTCCCCCTCCAAAATGTTCTTGTTCTTGTCTTGTTCCTGTGGCTGACTTGAATCTAACAGGGGTGGGCCCTGCCCAGCCCCTGGATGCCTGGAGGACTTCTGGGGGACCCCTCTGCCTGTCCTGGAAGGATGGGGGGGACTTTGCTTTACCCTAGAGGGACTTAGCTGTATCCCCTGAAGGACTTTGCTGGACTTGTCCCTGTAGCACTGAGGGAGCGCTTCATTTGCATCTAGTGCTGAGAGAGCGCTTTATTGTACTTCTAGCGCTGGGAGCGCTGTGTTTATTCTCTTTAGCGCCTGTGAGCGCTTCACTGGGACAATAGCGCTTAGGAGTGCTTTATTCCCGATTATAGCGGTGGAAGCGCTCTGCTCATTTTCCTTAGCGCTTGGAAGCGCTTTATTTCCTATGGCCGGTGCCCACCCGGCATCTGGCCCGTAAAAGGAATCAGCCCCCGCCTGCCTGCCTAAAGGAGAAGGGCCGCTGCGCTGCCCGCAGCGACCCGGAAGCGGTTGGCCGGCCGGCCAATCCCAGCGCGGCCGGCCGGAAGTCCCGCCCCCGCAGTCCGGGGAAGAAGAAAGGAAGGCGCGGGAGATGGCGGCCGTGCGCGGGGCTCCTCTCGGCTGAGGGAGCCCCGAGGAGACGAGGCGGCCGGGTGACAGGGCTCCCGTGTGCCGAGGGAGCCCTGCAGAGACAGGAAGTCCGGCCGGCTGAGGAGAGGAGCCGGGAGAGCAGCGCCGGTGAAGGAGAGCCCAGCAGAGGAGCCCCGCCGAAGACAGCCCGGTGAGTGAGAGGGCTGGGTGCTCCGTGATGCTGCTGGCGGTACCAGGGGGGCACAAGGTCCAGAGCGGTCCCGAATGGCAGTGGACCGCTCCCACATAGAGGCGGTGGTACGGGAAGGGCGGCCCCGGTTGGCAGCGGGTCGCCCCAACGTAGGATGGAGCCCCAGTAAAGCCATGGGGCATTGCGTGCTTTGAGCCAGCGAGGCTCCAACGTCCAGGGGGCATTGGGTTGCCAGCCCAGCGGCCGCATCGTGGGGCATTTTGGACTGAGTCCCCCGAGAGGGACTCCCCGCCCGCAGTTGTGTGTGTTTTGAGCCCAGAGAGGCTCGGGGGCCAGGTGCTTGATGTCGAGCCCCCGAGGGAGGGCTCCAACGACCCCACAGTTGTTCTAAGAGCCTGCTAGGCTCAGGGGGCATATTTGTTCGGAGCCTGTGCGGCTCTGCGTTGGCCAGTTGTTTGAAAGTTCCACGGAGGACTTGGGGGCAGGTGTATTTCTAGAGCCAGATGGCTCCAACACCCCACAGCTGTTTTTAGAGCCTGTGTGACTCCAACCTTTTGCGCAGTTTTGTTCTAGGGCCAGTGAGGGCCCCGGCGCAGTTTTGATTCTCCAGCTGCCCAGCAATTAGTGGGCAGCTGCACCATTTAGGCGCAAGATGGAGAGGGGGTCCCTGAGAGGGATAGAGATGGCACAGAGGTGCCCAGCCAGTCACAGCTGCGCAGCACTTAGTGCCAGCTGCAGCGTTTAGGCCCTTGTGAGTGTTCCCAGGTGCCCAGCAAGTAGTGGGCACCTGCATCGTTTAGGCCCCTGACATTGAGACTCAGGGCGTTCTAGCCCCAACAAGGTCAGTTGGCCTAGGGACGGCCACGGGTGGTGGCTTATGTGAGGTTTTGCGCAATTGTATGGTTATTGCACCTCTGAATGTATTTCCTTGCATCATGTGTTATTCCTGCACCTCTGAATGTTCTTAGAATCATGTGACTGTTGAGCTACTGTATTATTCTGGTACCTCTGAATGTATTTTTATTGCATCATGTGCTTTATTCTTAACACCGCTGAATGTGTAGGTTTATGCATTATGTGTTTTTCTTTACTACTCCTCTGAATGTATATTTATGCATCATGGGTAATGTGTTCTTTCTTAAACCCCTAAATGCTGTGTGATACTTAGGTGGTTTTCCTTTACTACTCCTCTGAATGTAAATAATACATCATGGGTAATGTGTTCTGTCTTAGACCCCTAAATGCTGTGTGATACTTAGGGTGTTGTTCTTTTTAGTACAGGTGGTCCTAGTGAGGTCCTGGTCCCCTGCGTGACAGTCTCCTAAGGGTTTAGGGTTGCGTAGGTGGTACTTACCTGTTCCCAGTAGATACGGGATGTGATCTATAACTGTTACTTTGTGTTACAGTGAAGTTTATATCCTGTTATTCTAATTTCTGACAAGTATTTCTATATCTGCGAAGTGTTGATTCTGACAGTGGCCCATGTGGCCCTGTCTTGTAAATAATCCCTTGTGAATATTGCCGTGCCAGTTGGCACAATGTACATGTGTGATTTCTATCGGATATGTTTTGACAATACAAAAGTTATTTTAATATAACCTTGTGTGGAGTCTCTTTTGTGGTGTACCTAGTATGTTGTTGCGGTTGTGCGCTGGCGCAAATGCTTTACACATCGCCTCCGAGTTTAGCCTAGACTGCTCGTGCCAAGCTACCTAGAGGGTGAGCAGGGGTTATCTTGGCGTGTGACTTCCTTGCCCTGACTAGAATGGTGGTTTCTGCCTGGCTTTGGCATCAGCCTTAGCCTACCAGAAATAGCCGGTTCTAACAAGCTCTCTCTCCCCGTACACGTCGCAGGGAACACCCCTTTCTGGGGCAGTGATATGTAAAATGACCTTCCAGCTCCGGGTATCTGCATTGTCTGGAGCTTTTTATTAATGTTGGGAGGGTGGGCTTGATAAAACGTCCTTGTTAATTTCCATAGAAGCCTATGTTCTGGTGCTAACATGGGGTTCTATGGGAAATAACAAGGCCGTATTATGAAGCTCATTATCGCCATTTTATCAGCAGTTTCTTGCCAATAAAACTGCGATAATTTTAACACCGGTCCTTGATAATATGCATCTAAGTTTACTGGTCAAAAAAAAGAGCAATGATCCATATTGTCAACAAAAGGCGATACATTATCGTCGCATTTATTGGCAGGAAACTGACGATAAAGCGGAGATAATGGGCTTGATAATATGTACTTGTGAATAACCATAGCAGCCTAGGTTAGGATCAGAACCTGGGCTGCAATGGGAAGTTACAAGGGCCTATTATCAAGCACTTTATCGCTGCTTTATTGGCAGTTTCCTGTCGATAAAAGCGGCGATAATCTATCGCCTTTTGTATGCAAGGCTTTCCTTTTTTTTGATGTAACAGTTGTACTCTCTTCGCATGCTCAGCGTCATTTCGAAGTTCACATTTTTTTCTTCAAGTTCAACAAGCAAATCTTTCTTTATATCAGTTAGTAAATCTGTCGCTTTCTCCCAGTTCGTGTGATTCATCCGGTGCTGTACTTTTGTACAATATTAATAGTCATATTTTTTATATTTATTTGAAAGGTAGTGCCGAGGCGCCAAACGTTGATTACGTACTCCGTCCACCGCCGTTTTAGTAGGTTCTCACCGTTGTATTTATTATATCAGTTAGTTAGAACTCAGTAGTTTTCAATCCTAGTCTTGAATATCTTACTATATTATTTCCACATTATTTTTATTGTGGACCGTCATACTCCTCCCCCACAAAATAAAAGAAGTATGTAGTTTTTTTTTAATTATTATTTTATTTTAGAGATGAGGCAGTTACAGTTACAAGACCAATACATATCCAGAAAAATATAAATACAACATTCATCATATGCAATAATTTAGTTAACGTAATTCAAAGATAGTACCATACATATTAAGAAATATAAATATAGAAATTCATGGTATGCAATAAAATTAATCAGAGCTGTACAAAAATTAATAACATACAATCAAGGCTCCTAAAAAAGACTTAATCCCAGCATGACTCATGAATATAAATTCCTCCAGATCTTCACTGGTGCCCATATATTCCTACCAAACTCGTGCTTCTTTCTTCCCTTAAATTCATATAGGCAGGCTTCCAGATTGTGAATACCCAGCAGCCTAGACAACTACATCTGAAACGTGGGGGCATTAGAATCTTTCCACCCAGCAGAGATCAGCATTCGAAGTACTGCAACAGCAATAAATAACAATGCTTCTGTGTGTTTTCCAACCTTAAGTTTGGCGTCCGACCCTAAAAGAACCAAAGTGGGGGATAGGTTGATGTTATTACCTAGCAGCCCCCTCAGAAACATTGTTATCTCCCTACAGATTAGGGCAAGACTGGGACAACCATGAAACATATGCACTGAGTCTGCTGGACCTGTGTTACATCTTGGGCACTTATCGTCTTCCCTTAACCCCCACCCATACAGTTTCGCTGGAGTATAATAAAGGTTAAACACCGTCTTATAGTGTTGGGCCCTCAAGTTTGATGCTTGGAATACTTTATTACTTAAGAGTAAGGCCAGGTCTATGTCTACATCCGGGTCCCCCAACTTATGCGACCAAGCCACCTCAATTTTATCCAGATCATCTGGGAGCCCAGACACCAGAAAGTTATAAGCAGTACCAATCTTTCTTCCCCCTCTTTTTAAATAATCAATCAGTTGGCTATCTGGTGTCAACACTAATTTTGGTCTTATTGCAGATATAGTTTGAGCAACTTGCCAATATAACAACCAGTGATTTCCAGGGATCCCAAACCTCCGCTGTATTTCATTGAAACTGAATATATCCTCGCCCACCATGATATCGCCCACACATCTTATCCCATGTACCCTCCATATTGAACTATTCTCATTCTGGCCAAGATGAGCAAATAGGCTCGATTTCCACAGACTAGTATTAGCGTTTATTTTAGGGATTCCCAAGGTTTTGCAAATGGTTTTCCACGTTCACCAAGCCCCTTCAATAATCTTATATCTCGTTCTGCTATAGAATCTCCGATCCGCTTCACACTGCAATAATCCATATGCCTTTCTACCCAGCATTAGCTCGAATATGGAAGGGGGGTCTTGATTCTCGTTAAATCCTACTGCTGGCAGGGTTTCGGATTGAATCAATATATTCATTTGTGTAAGAAGGCATGCCAGATGGTAAAATTTTAGGTTCGGCAACGACAGACCGCCCCTATCTGCCGGTAGTGATAGATAATTAATAGAGCGTCTGATTTTACCGTACTGCCACACAAACCTAACAAATGTGGATTCAATTTTCTTAATCATTGTTTCCCCTATAAATAGGGGAATAGCCCTAAAAAGATATAATATTTTGGGGAACATGGTCATTTTTAGGGCGTTCACCCTACCTATCAAGGATAGATGCAGCACATCAATTCTTCTCAACTCTGTTTCAATTGAGCACAGCAGTGGAAGATAGTTCTCTTCAACCATCTTCTCGACAGATGAATTAATTTTGACCCCAAGATATACGGCACACTCTACAAACCTATGATCGCTCTTCCTAATATTCTTAGTACAGATGATCTGGGTTTTCCCCTCATTCAACTTATACCCAGAACAGCTGCCAAATTTGTTGGCCAATTGTACTATTTCCGGCATTGCTTGGTGGGGGTCCACAGTTGTTATTGACAGATCATCTGCGTAGGCTAACAGTTTATTGGTGAATCCATTGACCACCACCGGGCTTATTTGTCGTGAGGCCAGGATTCTTTGTATAAATGGGTCTATGTACATAGAAAATAGAATCGGAGAGCAGGGGCACCCCTGGCATGTCCCCCTCTTAATTATTATTTTGTCAGATTGATGCCCCATAACTGAAACCCTAGCCACCGGATTAAGGTACATGGCTTTGATAGCCCTCAGCAAATTGCTGCCAAACCCTCTGCCTACCAAGATGCCCCAGAGATAGTCCCAGACCACACGGTCAAAGGCTTTCTCCGCGTCGAGAAGGATCATGGCCATCTCCTCCCCCGCGGCACCCTGAGCATCGAACAATGCCGTTGCCCTTCTAATATGGTCCGTGGTGCCCCTCCCTGGCACGAACCCATGCTGCCACGGGGACACGAGCTGGCCAATGATCCCCCCTAACCTACTCGCCCAGATCTTTGAGTATAGCTTTGTGTCTGCGTTAATGAGTGATATGGGGTGGTAAGATCCTGGTAATTCCTTGGGTTTCCCCTTCTTATGGAGGATGATGATTTTCGTCTCTTTCCATGATTCTGGTACTCTCCCTGTGTGTAGAATCCCGTTAAATAGGTCTAGCAGAATAGGGGCAATTTGTTTTTCTAAACACACATATACCTCAAGGGGTATCCCATCGGGACCTACGGCCTTATCCGCGGCAAGCTCGTGTAGGGCTTTTGTTACCTCTGTAATCTGTAGATCTTTTTACAGTTCTTCCCGACCCTGCACATTTAATCTGGGACCACTGTCTGCATAGCCCGGACTTAGCTCGCTGGTCTTCTCCTCTTCATCATATAGTTTTTTATAGAAATCATGAAATACTCTCAATATCTCTTTGGGCTCTGTAAACTCTATACCCTCTTCCTGTATACACAGAATTACGTTGTTTGTCCTTTCCTGTCTTATCTGCAGGGCCAGAGCTCTTCCTGCCTGTTCCCCTGTTTCGTACCGTCTTGCCCTTGATACCTGATAGCTTCTAGCTTCCTTCTCCATAACTGTTTTCTGGAGGTTAGCTTTAATATTCGTGATTTTTGTAAGGCTTCCATGACCCACCTGCCTAGGCTGATTTCCCTGATATGCTGTTTTTCTACCGTTGCAAGCCCATCCATCAGCTTCTCGACCTCTCTCCTATCCTCCCTCCTAAGCCTAGCTGAGCAGCTAATTGTTTCTCCCCTCAGAGAGGCGTTAAAGGCCTCCCATACCAGATTCCTAGATGAGCTATACCGGTTGGCATCATAGAACTCCTCTGCCCATTTTCTAAGATGTTCTACGAATCTGGTATCTAACAGTAACTTCCGCTCAAAAGACCAGCTAGTTTGTTTCCTCTCCATACTTGGTATTTTACAGGTCATAATCAAAGGATTGTGGTCTGATATTGATTTAGGGAGTTTCCTGATGCCAACCATATTCATTTCCGCAGAGGAAATCAAAAAATAATCAAGCTTGGTGTATTTCACGTTAGGGAAAGAGAAATAGGTGTAGCCTGGGTCAAGAGGCTCCTTTTCCCCGCAGACATCCTTAAGCCCATGGGAATTCTTGAGGGAGTCCAGGGCACGGAACACCCTTGGTTTCCGCCCAGAATAGCCGCCGGATTGTTCCAATCCACCGATATATTTAAATCCCCACAGGTTATTATTGGTGTTGGCCAATTTGCTAGCTCTCCCTCCAGAAAATCAAAAACTTCCGGGTCATCTTGGTTAGACCCATAGACCACACAAAGAGTGTACCCTAAGTTGAGTTCTGCTATCGCCCATCTACCACCACTATCAGCTTTATGACGCTTGGCCCCCCCAGATAAGGTTTAGCCAATATGGCGACCCCCCTAATGTTTGACGTTTGTGTGGAGCAAGATAGAATTTCATACCCCCTCATTTTCATCATATTTTGTTTAGCCCAAGGGAGATGGGTCTCCTGCATACAGAGGATATCAATGTTGTTATACTTTGCAAAATACTCCACATTATGTCGTTTTCTCGGGTCATTCAGGCCGCCTACATTGGCTGTGCAGATATTAATGCTCGCTATACTTGCCGTGTTTGCCATACTTTTGATCTAGTTCTCCCTGTAGAATCTGGATTGTGATTATATTCTGCGAAAAGCTACTAGCTTTGACAATTTCTTCTTCAAAACTCCTTATCTCCATTTTTTTGCTTTCTCCCCTCCTGTCCCTCCCCCTCACCCCCACCCCCCTTTCCCAACACTCCCCCACCCTTACTCTTGAGGCGCTCAGACCTGGTCTGTGCGTGTGATGGACACAGTGTGAACAGTGAAGCCCTTCCAAAACAATCCCTTGTCAATCCTAACTCCCCTTACCGCCCTCTACATTGCTATACCCTACCAACCCATGACCCTTCGCTTATACTTATACTTCAGAGTTACTAAAATGCCCAGTCGGCTATTCTTAAGACCCCGAGTCTGCTACTTTACTTCCCGTGAGAGTCCAGAAACTCTTTGGCTTTTATTTCGGATGAGATATAAATCGTTCTCCCCTCATAAATAATTTTTAGTTGCGCTGGGTTAATCAGGTAGGCCTGCATCTTCTTCTCGATGAACGGTTTTATCAATTGTCTGAGTCGCCAGCGTCTTTCCACTGTTGCGTGGCAGAAATCCGGACGAACAAAGAAGGATACCCCGTCCACATTCCTCTTGTCGTCTGGTCTTGCCTTCTCCGAAATCGCCTGCCTAAGCAAAAAGTTGATCAAAAAGATAAGAATTACTCTGGGTTTATCATCCCCCTTTGCCCCCCTTTTGATCTTGAACGGGAAGCGGTGCGCTCGTTGAATTTCTGCGGCCCAGTCCCAGCTCGAGAGCTCAGGGAATGCCTGCTCGAGTAGTTTAATGACATAGGCCCTTGTATCGGACCCTTCCAATCCCTCGGGTATCCCCAGGATCCGGAGGTTGTTTCGCCTGAGCCGATTTTCCATGTCCTCCAGCTTCCACTGGATGTCTGTTATTTGTGAACTTTGGGCTTCGACTTTATTGGTTGCTGCTGCGGCCTCCACCTCTGTCGAGACCACTCTATCTTCGAGATTGGTCACTCGATCCCCCAGGTCGATGCAGACCTGGGATAACTTCCTTACTACGCCCTGCATCTTTCTTACTGCCGCTCTAGACTTTCGACTATCCTGCCGGGCTTCCTCCCTATGTGCCAAGATCTCTTTATGAATAGTCTCCAGAAGCGACATCTGGGCCGCCGCTCCCCCCCGGACTACCCTGCAGGGACATTGCCGACGAATGGTCCCAGCTTAGCTCACCTTGAGAGTTCTCTCGAACTTTATGTGATTTTACTGCCGTCACCGGTAAGTCCAGCTCATGATCGCTCTCTGAGTCCAGATCTGGCCCCAGGTTGGAGCTGTCCTCTTCCTCTGACCATTCGCCCCCCTCCGACACTGAGAAGAAGCATTCACTCGGGACTTTTTCGTTCTCTTTACATTTTTCAGTCTCTGGACAACCTCTCGGATGCCCCTGGCATACTTTGGGCGCCTCGACAGCCTTGTCGGCCCGATTCACTTGACTTATATCTCCTTCTTTGGGATCTCCTGTTTCCGGACTATCCTGGTCGGCTGACTGACCACAGCATTGAGGTCCAGCATTTATAGCTATTACCTCACCTTCAATCATTTTGTTGCTGTTCACGGCATCCCTTTCTAAGCTCTCGATAACGTTGATGGCGTTGAACTTCAATGGCTCTGTACTATTTACTTCCCCAGGTTTTACTTGTTCTGGTACACCTTTGGACACAGGGGCCACATCCTGATCTCTTGATGTTAGTGCGGTTACATTCTCAGCTAGCGATAAGTCATTCCCCCCTCCTTCCATTGCTGACGATGTATTTTTTAATCCCTTTTCCTTAACCACCTTTGGGAAAAAGTCAGCAATAGGGGCAGTGGGGGCTGCAGCCATGGCTTGTCTTGTCCTGGATGCAATTTGTTTCTTTACCTGAGGGGACTGCGTTTTCAGCTCTGCTTCTGCTGGTGTTGTTGGTGCCGTCTCACCCCCTGTCTTCTTTTTCTTTTCTGTAGCTGTTTTGTTTCCGATGTTCAATTTAGGAGCCATTGCTTTGATTGTGCTGTCTGCTCTGTAATTGTTTTTAGTATTCTCTGCTACTTCACCGCTCACGTTCGGTTCTGCTTCCCGACTCTGCCGATTCTGCCGATTCTGAGTCAGCTCCTGAATCAGTTTCTGGCTTTGCTCTCGTTGACCCACTACGTGGAGTCTCACCCTTGCCCCGCCTCCTCCACTGCTGATGCCGGGATACAGCGAAAGCCAACAGCGTCGATACCAGAAAGCTCTTTCCTGCCCACCCCGGGTCAGCTTCCCCGACCCTCCGCCTTGCCTCCGTACAGCTCCGCAGTCTCTCACCGGCAGCCAGCTCGTAGGCGCAGGCACAAACCGCGATAGGGAGTCGGGTCAGCTCGCGGACCAACTGCTGCGCCGAGCTGCAGGTAAGCAGAAGGATCATCAATTTCACTCAGCTGTTCGAGCCGCTCGAGCCGCAGATTAAGTTCACGCTGTCACCGTTACTTTTTCGCTTGTTTTCCGTTTTCTGCCATCATAACTGCACAATGTAGAGTTTGGCAGGGTTCACACGGGCTCCACTGTTCAGCTGCTGCTCACGGCCTCAACTAAGCGGCCGCCATCTTGCCCTCACTCGCTGTATGAATTTTTTTTTGTTTTTTACTTTTATTAAACAATAAATATAAACGAAACTCAGTTAACTTTTATTAAACAAAAAATATAAACGAAACTCAATTATAACTATATTAGAACTGGCAAAATAAGTTAAACAATGTTATAAAGAAATTGTGAAATGGATTCCAAAAGGTGTCCGATTGGTAATCTGCAAAAGAAAAAAGAAAATTAGAGTTTAGAATTATGTAGATGTGAGTAAATGAGCTGAAGCATTACAAGTTGTGGTAACTCTACAGTTTTACGTGTGCAGTGTGACTCGTATATTCCTGTTCTGTTATAGTGCCGCGTTCAAGTGGTGTCTATATCGAAGTGCCTATTGCGTTACTGACGCCCGTTATGGTGACTTATTTCTAATGCATTCCTATGAAGGATTTGTAGATCTAGGCCTCTGTGCGTTGTATAAAGCTTGTGGCCAAACACTGCAGCCACTGGGATGGACAACTTCAGGTGGGCTGATATTCCACACGTCCAAGTAGACAGCAGTGTCTAAGTTTAAGAGAGATAGAGAAATGATGTCACAGAGAGTGAGAGAGAGAAAAAACATTAAAACTGTGTCGCAGAGTCTAGAGTTGAGATTTTTTGTTGAACCAGCGGTAGATTTACTAGCTCCTTGCATCACTTTACCCATGTTAAAAGTGACTCAAATGTGGCCTAATAAGGTTGATGATCTGTTTGTCAGACTGTTGTAACCTATCTGTTGTCACTGCTCGGAGGTAATTATACATTTTACAGAGAAGCTGCTGTACACTACGCACTCTGGGCCATAATATCAAGCCTTCGGCGACAAAAATTATTGCCACTTTATCGGCAGGAAAGTGTAGCTAAAGTGGCGATAATGGGTTTGATAATCTGCTCTATGGAATTCCAATCGAAGCTCATGTCAGATGTCCTTCACATCTAACAAGAGCTTCGATTGGAGTTCCATAGAGTATATTATCAAACCCATTATCGTCACTTTAGCGGCAGTTTGCTGCCAATAAAGTGGCGATAATTTTGTCGCTAAGGGTTGATCATATGGCCCTCTCTCGTTTCACAAATTAAGCTAACAATTCAGTTTTACGAGTGCAGTGTACCTGGTACATTTTACTTGTTATAGTGCCGCGTTCAAGTGGTGTCTATATGGAAGTGCCTACTGCGTTACTGACGCCCGTTATGGCGAATTATTTCTAATGCATTCCTATGAAGGATTTGTAGATCTAGGCCTCTGTGCTTACCGTTGTGTAAACTTTGCGCCAAACACATTAGGAAGTACAGTTGACAACTTAAGTTGAGCAGATCTTCTACACGTCCAAGCAGACAGCAGTGTCTAAGTTTAAGAGAGAAAGAGAAATGATGTCATAGAGGGTGAGAGAGAGAGAAAACAACATTAAAACTGTGTCGCGGAGTCTGGAGTTGAGATTTTTTGTTGAACCAGACGTAGATTTACTAGCTCCTTGCATCACTTTACCCATGTTAAAAGTGATTCAAAAGTGGCGTAATAAGGTTGATGATCTGTTTGTCAGACTGTTGTAACCTATCTGTTGTCACTGCTCGGAGGTAATTATACATTTTACAGAGAAGCTGCTGTACACTACGCACTCTGGGCCATAATATCAAGCCTTTGGCGCCAAAAATTATTGCCACTTTATCGGCAGGAAAGTGTTGCTAAAGTGGCGATAATGGGTTTGATAATATGCTTTATGGAATTCCATTCGAAGCTCATGTCAGATGTCCTTCACATCTAACATGAGCTTCGATTAAAATTCCATAGAGCATATTATCAAACCTATTATGGCCCCTTTAGCGGCAGTTTGCTGCCGATAAAGTGGCGATAATTTTGTCGCTAAGGGTTGATAATATGGCCCTCTCTCGTTTCGCAAATAAAGCTAACACTACAGTCTTACGAGTCCAGTGTACCTGGTACATTTTACTTGCTATAGTGCCGCGTTCACTCTGGGCCATAATATCAAGCTTGGATGACAAAAACTATTGCCACTTTATCGGCAGGAAAGTGTCGCTAAAGTGGCGAGAATGGGTTTGATAATATGCTCTATGGAATTACAATCGAAGCTCATGTCAGATGTCCTTCACATCTAACAAGAGCTTCGATTGGAATTCCATAGAGTATATTATCAAACCCATTATCGCCACTTTCCTGCCGATAAAGTGGCGATAATTCTGTGGCCAAGGTTTGATAATATGGCCCTCTCTCCTTTCATAAATAAAAGTTACACTACAGTTTTACGAGTGCAGTGTACCTGGTACATTTTACTTGTTATAGTGCCGCGTTCACTCTGGGCCATAATATCAAGCTTGGATGACAAAAATTATTGCCACTTTATCGGCAGGAAAGTGTCGCTAAAGTGGCCATAATGGGTTTGATAATATGCTCTATGAAATTCCAATCAAAGCTCATGTCAGATGTCCTTCACATCTAACAAGAGCTTCGATTGGAATTCCATAGAGTATATTATCAAACCCATTATTGCCACTTTCCTTCATATAAAGTGGCGATAATTCTTTTGCCAAGGTTTGATAATATGGCCCTCTCTCCTTTCATAAATAAAAGTTACACTACAGTTTTACGAGTGCAGTGTACCTGGTACATTTTACTTGTTATAGTGCCGCGTTCAACTGGTGTTTATATGGAAGTACCTACTGCGTTACTGACGCCCGTTATGGTGACTTATTTCTAATGCATTGCTATGAAGGCTTTGTAGATCTAGGCTGTTGTGCTTACCTTGTATAAAGAGTGCGGCCACCGGAGTTCACCACTCAACTTGAACTCTGCTTCTATACGGCAAAGTATTTTCAATAAGTTGCAGAGAATTCCATTGCTGTTGCTCGATAGGCCGTGGTTGCTTCTGAAGGATGTTTGCTGAAGGAAACAAAAGGACGTTTTGATTAGTCATCGTAAACTGAGTTGCGTAACTACTATCAAAATTGAATTTTAATGTGGGTTCTTAATATTCCGTAGTTAAGACTGTTGCAGCTCCAGCAAACAAAGGAAGATCAATAAGTTAATAAAGGCCTGGGGCGGCCTTGTGACGCAGAAAAAAAAATACTATCATGGACGCACAATTAATAATAATAGAGGCCTAAGCACGTGGCGTAGTACAGAAATACGACACAGAAATTTATGCACGCACAATTTTTAAGATTAGAGGTGTATAGGACCTCGTGACTTATAAAGAAATATTTCAATTATGTAAGTACAATTTAAAACCATTGAGGGGTAGGAAAGCCATATGAAGGATTATAAAAAATAGTATTATGCATATACAATTTACAGTGGAGGCTGATGTTGTGACGTCTTCTTTTACCTTTGTTGCTGTCGTCTATTGTCGTGTCTTGAAAGGCTGCGGTTTCGCTGAGTGTGGGGTGTTTTCGACAGTCTGTCTATCATCGCAGCAAAGGCAGGCAAAAGAGAGCATGCTCACGTCAGTGCCAGCATTATATGGGAACCGCGGGGGCTAACCAAACCAAGCCCAGGGCCGTCATTGGTAGCGTTGGCGAGGTCTGCTTTAATGATGGCCCTGGGGGACATCACATTGGCTAATGTATTGGTTTCCAGGCTAAATGATAGCAAGCATGTTTGGTGGTGGCATGTGGGTAGTGTGGGCGGGCGTGCACCGTGCATTTGCAAGTATGAGTGTGTGCACCAACAATTAACAACAGAGAGAGATGAGGGCAGTGTTATAATGTACGCAGAGGCAGGCCCAGAATCGGATGTGCAATGAGTCAGCACTTCTAATCATTCTTCTTAGCGCGCCCTGAGCTCTGATTTGTCACCTTAGTTTGTACTGCTTATCATACTCAGTGTGTACCCGCACATACGGTACGAATATGCTTTGACATTACGCGTCGCATTAAAGCTTCGGTGTGACGTCATGTACGGCGTTCTGTACGCGAAAGGGGGCAATGTTTCTACTTGGTTTAAAACATGTATGTATTTCATTTAGATACTAAGGGCAGACATTTGGGTTAACTATGATTTTTTTAAAATACTTTTAATAATCCTATATTACTTTTAAAAAGAATTACACAAATCGCAGTAGAAGATCATGCGTACTGGTATTGAAAGAGCTGCGCAAGCGCATCATAAGCGTACGCAAAGCCATGTGACTTTAAAAGTAGAGATTTGATTGGTTTGTAACTTTTCCTATTGCGAGTGTTGAAAGTTCCATCCCATTATAATTATTCGACTTTGACTTTCTAAGAAGAAGCATTTGTTGTGAGAATCTTCTCAAATAGAAGGAAGATCACCATAATAAGAGCAATGGAGTCATCTTCCAGCAGTTCTTCAGAGGGAATTTCATTCCTGAAGAAGCTCCAAAGAAGAGGAAAGAAGCTCTAATTTGGAAGTTTTTCACTTTTCCAGAAGGTCAAAAAAAGGTTAATGCTGCAAAAGTAACCTGTAAAATTTGCCAAACAACTCTTTCAAGGGGTGATCCATGTAAAAAATACTCCATTGGCACAGCAAATATGGTGCGACACTTGAAGAATTTGCACCCCAAGAACTTTGCTCGAGCTGAAAGATGGAGGTTGCACGAGAACCCACCTGCTGCTACACCAAGCGCATCATCTACGGCAGTATTTTCAGCAAGCAGTCCACACCCACATATTGATTTTTACTTTGCTGAAGTTACATTTCTTTGCATTTATTGCGAGAAACTTTTGTGTTATGGGGAACAGTCTATCGACCTGATAAAACGCAGGATACAGGATCATTGCTGTCCTCGACATTAGTTGTTCTTTTGTTCCGCTTGGAATTTGTTGAAAAAACACAAAAAAAATACAAAGCAAAAAAAACAGTTCTTTTTAGAACTACCTTCACTGGTCAAAAAAGAACTATATTTCTATGTTAGTATGTAAAAGTTTGTCAGGATGAATGTGTAGTTCATAAATGAATGAATGACTATATTACTAGTGTATGTAGAATGTGAAAGTGCAGAGCTATAAGGAAGTGCTACAGCATAAATCTATAAGGTGTTTACCTATAGTATACTGTAGTATGTGCGAAGTACTTGAATGTAACATATGTTTATAAATATGTTAGAAGTCTATGCTTCAATTTGTGCTGCTGGTGAAACTGCCTGGGTGAATTTGTATGTGTTAGGGGTGGATTTACAATCCCCTTGTGCCTCTTTTACACAGCCGTTGCGTCACTTTTGTGACACAGCGGTGGTGCAAAAGATGTGCCATGGTGTGTGCTATTAACAATGTGATGCATCTGGAGGGTGCATTACATTGTAAAGCCCTGCGCCAGAAGAGGCTTTCCTGTGCAGAAGGGGGTGCAGCAACACCTCCTAAAAGTGACTGAGTGAAATGTATAACATTTCATTCAGTCACTTTTGAGCTTATGCTGCATCAAAACCTTGCACATGCTTGAAGCAGGTGTAAGGATTGATCAGTTTTGTGAGCGAGGGCCCCACAGCATTGCTGGAGTTGTGTTATACTTGCAACCGAAGTCAAGCAATAATGAATCCAAAAATTACTTTGGAATTTAATTTTGTTATTATTTTATAATAAGAATCTGAAATATAATCTAAAAAATTAAATACATATAAATATTTATATTAAGAATATAAGAAAATAGTGTAAAAAGAAAGACATAATAATTAATACATTTATAACTTATCATTTACAAAACCTTTGAAATTCACTGAAAAAACCATAGGTTTCACACACGTTATAGTTAGGAATTAGCATTTAAAAAACCTTACAAATTCATTGAAAAAACCAAAGGTTTCACACAAGTTATAGTTAGGAATTAGCATTTAAAAAACCATGCAAATTCATTGAAAAAACCCTAGTTTTCACACGTTATAGTTAGCTGAACATTTCTCTCATACAAAACCTTTGAAATTACTCCGTTATAGTTAGCTCAGCTAACTATAACTTGCGCGCCCGCAATGCACTGCTGATGACGTCACATATAACATCACTCATGACATGGTCAGTGACTTCACTCATGACATCACTGATGACATCATCCACTGAATGTGTGTCTTTGAAAAATAAATATTTTTATATATGTATATCTAAAGGTCGATGGAAGAATAAATGGGTAAATAGGTGTCTAAATGGATGTTTTCTTTGTAAATTTCATTGTATAACTGACTTATTAAGTGTATCTTAGTGAATAAATGTATTAGCGAGTAATGTTTAAATATGTAAATATCTGTATCAGTGTCTCACTTTGCGTATAAGTGGCTGCATGGGTTGGTGAGTAGCTACACGAGTGTCTATATGGGTTATTAGTTGGTTTTTTGAGTATCAGAATGAGTGTCTGTATGGTTTCAGACATCAGATGAGTGCTTGCAATGTTCAACACTCCGTCCATCATCTCCTTTGGTTTTGCTTTGTTCGCCCTAAGTTGGCAGGGTATGCCCAGACGTGGGTCCCTTGCTCACTTTGCCACTGGATTCAAGCTAGCCTGGCTGATGATGGCTGATTAGCCAGAAACTGGTCCCAGGATGCTTGTTTCCGGTCCAGGGAAGACATGTCTTGGCAGTTCGGGCTGGACTGTTCCCATGAGGCACAGGGTCAGACTGATTTGCAGATGGCCATGTCTGAACTGGGGTGGCGGAGTAAGCTAAAGAATGATGATGGATTAAACCCAGGTCAGTTGACTGGGGGGAGTGCTTGCAATGTTCAACACTCCGTCCATCATTCCCTTTGGTTTTGCTTCATCCCTCTCAGGAAGCAGTGTTCGTGGGGGACTTCAATATGAAGTTCCTGGGCACCACCCAGAGAAGGTGCAAATGAATAAAGAACAGGAACAAGTGAACGGATAACTAGCCTCTTTTTGCTGAAAGACAGCAGACCAAGTCAAAGTATGCACTGCTCTTAAAAGCAGGGCCTGTTCCACATTCAAGGGTCTATCAACAATAGACAACATTTTTCTGACCCCACATCTGGCAGACCACTTGTTAACTTTGAAATAAGAAACCGTTAAGAAAGCAACCATAATACTGTAGCCTTAATATTGGACCTTGGGACATCAATAGCAGATAATTATCAGGGAGTGGGGACCTCAACAGGAACAGAAACAAAGACTCTGGTTAGGAGAATCAAATGGCGTCCCTCACAATCTGGTCAGGTGCTTACATGGCATAAGAAGATGATCAATAATAACAACACCCTAACTAGGCCTGCACTTTTAAATCAATGGAAGGATGTATTAAAGACTATTAGACGCCATTGAAGGTTCCCGTAGCTATTACCACCTCACTAAGCCACCTCGAAACACCCTCCATAAACAGTTGGTGGACCAGGATATCATCTCACAATGGAAAACCCTAAGGAAAAGCCTCTAACAATGTAAAATAAACCCCTCAAGTAAAAAGTTAAGGAGGGTTAAAGAGTCATGAAAAGCATTAAAAAAAAAAAAGGTCTGGGAAGCCAAGATAAGTCTTCAGGAAAAGGAATGGCTAGTGATACCTAGGTTGCTCAAGAAGAGAACTTCTGCTCACTTCTGGAGGTATGTTAACAAACTAAAAGCACCCTGATCCAACAAGGGAAAACTGAGTTTCGGAAGCTGGATGGAAGACGCAATGCCGGCTCAATTCAACGGGAACCAAGCAACTGTACCCTGTATGGAGATATTAGGGCCCATCCCACAGAGTAAAGAGGGTTAATTGGAGTTAATTTCAACATCACAAACACTAAAACTCATTAAAAACATGAAAGGGGATGGCGCAACAGGTCCCAATAGTCTTCCAGCAGGTATCTTTAAATGCCCATCAGAGGAGTGGGCAGCTCATTTAACTCCGCTTTTCAATTTTGCCTACAGTTCGGGGCAAATCCCAAAAGCATGGAGATGTTCCACTCCATGCCCGATATTTGAGAAAGGCGACTCTGCAATGCCAGACAATTATCACCTAATAGCCCTGCTAGTTCTAGAGGCAAAATCTTATGCAAAAATTATTTTAAAAGAGCTGGAAACCTGGGTTACAGAGAACGGGCTGCTTCCGCTTTTTCAAGCAGGCTTCCATGGAGAAGCACCCACAACTGACAATATCTTAGTACTGGCCACCCTCAGAAGCACCTTCTACTCTTCTGCTGCTTTGTAGATTTCACTGCAGCGTTTGACAAAGTGGACACACCAATGCTGTGGAGGAAGTTTGTATGCTGGGGCATCTCATCCATCCTTTTAAGAGCCATAATTTCCCTGTATTCTGCAACTTGGGTTCGAGTTAGAGTCGGGCCAACCACAGTCTCCTACGAAATTCTGACTTCTAGTGGGTTGAAGCAGGGCTGTGTGCTTGCACCCCTACTCTTTAATCTTTACACAGCAGACTTGGGGAAGGCACTAGCAAAAAGTAACCTTGCTCTCTCCTGTCTGGGCCACAGACTGCTCCACATTCTTCAGTGTGTGGGTGATATTGTCATCATTGACCATAAAAAAGTTGGCCTCCAGCAAGCACTGACTAGCCTACATGCTTATAATGAGAAAAACATGCCTACCATCAACCCAGGTAAGACCAAAATAGTAGTATTTGGCCACTACAAGAACAGGAAAGCACTCACATGTACCATATTACCCAAGACCATCACTTGGGCCCTAAAATATAACTTTTGGGTGTGTGCTTCACGGAATCTGCTAAGCCGTCGGCCCACAAATGCGCATTAAAGAAGACAGCTACTGCAATTATTTACGGCCTAGTTCATCTTAATATTAAATTGAAGAGTCCATCGGCTGGGTCAATAGTACGGTACGGTCATCAAGCTTTTCCTGGTGCATGCTCGGAATGTCTGGACCACACTCAGTGTGCTGGATATAACATGTATTCGTAGAGCTAGGCTTAGACTGGAATTTGGCCTGGTGAAACAATCTCTAAGCATAGAAGCAGATTTTTTTAAATGTTATATTCTTATATTAAAAGCTCCAGAAAACTCACTTAAGGCTTGTCTCAGATCCATCTTCGAGAAACCAAGATCGCCCTGGAACAGACAATCACATAACGCAATACCAACTTATGCAATAAATCAAGCAGCACTCGGAATGGAGTAATTTCCTATATGACATGGAAAATCACCATAAATAGACAGGTGCGAGTGGTGTCTTTTTATCAAGATCGTGATTCTCCAAAATCCTCGGAGATACTACGCCCATTAAGTTACCTGGTTGCAAGACCTTAGCCCTATTTAGTGGCGGCCATCAATAATAGAAAATGACAAGATATAATGTACATGCATCTTATTGGCCTACCAATATCAGACTTTAATATGGCAAGGGCTAATCAGGGCAATGGAGCCGCATGTAGCCCATGCGAATATAAAGATGAATCTTGGTTGAACTTCTGTGCTGCTGTACCACAATGACCATTTAAAGGAGACCCTTACTTAGGCAAATATTCTTGAGGCATGGGGCCCGTACCTGCACAGAGAAATCAGCAGTGTGCCTTTCTCAGTCTGATGTCCCCACCCTTGCACATTGTGGGAAATTTGTGAAACACCCTAGAAACACAAGGCTGCCTCGTCTGGGCCCCCCCAATCATGGCAGCAAGTCCAGAAAAGTATAACAGACTATTTCACAAGGAACAAGAACCAATTAAATCTGCCCTCTGTATCCGAAACATGAACAATACTGGACATGCCCATGGGTAAAATTTGCTGCCCTTTCTCGGGTATTTCGAGAGGGGGGCCTATTCTGGGGAATCTGAGCCCCTTTTTAATATATTGTATCCTTTACTAATTTAAAAATTTAGCAATTTATGATGTGTTGTAAAATTGCTTTTATATTATTTTGACCGAAAAAAATATATATATAATAATTTTTAAATGGTTTTTAAATCATATGTGCAACAGGAATCAGCACTTTAGACGGGTATCCGAAAATCACAATAAGGCCCTTGTGAGGGAATCGTAACTGTACCTCTCTGAATTATCATGCTAATAGTCTTATGGCTACATAGAGTTTTGTATTTGATAAACACTGACAAATGGTCATACACTGTATATGGTGTTTTACTATAATTATAACCTATTGGATTTTATTAGTTTGAACAAACAGGAATTAAGCAATTTGTTGTTTTTGAGACACATGTTTTTGCACATGAGGCCTAATTTGGTTAATAATGTTGCACTGTGACGATAATGCATCTGTTAAAGTGAATTTGGTCAACATCATTGCTAGGTTTTGAGAGGCGATAATTGACATTTACACATTTGCAGGAAAGAAAGTTGTTTCCATCTTTATAAGGTTTGTTATCTTTTTTTTTGTAACAGTTTTTATTAACTAATACAAATGAAGCTTGACTTGACATTACTCCTCACAGCATGGCCCCCAACCATGTGTGAACAATAAAAAAAACCTGTGGAAGTCATTATTCAAGTATGTGAACACTTGTTCAAACTTTATACTTTGCTAAAGGTACAGCAATACACTTCGAGTAAATAAATTATGCTCTACTACACTGAAATCCTGAGAAGGTCCTATCAATTACAAAGTATGTAGAATCAAATACTATGGTGCCGAATCTGAAGTTTCATTGTCGCCAAATATTGTATATTCGCGAAATACGATGGAAAATGCAATTATGGACTTTAAACAGTATAATTTGATTAGTTTGCAATTTCACAAAATTATTTCTCAAATTCCAAATAAAGTTTGTTTTTGTTGTAGACACACACTTTGTGCTAAACAAGCAAAATACATTGATGTATTATGAAAAAAAAGAAGATTGAATAGCTTGGAGGAAACTTGCTATTTATCTCATTATGGATAAACAGATCAGTGATTAAAGTGGGACTAAGTGCCTGATTTGATTTTAAGTTTGGCATATGGGATACTCTGTGACAAACATGCCAAACACAATATTTATAGCCCATATCTTTCCCTTTAATACAGTGCATCATTTTCCCCAATGTCTACTTACAGTCAACATGATAATATCCGCATTTTATATGTGAGGTGTGTGATGTAGTTTCCTATTTATTATTCATCTGCCTCTTTGGAGTCAGGGTAGATAGTGAGAGACATTTGGAGAAGAGCTGGGTGATTGGAATTAAAGATGGATAATTGTCAACTACAACTGGCCCAGCTGCAAACAGTAGCAAAGTACCTGACGCACAGGCTAGCATGCCTCCATTAATTTTGCACAACACAACTTGTATTCCATAGTGCATAATGCTTTTCTCATTATTGAGAGGTAATTTATTTTTATTTTTCCCCCCAAAGTGTCTGTTTAGTTCCTGGAAAAACCTTAACAAAAAAAACCAGCGAATCACAGTTTTTTTAATCCAGTGTTATTCTGCCGTAATACTTCTCTGCTATGCAACCAGTGCTTTTTATGCCAGGCACATGTGGATAAAATATACAGTTGTTCTTTTGATTTTCCCAATCATAATCACATCAAATTCAAATGGCCCTAGGGGACCAGCAATGGTCTGCTACAGTGCTTGAAAACAATTGTTTCCACAGAGCATAGTTTACAATTTGTCTTTTTTCATTTTGTTTTTCTTGATATAACTACTTCTTCTGGTCCATCCATACCACCCACCAGGCAGATAACGGCCCATCTGCGAAGGCAGAGGCCGGACCTTATCCAACAGGAATATTGGTGGATGATGGCCCTGGTGGGTGAAGAGGCAGAAACAGCTGCCACTGAGCTGGGCCCCACTGCAGCCAGCAGACACCCCCAGCCTCCAGCCTCTCAGCAATTCCATTGCCAGTATAGCCGCCAGCTGTCAGGGACCCTGACTAGAACTGCTGCTGGCCCCTCCCGCTCTGACAGGAGATTGCTGCAGCGCATCCTGCAGCAGCTGGATAGTATGGAGAGCTGGCTCGACAGGATAGATCAGAGCCTGGGCCAGTTACGGACCCAAAGGGACAATGCCCTGTTTCAGCTTTAAAAAAAAAATGTTTTAGTGGAAGGGACTTGTCCTGGATCGAGAGGGTGAGAAGGACCAGATTTGTTTTATTTGTTGGACAGTTTCTATGGACAGTGGTTGTGGGATGGGTCAATTTGTTTGCAGAGGGGAATGGGCCTGTTGTGGATGGGGAGGGTGTTTAAAAAATAAAATAAAGGGCTAACTTATTTTTCATCAAACTTTATGCCTGCATTTGTGTTTTACTTTTACTATGCACTGCTGCCCTTTTACACACCCTTTTTTAGATCTGCTTATAGAAATGTATACAGGTTAATTATAGATAGTTACATACCTCTGTAAATATCTTGTCCATTAGGGTAAATGCTGCCATGGCTTTTATTACCTATACAAATCTAGATACATGGTTACTTATCTTCAGTAGCAGTTAGTTGCTTACTTCCTAACTTTACTAGTTCACTTCACTCCATAGTTCTCTTACCTGAATATAGATGAAGCAATAACAGGAAAGGCATTGCAACTTCACAAGCGAGGTACCACTTCCAACCAGGTGACCTCCAACTGTAGGATTAATTGAAAGGATTATCGATCGCAGGCAATTAAATGAAAATAAAAACACTGGTTAGTGAGTTATAAATTATATCAAAGCTTTAGAAAGAATTGAGACCAGACTACTACATGACACAAAAAACATACCTGATAGTGATAAAATAACAAAACAATTCTGAGCAATGCGGAGCAAGTATTTAATTAAAACTAAAGTTGCAAAATCATTAAAAGTGGATGCAAAGTCTGTAGTGGACAAGGTTAAGAGTTTGCAGAACACAAGTCTTGAATGATGATGCTGGTGACTGGTGTTCTTCTATATCTAAATGGGGCCATTGTGGCTGTTACTTAGGTTATTGAAGATCCTGCAGATTACCCCACAAAGCGTGTGATCTATTTATGGTGTAAATTAAGTAACACCTCAATAAATCACACAGCCCAGGGGAAGAGGGTTAGGGGTTTCGTGAATGGCTTGGAAAGAGGATTTGAAGACAGGCCAAGGACAAACACTACAGAAGGAAAATATGCATCTGGGTGATGAACAGCACATCATTGTCATTGATCTGTTGTGAAAGGAACAAAGGAATAGGTATGACACAGTACAGTTAATTGCATTGCAAACAGTCTTTCTGCCCCAGAGATGCAAGTTATTAGATATCTAAATATTCTGTCTTCAAAGTTTGAAAAAAAAGAATTATGGAGGAGTGAACCCACCTAGTTTGAAACATATGATTGTTAAAATAAAAATTATACTGTGTTTCAAAACTGGGTGGTGCACCTGCATTTTCCTCAAAAATGTTCATCACTCTTGGGTCCGTGTCTGTACTAGTCTGGTAGGTAAGCAGGAGTGTTGCGCTCAGTATTCGCCTTTCGTTTGTGCAGGGGACAAGAAGGCCTACTGGTTGCTAAACAAAAACTGTTTTGTAGAGTCAAGGAGAAGGACAGAAAGAAGGTAAGCTTCAAGAAGAGTGTACCAAGAAGACTAAGAGGCAGAGCAAAAAACAAGAGGACGTTTGCTACTAGTGCAACACACACACTCAGCAGCATTTCCCAAATCAACGCATCTCTTTCTATTCCACATAGCTGAGTACTAGGCCTCAGTATCATGGTTCCCCTTTGAAGTCAATAACTTCTTTCTTCTAGCTGTTGATGAGGTAGTACTGCCCTATGTTTTTCCAGCCACCCCCTCACTCTGAGTAATTCCATCTCTGACCCGACCCGATCAAGATAGACATTTAGTGCACTGCTGTTGAAGAACACGTAGAGAAACAGAATTGCAGCATTTTCTATAGGTTTTTGTTTGTTAACTAAAGTGACTGGAATGGTCTTTGAAGAATCAGAAAAAAGGAATGGACCCTGCAGGTAAATCTCACCAAGGAGCATATTTAGAAGCCTCTATAACAACAGGAATGTCACTTTCAATGATGTTCTTGTGGCTCTTGTGGAAGGTGTCCCTTCCTGCACATAAACAATCAATAACAAAATGACGTTTTGCAACTTCTAGATGTGTTGCATTAAGCAGCACACATAGAAGTTTCAAAACATCATTTAAAGATTGTTTATGTTCAGGAAGGGGCACCTTCCTGCATCTAAACAATCTTCCCCTCAATGCAGATACCCATGCACTATGATGCAAGGGTGCCTGTGTTGGCACTAGGCTGCTGAATGTAGCGCCAGCGCAGTGGGAAATGCAAGGCTGCATAATTTTGTTTTAAATATGGTGCAGCCCTGTGTTTCAGAAGTGGCGGAGCTTGGTGTTATTTATTTATTTATTTATTTATTTTAATTTCTTATAGAGCGCAGGAATCAATCCCGGAGGGGTATCTCCGCGCTTTGCCAGCTAAGAGAGCTATTGGGTAGAGCAACCTGAGGTTTATGTGGTTTATGTGGGTGGGAATGCTTCTTGGAAAAGGAGGGTTTTTAATGCCCTTCTAAAGGACAGGTGGTTTATGGTGGTTCTTAGGTTAGTGGGAAGGTTGTTCCAAAGGGCAGGACCAACAGCGGAGAAGGCACGGTCACCCTGTCTAGTCTTCTTTGTAATGGGGGGTTTTAACAGGGCTTGGTTGCAGGAGCGCAAGGATCTGCTAGGCTGATACAGTTCAAGAGACTGGGCTAGGTATTTGGGGCTTACTCCATACAGACATTTGTGTACCGTACAGCAGATCTTAAAGTGGATGCGCTGTCGTATGGGAAGCCAGTGCAGTTCTTTCAGCAAGGGCTTGGAAGGAGTCCTGGCAGGTACACCCATGACCAATCTGGCTGCCGTGTTCTGGACCACCTGCAGACGACCTACTGCATCCGTACTGGCTAATGTCAGCAGGCCGTTACAGTAGTCCAGACGGCTGGTTACCAAAGCCTGTACAAGTGTCTTTCTGCATGTGGCAGGAAGGAAAGGAAAGACACGCCTGAGTAAAGCAATGGTGTAAAAACACAAACCCGCGATGTAATTGGTGTGTTCTTTCATGGTCAGTTTTTGATCAAACTTCACTCCAAGATTTTTAACGTGTGTTTTGGGTACCGGTACTGGGCCAAGGTCGAGTGGCCACCAGTCAGGGGTCCAGAGGATATTTGCTTTGCAAAAGAGCAGGACCTCGGTCTTTGTTACATTGCACTGGAGGCAATTCCTTGCCATCCAGTGTGACACCGCTCTCATACCCTCAGCAAAATTCCCCTTGGTTTTCGAGTCAAGGGAGCTGAAAGGGTAGAGAAGCTGAGTGTCATCAGCGTAGGAAACCGGTATGAACCCGTATTTCCGCACAATCTCAGCAAGGGGGGCCACATAGATATTGAACAAAGTAGGGCTAAGGCATGAGCCCTGTGGCACCCCCTTCGTGAGCCCCCTTGAGATGGAACGAAAGGGGCCCAGGCTGATAGATTGTGATCTCCCGGTGAGGAAACTCTCCAACCAAGATAGTGCTACGCCTCCGATTCCTACTCCCTGCAGCCGGCTCAGTAAGGTGTTGTGAGACACGGTATCGAAGGCTGCGGACAGGTCCAACAGCACTAGAATCATAGAGCCCCCTCTATCTTGTGACATTTTGATCTGATCTGTCACAGAGAGGAGGGCTGATTCAGTGCTGTGGTTGGGCCTGAATCCAGATTGGGATTGGTCCAGGCCCCCTGTCGCTTCGATGAAACTGGAGAGAGTGGTGTTGACGTGCTTCTCCGCCAGCTTGCTGATAAAGGGGAGGAGAGAAATCGGGCGAAGGTTGGAGAGTGTAGACCAGGGCATGGTGGAGTTTTTGCGGATAGGGTTCACTACCGCTTCCTTCCAGGCAGATGGAAGTTGGCCTTTGGCAAAAGACAAGTTGAGTAGGTTCTGAATATGAGGACCTAATATCTCGATTAGCGGAGGGATGAATTTAGCTGGTATCAAATCAGAGGGAGAACCAGATTTAGTTTTATTAATGAGAGTAGTCAGGTCCTTAGTAGTAATTTTGGGGATGTCCAGAAGAGTTTCACCAGAGGTCAGATGTGGAGCAGTTTCAGGGGCCTCAGTCCCCAGAGTGTCAGAGACTGTAGTGATTTTTTTATATATTGCTTCAATTTTTTCCTCAAAGAACTGAGATACATCATCACATAGTTCCTGGGTGAAGGTGTCTGGACTTTCACATGCTTCAGGACTAGTGAAGGTTTGAACGATTTTAAATAACTCTCTGGTAGAGTTGCCTGCTTCTGCAATTTGAGTGGCCAGACTCATTTTCCTGGCTTTTTTGACATTTTTGTAGTAAGAGGACATAGCCTCCAGGTAGCATCTCTTGTCTTCCCTATTACCTGTACGTCTCCACAATTTTTCCATTTTTCTACATTTCTTCTTTTCACTTTTGAGATCTTCCGTATACCATGTTTCCCTTTTCGCTATAGTAGGTTTTTTGGCATTTTTCTGAGGAGCTAGAAAGTCAATAGCTGTTGTTAGCGTAGAGTTAAACATGGAGAGAGCAGTGTCAATATTATCAAGATTGGCAAGTGAAGGCTGTTCCCAGATTTGAGTGAGTTTGGGGAGAGTGATTTTGTGCCATGGCCTGCGTTTAATAGAGTGGGTGGCCGGGTGGTTAGTGGAATTGGATAGATGAGGTATGGAGAAATCAATACGTTTATGGTCCGACCAATTAATATGCTTAGGGGGGTGACAGTGAACATTAGGTTGAGTAGTGAGGACCAAGTCTAATGTGTGACCACCAGAGTGAGTGGGGCCACTATTTCTGGGGTGTAAACCTAGCAAAGCAAGGTCAGAAAGAAATGTATTGGTATCCTGATGGTCAGAAATATCAGTATGAAAGTTGAAATCTCCAAGTAAGAGAAAGTTTTCCTTAGCTTTCAGATAGGGGGCTAGTAGTTCAGTGAGAGCAAGGGAAACACCAGCATTGGGTCCAGGTGGACGATAGACCAAGGCTCCTTTCCACTGTGTTTTAGAGTTGATTTTTAAGTGAAAGATGAGTACTTCCATAGTAGGGAGCATCACCTGTTCTAAAACTCTAATACTGAGGGTATCTCTATGTATAATGGCGATTCCGCCTCCCACCTTCACAGGGCGGTCGAGGCGAAGGATTTTATATCCCACGGGTATCCCTAGAGTGATAGTAGGGATAGTATGAGGTTTCAGCCATGTTTCAGTTAGGAAACACATCTTGGGCTGAGTGTTGTAAATAGTATCCCACAGTTCTATGCAATGCTTGGGGAGTGATCTAACATTTAGCAAAAAGCTATCCCAGTTTCCCTGGTCATCAGTATAATCTGTAGGCTGTCCAGTAATGATATGGGAGGGCAAGGCTTGAAAACCGCATTTGATGCAGGAAAAAGAGCCCTCAGAACACGGGAGCGCTTTGTTGTTACAGCGGTGTTGTGGTAGGGGTTGTAGTGCCCTGAGTGCTTGAGGAGCATACCTGATACAAAGAGTGGTGGAGGCGCAATCCATAATAACAAGGACAGGGAGGGTGGCCCCTAGCCCCGTCCGGTCGCGGACGGGCGCAGACGGGCCACTCTTAGGCTAGTCTTCGGCGTTGTCTACGGCTCCCCAGCGCGCGACCGCTGCGCGCTCAGTAGGGGGCGAGGGCTAAATAGCCCCGGTACACTCAACTACTAGAGCGCTAACCGCCAGCAGTTCAACAGGAAGTGGTGTCCTCCCTCTCTCTCAGTCCGAGGGAAGACGAATCAGCGCTCTAAGTGCGTTTCCCAGACTCCAGAAATGCACAATGCGTCAAGAATGGAAAGAGGTGTGTGCAAGAATGCGTTCCGCGATAATTTTAAAAAAGGTTCCTTAATTCACAAGTTTTTAAAAATCGATCATACAGTTTTCCATTAAACAGCGCAATACTGAAATAAACAGTCTGTAGCTGGCTAGCGGGTCAGGAGGTCCTGCCACAACCCCTTACCGCAGCGCTAATGAAGTCAGGCTCTGCCTAAATAGCCCCGGTACACTCAACTACTAGAGCGCTAACCGCCAGCAGTTCAACAGGAAGTGGTGTCCTCCCTCTCTCTCAGTCCGAGGGAAGACGAATCAGCGCTCTAAGTGCGTTTCCCAGACTCCAGAAATGCACAATGCGTCAAGAATGGAAAGAGGTGTGTGCAAGAATGCGTTCCGCGATAATTTTAAAAAAGGTTCCTTAATTCACAAGTTTTTAAAAATCGATCATACAGTTTTCCATTAAACAGCGCAATACTGAAATAAACAGTCTGTAGCTGGCTAGCGGGTCAAGAGGTCCTGCCACAACCCCTTACCGCCAAACCAAGGAAGGTATCTCTTCCCTCCGCCACTTCTCTAGTGAATATGCCCCTAAATGTAAAAGGGGCAACAACCTCCAGGAAAAATTATCACTAATCATTCAGGCCTCAAACATTACAAATCATCTAAATCAAATGTACAAATTACAGCTGAACACTCTCCCTCACTGTCTGCCACCACATGAACCAACAATCCTCACTCACAATAACTCAATAAAATATCCATATTAGTGCAATAGTTATCTGTTCCAATCCAAGAACAGTGGTAGGTGTCCGCAAACTCAGGTGGTTCACCCAGAAAGTCATTATTTAAAACATTTGATTATGACCAATCCTCCTCCTCCGGTACTCTTTCAGGAACGGTGTAATTGTGTGGTTTGAAATATTGGTTAATTTTTATTGTGGCCTATCAATCCACATTTTAAGGTGAAAGACTGGTCTTTTTCGCTGTAACAACTGTGCCAGCTGCACTGAGCACAAGCTCAGGAGACACATTAGCTTTAGAACAAGCTAGATAGCCTGCTGAGCTCTGGACATAGGCACATTTTCCCCATACCAATACATACATGGGTTTTGACCCACATAGGCTTCTTTTGAATCATCCAGATATTCCTGTAACATGCTTTGGATGGTCATTAGTGCTGCAACTTCCTTGACCTTTTTGCCATCGCCTCTGCACTGGACTTAATCCCTGCCATTTGATATCAATACAATCCAGATGTTGGGTACGATCCTTCTGGTGCAGTTATTGCCATTGTTCTAGTTGATGGTGTTGAGGGATACTGTGAGATAAGACTGCCCTCTCTGGAAGTTGATCGCAGCACCCCATAACTGCAGGGCAGGACTCTAAGTTCAAGCCATTCTTCTTCCAGATCTCCAGCTTTCTCAACAATCCACCTCTCGTATTTTGAAACATCCCCTTCAGAAAAATGAATAAGAGTGAGCACAATTGTTTTGTGCTGTGGATCAAGTAGTGTGGCTCAGATGTACTGTTTGGACGAGATGATGTCATTTTGTAGTCTTACATTGGAAGCCAAGCAAAAGAGTAAGTTCTCAACCAAGGCATGTGCTTCTGTGTTTTTGTTCACAACTGAAAGGACTAACCTCTCAGACACCTTCTTTAGCTAGTCCTGTAGCAGATGATACAATGGGATAGCTTGGCCCATCTTACTGTTCTCCTTTCTAACTTTTTATGTGAAAACCTCAAAAGTATGAGGCATCTACATCAGGCATTTGATTATACCCCATTTTCACATCCATGGTCATAACTTTCCCAATTGCATCCCCTCTTCATTGAATGACATATCACTTATCTGTTTCTACTGCTCAAACAGATGTTGAAGCATGTGGTAGGTTGAGTTCCAAAGTTCCAAAGTTATGGCACCTCCTGTATCAGGGCTTTATGTGTTACTCTATTAGCAAGCTGAATATTCTGCAACTGTCTCTTGGCTGACATTAGTGTAGATTCTTCTGCAGGTGATCAGTATGTTGCTGACTATGTCTGTGTTTTTTTAGAACGTTTTCACCACCAGGTTGATGCTGCAGCTGTATAAAATTTCTCCACGGCGAACATGGCAACTGTTGTATGCTGCTGACCACTCTTAAAACTTTCTCCAAGGCCAACTGTAGATAGCTTTTGCTTTATCCTGGCAAAACTGATCCAGTGTGCAGTGATCCGCATGTAATCAGTCACCTGACAACTGCTCCACAAGTCTGTCATCAGGTGGATCTTGTGAACAACACTTTGTGGCAAAGTATGTCCAACCAATTGCAGCACATCATGATGCAGTTCTGCAACAGAAACTCTGGCAAAACAAGTCTGCCTTGGATCCTTCCATTTTGTGCAGATGACTGCCACAAATTGTAAGAATCTCACTCCTTTCACAAAAGAAAAGGGAAGGAGGTCCAGCGCTAACATTTTTGCCACCTTCACGTTGTACAAACTTGCTGTTGGGTGATTGCCTTACTAGGGCCCCTCTCAACATGCCAATAATAGTTGCCTGTATCTTTTTCTTCTTTTCTGGCCATTGACGTAGGCAACTTTTGAGAAGTATTTCTTAGTAGACTCAGTGCGGGTTGTGGTGGGACAGTCACTGTATGCCGTGGTGTCTCAATCTCACTCTGAGTCATCTTGTGCCTTTGTCAAGTCACTGAGGTGGGCGATTCTGTTGCCACACTGCTGGGGACAGGGCTGTTTTTCATGAGGATGTCTTTCTCTTCTTCCCCGCCATCATCTCCCACCATGATTGAACTTGTAGCTGATGTTCCCTGGCTCTCCTTGCCTTCATCACCACCACCACCACGTTCAGCAATTTTTTTAAGGTGCTCCTCCTGTGGAAAAGTAAATTTTGCCATGTTCTGTGTCCCTACGTGTCATCCATCATATGTTATGTGTGCATGATTAAATATGCATATGTATTCCCCATGTTCGATTAATGACGCAATTACAGTTGTGTCCACCTCTAGTATGCCAGTTTCCAGTCCTCGTGAATACTACGAATATCAGGCCTATGTAAAGCTACGTTGCCACGTTTCTCAGTGTGCACGTTATTCTATTATAAAGTCCCCGTTTCTAGGCCTCAAAAGGGCCTGGACATCAGATTCAGCTCCTGTCTCCAGAAACCTCGCTGAGGAGCGATACAGCCCCCACCTGTATCCTCGACCCTTCACTTACTTCCTGCCTCGCAGTGCCCGGCCCAGCCTGACTCAGTCTCTGAGTCTGCCAAGAATATGTTATGATTCCAGTTATCAGTTCAGTCCTCCTTCTCTGCATTCCTAAGCTACTGAACTGCATCAATAGTTTCCGTCATTGTCTAGCCTTCACGTCTCCACGTTAGAGAAATACTGCATTTAATGGTCATCTAATATTCTTCATCACGCACTACATGTAGAATAATGCATGGTCCAGTCTTAGAATCAAGTTAGCCTTTCCCCTCCTAATTTCTAGTTTATATCAACATGTTCTCTAAACATCAGATACTAGATACTGTTTAGGTACATGTCGCCCTGACTCTCCAGACTTCAGTCTCTGCTCCTAGCACAGAGTTCATAGCCCCAGCTTCTCCTAGTGATACGTCATTGCCAGTTTGCGCGCACCATCAGGTTAGAGGTCCCGGCTCCTTAGGTAGCCCCCTCCATGGTTTCCGCCCCATTCATGACATATTCTGTTACGTTTGCATCACATGTCTATGTATACGCCCTGTTACACCTCTTTTCGCCCTTATCTTTCGCGACTGCTACGCGTCACGCCTTCTGCTCCACCCACTGCTACGCCTACTGCAATGTAATGCTATGTGTTTGCGTTATGTATATATGCTCATGTATTGTTATTAAAAGTCAGCGCGCTCATCCCGGATCTAGCCCCAGCAGCTGCTGGGCCCTGTCATTCTATTCCTATGCAGGTTGTCCTGTTCCTGTCCTTATGCTGTATTAAACCTGCAAAACTCCTACTACCTCGAATCTTGACTCTTATTTATTGAGCTATCTGTTATGATATATGTCTAGTCAAAAAGAGAGGTATTATTTATTTATTTACCACATAATGGCGCCCGAATAGGGACTTGCCCTTTCCCCACGCGTCGGTGAAGCCACGCCGACCCCCTGACCCTCTGCAGTCGTGACGGAACTCTTCTGTGCACCGGCAGATATTTCTGCTTCAAGTATCCCTCAGGCCCACGGAGGAGACGGAGGAGGCGGTCCAGCATCCAAACGAGACGGTGGAGGAACGCGGCGAGTCCCGACCAGAGCCCAAGCCAAGAGTTCAAGGTCCGAGGTATCCGGAGGTCCACCCGTAACAGAAGTCCGAAGTTCGTCGTCCGTCGTCGTAGCAGTCCAGTCCAGTCCGAGGTTTTCCGTTCTTGCTGCCCGGTGAGTACCATTACTGGGGTAGTATCTAGACAGGGTCAATCTAAATTGACTCTGGTCCGTGGGTTGGTGGTACACAGACTCACAAACGAAGTGTTCACCTAGGTGGATACGGGTCTTGATGCGTCCCTTTATGGGACCGGTATGTTCCGTACTGTTTCAGCAGTGCATCCAGTAAACTCTAGTCTGTTCCGTTCTCGAGAAAATTCTTGTGTTTCTGTTCTCAGTATTCCAGGTAATATTCTGTCCGAACTGTTATGTTATGATGTTGTTCAATGTATTTCCAATGTCGTGGTATGCCTGAATTGTTCTCCAAATTGTTATTGTTTCTCGTGTATTGTATTGTGTTCCGATTCAAGTTTACAATGTCTCTCTTTTCGAGATTACGTCAGCTAAAAACTAGAAAGGGTTTGTTAGAAGAAGCAGTTCCTGTCCCGCCGAGGGACAGTCCAGGTCATTTTATGTATCAGAAGCATGGCATAAGCGCCATATTGTATCTAGATTTATGGGTAGAGTATACCAAACAGTTAGAAGAAAAGTATAGATGGCCCGTATCGGGTACATGGGATGCCGAGTGCATCATGCGAGTAGAAGAAGCATTATGGAAAAAGAAAGCCAGACGGTCACAGAAAGATGCCATCGAGTTATGGCGTAAAGAATCTCATAAAAGAACTGAAAAGGAAATCAGAAAGTCAGAATTAAGTAGAGAATCCTTAGAACGAGCACAAGAAAAAGAACTAATCGAGATTGGTGAACAAGTCAAAGCCGAACAGTCAGACAGACAGAGGCATGCCCTTATTAGGGGTATGTATCCTCTCCTTGCCGAGGGCTTGCCAAAAGCGACCCCAGAGGCATCCAGTAATTTCCCGCCACCATTAGTTCCGACCAAGCTACGTCACAAACAGACCGCAGCTGATATTTTTATTTCGTCCTATTTGGACGACACAGTCCCAGAATATGCAAATCCTGTTCGCGCTCCGCCAGTCCCTGTAAATCAGGCACTTCCCGCTCCTCCAGACTCCGGAGTACCTGTTACGGTACCCCCGGTCCAGCCCGCCATACAAGTCCAGCCTGCATTTCCATTTCCCACTCTGCCAGGACGAAGAGCCTCAGTAGACGACTCTAGTTTAGGGGCCGCAGGGGGAGGTACTCCTCAAACCCCGCCGCCACACAAGCGTTTAACGTTAGCCGAATTACATGCACAAGCGTCACAGCGTACGCCCAGACATCAGACTGTAGCAGAAATAAGAAAATCCCTTGCCGAATGCGGCTATGATCCAGTCCCAGGCGAGGATAATATGGTTTTATATTCATTCCGCGTAAGAAAGGTGGCCGAGTATCTAGTCACCTTACCGAATATGAAAGAAGATCTAGACAGAATATATCGTTTCATCCGTACAGGGGATGATCCAGAAAGTATTAGCGAGGCCATGTCTCAAAGGAAAGCCGAGATCCAGCTCATGATATTAAAGTTTCTGATCAATTGTCTAATAAGAGAACAAGATTACCCGTCTAAAGATCCGGCTGAAATGAAAACCCTGACAAGGTGGAGTGATAATATAGCCGAGGGTAAGCACAAGACCGTCGGTGCTATGGAGAGTATGTACAAGAAAATCCGTAGAGAAATAATAAAGATACACGAACAACGTAAAGCAGCACAAGTAAGCGAGAAAGAAAGTAACTCTGATACTGAAGAGGTAGAAGACGAGAATTCTGCCAGAATAGCGTATGTAGGAAAATCTAGATTTCCAGATCGCCATGTACGCCTAGAACACAAGTCTACTTTCCATCATCCAGCACCAGAACAAGGTTCACTAGAACAAGTGTTTCAAGCTACCGATCACATTCTGAAATCACGAATCGGTTACAGTGAGTTAAGTACCATGCATGAACAAGAACTAGCCCGATCAGCAGTCCGATGGATTACTGATTCTACCACTTTTCCAGACGAAATAGTGGCACAAATGTTTCTGAAAATGCCCCCAGCCGAACAACGACTGGTGGGTATGTATATGATCCAGCACCTCATTACATTGTATGAGGGTCAACACTCTGATCCAGGTCCGTTACATGATATCCTGAACGAGTTACTCCAGTATAGATGGAAAGGTCTAGGTACCGATTTAATTAGTGTCATTCTAGAACAGCGTCACAAATATAGAACGTTTCTGAACCCGCATTTTGTTCATGTCTCACCTCCAGAAAGTAAACCATTTTACATGGAGAGACAGAATCCGTTACGAGAAGTCCACCCAGTTAAAGGAACGGGTGGCGAAATGCAGCGAGTGTTTGTTTACACTCCAATAACAAAGATGGAACTCCTCGAGATGAAGAAATTAATTCCCTGTCATGACAAAGATCCAGCAGGGTTCCATAGAGAATTAAAAGACATGCTCCGTATGGGAGAATACACGTACCCAGATATAATTAAAATGTTAAAGGTTCTGCTGCCCGCAGGGGTGTATGAAAAGCTCAAGGAAAAAGAATGGGAGGTGGGAGAGAAAAAGATCGATTGGGCAGTTCTAGAAGCTGAAGATAAGGCACGAGTACCAGGTACCGGTCTTGGAGATAAATGTAAAGAATTACCAGAATTATTAATACAAGTTTTACCCAGATTATTGACAACTAGAAAAGAAGACTGGGATGCAATCTCAGCCTGTAAACAAAAGCAAGATGAGGATATTAGTGATTTTTATTCTAGATTTGAAAAATGTTTCAGCATCAACAGTGGCCTCAAGACAAGTAGTGAGTCATACCCTCACCTTTTTGTTACTAAATTAGTCGAGAATTCAAGTCCACAAATTAAAAATCGAGTTTTGAAAGTCGAAAGTACCTGGCAAGCTAATACCCCGTCCCAGATGTTGCAAATGCTTCAATACCACCAGAATAGAATCAGAGAAGAACAAGAACACGAAAGAAAACGTATGAAAGACACGAAAATGAAAGTACTAGTTGCACAATCTGTTCCTCAAGACAGTCAGAAGAGGGGTCCGAATCAAGCCAGTCATCCTGCAGCTCCCGTTAAAGGGAACTGCAATTATTGTAAACAGCCAGGTCATTTCATAAATGAGTGTGCAGTTCTGAAACACAACATAGCTACTGGTAAGACTAAAGAAAGACCACGTCCGCCTAGACAAGAACAAGTTTCACAGATTCCTCAGTCACAGAATGCACCACAGACAGTTACAGCACCGCAACCTATTGCTGCAACACAGCATGTTACATCGCAGATGTACCAGTATGCACAGTCTGAGTATCCAGAGTACCAGCAGTATTCATGAAACAGCCTAGAGAGGGAGGTAGGCTTGCCTCTCATCGAGATACCTGTAGATCAAGAAGGTCCCTATGTTCACAGTCAAGTATTAGGGAAAGACAGAAAGTTTTTGATTGATACAGGGGCAAGTAGGACCACAATTAGTCACGCCGAAGTTCCAGGGGCTCCGCTCTCAGGCTCAAGAAATGTTTCCCTTGGATTTTCAGGAAAACCTATCGTAAATGAGATTTCAAAGCCAGTTACTCTAGAAGTAGGTCCATTGTCCCGCACTACTGATCTGTTACTTACTAAGTCATGTCCAGAAAACCTATTAGGCATTAAGACACTGAAAGAGTTAGGTGCAGTTATATGCTGTTCCCCAGAGGGAATACGATTGTTCCTACGTGACTTTAAGGGTCACTATGTATTACGAGATTTTGATTCAAGACTGTCTAATGTCCCGCAGCACTTATGGGCGCAAGGTCCAACTGATGTAGGTTACATGCAAATCACACCCTATCGTGTGACTCTCAAGCCAGGTGTAGTGTTACCACGAATCAGACAGTACAGATTGCCACCTGAGGCTGTAGCAGCCTTATCCAAAATTATTGACGAGCTCATGGCTCAGGGAGTGGTTGTAGAAACTGACTCCAATGTATGTAATTCTCCGATCATTCCAGTCATGAAACGTACTGATCCAAATGCACCCCCAGTATATCGATTAGTGATTGACCTACGAGAGCTTAATAAATGTATTATTCCTCAGTACCCAGTTGTCCCAGACATCTCTTCCCTATTAACGGCCATTGATTCCGAAGCCACGTTCTTCACTGTCATAGACCTCAAGAACGCATTTTTCAGTGTTCCTATTCATCCAGACAGCCAGTTCCTTTTCGGATTTTGTTTAAATGGAAGGATCTATATGTTCACACGAGCTCCTCAAGGTTTCACAGAAAGTCCTAGTATTTACAGTCAAGCACTCAAGAGACAACTAGACAACATTCACATGCCAACTGACACTGCCCTGCTCCAGTATGTCGATGATCTACTGATCACAGCCCGTTCTGAACGTGCTTGCGAGCAAGCATCCCTTACAGTTTTGTATTTCCTAGCCGAGATGGGGCACAAGGTGTCCCCTTCTAAGCTTCAATTCTGTGTCCAGCAAGTGGTCTACTTAGGACACTTACTGTCCAAGAGGGGTAGGCAGTTGACACCAGACCGTATCCAGTTAGTAGCGAGTCTTCCTCAGCCCAAGACCCAGAAGGAGGTACGTGCTTTTATCGGCCTTACTTCTTACTGCAGACAATGGATTCCCCAGTATGCATTTCTAGCCAAGCCACTGATACAGTTAACGACACAGGAGGCAGCCGTATCGACTGTCCTCCCTTGGACATCTGAACATACACTTAGTTTCAATGAGTTAAAGAAAGCCCTATGCCAAGCTCCAGTTCTAGCTACTCCGAACTACAGTAAGCCTTTTACACTTTTCGTCACTGAACGTGAAGGTACAGCATTATCTGTTCTCACACAAGATCAAGCAGGACAATACAAGCCCTGTGCTTATTTTTCGAGCACATTAGATCCTGTAGCCCAGGCGCTGCCTGCGTGCCTCAAGTCAGTTGCAGCCACAGCACTAGCTATCAGACAAAGTGATTCCATAGTCTTAGGACATACCTTGACAGTACAAGTTCCACATTCCGTGGAAGTTCTTTTAAACCGAACACAAACTCAGCACTTGACAATTGCACGTTTAACAGGTTATGAATTGACACTGTTCCAGCCACACATAGAAATCAGACGCTGCAACATCCTGAACCCTGCTACACTGTTACCATCAGTTACTTCGAATTCTGCCACACATGATTGCGTGGAAGTAGTTAACATTACGACAAAGCCAAGACAAGATCTGACAGATATTCCGTTACCAGATCCCGACCTGACACTTTATGTGGATGGTTCATGTATGAGAACTAGTACAGGAGAACTAGTCGCCGCGTATGCAGTGACTACTGACACCGAAGTTATTGAGACACACCGTATTGACACTCTGTCCGCTCAAGCAGCAGAGCTAGTTGCTCTGACACAAGCCTGTATACACGCCAAGAACTTGAAAGTTAATGTTTACACAGATTCACGTTACGCATTTGGAGTTGTACACGACTTCGGAGTGCTCTGGCAGGAGAGAGGTTTCATGACTTCTCATGGAACCAAGATTCAGCATGGTCTCCTTATTCAAGCTCTGTTAGATGCCATACACTTACCGACATCTATTGCTATCATGAAGTGCAAAGCACATACGAAAGTTACTGACATTATTTCCCAAGGTAATGATCTAGCAGATCGCACAGCCAAGCTTACAGCACAGACTCCAGACATTCAAGTTAATCCGACACAGACACATACTCCAGATCCGACTACATGTATGACAGTTAAGGACCCTACACAAGATGTCATAGATATCCAGTTACATGCTACTCCCGAAGAAATCAAGAAATGGTCCGAACAAGGAGGGGTCCAGACAGATCAAGGATGGTTAACGAAGGGTAGAGCCACATGGTTTCTCCCCGACTCTATGGTTCAAGTCATTATTAATACCGCACATAGTCCAGCACATTTAGGAGAAAAAGCTATGTTAGACAGTATCCAGAACATTTGGTTCAACAAGCATTTACGAGCTGCAGCCAAGCAGAAAGTCCGTACCTGTATGATATGTTGTCAGTTTAATCCAGGTAAAAGTGTCCCGGTGGAACAAGGTGGATTCCAGCCCCCTGACCACCCTTTTGAAGTCCTCCAGATGGATTATATTCAGATGGAGCGATGTCGAGGTTTCAAGTATGTCCTTGTAGTTGTATGCGCTTTGTCCAGGTGGACAGAAGCATATCCAGTTCCAGATTACACAGCCGCGACCACTGCCAAGCAGTTGGTTTGTGAGTTCTTCCCTCGTTATGGACTCCCTAGAGTCGTATATTCTGATAACGGCCAGCCATTCTCATCTGAACTCATGAAGCATGTTTCCCTTTTGTTAGGGTACCAGTGGAAGTTTCATTGTGTACGCCATCCTGAAGCAGCCTGTCTCGTAGAGAGACATAACCAGACTCTAAAAATCCGTATTGCAAAAGTGTGTAAAGAAAAAGGTGTGGACTGGCTAGTAGCTCTGCCAGTCGCTTTGTTTTATATGCGCATGGTCGCACATTCCAGATCAGGTCTGTCCCCGTATGAGGTCGTTTTCGGCCGCCCCCCTAACATGTGGGGTACTCCTAGACCCCGAAGTATTACCGATGTTTCAAGTAATATGCTGACAGATTACCTAGCTTCCTTGATGTCAGCCCTCAACTCATGTCGTTCACAGGTTGCTGCCGCATTTCCAGACAATACCGAGGTGGCACCGCATGAAATCGTCCCAGGATCCATGGTGATGGTCCGCAACTTTGACAGATCAAGTCCGCTGGAGCCTCGTTGGAAAGAGCCCCGACAGGTCCTCCTCACCACCCGTACAGCCGTGAAGTTGGAAGGACGCAAAGGCTGGGTGCACCTTTCTCATATCAAACTTTTTAATGGACTGAAACCCGTCTTAAAGAACATTTCCCAGGATTTGAAGGATTGCCAAAGCATTGTTCTCAAGGACTGTCCCGCAAAAGACATTGCTACAACCCCTCCCCTGTTAGAGAAAACTCCGCAACAGGAGTACAAGCTAAAACTCCGGTCTAGTAAAATAAGTCAGTCAGTTTGATTGTCTAAGTCCTCCCCTAGGTGAAACGGTTACACTGTTTCTGACATGTATAAAATAGACCCCCATAGTGAGAGAGTTAGTCAAAACTCAATCCGATGTATCGTTTTTCTATGTTTCATATTATTTCTCAGCCTTATGATTTCCTGCACCAGTTATGCATTTTTCTTGTACTTCCCAGTTCTTCATGTAAATAAGTCTGCTAATGCTACAGTAGAGCACACGTTTAGTGATCTGCCTCCTCATGAACTCTCTTACCGCCTCGCTATGCGAAATAATACTTTTATCCGCATGTTACATTACTCACACCAGACCAGCAATACCACTAATTGTTGGGTGTGTGGTCGACTTCCCCCTTTCCAGACACAGAAGGGAGTTCTGCCACTCTTTCCTTATCCATTCTCACATAATGGTTCGTGTGGAGCATGGTCCACGTTAACGTCATCCTCAACAGATATGTCTTTTCTTAACCGTACATGTTTCCCAGACAAGCAAGGTCTCCCCCACAGAACCGGGTTAGATCTAGAAAATGAAGTGTATAATTTAGGTAATTATTCTTCGAATTTTATGGTCCTGAATGTTCAGTCTGATACTACTCCAGACTTACCTGCTATTTCAGTACTACCAGTCAAAGGCGAATTATGTGTCCGTAATTATGGTTCCATACACGTAGGACATAGTGATTGTACTACTATTGTCAAGTATAGTGACAGTGGGAAATCTATCTTCAAAGCTTCACGTCATTCTTATTTTATTTGTGGTCAAACCGCATATGTTCGTCTGCCCCTCGATTGGGAGGGAACCTGTTACATTGCCTTCCTACTGCCACCAGTTTTTCTAGCCCCACCTGATTATCATAGAAACACACATCTAGTACACATTAGACATAGAAGGGAGTCCCCAATTGTCGATTATACTGAAACTGCTCTAGAACAGTATACAGATTTCAACAGAGGTTTCTTTTTCTTTATAGGACCTATCCAGAATAGTAAGCTAATCCGTAGGTTAACCAGAACCCTTGAAGCTGTAGTAAATGAGACTGCCTCTGCTCTAGGTAACTTAACCGAAGAGCAATCTGCCATGAGATTTGTCGTTTTACAGAATCGTCTCGTCCTTGACGTCATACTGGCCGATAGGGGCGGGGCCTGTAGAGTCATCGGATCTAGTTGCTGCATTTTCATTCCAAATAACGCACCGTCTGTTTATTCAGCTATAACCAGACTCCATAAAATTGCCCATCTGATACACCAAGATCCAGGCACCTGGACATGGTCCGGTTGGTTCTGGAATATAATTTCCGCATGGGGATGGAAAATATTGTCCTTCCTAGGTATTGCAGTAGCGATCATATTCAGCTGCTGCCTCTGTATACAATGTGGCCCTGCGATTTGCGGCATTTGTGCTACCTCTTGTATTCCTAGTCCCAAGCCCCGTTCTAAATCCCGTTCCAGGATAATTCGAGACGAGCAAATGATACTGTATGAAATGATAGATGGTATCATGAATATTGATGTTTCCTGATGGAAACGTAGTGACAAGGAGGGAATGTGGAAAAGTAAATTTTGCCATGTTCTGTGTCCCTACGTGTCATCCATCATATGTTATGTGTGCATGATTAAATATGCATATGTATTCCCCATGTTCGATTAATGACGCAATTACAGTTGTGTCCACCTCTAGTATGCCAGTTTCCAGTCCTCGTGAATACTACGAATATCAGGCCTATGTAAAGCTACGTTGCCACGTTTCTCAGTGTGCACGTTATTCTATTATAAAGTCCCCGTTTCTAGGCCTCAAAAGGGCCTGGACATCAGATTCAGCTCCTGTCTCCAGAAACCTCGCTGAGGAGCGATACAGCCCCCACCTGTATCCTCGACCCTTCACTTACTTCCTGCCTCGCAGTGCCCGGCCCAGCCTGACTCAGTCTCTGAGTCTGCCAAGAATATGTTATGATTCCAGTTATCAGTTCAGTCCTCCTTCTCTGCATTCCTAAGCTACTGAACTGCATCAATAGTTTCCGTCATTGTCTAGCCTTCACGTCTCCACGTTAGAGAAATACTGCATTTAATGGTCATCTAATATTCTTCATCACGCACTACATGTAGAATAATGCATGGTCCAGTCTTAGAATCAAGTTAGCCTTTCCCCTCCTAATTTCTAGTTTATATCAACATGTTCTCTAAACATCAGATACTAGATACTGTTTAGGTACATGTCGCCCTGACTCTCCAGACTTCAGTCTCTGCTCCTAGCACAGAGTTCATAGCCCCAGCTTCTCCTAGTGATACGTCATTGCCAGTTTGCGCGCACCATCAGGTTAGAGGTCCCGGCTCCTTAGGTAGCCCCCTCCATGGTTTCCGCCCCATTCATGACATATTCTGTTACGTTTGCATCACATGTCTATGTATACGCCCTGTTACACCTCTTTTCGCCCTTATCTTTCGCGACTGCTACGCGTCACGCCTTCTGCTCCACCCACTGCTACGCCTACTGCAATGTAATGCTATGTGTTTGCGTTATGTATATATGCTCATGTATTGTTATTAAAAGTCAGCGCGCTCATCCCGGATCTAGCCCCAGCAGCTGCTGGGCCCTGTCATTCTATTCCTATGCAGGTTGTCCTGTTCCTGTCCTTATGCTGTATTAAACCTGCAAAACTCCTACTACCTCGAATCTTGACTCTTATTTATTGAGCTATCTGTTATGATATATGTCTAGTCAAAAAGAGAGGTATTATTTATTTATTTACCACACTCCCACCAGATTGTGTGGTGTTTATTTGTATGAGACGTTGCCCTCCAGTACCATAAAGTGAACAAGGCTTACTTCAGTGAACATTCATGGGTAAATGGTGCTTACTGAAATATGCTTCACCTCTTTGTTAATCCTGAAAAAGTCCCAAACTTGGTAGAAGTACTTTGTTACTGTGCCACTGCATATACCTGAAGAAGAACTGGAGGTAGGTTGGCGTATTGTTGATTGCCTCTCTGCAGCGTACAGTAGAGTGGCATAGAGTGCTGTGGCATAAAGTTCAGTGGCGTGGAGTTGAGTGGTACAGAGTACAGTAGAGTGGGATAGAGTGCTGGGATGTAAAGTGCAGTGGTGTAGAGTGGAGTGGCATAGAGTGGAGTGGTACATGTCAGAGTAGAGTGGCGAAGAGTGAAGTGGCATAGAGTGCAATGGCATAAAGTAAGGTAGTGCAGAGTGCAGTGGCATACAGTAGAGTGCTGCAGAGAGGAACAGAGTGGAGTGGCATAGAGGGCAGTGGCATTGAGTGCAGTGGTATAGAGCGAAGTGGTGAAGAGAAGATTAGATTAAAGTAGAGTGCAGTGGTGAAGAGAGGAGTGATTTACAGCAAAGTGTCATACAGTGGAGTGGCATAGAGGGGAATGGTGCACAATAGTGTGCAGTGGTGTTGAGATCAGCGCTGCAGAGTAGTGTAGAGTGTCATAGAGCGCAGTGAAATTTCTTAGAGTGGAGTGGTGAAGAGTGCAGTGCTGTAGAGTGGTGTAGAGCAGAGTAGAGTGGCATAAAATGCAGTGCTGTAGAGTGGAGTAGTGCAGAGTAGAGTAGAGTGGTACAAAGTGCTGTGACAAAACGTGGAGTGGAATAAAGTGCAGTGGCATATAGTAGATTGGCATAGAGTGCAGAGGCGTTGAGTAGAGTCATACACAGTAAAGTAGATTGGCGTAGCATGCAGTGGCGTAGAGTAGTGTTAATATTGGAAAACACAATATCAATGCACATCACAATATATGTACTTATAATAATGAACTTGTATCACCATTGTTGAATTCACCCGATATGACCTTCCACTCAACCCCACGTCAGAAGTACATTGCCATGCAGACCCTAAGTCCTAGGCCTAAAGCAACTGATGGACGGATCACAGGTGGAGTGACACTTAACCCTTAGACAAACCTGTGAACTGGAAACCCTGATCAATCCCACAAATAGGCAACGACACCACAATGGCCTTAGGGGATGGCCCCAATAAAACACGTTTGGCCGGAGGGGTGCATTCCTAAAACACCATAAAGTCAGATGCCATACTAAATTAGGAACACTTAGCCAATAAGAACACAGCATGCACACTACACGCAGTAATCATGCACTACCCATGCCAAACATCTGGACATGCACCCACTCGCCCCACATTGTGTCCATAAAAGGTCGAGACCCACCTGTACTTCCTATCGAATGACCAGATTTATGGCCCTGTGACTAGGCCCAGATTTCTGTCTCCAAACAAATGTACAAATTACTTTATGACTCATTATGTAATGGAGAAAATGACGGCCAAAATCAATGAGCTGTGGTCTCCAGACCCCAAATCTGTTGCCTGATTTCCTAGGCACTATGTTATATTAAACCAGGTTTTCCTGTTATGCCAAGGTAAATTCACATTTGAGCAACAACATGGCCAGCCAGATAGGAGAGATTGGCTCTTCGAGCCCATCTGTAGCTGAAGTAATAGGACCCCACCCATACAGATTCACATCTGCTCGGCAAGAATGGTGAACAGACACCACATTTGACTGGAAGTTCTGCTGAATCAGCGGGGCGGAGGTCCATCCTGAAGATTCTGTCAGTGGGTAATAGACTGCCTCTGATCCTTAGACCCAGCATTTGGTGCACAGCAAACTAGTGAGAAGTGCAAAAAAATAACCAGAGTGCCCTACATCTAATAGAAACCTTGCATATTGCCTATATTTATGTGTCCAAGCTGAGTAGTCACAAGGCGTCCTTGGTGGTGATCCTGCGGAGGTCACCTTTTTTCAATAGTCAGCACACGAGTAAAGGTGAGGATTGTTTAATTGCTTGTACTGCTGGGCATGACACAGATGGTCCGCTTGTCTCTGGGTGTGATACAGGGACTTCTGGTTGTGACACAGATAGTATGCTTGTCTCTGGGTGTGATACAGGGGTGGGGCCTTATGGCTTGGACCACAGGCTGTTACACAGATGGTACGCATAGCCTCTGGGTGTGATATCGGGTGCAATTCGGATGTTAGGGAAATATTTGGACCTTGGGGATTGAGGGGTAGCTTATGCTTGGCCAAGAAGGCCCTGTAGTTGTTGAGTGATTTCCTCTCATCCTCATAAAATGTTTCTATCTTTGTCCCAGAGCTGATATTGACAGATGATTGGGCTCACTTAGTTCTGTGTACTGCGCAGAGCCTTCTCTCATCATCAGGAAGGATGTGCTAGGAGGGGGCTAAGGTTTTCTTTTTAAAAGCCAGCATTTTTTCTTTTTGTCACTTTGTCTCTTATATTTCTATTGTTGTTTTTCAATTGATGCCTTTTTTGATGTTGTGGTAATGAGAAATTATTGTAACTATGTTTTAAGTTGAATGTTATGTCCAGTTGTCATTTGTTCACATTTTTCTGTCCTGTTGTTAAAAACAATTCATAATGTTTGAATAAACCATTGCACTTTCATACAGATTGTTATTTTTTTATGTGTTGTTTCATGTACTAAATTTGTTTGAGGCATCTTTGTCCTAAGCTGAGATCATAGTAAAAGTAATGATTGCCAGAATAACCCCATGTACATAATCTTTCCCATAAACAGAGTAGGATTAAAAAAAATCTTTTAAAACAAGATTCTAAAAGTGCACTAAATCCCCCAGAAACGTTTCCAACCCATCATGGAGTCACCTTTAAACCACATGCAAACTAGACTCCCCCATGCAGGCGAAAAAGAGCTAGATTGATTGAGCCGTGAATGGCATGCACACACTAAGAAACACGCTTCCCCCTGGCCAGAGGGTAGAACCTTCAACACCAACATAATCTAACATACAAGGACGCACATTCAGACGAAATATGTATGACAGAAAAAGACTACAAGAGATGCACTGTTAGAACTGGTGGTCCGGCCTACAATTCTGTTTCCGAATCTGCAACCAATTCGGATGTACCTCTCCCTCCATAAACCAGCACAGAGGTGCTGTCTCTGATGCTGGCTATCCCAGCCATTCCTAAACTAGGTTACACCAATCCGCTGGTCGAGGGGGATGGAGGACCCTCCACCGAGCAACTGGCCACCAGATCTAGGGTTGGAAGGGTGCCAGATCAACAAACCTTGGCAATTCCAGCCACACCTCAGCTTGGTGCTAGAATCCCTAAAGTTCAACCCCAATCTATTGTGTGCAACCCATTGAGCCCCAGCTGAACAGGAAGCATACACTCTAATTCATCCAGTTAGATAACCTCTGGTGGCTGGGGTATTATAACTGTCCCTGACAGGGACACCACTAGTTGGAGTGGGGAAAGGAGTCCCAGCCCTCCAAGATCTAACAGAAAGGATTGCCATTACCGGACCCGAGCTCACAGCAAGTACCGGCTGAACCCAGACAGATTATAGTAATGGGGAGGAGTTTGCCCGCTAGTTCTGAAACCTACTAGCAGATTGGACTAAGGACTGGAAATGATTTGGCTGGCTGTGGACTAAGGGGGGCTTGGCTATAGCAGTGAATTGCATGAAATATGGGAGAGGAAATCCCAACTGGGATTTCCCCTACATGCAGCAATGCCTTGTGAGGTGGGAGAGAAAACAAGTCGAGAAAGGAAGGGAGACAAAAGTAAGTAGAAAAAAGTTGGATCAGGACCAGGCAGTGCTGCAGTGTCCCTAAACAGGGAGCAGGCAATTCTTGTCAGAACAGCTGTAGCGGCGATGACACAGAAGGCGACAGGACCAATAAAGGAGCAGCCGCAGAGGTTCAGAAAGGATCAAGCACGAAGCACGAAGCAAAAGGGTTCAAGGACGTTGTGCAGAGAACCCCCAAGGCCAGGACCAAGTCACATCCTCTGATGAGGAAACCACCATGACTATATTGATAAATAGCACACCCTACAGCTTCCTGATCGACACAGGGGTTACAAAGTACTGTCTAAAAGAAGAGGTGGTGTACCTGTCCAAAGATTCCATGGATACACAGGGGTTCTTAGGCACGGTCATGAGGGGTCCCTTCGCGAAACCCCCAGAGTTAGATGTGGAAGGCAGTCGTATGAAGGGGCAACTATTAAATCCCACCTACTCTCTGACTAATCTTCTTGGTAGAGAACTGATGGCCAAACAAAATATGACCATTCATTTCTCAGAGGATGGGACAAAGACCTGCTCATGCCCTGGGATCACCCCTACAAGGCTCTTGTCCTTAATCTGCCCGCATTGCACAACCAGGCAGGCAAGTGCGATGCCCGCTGATCAGCCAGCTTTCTCCAATGCTGTCCTCACCCTCATTGATAACATGGAAGAGCTGTTAGATTGGAAGTTGCAATGCCCCCATGAATTCATATTCCATCAGGAAGGTCACCATGATGTGGGACACCAAGGGGAAACACTGCTCTGCTTGGAGGCAGTGGTGATAAGTCCCAAATAACGGGGTGCTTTTGGTGACTGACCAGGCAAATGCAATGAGGGCAAGTGTCATTTTCATTGCGCTTGGCCTCAGTATACTGGAGATAACTGATGACAAGTTGTTCAGTGAGTGCCAGGGGCCTCAGAAATTGTCTTTGCCAATTCTATTCAAGTTAGGGTGGAATCCCCATCGCCTATGGCAGTACTAACAACATGGCAGGAAGAAGAATTGGTAACTGTACCACCATAGCTGTTGGACAAGGTTCCCTGCGGTGTAGGACTCATCAGAACCACCAAACCCATAAGAATAACCTTGCGGGAAGGGACCATCGTGCCCCAGGTGCACCAATACCCGCTCTCCAAGGAGGCAGACAAGGGTATAGCACCCACGATCCAAGTGCTAGTTGACCAAGCGGTCCTTCATGTAGGGATCTCTCCCTGCAATACACCAATCTTCTTGGTTGAAAAGAGCAATAAAGGAACCTGGTGCCGGGTGCAGGACCTACACCCCCATAATGACATTGAGGTCCCAGAGTTCCCCACACTACCAGAACCTTTTATCATACTAAGTAGCATACCCACAGAAGCCCATTACCTTTCTGTGATAGACATAAAAAAATCGCTCTTTAGAATTTTGATGCACCTCCAACAGTCAGTACCTCACTGCATTCACCTTCCAAGGGGTTTAACTGCTGTAACAGAGACTTCCTCGTGGGTACTGTGAGTCCCCCAGTATCTTTAACAGGATACTGAGGAAGGACCTCGCCAACTTTAAATCCAGCAGCATCCTGATACAGTATGCTGACAACATCCTGGTATGCAGTCCCTCCGAGGACCTGTGCCGCCAAGAGATGATAGGCCTCCTGACTGTACTTGCCATGAAAGGTTACAAAGTGGAAAAAGGAAAAGTGAAGGACGTACAACAGGAGGTCTGTTATATGGGCCAACAGATCTCAGCAACCAGTCAATGGACCATTCCAGAATGCACAGACAAAACAAGAAATGCAAATGTTTTTAGGACTATGCAATTATGTCCAACACTGAGTCTTTGAATACAGCAAGCTCATTGCCCCCTTACTCGCAGGCTATGAAGAAGGTGAGGGCAAGCCATGAGGAACTAACATGTACACCTGAAATGTACGAGACTTTTCTTCACAAACTAAAAACAGTGATATCACACTTCCCTGTGTTAGGGACACCCGACTTTTAGAGGCTATGTTTCCTATTCAGTCATAGTGCGGGCGAGTCATGACAGCTGTTCTAACGCAAAATGACCCCTTTGGACACAAGCCCCTTGCATATTACAGTGTGCTCTTGGACTCAGTGATGCAGTGTCATTTTACATGTGAACAGCCATATAAGCAGCAGCATTTGTCATCTACAAAAGCACCTCCATCTTGATGGGGCATTGCTAACACTGTTGGCTGAACACTCAGTGTTTGCGATCATAGAGATAAGCACTCACTACGCAATGGGTGTTGGGCTATGAGCTGAGCCTCTCTAGGCCATCCCTAAAAATTGTACTGTGCCATCAGGTAAATCCAGTGCTCTTTCTAGGGCATGAGGTCAAGGAGGGAGTGATGACTGTGCAACCCACACCCCGAGGTCATCAGCCAGGTGGAGGAGGATTCCATCCCATACTGTCAAGCACTAGTCATCAATGGATCCTCTACAATAGACAAATAAACGTGTGTAAGACACCTGGGGCAGCGGTAGTGATGGTTCGTAGCCATAAAGCCCCCAAACCAGGTGCACGGATATGCTCACCACCGCACCCAGCTTGTATAGCAAATAACACAGTGTCTCACACACATTTCCCAAGGGAGCAATAGCCCTGATCCCAGTCATTGTCAAATCCAAGCCACACTAGGGCCACAAAGCCGCTTCTCAACCCCTACCGGTATGCCACAATAAAACCAACACTACATGAGACCATAGGAAGGTGCCCAATTAAATGCAAAAAAGAAGTCCAAAAGTAGCTCAAAACGAAGTTTCCAGAAAATGGGCGTAGTCAAAACGCCCAACTGCATTAGGGACAACCTTGTTACAAGCCATGTGCAGGGACCAGAGGGGCATATACGTGTCCTCAGGACACGTTGCAATTACCCACTGCCACACAAAATGTGACAGACCCCCTTCCTTTTATAGTGCATTGCGATTGTGTAGGTCAAAGGGCACCATCTGCATCAATAAAACTACACACACACACATTAAGGAAGTAGGGTATCAGAGGGCCGAGAACGTCCATAAAATGATAGGTAAAAAGAGTCTTCCATATGCCCACAAAGATCCCCCTACTAAAACACTCACCTCTGTTACAGTGAGGGGGGAGGCCCAAAGGACTCCCAAAATAAAATTCAGGTGACTCATGACCAAAACTCACTAATTCCTAAAATGATGCTCAAACTGGGGCCCCACCAAGTACATCACCAAAGATTGCATAAAATGGATGCACAGAAATACCCCAAAAAGACAGGCACGGGAATTTCCGAGACCGAATAATGATGTATGTTTCTCTAAAAAGCTAACCTACAACCCACAGCTTCTATCCAAAAGGTCTGCAATTGAGCCATAAGGGCACCACCTTTACTGCGACCCACCACCTCTTCAATAGTAATCTCCGAATTCCCAATGTGGCCCAATTGTTCAAGCCAAAGACCACAAACTATCTTTTTATGGATATTTTTTACAACAGTCTCTTTACACTGCCAAGCAAAGACCCTCCGGGATGCCAGAAAGCTGCAGACAACCCTCCCAACACCAACCCAAGACTTGCAATGTTCCAAAAGCTATATATTATTGCACCTTTGTGCTGCATCCATCCATAGCAAGAAATCTACCTAGTCATGTGGAGCCTACTTCAATATTTCTACAGCACTTGTGCACCGACCTCTCCCATCTCACTTACACTTACACTGACCCAAACACCAGTATTCCACTTGGACTGCACAGCTCACTCTTGATCAACACATGGTACCAGCACATGGCTGCCATGGGTGCCCAGACGTCGGCTAGGTTGTGGTATGCCTGCGCGCTGATCTGATACAACTCAACGTGGGTGCAGAAAGACTTTGCATAGCCCAAGAAATAGACCCCGAAAAAACAAAATGTCTCATCCACCTGTCCCTATGTAGGATTAGGGCCAAGATACAACCCAGGAGCATAGAACCCCATGAAGTAATGGTGTACATCACCTGGTATGAACCCAATCCCACAGAACTACATCTTTTTTCTGGGCCTAGTGACATTCAAACTGAGCTGGACAGGATGTGCAGGTGAGGCACTATGGGGAAGGACACTGTTTGGCACCGAGATTTTCTAAAAGAGAGGCTCTTTGAATTAGCAAGGCCACCTACCCAGTGCACAAACATGTCCGTTGCCGCCTCTGATTGCGGTCCCAGGGTAGCCGTTAGCATATCCTGGGTCAGTATTCTTTAATAACAAATGCTCCACAAACTTCAAGTTCCAGTGCAGGGCCATTTATCTGGATGATACAAGGGGAAATGAGTTTAGAAAGGAAGAGTTAAATGCCAGAATAGATAGCCCATGTCAGGAAATCTGGAAGACTGAGATAGATAGATACACATGGCTAGAAGGGAAGGGGCAACACCTAATTGTAGGGAAGCTTATACTGTATTCCTCGTGCTTCAGAGGCAAATGAATGATATCCCTTGGCGCGAATGAGAATTGTGAGGCAATACTGCAGGTACCAGATATGCAATGGGGCACCTTGTGTTGATGTATACTTACTAATAATGTGGAGAGTTTGCCTACACACAGCTCGTCTCCCGATGGCGAGGCTTCTGTACCCTCATAATCATACACCCCCATCCTTGGTCATCCATGGAGAAGATCTGTCTGAGTTTTTCCAACATCTGCTAGAGAAGGAAACAAGTCTATTGTAACAGGCTTGATAAAAACAACTGTTGAATACTTTGGCTGGTCTCAGTACAAGGACATTCCAGAAGAATTCAGACTGTTTTGGAAGCTCAAGTAAACACGGGAGGGTCCATAGTCTTCATCATCTTGCAAACAAAGGTGAACACCCGCTGGTTGCAAATATTGAGGTGGGAAATATTGAATCAATGATACTGAGCTCAGCCTAAAAGCTATCAAAGAAGAAACAAGAGCCGGATGTGATGGAGGGTGCGGTGTGTACCAAAATTGGTGCATCCTGCTGTACTTTCAGCCCCGGAAATGAGCTAGACAACAAGACACTAACGTCTGCCATTCACCAACTGCATTGTCTACAAGCTGACATGAAAAAGGAAGGAATTGCCACTGAACAGAACTGGCTTTTTATAGACTTATTTAACTGGTTCCACTGATAAGTGAGCAGGCTTTGCCTGTCATTGTTCCCAATTGAATTGCTCCTCTTGTGCTATTTTCGAGTGTTCGCCTACAAATACATTTTTTTACCCAGTCCTCAAGTAAGGTAGAATGCAAGACAAGGGAATTAGTAAAATATACAACAGAAACACAGCAAACCTCAAATAATGTAACTGTCATGAATTATGGGGTAAATGATGTTGTGGAAAATTCACCAAAAGTGAGGAATGTTAATATTGTAAAATGCGATATCAATATACATAACAATGTATGTATGTATAATAACAAACTCGTATCACCATTGTTGAATTCACCTGATATGACCCAGTCACGGCCCGAACAGGTAAGAGTGGTGGGGCGGGTGGCCAGGTGAGGGGATTTTGACAGACGACGATGAGGGGAAATTAAATAAATAATGAATTTTCCCTCATTATCATCTGTCGAAATTCTCCCACGCCGCCCCCCTGCCTCACCGCTCTTACCTGTATGGGCTAAGGCTGATATGACCTCCCCTTCAACACTGAGTCAGACGAACCAGGTTAGGCAGGCTCTGCGACCTATGCCCGAAGCAACTGATGGACAGATCACAGGTGGGGTGACAAGTAGCCCTTAGACAAGTGCGTGAACAGCAAAACCCAGATCGATCCCACAGATAGTCAATGACACCACTATGGTCATAGGCGATTGGCCGCCAATAAAATATGCTTGGCTGGAGGGGCGCACATTCCAAAAACAACATAAAGTCAGATGTTAAACTAAGTCAGGAACACTCAGCAAATCAGAAACCAGCAGGCACACTACACGCAGTGTTCTCACGCTACCCATGCCAAACATCTGGACACGTGCATACAGGGCCCACGTTGCACTTCTTATCGAATGACCAGAGCTATGGCTCTGTGACTAGGCCCAGATTTCTTTCTCCTAAGGAATGTTCAAATTACGTTGTGACGCTTCATGTAATGTATAAAACGATGACCAAAACCAGTGTGCTTTGAGATAATCTTCAGACTCCAACTCTATACCTTGCTCGCCCAGCCGCTGCTTTCAATTAAACCACCTGTTCCTGTTTTGCCAAGTGCCTCTTGAGTTTTATTTTTTCAAGGTAAATTCACATTTGAGCAACAGTAGAGTGGTGTAGAGTAGAGCAGGGTGGAGTATAGATCAGTGGTAAAATAGTGGTAAAATAGAGTGTTGCAGAGTACAATAAAGTGGTGTAGACTGGAGTGGTGTAGAGTGCAGTGCATAGAGTGCAGTGATGAAGAGATCAGTAGAGAAGAGTGACACAGAGTGTAGTGGAGTACAGTGCAGTGGCATAGAGTAGAGTGGTGCAGAGTACAGTATGTGAGAGAGTGACATAAAGTGCATTGGCTTAGATTGCAGTGGCATAGCGTGCCAGTGAGGGGAGTGACACAGAGTGGAATGGAGTAGTTTGCAGTGGCATAGAGTTGTGTGGTGCAGGGTACAGTAGAGTTACAGTGCATTGGCCTAGAAGAATGCAGTCAATGGCCTACTTCAGAGCCTCAGTTTAAGTTTGATAAAGTCCTTAATCTTTGAATAGAAGCCACTCTCACAGGTTTGTCAAAGTTTTACTGAGGGACTGCACCGGTGGCCATTGTATTTTGTACAAAGTAGAAGAGCCCAGCATAAACAATGTTTTATTCTGTAAATGATAACCGGGGAACAAGAAATTATGTTGCAGGTTCTTTATTTGGAAGGTACTCAGAATCACAGTCATACTTCGCAGCACAAGAGATATGTGTATTCTGTACCAGAAATATGGCATATTCACTATCATAGATGAGATAATTTGCTTGCATTGTTGGTGTGCAGGAGAGAGGGAAATAAAGCAGCATGGAATGGGGGCATGGAATATGAGCTACATGGACAGGGATATGGGAGACGGACCAAAAACACCAGCAGATTTGTGGAGGGCTTGAACACCAAATAAGGTTCCTCCAAGAAAGGAAGCAGTGGAAGGACACAAGTCCTTGGTCTATGCTCTAGGGCAGGGGTAAAGACAAGAAGACGACATGACACAGGAATGCCAAAACAAACCTGAAGAATGGAAATGAGAGCAATGCTAAAGCTAACAAATGGTAAGCTAGGGGTGGGTTGTAGGTTCAATGTACGTAAACACAATGTTTCACAGAGACAACACCTGCGCTGTCTAGGTGAAACCTAACAATAGTTTCTATCTGCCAGCCCACCAGAAAACACACGGTGCCCAGGAAGGGCTATCTGGACCTCCCATCTGGCCCACATCACCACTAAAATTACTTTCATATTTCACTATACTAATTCACCACTAATCCTTTATGGGTTTCCTGAATAGCGTGCTACTCGCCCCCCCAAAAAAGTGCTTCAACACCCCAACAGGGGTAACAAGTGCTATATAAATACAACCCCTTTTGTCCCTCTTCTATCCCTCCGCTATCCTTCTGATTCCAAACAATTGACTAACCTATCCACCACTTAAATCACGTTCATATTTCACTATACTAATTCAACACTAATCCTTTATGGGTTCCAGAGCAGCGTTCTACTCGCCGGAAAAGCGCTTTGACGCCTCATCAGGGGTAGTAAGCACTATATATACGCAATTAACAATACAATACAATTCATCAAAGTACGCCAGTGAACATCTCGCTCAGGAAGAAATAACATTTATCATTGAGTTTGACGCATGCTTTCGGCATCACTCTGTCCTCATTTTCACTGACATTTATTGCGTGGTCCTCAACATCCCCTTTTTCCTCTAATGCTCGTCTTCCTCCTCTCCCATTTGTGTCTGACAGCCTCATTATTCTTGTGCAGAAGCGTGTGGGGTTTGTACAAGTTAAGTATCGCTCTTCTGACATTCCCTCAGGTGCCACAATTAAAAAGTCTGTAAGCGTCAAACGAAAGGATTACTAGCAAGAAAAAAAGTTAAAGCTCCCGAGATTAGATAAATATGTGCATATGGCGAATTTGCTGCGATGAATGCCATATTCTGCGAGTTGACAAACTGGGGCTCATAGCACAGTGGAAGATGGCCACATCTCTGAATGGAAAGTGAGTTATTGTTAAAACTGTGAATGGAAGACCTCTAGAATGTCTGGCGGAGATCACGTGACCTTGGTCGTCCTTTCATGTATTACTGCAGTGAGAAGTTCATAGTGCCGTGGTGCAAGAGTGGGATGGAAAAGTCCTTTTATTTTTCCACACCCCTCCCTCCAACCAACTAGAGTCCGTCTCTTGCTGACAGGATTATTCTCTTTGCCAAATGAAATTGGCTTCTTTTCTGACCGGGTCAGGCTTGTGTAAGCCTCAACCTGATGCAAGTTGTTCCTTAGGAGACCTCAAAGGGTGGTAGCAGGCTGGGGCATAGTCGCACACACGAGACAGAGGGTTTGAGGGGATCGGTGCAGCGCAAGGCTTGGGCGACAAATATCTATTAGGAGAACAGAGAACACCTGTTTTTACGTGAAGAGACACGTCACGCAGGGAACGCCTTTCAGCAACTGCAGCCTGACAGACGATGGAAAAACTGTCATTTATGTATTCCTCTAGTTAGCCGTTGTACTTACACTGCAAGGCTGCGCTGACATAGAAATGCAGGGCTTCATTTATGAGAAATGAAGCATCGCTGCGTGAAAGCAGCGATGCGTCACTTCTCAGTGCGCACTCCTTGCGTCATGATTGATGCGTCATATTTATAATATGATGCATCATGGCGCAAGGAGTTACAAATACGTCAGTATTTCTGGTGTATCTGTAGGCGCAAAAGTGACGCATTGCTGGAGTGTGTCACAAAAGTAACGCAACTCCAGCAATGTGTACTTTCACATGGGCAAGTCCCATGTTGTTAGTGCCTGCGTCAGTCTTACGCCTGCCATGAAGCAGGCGTAAGATTTGGACGCATTAACGGCCAGGAAATGGAGCAGTGAAATCTTATATATTTCACTGCATCACTTCCATGACCCTTTCTTGCGTCAAAACGCCCCGCCTTGCATACATTATACCTGGCGCAAGTATAATGTGGCGCAGGGGTTTACAAAGTGACGCATCTACCTAGATGCGTCACTTTGTAAATATGGCTCAACAAGGCAGCGTAAAAGTGACGCACAGACTCATAAATGAGGCCGTAGTATTTTGCACTAAGCTGTACTGTTTGGCTAAGGTAGGCACTCCCTCGATTACCCCAGCAGCCCAGTGTCACAAGGTCCTTATCTTACACATCTGTCTTCAAGCAGTGGTTTCGGAAATCCTTGAATGTTTGTGGAATGCCTCGCAGGCAAGTGTTCCAGCCCTCACTGGTCTCACCAGAACAGCCACCCAGTTGAGAACTACTGAAATCCCTGCCCATGACACATTGAGCTATGCAGGTTTTCGAGCCATGCCTTCAGCATCCTTTGGAGAGTTCCTCCTTAATTCGTTGTGGACCTTTGCCCACAAAGACAGAGTACCACCAACCGACATAACAATCTCTATGGGTTGCAAAAAGACAATATCAGATCACGCAATAGCGTTTCGTAGGACATATTGGGCTTCCATGCCCGAGTATAGTAAAGAGAGCCTCTTTCAAAGAGCCAGTGATTTGTCATTCATGGGTATTCAAATGGAGGCGGGAGAGTCAGTGGCAGCATTAAAGTGTCATAAACAAAGGGAGAGTGAGGGTGTTATAAGTAGGATAATACTCCTTATCACCTAGGGCTATATTTTCAAAAACAAAGAGAGGAGTATCCCCAGGACACAGGGTCCTAGTGATTGCAAAGGCAGGAAAAAGGATGCAGATAAAGAAAGAAATCTTCTTTATAAAAAACCCTCACGCACAAACCTGGTTGGTGACATGCTTCATCATCGGGGTCCAACTGAGTGACCGAGTGTCACTCAGGTGTGCTGCGACGCCTGCAACTGCAGCGGAGCTGTTTTTTTTGTGAATTGTGACAGGAGTGATTTAGTGATTTTTAAAAAGGTGTTCAACATGTCCTCTTATTCAATTTATTCTAGAGTCATGTGACACAGTTAAAAGATACAAATGGGATACTTATGCAGGTGTAATGGGACCAGAAAGTATCAGTGTTAAGTGAATATGGTCAACATGTTTCAACCTTTAGACAAATTAGTAAGTTTTCGTCAGGACCAATGTACGATGAGCCGAGAGGTATGCGCACGCTAAGGCGCACCCGTCCCAGACTCAGCTGGAAGCCAGGACCGTGTACTTACGGTTTGGCGAGCTTACAGCATTCTGTGTAAGAACAAATCTGAAAAAACAGGGTAAGAAGTTTATACCATATTGAAATATTTGCTTAATTCCAACATTGATTGCATTCATTCTGGTGTTTTTTTTGGAAGCATTGTTCAGACGTACATACACTGATACAGCATGCAGTGGTACTTTACTATTCAAAAGTGTTTTTTTTGTCTGAATACTGTTAGCTGTCATTTTTTGTTCATACCCACTTAATAATCATCTCATTCCATAGTGGGTGTCTTGCGTTCCTTAACATCATGGAGCGCTAGGTTACGTTATATGTCCCATGTCTCATATTGTTCCGATTGGACTATGCCAATACGCTCTTTCTCGGCATTCCGGCTTACTTGATCAACAAGTTACAACTTATTCAGAGTGCTGCAGCAAGACTTCTTCTCGGCATCTCTAAACGAACCAGCATAAGATCACAAATGTGCTCGCTCCATTGGCTACCGGTGGCCCAGAGGGTACAATTCAAGGCTCTTGTTCTAATACACAGAGCCTTACACGACTTTGGCCCCGCCTACATCAAGAAGAGAGTGGCCTTCTACATCCCTCAATGATCTTTAAGGTCAGCTGCCCAGCGACTAATGGTAGTCCCCTGCTTCCGTCGAGCTAGGATGGGTGGCCAGTCTCTTTCAGTTAAAACAGCCATTCTCTGGAATTCCCTCCCCTTGGCGCTGCGTCACACTCAGGACCTAAGATGTTTTAAAAAGCTCCTTCAAACTTACCTTTTTAAACAGGCCTATTAATTCACTTTTCTCGCCATCAGTTTATTACTGCTTCGCGCCAGGATACTCAAGAGTAGTTGTGTGCGCTACAAATACCAATATAACAATAACAATATTTGCCCAGGGATCTGGCACAAAGTGGTATTTACATGTGAACAGTAAGAAACAAGGGTGAGAACTGCAAAGTCTATTGTGTGCTTTTGTTTCTGAAACAGAATGGGCTTTTGATGTGGAGAAAAATGTACATAAATTGCACTCAACAAAGGACTTACTCGTAACTAATTGTAGTTATGCTCCATGGATTCCTTGGGGAGGTCTTCTACGACAGTAATCTGCTGATGACATAAAGAGAGGGGAGGAGACAGTTTGTACCTTAAACACAATGAGAATAGTGGGAGCATTTATGGGATTAATGTTAAATCACTCCGGTCATAGGAAATGACCTGTGCTTTGAGAAAACGGAGCTAAAGGAGCCCACCCGTATAAATCTCGTTCGCGGGATTTTTTGTTTAAAAAACTCCGGTCGTGGGCGATGACCCAGAAATGGAGAGACGGGGTCCACCCAGTATTTTTCACTTACTTCTCTCGAAATAGCGGCCCGCCAGAAACCTCGCTACCTTCCACATGGAGTTCCAAGGATACTGAGGGACAATCCGGTGTGTGTATAAGGGCCGTGCTTCCTGATTGGTGACAACCAATTGTAACGCTTCTGTCCCGGTCATGTGACCGTGACGTGAGGCGAAATGCCTTGGCGGTCGTATTTGGGGGATGAGTGAAAAGTGTAATATCTGATAATGTTTAAGGGATCATGTAACTAACTATGGTTCTGTCAAACTATAAAAACTTTATCGTGTGATCTTTGGCTGACATGATATGAAAAGTGCAATGATGGCGACGGGTGCACACTATGTTTATGCGTTTGTAATACCCTCAGATTGGATAATGAAATTCAGAGGGATTATCTATTAAAGAATGTGATTTAATATCGTTTTGATAAGCACATTTGTCCTTAATTTTCGAATATTACATACACGTATATGGTGGATTTGTTAGATGGCGGGAATCAATTGATAATGTAGAGCGTTTTTACTGGCAGTGAGTCTACCTTTTATCTTTGCTTCACGGTATACCAAGGTATATTGTCGTTTAGTCCAGAAACATTTGCGGAAAGTCTATATAGCCAACATTTTTTTTTTTCAAAAAGACGTTGTGTTGTCTTATCTCCAGCTTTGATTGGTTCTATAACGGTCCAATGCATATCATTGGTGGTGAAAATGTTCGATCAGTTCTGTTGTTGTTTTTTTTCACCTTATTGTGCTGCTATGCTCACAGATGTGTTGTTTCACTTTTCTTCCAGTCATGCCTACATATCGTAGACCACATGGGCATGTTATTAGATATTCAACATTTTGGCTGTCACAGTTCGTGTGCGAGCGCTGTGTCCAGACTTTACCTTGTTCTAGACTTAGGGTTTTTGTGGCTGTAGTCAAATGACAAACGCTGCAATTTCCACATGGGTGGTGTCCTGTGATTTTTGGTAATCCCCATGCACTCAGCACTGTTGTGGGTTCCTCAGGCCCATTTCGATTAGGGCGTGTGTTAACCAATGTGTCCTTGATGCTTCTTGCTCTTTTGAACGAAAAAAGAGTTTTTTTCCAGTGTAGGTTTCCAGTGTTAAGGATACTCCAATGTTTATTTGTGGATTTGGTAATTTGATTAGATAGTGTGTTGTATGTGGTTACACATGTTAGTGGGAGTTCAGTTTCCTCCTCTCTCACTCTGTCTTCTACTAGTACATCTCTCGGTTGGTTCCTGGCCCGTTTTTGGCATTTCTTCAGGATGTGTTGCGGGTAGCCTCTGTAGGGGAGCTTATTGGTAAGTTCTGAGGCCTGTTGGCGATAGTCATCTAGTTTGCTGCAATTCCTTTGCAGTCGAAGGAATTGGCCATATGGCAGGTTCTCTTTTAATGCCCTAGGATGAAAACTTTCATACCTAAGGGAGTTGTTCTTGGCTGTAGGCTTATGGTGAGTCCTTGTTTCCAGGCGTCTGCCTTTTTTGGTAATGACCAGGTCTAGGAATACCATAGTCTTTTCATCCATTGAGTGTGTAAACTTAAGATTGTTGTCACAAGTGTTAATCCATCTGATAAATTCTCTCAGAGTGCCCTCAGGTCCTTGCACTGGATGAAACCACATGGCCATATCACGCCCCGAAACAATTTGTCCTCGAGTGTGCCACCCTAGCACTAAAAAAAATTTTTTTTTAATATGAGGGCAACCTATATTTACAAATTGGAGGCACTTCCATGGGGGGCACTTTTGCTCCTAGTGTAGCGGGATTGTACGTCTCGGATTTTGAGAGGAAATTCATACTGAGTGAGGCCAACCCATTTGCACAATATATCGCATTTTGGAAACGATATATTGATGACGTCCTTACCATTTGGCAAGGACCTGAGGGCACTCTGAGCAAAATGACATTGCAGGGGTTGGTGAAGTGGCATATTTCTATCACGTAAATCACGTTATCTTTGAGAAATGTTCACATATTAAAGAAAAACATTTTACTGGTCGTCTATGGCAAAATTGTATATGAGGGCATACTGTGCATACAAAGTCATAGACGTTACTGGCAGGATTCTATTTGAGCACAACATGTCTCATGTCTGCAGTAGCAACTTTCCCTTGTTCAACCAAAATTCCATCTGAGCTCCAACAAGGTGGCTGTGACGTGACTGACAAGAATATAGCTCTTCTTTTACTTTGGAGGCATTGCACTGTCAGGAAATGTCTGATCTCTCCCTATGAACTCTGAAGTTCTCAGACCATGGGTTACATGGATGAACATCATAGGCAGTTTGTCTCCTGTCCTTTGTCAAACATAGAACTAAAAATCATAGGTCAAGATGAAAACATAAAGATTGAGTGAAATCCAAACCATTAAATGTAACCCTTTCAAAAATCTTTTTACTATTTTCTTTTTAACAGAAAGCACAAAACTAGAGGATGCTGCAGTGAGATGTGGCTAAACACTACATAATTCTGAAATTGCTTTAAATCCATGTGGTCAGGAGAAACAGCAATGCACCTTGGAAGATCGGCAAGGAGGTAGGTCCCGGTCTGCTCTTGGGTCTCAGAACACGTTTTGGCAGAGCATTTTCCAAATCTCAAGGTTAGATTTGGGCTATCTGGGCACCTTTACCACCACTTCCAAAGGTCAAAGACTAGGGGGACACCACTTGGGCAGTAATCACTCACTCAGCATGGTTCCAGCTGTGGGTTCAAGATGGTTGGAGCCTTTTCTGTTCCTAAGGCTCTGATCAGGAGGCCAGCAAACTATTTCTTGGAGGTACTCTGGAAGTCTTGGGTTCAACCAGGAAAGCAGGCCTTAAGCAGCAGGGCAGTCCTCTGAGGGAACATGACAGGCTTCAGGCAGCAGGGCAGTCCTCTTGGTGCATCAGGGCAGTCCTTTGATATAGCAGCAGACCACAGGCAGCAGGGCAGTCCTCTGGGAGTCATTCAACAGGCTCAGAAATTAACTGAATAGTGGGTCTGAGGGTCTTAATGTTATACCTGGTGCCAGCTTTGAAGTGGAAGACACTTCTGGAGTCTTCTCCCCACAGAAGCGTCTGGAAGCTCCTGACTCCCTACTCTGGTCCCAGTCTGTCTGCAGTCACAACAGGCTAGTCTGAGTTTCTTTGCAAGTGAGCTGAGGCAAAGTCTTTGAAGTGCACGTAGGACTGTGCACAGCTCTGGCCCTTCCCCCTGCTAGGATGGCAACCTGCCAACACCCAGGCCCTCTATTGTGTGGCTGTCTGGAGGAATACACAAAGGACAACTGCCAACTGCACCTAATCATGTGACCCAGGAAACAGGCTGCAAGTACCAAATGGTTAGGACAAGAAAATGCCACCTTTCTAAAGTTTGTATTATCAGAACTGTGACCCAAAGTCCGACTTTACCATTAAAGAGGATTTTTTTTTAAACACTCTTTATTTTTGAAATGAGACTTAAAAGTACACACTGTCATCACGCAAACAACAGTACAACTCTCCAGTCTGGAGAACTGAAGTAACACCGTGTGTGGGGCCACCTGTGTTAATAATTAAAAGTTGAAAAAACACAGGAGGTCAGAAATATCAGCTCCCTTGAGAAAGCGCCTTTAAAGAGTGCAGGAACACTTCAGTGTAATTGATTTTTGTGTAAACAGTCATAAATCCTTTTTGCTGAATGGCGGCAGAATGAGGAAGGACAAGTGTGTGAGTGCCTAAGCAGACTTAGGGAAAAATATATAAGGCCGTGGAGGGGATGTGGTTTGTGTTCAACCCCATGTACACTCCCACCTGAGCTTCATTCACTTCTGTTTCTTCCTTGTCCTGCACTCTTATACCCAAACGACTACAAGCAATGTGAATGAGGCGACCAAAGTCTTAAATGTAAATTGTCTAGAAAATATACCTTGATTCCCAGTTGGAGGAAAAATAAACAGTACCCAGTTTTCTCAGCAGGCTTTGACCAAGAGCAAGAGAGGGAAAAACACGCAAGGGTGAAAGTAGGAAGAAGAGAAAGATAGGAAACCCTGACAAAGAGAGAAAAGCAGGGTTGAAAAAGCACGTGCAAGGTGAAACTAAAGCAGCAGCGACAGGCTGGTGGTGGCTTAGAGAGGCGTGAGGTGGAATTAAGAGTGTGTGGCATTGGTATTCGGCAATCTGACATTCAGTGGTGTTGGCTGTGGGCGTCTGAGCAAAACTTAGGGCCTGGCATTTATTCTTTTACAAATTAAGCACTGAGGGAAAGCACTGTGTTGTTCTGTGAATAAACTATTTCAATGTCATCTCCATCTGACACCCTCAGATTTTTACAAATTGACTGCGGAGGACCCAGATTCTGGTGGGCAAAACTCGAATGAAAATGAGAAGATGCCATCATATAAATACAAGCCTCAAAGTGCTCAGTTAGCTCAAGGTGGATACCAGAATCCACTTGAAAGATCCTGATCTTCTCTATTGTTAACAAACATTCCTGAGAAAAGGTCCTGGATAACAACCTGACATAGCACATCACTATATGCCCAAAAGAGCCCTGCAGTCATTGATTAATTAAAGAGGATTTTAAATCACAATTCCTGAGACAACAACCATAACATTTCATCTGCTTCCAAGCAAATGTTTTCACTTGTTAAATGTAATAGGTAACCCAATATTATCCTATGGTAGAGACATGCCTCACAGCAGTGAAAACCGAAATTTGTGCGTTTTTCACTACCAGGACATGTAAAACGTTCAAATACATGTTCAGCTTTTTGGCATTTTAGCGCCTATCCTAGGGCTGACTTTTATGTATCAAAAACTGAGGTTTAGGCTTGGCAAAGGGGTTATTTTGCCAAGTCAAATTGGCAGTTTAAAACTGCATACAGGCTGTAGTGACAGGCCTGACACGTTTAAAAAAGCTGTTCAAGTGGGTGTCACAGTCAGTACTGCAGGTCCACTAGTAGCATGTAATCTACAGGGCCTGGATATTTGTAGTACCAATATCTTCTTCTTCTTTATTGTACAGTTAATAAAAACCGTAATATACAAACATAGCCATATATGGTAGAATAACATTTTAAAATGTATAAAATCATGGTCAGATTCTTTTTTTTTTTTAAACTTTATTTAAAGTTTCACATAGGACGAAGAGCAAATCCAAAATAAAAATAATGCCAAAAGATGATAAACTCAAGATACCAGTTCAACAAGTGCATGATAAAACAAAAGCATTGCAGTGATATATATCGAATAATGACAGTGATCATAGCGTAACAAAACATATCCAGGCAATAGGAACAGAAATTACAAACGTCAAGGGAAGGTCTACGAGGGGAAAACCCTGGCAGCATAGTGTTGCTTTATATCGGAGGCATCCTATTGCTCGGTAAACATTGTAATAACCATAATGTATATGAAAGTGAAGTAAACGCAAAAATGACCATTAATGTAATATGTCCATCCTGGGAGTACACCGTACAGATGCTAAGATTGAGGGGATCAGCCCACCCCAGCCGGGGTGATGCCGGATTGTGTCAGCGACTCCTGGGCATCTCGTTGTCGGGAGATGTAAACGCGATAGGGCTCCCATATGTCAATAGGTCTGGAAGTGGGGGGGAGCAGAGTACTGAACTCCTCGCAGTTAGTGTTGCACATTGCTAAGCTGTTTAACCATGATCGGAGAGTAGGGGCCTTCCCGCTACCCCAGAGCAATGCTATTTCCCTTTTGGCCAACATGAAGCCAAGCGCTGCTAATTTTCTAACGGTTCGGGGGAAGTTTGCAACATATCCCAGCAGCGCAATCTCCGGGGTGGGTAGGAGTGGTATAGAGAGTATATCCCCCGTTGCAGAGTGGACGTCTGACCAGTATTGATGTATCTTAGGGCATGTCCATGTTAAGTGTGCAAAGTCTGCAAAAGGGGAGCGGCACTTCGGGCAATTGTGGGGTCGGGAGTTGTCTATTCTATGCGCACGCGCTGGGGTAAAATACATCCGCCGGAGGAATTTAAACAGCAACAATTTGTGCCGACTGTTCAAGGAGACATTCCACGTGGCCGCACAGCAGTACGTCCATTGCTCATCTGAGATAGGGCCACCCAGGTCTGTCTCCCATTCAGTTCTGAGTTTGGAGTCATCTAGAGGTATAAGGGTAGCGCACAGTTTATATAATTTGGAGATTAGATGTACGCTGGATGGACTTTGTATGAGCAACGTCAGATGGGGGACTTCATCAGGGGCCAGAGGAAATGAGGGGAAGCGTGCCCTTAGCGCTGAGCGCAGCCGGGTGAGGATAAATGCGTCCATGAAAGAGCAGTCAGAGAAACGGGAGTCCTCCATTACCGAGAATACGTGGCCTTCGGGGAAAAAATCTCCAAGGCAGACGATGGAAAAGTTCTGCAAGGTGTGAGTTACTAATCTTTCCTCTGTGATGGGGAGAAGGGAGGCATTGGGAAGGGGCAGTAGCAGAGAATACAGCGTATCGAATCCTAAAAGTTTACGTAGTTTAACCCACGCCCAGCATGTGGTAGACACTGTCTGTATGTCACGCGGGTCCCGAGGGAAGCCGGTGGGGAGTAGCGTAAGAAGCTGCCTAGGGAGAACCAAGTCTGCCTCTGGGCGCAAGTATGGAATTCGTGCATCCGGGTGGAACCATGCGTAGGCATAGGAACATTGGGCCAGTAAATAATACAGATGGAAGTCTGGGACACCCAGCACGCCCCTAGAAGGCAGCAGGGTCAGGACTTTCCAGCTGACACGGGGAGTGCGGTCCCCCCAGACCAAGCGGAGTAGAAGTGAGCGTAATTGGTTAAAGAAGGAATTGGTCAGGGGCACCGGTATGTTATTGAAAAAATATAAAAAGCGCGGAAGCACCACCATTTTGATAATTGCAACTCTCAAAGCTGATCCAGCGGTCGATCTGTGTTTCCAACTTGGAGACTGCCGCTCCATAATTGAGTCGTATCAGGGATGCCGTATCTAGATGGATATGTATTCCTAAGTATTTAACGGAGTCCGCGCACCATTCCAGTGGAAATTCAAAAGACCAGGGAATGGTGCTGATGGTGAGCGGGAAGATGACAGATTTATGCCAATTAATATTTAAGCCTGAGAACGCTCCGAAGCGTATAATTTCCCGTATTAGTGGGGATAGATTGCAGTGGGGTTGCCTGACGTAAATTATCATGTCATCTGCGTACATGGACAATAGTAAAGGGCCTGTACGAAACTGTAACCCACGCTGGAGGTGATTCTCCTGGAACTGTCGTGCCAGGGGATCGAGAGCTAAAATAAACAGCAGGGGGGGAGGGGACAACCCTGCCTCGTACCCCGCGAAAGAGGGAAGGGATCCGATAGCATTCCGTTGAGTCGCAGTCTTGCAGAGGGCCCGGTATACAAGAGGGCTATGGTTGCAATAAAGCATTCCGGCATGCCCATGCGGCGCATGACTGAGAGAAAGAAGGGCCACTCCAGGGAATCGAAGGCTTTCTCTGCATCTAATACAATCGCAGCGGCCGGGGTAGCAGGGTCAATGCGGTGTAAGACTGTAAATAAAGTGCGGAGGTTAAGGGATGTAGAACTATGTGGAACAAAACCCGATTGCACGGGAGAGATGATAAATTCCATCAGTCTGATTGCTATCACTTTGGCTAGAATTTTATAGTCCATGTTCAGGAGTGACAGCGGCCTATAAGTACTGCAAAGCATGGGGTCTTTCCCGGGTTTGGGCAACAGAATTATCACCGCTTCACGAAAGGTTGGGGAGAGGGTGCCCACTTCCAAGGCCTCCGTGTATACCTCGACCAGGTGAGGCACTAGTATGTCTTTATAGGCTTTATAAAAGTCAGCAGAGAAGCCGTCCAAACCGGGGGCCGAAGAGCCTCGCAAGGCGTCGATGGCCTCTATGATGCTGTCTGTAGTAATGGGCACGAGCAGGAAATCCTGCATGTATCGCTCCAGATACACAAGGGCCACCCTGGACAAATACTTTTCTTGGTCGGCCAGACTCTCGGACAGGCATGAGGTGTACAGGGATTTGTAATACGAGAGGAAGAGTTCACAGACCGCAGGTGTGGATTGTACCGGAGAGCCGTCTGGACCGGTCATGGAAATAATACAAGTAGGGCCCCTAGGTGGCCGGAGTGTGTTTGCCAATAGGCGACCAGGGAGGTCGCCCTCTCCATATCGCCGTGCAGTGCAGTGTTTGTTAAGAAAGGAAAGTTCTCTATCTGCCGCGTCTCGGAATTTCATGTACAGCGCTAAACGAATGGTGGACAGGGCCTCTGAGGGGGCATTCAGTAGTTCGCGGTCCGCGGCCGTAATTTCCTCCTCAAGCTTGTCTAAGGTGGAACTCAGGTCTCGGAGGATCCCTGCGTGCTTCGAAATGCACACCCCTCTAATGAATGCCTTGAAGCCGTCCCACAGTACTGCCCATGTGTCAACGGAGCCAGTATTCAAATCGAAGTAATCTTCGATTGCTTGTCGTATCTCTTCCGTATAGACGGGGTCAAGTAGTGCCCGTCCTGGGAAACGCCAACGTCTCTCGTAACCCCCTTCCCTTGGGACAAACAGTTGAAGCGTGACCGGACTATGATTGGAGAGAGTGCGGGGGAGAGTGAGGATCGCTCTCAACCAACCAACGATCATAGGGGAGACCAGCCAGTAATCTAGTCTGGTCCATGTGTTGTGGAACCCAGGGTAGTGAGTGAAGGCAGGGTTCTTAGTGTGTAAGTGTGCCTCAACGTCCACAAGGGAATAGTGTGTGCATATTTCACGGAGGGCCAGGCGGGAGTGGGGTTTGGAGTCGGGAGTGGAGGCTGTGCTGTCTCTATCATGGTCCAGAAGTAGGTTAAAGTCCCCGCCAAGAATCAACAGGCCGTTGTCTATCGCAAGGAGGTGAGTGGAAAGGGATTGGAAAAAAGAGGGAGTGTCAGTATTCGGGCCGTAGACACAGACCAAGGATATCCTATGTCCCATTATCTGCCCAGTGACGATCAGAAAACGACCTTCAGGGTCGCCGATTGTGGAAAAGTGTGCGAACTGGACGCGCTTGTGTACAAGGATGGCCACCCCTCTGGAGTATGAACTATAATGGAGAAGTATCTATGTGAGCCCCACCCTGATGCCAGGCCACCAACTGCAGTGACAGCTAAATGAGTTTCCTGCATAAACAGAACATCCACCCTATGACGCACCACAAAAGCCAGGACTCGCCTCCGCTTCCTATTATCATTCAGGCCCCACACATTCCAGGTCATCAGTGAAAGACCGGAAGGACCGGACACATTACCTAGTGTAACCATATTAGCAATGTCTTAGAAGCGGATTCAAAGTATTGGTTAGTCGTATTGCCTGATAGTATTAACACATCTTGCAAACTGCAATAAGCAATAAAAAAGGGAACACAAAGCACAAAAAAAAAAACTCCCGCCCTCCACCCACCCTCTCCCTAACTAGAAAGAGGAATACCCAAGTACCGTTCCCACAAAAATAAACCATGGAGGTATTCACCATGGGGCATGGCAACACCACGCCAGTCGGGCAACCAGCATTCTGAAAAGTAAAACAATAGAATGGTAATATGCAGTCGAACGAGTAACAACCACTAGACATCTCCTGAACAATAGAATAGAGCAGTAACAGTTATTCAGCCATTCCCGGTCTGGGAAAAGAGGTCCACACTGGATTGCGAGGACTGCTGAGGAGGGGAATGTGGCCGAGAGCCACCGGGCGAACTACCTCTGGAATGTCTGAAGTTGCGTAAGAAATCTTGAGCGGCTTGTGGTGTATCAAAGATTTTCGCCTTGCCATCAATGTCAACCCTAAGTCGGGCCGGGTAGAGCATACCATAACGGAGTCCTAGATTCCTCAACATGGCCGTGACGCTCTGGTATTTCCGTCTAGCCTCCTGCACCATGAACGTAAAGTCTGGAAAGAAGGACAGTCTGTTGCCCTGCCATTGGACGTTGCCCTTCTCAAGGGGCGCACGGAGGGCCGAGTCACGGTCGCGGAAGTTCATCAGCCGTGCGATGATTGGTCTAGGTGGTAGGCCCGGCTTAGGACGAGGGCCCAGGGACCGATGCGCACGTTCCACCACTAAGCCCTGGGTGAAGGTTTCCCTGCCGAAAAGATCCGACAGGAGGTGTTCCACAAATGTGTCTAGAGGACCAGTGGGTGTTGTTTCCGGAACGCCAAGAAGGCGTATGTTGTTGCGGCGTCCCCTTGCCTCCAAATCCTTGTTCTTCATTGCCACGTCTTTGAGGATCTTCTTAACCCTCTCTAGTCGTTTCAGGGAGGAAGAGGCGCCATCTTCGAGGTCAGAAACCCTGGACTGCACCACGTCGAGCCTGCGGTCGTGGCCCTGGATTTTGGCGTTCATGGTGGCCAATTTTAGATCCAGGTCGTCGAAATGGGCGTCCAGGGCCTTGAAGCCAGATCTCATTTCGGCTATCATGGCGGCAGCCAGTGAGTTCGAATCAGCCGCCTCCGCAGGCGCAGCAGCTGCAGCGGAAGGGTCCGCAGAGGGGTCCGCCGAGACATCTGGGGGCTTTTCAAATTGTAGTTTAGGCTGTCTTGGGTCCTTCTTGACCATTGTCGCGATAGGACCTCAGGTAGTGCAATACAGTTTGTGACGTGCAGGAGTGGAGGTTAGCCAGGTAGTAGGGGGCTATGGTGAAACCCCGGGCCCCAGGGAGGTCGTAGACGGTAGTTCAAGGTGGTTGTGTGGAGCTGTTATTACCCCAGGGCTCCAAGGGTATCAGGCCCAGCCAGGGGGCTGCCAGGGCAAGGAGGCCGTCAGGTGCTGCCCGATGCTAAGGGCAGTCGATGTACTGGTGAGAGTCTTCACTGGGATGGTGGATTTGTGACCCTTGTGGCCGGCCGTGGTCCGGCGAAAATATGTGCCGCAGTATCTTTTGTTTGAGTCCCTCGGGGGTCTGGATCAGGATTGTTGGGTGGGCCAGTGGGAGGATGGAATTGCTGCTGCCGGGCGAGACAAGCACCCAAGGCCCGCCAAAGGAGGGCCAAGGATAGGAGGAGGGTGGGATAGTGGGCAAAAAGCCACCCCCCGGTCCAAGAGCGCCCCCCGGGTCCCAAAGGGGGGAAAAAGCGCAGACACCAGGGCCACACCAGCCCGCAGCCACCCCCCGGCACCCCGCCCCCTCAGGGAGTCGACCGGCACCACTAGTACCCCCAGCCGGCCCCCAAGTCCACCGCGGGCCCCGGCCTCACAAATGCGCCGCAGGCCCGAAGGCCGAAACCGCTGCACCGGATGCGTTTGCCTAGCGGGGGGGCGAACGGGAGACAGCGAGCGGGGACAATCCCCAGAGCGACGGACGCCAGTGGGAGGTCCGCAGGCGGGCAGAATGGTGGCGCCGGCTTACCCGGTCTCCGATTGCTTCAGCGGCAGCAGCTTCCGCAGTGTAGGCCTGACATCATGCGGCCAGATCGCCGTCCCCAGAGGTGCCATCGGCGTCTCAGCTGGACATGTACCCACGGGCGGGGTCAGCGTTCGCCAGGGGGAGAGTGATCCATGCGGCCCGCTCGCTCCACGCCAGGAAAGGGCTGCTGGGAATGCCCGACCGGCGGAGCAATACGAGGATGCGACCATCTTGGACGATCCCGTAGCCACGCCCCCAAATCATGGTCAGATTCTTAATTCTGAGCATAATGCAGTGTGGTTAAAATAATATTAACAAACTTCCCAGCTCTTGCTAGGGCCTGGGCTGAATTGTTGCTAAAGCACATAGCCGATGCTTCCCTGCAATGTCTCAGTGACTGTTACCGGAAAACAGGAATCAGTAAGCGGCGTTGGTCGGAAGCAAAGAAAGGGCAGCAGCATAACAGGTGGAGCCAGGACTCATGTATGTAATTGCAAAGCCTGCAAGTGGGCTGCTCATTCCACCAGGCCCACTGCGGATTGAAGTAAAAAATTGGTAGGGCTAACAGCCTCATGTATAGTATTTTGTTGCGAGTCTGGGGATTAAGGGAATAGTTAAAATATGGTTGAGGTTTCCCCTTGATATATGAATCATTCAGAGCTGTGAAAAGTAAATTTTTAGAGAGCCGATAGTTGGGTTAGTGAGGGAGGAGGCTTCAATCTTTAGTGTGGAAATGGCAAGGTGCAACTGTTTATGCCAAGGGGAATGTTCGTCCTTGAACGCAGTTTGTAATTGTTCTTTCAAAGATTGTCCTGGTGCTCGTAAAGTTTGAATGTAAAATTTAATTAAGTCTCCCAGGCAATAGAGGTTTGCGCATGTCAGGCCCAGCTCAAGTCTCATCCTCGACCTCCTTGCGTGTTGCGGGACAGAGAAAATTTTCTTGTAGGCTTTTATTTGTAAGTTTCCCAGAAATACATCCATTTTTCCGGGAAAGGCCAGGTGGCCGTAGGTCACTGCAGGTAGTAATTTGGCCCGTAGCACCCTTAGGATTGATTCGGCTGAAGGGCTGTGCAAGTGACGGTTCAAGCACCTCAGGCTGTGAATGATCCCCATTCCCTTGGACATAGGTGTCTAAGGTGTGCTGCTTGGTTTGCCCTAATGTTAAACCAGACTCCTAACAGTTATAGCTGGTGCAGGTCGCTATTTGTGATCCCCCTGCTCTCCAAGTAAGATTTTTCCTTTTTTTGTAGTTCCCAAAGATCAAAATTTTGGTTTTGAATTCATTCATCAAAAGATGGTTCTTTGTGTTATACTTATTGAGAGCGGTGAGCGATCTTTGCAGTCCGATTTTCGTGTGGTCCATGATAATAATATCATCGGCATATTGCATTCTCTGTAGACGTATCCCGCCCAGTTTTGGGGTGGCCAGGGCTGCGCCTGCCAGTTCTTTTGGTAAGTCGGCAGTGTAGAGATTGAATAGAAGCGGGGCTAGTACGCAGCCTTGTTTTAGGCCATTTTTAGTTGCAATTTTTTCAGATAATGTTTGTGCACTTGTTTTAATCCTAACCCAAGTTTTATGATGCAGAGATATCAGAGCTGAGAGAAGAGGAGATGGTATCCTCCAGGAATTTAATTTGTGCCACAGCGTTCTTCGATTGACTCTGTCGAAAGCTGCGCTGTAGTCCACGAAGCAGCAGAATAAAGGTAGCTGATTGGCCAGGGTGGCTCTCCGCGACAAATAGGACAGTGCTATTATGTTGTCCATCGTGGAGCAGCCTGCTCTAAAGCCTGACTGAGAGTGAGGCAAATGTTGTTTTCGCTGGCCCAATTTTCTAGTTCCGTCAGTAAAACACGGGCGTAGGCTTTGGCTTTAATGTCCAACAAAGCTATTAATCTATAGTTGGCCGGGTTTGAGTGATTGCCCTTTTTATAGATTGGGTGTAGTATTGAGCCCTGCCAAGAAGGTGGAATTGTGACTGTAAGGAAAGCATGACCAAAGAGGGGTGTAAGGAGTTCTGCCCAAAACTGCCGAAATGTTTTAAAGACTGCTGCAGGTATTCCGTTTGGCCCTGGCGCACAATCGTTCTTCATGCGGCTGATGATCTTGCTTACTGCGGTTTCAGATATGGCCAGGCCCGGGGTATTTGCATTGAGTGGAGCTTGAGGCAGGGAGGGGGTGACAATTCCCCTACCCCGCCGTTATGAAGCTGGTTGATGTGCTCCACCCATACGTTCTCAGGAACCCCGATTTCTTTAGTCTGGCCGTTGTTGCTGAGCTGGTTAATGTATCTCCAGAATCCGGTCGAATTTTTTCTTTTAGGAGGGAGAACATTTTTAGCCAGGCTTCCTCTATGCGTTTAATCCGTTGGGCCCATGCGCGTTTCTTGCTGGCTGCTCGATGTGGGCCTTTTGTGGTTCGCTGGGCTGCTCTTCCTACTTTTTTCCTTCTGTTTGTAGTACCACCTAACTAGGGACTTATAAGTAATTTAAATGGGCCAATCGGGTGTGTGGTGCAATTGGGGGTGGTGATGGACGGAGCATCTGAACCAATCAAACCTCACACCCAGTCAACAGATCTGGGTTTAATCCATCACCGTTCTTTAGCCCACTCTGCCACCCCAGTTCAGACATGGCCATATGCAAATCAGTCTGACCCTGTGCCTCATGGGAACAGTCCAGCCCGAACTGCCAAGCCATGCCTTCCCTGGACTAGAAACAAGCTTCCGAGGACTGGTTTCTGGCATTTCAGCCGTCTTCAGCCCGGCTTGCTTGAATCCAGTGGCAAAGTGAGCAAGGGACTCACGTCTGAGCATACCCTGCCAACTTATGGCGAACAAAGTGGTGCAAAAGGGGGTGGTGATGGACGGAGCATCTGAACCAATCAAACACTCACACCCAGTCAACAGATCTGGGTTTAATCCATCACCGTTCTTTAACCCACTCTGCCACCCCAGTTCAGACATGGCCATATGCAAATCAGTCTGACCCTGTGCTTCATGGGAACAGTCCAGCCCGAACTGCCAAGCCATGCCTTCCCTGGACCGGAAACAAGCTTCCGAGGACCGGTTTCTGGCATTTCAGCCGTCTTCAGCCCGGCTTGCTTGAATCCAGTGGCAAAGTGAGCAAGGGACTCACGTCTGAGCATACCCTGCCAACTTATGGCGAACAAAGTGGTGCAAAAGGGGGTGGTGATGGATGGAGCATCTGAACCAATCAAACACTCACACCCAGTCAACAGATCTGGGTTTAATACATCACCGTTCTTTAGCCCACTCTGCCACCCCAGTTCAGACATGGCCATATGCAAATCAGTCTGACCCTGTGCCTCATGGGAACAGTCCAGCCCGAACTGCCAAGCCATGCCTTCCCTGGACCGGAAACAAGCTTCCGAGGACTGGTTTCTGGCATTTCAGCCGTCTTCAGCCCGGCTTGCTTGAATCCAGTGGCAAAGTGAGCAAGGGACTCACGTCTGAGCATACCCTGGCATCTTATGGCGAACAAAGTGGTGCAAAAGGGGGTGGTGATGGACGGAGCATCTGGACCAATCCAACACTCACACCCAGTCAACAGATCTGGGTTTAATCCATCACCGTTCTTTAGCCCACTCTGCCACCCCAGTTCAGACATGGCCATATGCAAATCAGTCTGACCCTGTCCGTCATGGGAACAGTCCAGCCCGAACTGCCAAGCCATGCCTTCCCTGGACCGGAAACAAGCTTCCGAGGACCGGTTTCTGGTATTTCAGCCGTCTTCAGCCCTTCTTGCTTGAATCCAGTGGCAAAGTGAGCAAGGGACTCACGTCTGAGCATACCCTGCCAACTTATGGCGAACAAAGTGGTTGAAAAGGGGGTGGTGATGGACGGAGCATCTGAACCAATCAAACACTCACACCCAGTCAACAGCTCTGGGTTTAATCCATCACCGTTCTTTAGCCCACTCTGCCACCCCAGTTCAGACATGGCCATATGCAAATCAGTCTGACCCTGTGCCTCATGGGAACAGTCCAGCCCGAACTGCCAAGCCATGCCTTCCCTGGAACGGAAACAAGCTTCCGAGGACCGGTTTCTGGCATTTCAGCCGTCTTCAGCCCGGCTTGTTTGAATCTAGTGGCAAAGTGAGCAAGGGACTCATGTCTGAGCATACCCTGCCAACTTATGGCAAACAAAGTGGTGCAAAAGGGGTGTGTGCCAATGTTACCATGTTAAAGGAGAGAGCACAAGCCCTTTAGCCCTGGTTATCAGTGGTAGAGTGCACAGAGCCATAAGGCCAACAAAAATGAATTCAGAAGAACTGGAGGGGCGAAGGCAAAATGTCTGGGGAAGACCCTGCAGAGAGGGCCAAGTCCAACATTTCCCTTACCTATTACACCAACGTGAAGAACTGTGCAAGAAATGTGTAGCTCTTACTTTCGGCTGATGGACGGATTTGGCCTGTGACAGCATAACCACTCATTTAGAGTTTGATAGCCCACCTGCCACCAAGGCAGTTGATTTAATACCCTCCATATTTAAAGTTATTTTTTTTACTGGTGCATATCTTCATGCCTGCAAAGGAGCTGCTGCCATGAGTATTTGACATGCGGCCACCATGTTTCACGTGGCTGCTCAGCAAACGTTTTTCTGTTACAAAAACAAACTCACAAAGCAGTAGTTTGTTTCTGTAAAACCAAAAACTAATGTCACTGATTCCCTGGGAAGTGTCTCTGTTGTCTACAGCCAGGCTTTTGCTGGCTTTCCCAAAGAGGAGGAAATCTTCATCAGACCGCAAGCTCTAAATACGGTGGACGGTCGAATGTATTTACATAGACTGCCCCATGTCTGTGAGGTCATTGGTTTAATGGTTCCACCAGCCATGCCATCATGGGCTTCAAGCCTGGAAACATGGCGTCCACCCAAATCTACATTGAGTGGTGGACCATCAGTCTGGTGAGCAGACTACTCCACCACCGAACTCTAATCAGCCCCCTAATTCTGTAAAAATAAGCCACATAGATGGGATCATCTAAGGAATAAGGATACAGCTCTTCTCTACACTATTTAATAATGAAGGCGGTCACGCCATCATCATCCATGTACTGCGAAACCAATTTTATGAATGGATTAATTCTAACACTAGTGATAGTAGCTCTGTCGTGTAGGTCAGTGAGCAATCCCTTTGTGTATGGCTTTTGAGTGTGGCATCACACCTGTTTCCTTGTTCCAGGCTTTCACCATCTTCTTGAAGCTTGGTGTGCATCTACGTGAAAGTGTTTATACTTAAACTAAGCGTGTCTAATTTGCTTTTCAGTCAAGATATGAACTCCATTGCTTCCCACTTTTTTGTTTGATATGATCTAGGGCCTCTGTGACAGAGTTTCTAGAAGGGGAGTAGCGTCAGAATGGTGCATGAAGGGTGAAAGATTAATTCATCCAGTTTACATTTCCTGAGATCTGTGCAAATAATGAAATGAGGTCTGAGGCATTACTGATTTTTTCTTGTTTCATTCCTCCATACTCGCCATATATTCCAGATCATGGCTTCCATTCTCACCATGATCCATCAGTGAAGATGATAATCACACCTCAAATAGCTTACCAAGTGTGGCATCAACCAAGGCACAGCATTAGCTCAGGCATTGTATATCTTTTACTGCATGTTTACTGTGAGCCATTAAGTTAATTATTGGTAGAAACAGGAGCCAGTAATTTGGATGACATGTGACTTCAAAGTGCCTTCTATCAAAGACATCCTCTCTTTGGTTTTGTCACATTAAAATATAGCAGTGATTGTCTGACAACTTTCTGATTCTGAGTCAAGAAAACAAAAAGGCCAAATCTTAGGCTTCCAAGCGGAAAATAATTGAAGGTTTCCGTCTTTATCTAACCAGCACAGTAAAATCACAGTTTGTAACCCATGACAAAATTATCACTATCACTAAACATAAAAAACGAGCCCAATTTGGCAATTTTTTACTCGTAGCTCGTACAAGGTAAACACACAGTTTCTGATTACAAATCAACCGAAAATAGTCAGGAATGCACTAGCTGTGTCACATTTTTTTTTTAAACTTTATTTTTCAGTTTTTATAATATACAACGTACAAATCCCCCCCTTCAAATGGCATCAAAACGGCACGTATTCACATCGTCTGACTCATTAAGGCACTTTTGTTGGCCCCTCTGAGCCACACGATCACTCCGAAGGCATAGCAGAATAACATACAAGAGTTGCATTACTGTGAGTACATAACCAGTCCATACACTACGCATTATCCTAGCTCCACTCTAGGTGACTCCCTCTGCCTCCTCTTCAGAACTCGATCCCCGCGGCGAGAATAGCTCTTCACTCGCCCCTTCGGAATCGCTGTGGGAAGTGTGTACCCGTCCCCCCAATCCTGTAGCACACATAACCCGCCAGGCAATTAGATCCTCTTGTAAGTTTTCATCCCTCCTGCTGCTCTGCATATGAGTCTCTTCAGCCAGGGACCATTCCCTCACATCCCTGAGCCACGTGGGTATCTCCGGGGCCCTCTGTCCCATCCAGGTGATAGCCACCCAGCGTCTAGCTAGTACCAACATCAATTGCATTAGTCTATAGGACAGCTTTCGTTTCTTTGGCCTAGGGACCAGCGCCAACAGGCAATGCAAAGGCGTCAGTGTGAGACGCATTTCCGTCGTGGTCACTATGTATTCTACTATGCTCGCCCAAAAGTTCTGAATCAGCGGACAGTCCCAAGCCAAGTGCAGGAACCCTGCCCCTCCCGCGCCACATCTGGGACAAGCATCACCCCTATCCGTGGATCAACGCTTCAGCAGGATTGGAGTGAGGTAAGTGCGGTGTAGGAAATTAAAATGTATTAATTTAAAGCGTGCGTTACAAGATACCTTCTGTGTAAGGGCCCGTATTCTCTTGCGTTTCCCCTGGTCGAGTGGTGTACCTAAGTCCGCTTCCCAGGCCACCCACATCGGTGGCACCGGCGGGGCTGAGTCCCGATGCATCGCATCATATAGTAGGAAACCAAGTCTACGGCCCCTGCCACAAGACAGCAGGATATTTAAGATGTGAGTCATTGGGGGCGCCTCTGGGTATTGAGTCCAAAGTGACCGCACTACTTCGTGCTGCCCCTGATAATGCAGGTACTGCCCTCTGCGAAGACCAAAGGCCTCCTCCGCTTGTTCATATGTCAGAAAGGTCTCGGTGGGATACAGGTCGGCAAGTGTTTCGCAGCGCACTCCTGCCAGGCCCGGAACGACATATGGTGTTCCGTTGTCACCATGGGCACCAGAATCCAAATCGGTAAGTCCCTGTGGAAGGGTGCGTCCGCAACACCCTCTCTACGAATCGGTGCCAAATGCTCGCCATGTGCCTCACTACGTAGGGCAAAGTCTCACTCGCCCCCCTGCCTCACATCAAAGCCTCCCTCAATTCCAGAACCGTTGCTCTACCTGCCAACAGTTGCGTCTCCCAGACGTCCGCATCCGCAAACCATCTAGCAGCTGATACCAGCTGCGCAGCATAATAATACAAATCAAAGCGCGGGCCTCTAGGTCTCCTTCCTCGTAGGAGCGCACCACTGTATGCAGGGCTACTCTACTATGCCTGCCCGCCCAGAGTAGAGATGTAAGGAGCATATTCAGTGTCCGGGAGACCCTCGGGGGAAGTGGACACAGCTTGTTCTGAAGTATGTAAAGTGTCCTAGGCAACATCACCATCTTAGCGACGGCCAACCGACCCATGAGTGATAACTGCAGGGTGTTCCAAAAAGTCACCGAACGCTGCAGGGACTTAATCACCCTATCGATATTGCAGGCCAGTGACTGCGCCTCCGTTGAGGCCACATGAATACCCAAATAGCAAAAGCTATCTCTTGCCCATCGCAGCCCGAGCTCCGGCAAATCCTCCCGGGGCACCGAATCCAGCCCCGACAACAGATAGATCAGTGACTTGTGTCTATTGAGTCTTAGTCCTGACGCATCTCCGAACCTATCTAGCTGGTGTAACAACACTGGAAGCACCTCTCTCCGGGCCCTCAGGTAAAACAAGGCGTTGTCTGCATACAGGGATAGATTATTACAGGTGTCACCCACTCGTATGCCCCATTGCGTCATCTCCGAACGGATCTGAACGGCTAAAGGCTCTATAGCCAGGGCGAAGAGTAGCGGCGAGAGGGGACACCCCTGTCCCAATTGCCACTCCTCCGAACGTGCAGCCCCCAGTCGTATCCTAGCCCAGGGGGACTGATATAGGATTTGGATCCATCGGCAAAAATTGTGGCCCAGACCCACAACTCGGAGGACCTCTTGCAGGTAACCCCAGTCCACCGTATCGAATGCCTTGGCGAGGTCAACGGACACGAGTACCGTCTGTTCTTCCGACCCGCAGACCTCATGTGTGATGTGATTTAAGCGCCGTAGGTTCATGGCGGTCTTGCGCCCCGGAATAAAGCTGCATTGGTCCGGATGGACCAAATGCGCCATATGCGGTGCCAGACGGGTCGCCAATAATTTTGTCAAGATTTTTACATCCGTATTAATCATGGTGATCGGGCGATACGCGGAAGGGTCGAGTTTGTCCCCCCCGGCTTAAGAATCATGCAAATCTCCCCAGTGGACATGCTCCGCGGGAGAGAACCGTTCTCAAAGGCCTCAGCAAAGACCTGTACAAGAGTCGTGACAATGTGTCCCCGAACTCGTGGTAAAACTCCGGTGGGAATCCATCACTCCCCGGTGACCTCGCGCACGGCAGGCGAGCCAAAGCTGCCCGCACCTCACTCAATGTTAGTGCCAAATCCAGGTCCTCCTGGTCCTCAGTGGAGAGGGATGGCAGGGCCAGTCCCTGCAGGTAAGGGGAATAAGACGCTGCAGATACGCCTGTGTCCGCAGTGTACACCTGCTGGAGATGGGATCTGAGGGTTTCAAGGATGGTACCCTCCGAATGTACAACGTCCCCACTCGAGTTCCGGAGAGCCACTACACGTTCCGGGGTCTGCTCCTTACGGAGCATCCAAGCCAGGAGCCGCCCGACTTGTCCACCTCCCTATGAAGACGCTGCCTATATTGTCCCAGAGTATACTTATCAAGGCGGTCTAAAGTATCATGGACCTTAGCCAGGGCTGTGTGCTCCTCCTCCCTCTGCAGGTCGTCAGGGGATGCCGCGGCTTGGAGGTTTAGTAGTGTGCCTTCCGCCGCCTGCAGCTCCTGTAGAAGCTGCTTCCGGACCCCATATGTGAGTCCCATGCAGGCTCCCCTCACCACCGCCTTTAGGGCCTCCCACTTGGTGGCCAGCCATAGGCCCCCCTCCCCCCAATTAAGATCTACATAGTCACCAAGGGCCGTCTCCACATGCGCCTTCTTCACCTGATCACGGAGGATATCCACCGGAAACCTCAAAGTGTGCGGGCGGGCATTGTAATCTCTGGGTTGGCAACTAAAACCCTATCGAGGCAACTATATGCATTATGCGTGGGGGAAAAACAGGTGTAGACTTGCAGTGTCGGGTTTGTCTGATGCCAGACATCCACGGCCCGATATTTTCCATGACCTCCTGAAGCTGCGCAGTCATGGGGGGTTTTGTGCCCTCTCGTGGTGGGGACCTATCTAGGACCGGGTCCAAAGCACAATTAAAATCCCCCATCCAAAGTATCGGAGCCCCCAAATCGTCAATCAGGACGTCCTGGAGAGCCCCGAAAAAGCCCGGATCATCTACATTAGGTGCGTATGTATTCAAAATGACAATGGTTCTGCCATTTAATTTAGCCCTGAGAAGCAGGTATCTGCCCTGAACGTCTGCTTCTACATACTGGACTGCAAATGAGATCCCAGGTGCCACCCAAAAAAACAACCCCTCTAGCATACGTAGAATAAGAGACGTGGAATATCTGACCCCGCCACTTTTTACCCAACTTCGGTGCCCCCTCATCACTAAGATGGGTCTCCTGGATACATGAAATGGAGACCCCGTGCTGCTGGAGCAGAGAAAGGACTCTGTATCTTTTAGTGCATGTGCCTAGTCCTCTAACATTCCAACTCATATATTTGTACCCCATTGTCAACTATATATCCCGCCGCCCCACAGACCGTTACTCTCAGTGTCCCTCCAGTCCCGTGCTCGAGGTGTCATACATGCAATGGCTACAACAAACCCTTTCAACAACCCCCGCCCACCCCTACCCATGAGGATTATACTAGCAACAACACAATCAGCCGATATGCCCTTCCCATGCTGGTGCCAGGACGTGCATAGCCACCCTATCTGCCTAACTGGCTTAACCTCCGACCCAAGACAGAAACAACTCCCCCCCCCACTCAGCTCTCAGCAAGGCCGCCATCAGATCAGGAAGGCAGTACTCGGGCCATTACAGTGATAGCTTCCACTGTATGTCCACCCCTTCACCATCTAACCAGCCGCCCAAATCCCAGAAACAGTAAACAGGGAACAGCCTTCCTGTAAGCAGTAGCCCCTGCCCGGTCAGCCCGCTACCAGTCCCAGAGTCAAGCAAGCCATACAGTACCAGTCCCGGTCCTCACTATGAAGCTTCCGATGGTGGGCCCTGCGCCCCTGCTGTCTCCGGAATCGTATTACTAGTAGGTGATATAATATCCGTGGTGGGCTGCAGCGTGTCTGTAACAAGTACCTCTCCCGGCAGTGGAGACTTTGATGTCGTTGGCAAGTGGCCAGTCTCCGACAAATCCAGGCCGGGGGCCCCATCCTCCCCCACCATGACCGGCCGACCCTCCTCTCCTTCATCCATATGGGACCATCTTCTCCGCCTGTTGGTACGCCTCCTTCGCGGTCTTGTCCCCCATGTGCGGCGGTTTCCACCCCGCTCTTCTGGCGGCAGGGCATGCCCCCTGATCTCGAGCCACTCCCAGACTTCCTCCGGGGCTTTGAAGAAGTGTGCCTTCCCCTGGGAAATAACCTTAAGTTTAGCCGGGTAGAGAAGCATATACTGTAGGTGCAATTCCTGGAGTTTTTGTTTAACCGCCAGGAAGGACTTCCGCTGCTCCTGGACCAATTGGGTGTAATCCGGGAAAATGGAGACCTTGACATTTTCAAACGTGAGACCCGCAGATTTCCCCGCCGCTCTAAGGATGCAGTCCCTATCACGGTAGTTAAGGATCTTGGCTATGAGGGCCCTGAGCGGGGCTCCGGGCTTCGGCTGTACCAACGCCCTATGTGCACGTTCAATCACAAATATGTTTGACAGTCCCTCTGGACACAGTACAGGTCGAATCCAGTGCTCCAGAAAACGATCTGGGTTGCCTGCCTCCGCCTGTTCTGGAATACCTAGTACACGAATGTTACTGCGGCGCGCTCTCCCTTCCGCATCTTCTGCTCTCCGCTCCAGGGCCTCCGTCGTGGTCGTAAGCTGCGCGACTGCTTTTTTTGAGGGACGCCACCTTTGGCCACCTTGCGCAGGTCAGTCCGTAAGAGATTCATGTCGATAGACACCGTCTCAATTTGGCGCTCCAGGGCGGAGTGGGACCCCTGTATTGCCTGTAGCAGTTCTGCCCGGGAGGGCTCCCCGGGGGGCGGTTCCCCCTCATCCTGGCCCGACTGGCGCGTAATCCTCTGAGAGGGGAGCCGCTGCGTAGTATACTGCGTGATGGTGTTTGGCTGAGTAGCCCGGGGGGGGGTTATCCTTAGGCATGGTGGACATCAGGGAAAGAGGGTCCCCCTAAGGCTCCCTTAGTGGCAGGAAGTCCCACGGGCCCCTCACAGCTACTCAGTCACCCAGGCCCGTCCCGGAACGTCCGCCGTGATGGGGGTCCACACCAGTGCCCCCGTCCAGGCTGGCCCTCTCCTCTCAGGTGTCGGTCAACACGGGGGCCTGCGAATCTCCCAACAATCCTCTGTTATCCCCAGGAGCCCTTGCTTCTTCTCCACAGCCCTCCCGGGCTCTCCCCACGTTAGGCCGGCTCCCAGGAACTCCCCCACTACATCCACACCAGCAGGAGTTGTATGTTAGGCCCCACGGGGCATCCCCGCACACCGGTCCAAAGCCTCACCGTCTAGAATGCCGGCTCCTCAGGGAGTCTCACCACCGCAGGGCGTCACTCCCGGCCGATCAGCACTCAACCAGACCTGCAGCGAGAGGTCAGAGGGCACGCCTATATCCCAACTGCCAGGCTTCGACCTCGGCCCGCGGGTCCGTCAGCCCGGCCGCCCGCTGTCCGCTGATCGCCGCTGCCCCCACGCAACCCGGTGTCCCTCAGGATATGTGGGGTAGGCCCGCATGGCTCTCATGTCCCACGGGGCCGGCTCCCTCCTCCGGGGCCAGGCAGCTTCAGGAGGCCTCCACCAGGCCAGGGCCCCAGCCGACAGTGGGCCCCGGGTCTTCTCCGCACCGCCGCTCCCAGGGGGCCCGATGGCAAAAGGCCCCCCACTATGTCCAACACCGTCACACAGGAGCCAGCTGCTTCAGCCCAGTGCACGGCCCCTGCGCCGCCACTCAGAGCAGGCCTCCTCAATTACTTGGGGGCATCCATGCACCAGTCTCTCATCTACCGGACCCCAGCCTGCAGGGCCCCGGTCCGCCGCAGCCACACTCTTTTCCTCTCTGGGGGCCCCGGTGGTAGCGGGCCCTCCTGTCGCTCGGCCTCCGCCTCCTCAAATCTGCAGGCCGCAGTCTCCCTCTGCAGGTTCCAGCAACCCTGCCACCTGGTAGGGCATACCGCTCCCTCTGCATCCGGCCCCCACCAACAGTGGGCCTCGGTCCGCTACTGCCTCTTCAGTCACCATGGGAGGTCCCGATGGCAGAGGGCCTCCCAGCCGCCCTCGTCACTCGGATGCAGGCCTCAGAAAACGGCCTCAATTTGCGGCGGCTCCGTCGTCAGACCGGCCGGGCCTCTGCCCTTCCACAGACCAGGCAATCACTGGTCACGATCGCCCACTCGAAGCCCCGTCTGTCAGCGGGCCCCGCTCCATCCCCCGGCACACCACTCACCGTGGGAGGCCCCGATGGCAGTGGGTCCTCCCGCGTCAGGATGCCTCCGTCTCCCGTAGGGTAGGCCTCAGTCCCCAGCCTTGAGTGCTTGCGGCCCCGCCTCTGGACAGTCCAGGCTGTGTTCTCCGCTGTCCTGCCTGTGAGGAGCCTCCAACTGAGTCAGGATGCAGCTCAGGGCAGCCCGATCTCGTGGACACCTTATTTCCTCGCCAACGAGCTCTAAAAGGATCTTTTATACAGGATCAAAGTGGCGGCCTGCCGGGAGCCGAAGGAGCTCATGTCCTGTCGGCCATGCTGCTTGGCCACGCCCCCCAGCTGTGTCACATTTTTAATTTTGAGAATGCCATAGCGGCTGTGATGGCCCTCACTCCTCTCACAGCACAATCAAGGCTGTTTTTTCACCCCATAGCCAGTGATATCTCATACAAGAGGACTCTTCCCGATCTTGAGAGACTACCACAAGGATCATATTAAAGTTCTGTTGTTCTATTGTTCTACATATGTGGCTATCCATTTGAAAATAGACCTTCTCTGGAGAACCTCCTTAACATCTCCAGAGGACAGCAGGGCTTCCTGAGTAAAAACTCAAATGTATCTGGTAATTCCAATATTCACCTCTAAAGCTCTTTTGCCAGTGTGGCAGCCATGCTATGGCACTCTCCACCTTTTCAATGATGAACTCCACTGAAGGGTCTTTCTTTCAGTAACCTGCTAAAACATGTGTTTTCCATCTTTACTTTGATGATCTAAATACTACTATTTTGCATTCAGGTGTTTTTTCCCTTTTAGTATCGTTGACGTATTGTATCTATATTCAGGTCATGGGGGTCTCTTTCAATATGCTTGACTTCTTAGCTGCCCAGCTACTCCCCCTGCATGCAACACTTCAGAAGAGCATGTGTTCCTGATTGCTGCCTAGTCAAGATATGGTATTGGTGTGCTCCACACATAGAGACACTGGTAGCCATGTTGTATATTTCAACTCTTCTTTATTGGTTCCATGTCAGGGTAGTGACAATCATAGTCCAGCCAGCTCTAGTCAGGTACTACCACCAGGAGCAGCCTGCCTAGCTTCTCAGCCCATCCCCAACTGTCACCTCTCATCCACTCAGGCACCCAGGCATTCCATTCATCACAGTCACATCAACATACTGATACCATCTCTCACTCTGGCTGAGCAGCTCAGAGGACCTAGGATGATTACATATAAAAGTAATACTTAGGATATAACATTATCCCTTTCCTTTAAATAGAACCACAAATTACAATTCTAAAGGAGAGAACTATACACAAGAAAACTGTAATGTTCATAACTCAGGGATGCAACTAAAATCAAAACAGCACAAGAGAGTGAAGAATGCAAATCAAGAAAAGATAGGCAAAAATACGACACCAAAATATATTTGTATCAATATCCCCCATCCTCCCTCATGAAAATTATTAAGACATTTCAAACGTGAAATAAATGATTAAATCACAAACAATGTTAAAACGCAGAGAAGACAAACTAATAGCAACTTCACCAGAGTAGAAACACTGAGAACCTTTAGGAAGGAATATTTTTCTGAAGAAATAATAATAGGCAAGCAAGCAATATCCCCATCCTTCCCCCCCAAAAAAAACCATTAGAAAACAATATAGAGCAGTGTGGAAAACACCCCACGACTAACACCCTAGGCCAGAAGCAGACAAGGGTGAAAACAACACCAGAATTCCACGTGTACCACAATATGGACCACACAGAGGGTACACACAGTGAGGCGCAGGGTGACTGACACACAACAACATCTGAAGTGCTGGGCGACTTACACAGGACAACATGTAATGCGCAGGGCAACTTACACACAGGACAACATGTGATGCGAAGGGCGACTTACACACAAGATATGAAATGCAGTGTAACTTGACTTACAGACACAATCAGACCCAAAGATGAGATCAAACGTGCAGCGCGAAAAGACAAACACAACAAAGTGATGAATATAACCTAGTACATGAAAATGGGATTGACACTCACAACCCAACCCTATGTAAGGGTTAACAACATATCCAGGTAAAGGAGAGCTCATCCATATACCTACCCCCATGTAGGGGTCACTAACTGGGATTCAAAGCCAACCCCAGCACTGACGAAAGGAATAACCATCCCTCCATTAAGCGATCACTCTGATGACCACCCACTAGAACATTTGGTACATGAATAAACGTAAAAAACAGTGGAATCACGAAATACAAATGAAACTGTACCATAGATAATGCAATTACAATACAATGAAATAGAAGACTGTGCCCTACGCCGGTGAGCGATGTCTCACCCGAGTTGCTCTTTGGCATTACACAAAATCACATGCAGGTGATGTACCTTACTCTAACCAAAGCAATTGCATTAATAATCGCATTTGAATATTCGCTCATGTTGCAATGTACATGAAAACACAGTTTTGGAAACAAAGAACTGAGACCCTGCTAAATGTCAAACTACATAAACCATGAGTAGAAAGTAACTGACACCAGAACAGCAGTAAAACAGTATGAAATATAACATGCACACAGGCAGTTAAAGTCCATGGTGTGCCTGTCAAAGGGATAGTGTTAGAAGACTTCACTCCAAGAACAAACATTAGAAGAACTCCTTTGAAAACAGCAACAACCAGTCAATTTCATCTGGCCCTCCAGCTAAAGAGAACAAGCATTTGCAATGCAATAGGTCTCGCATTAGGAAAGTTTGAGCTATTGGTATTGTAAATGGCACATTTTTTATTTATGTGTTGGTTTTGAAAATAGCAAAATTATTAGCTTTGTCATTAATAATGCCAATACTTATAACTTTCGCAAATGTGACACCTATAGCATTTGTAATGCAATATGTGTTGTATTTACGTGTCTTAGATGTATTGATATTACAATTAACAATTGCTTTAATTTTTTTTTAATAATTAATACTTAAATAAACGTTATTGTAATTTATAATGGCAATAGCTTAAACTTTTGTAAATAACTTTTGTGAAGATAATTTTCAGTGTAGTTAATTGTGACGAAAATCCAAGAACAGAAGTGAAATATTAACATCTTTTTGTGATCTTTGTAATAAAGCTTGAAACATTGAGAGAACATTTTTGAACCAGTTGTTGTTGAATGGTTGCACAGACTGATGCAGTGGTGGCGCTGAGTGATGTTGTGGTTGCGACGAGTGATGCTGTGGCGTTCAGTGATGCTGTGGTAGCGCATAGTGATGTTGTGGTGCCCCTAAGTGATGCTGTGGTGGTGTTGAGTGATGTTGTGGTGATGTGATAGATAGATAGAGTGTAATTATGTGGCGTGTAACTATGTGGCACTGAGTGGTATTTGGAGTGTATGTTGCATTGAGTGCCGTGTAATTGTGTGGCGTGTAATTATGTGACACTGAGTGGTATTGTGTGGAGTGTATGTTGTATGTAACTTGTACTTATAGTCCTTGCTTACCAGAAGCACGGCTGGCAGTAAAAGAGGTGCAGTTACTGTCAGCCTTGCTTTTCGTAAGCAGTGACTATAAGCACAAAGTGTGTGTTCATGCACCGCTTGCAGGTTTTCAAAACACTTAAATAAAAGGCATTGTAAATGAAACAACACTGATTAACTGCTACAAGGCCGGCGTATTCTGAAACACCAGACTTTAAGACTGGTGATTAAAGCAGGCCCCAAAAAACCTGCAAAACGGCCAAACAAAAACACGCTTTGCGACGGCTAGTTACGTATCTATGCAAGACTACTTTTAATGTGTTAACCTAGCTGTGATAAGGTCTAGTTCAGCTGTTTTTAACCTGTTGTGCGTGATGTTTACTCAGGCGGTGTGCGTCTGCTTACAAAGTTAAATATTAGCTGATTAAAAACCATTATATAAACAACCTTTTATTTATTTTTATTTTTTTTTGTTCAAAAACCTTTATTTGAGCAAGCATAGAAAAATACAAGGATGGGCCTACAACCTCACGGGCTGGCCGCTAATAAAAAGGGCACAAAGCATGAATCAGAAATGTACTCCCGTGGTCAGGCACAAATCAATTACCAAGCATTACTCCCAACATATCACAGAGCATCTTGAGTTTTTATTTTATACAAAAAGAAAAACAAACACTCAAAAAGCCAAATGCACAGTAATCAAGGTCAGCCCAAAGAACGGAGGGGATGGTCTACAATCAGGAGAACATACCAAGAGCCCTGAGGCTCTAACAAAGTCGGGGGGGGGGAGCAGCGGGGAGAGTCGGAAATTCACAAAACAGTATGAAAAGGTTCCGGGAACGCTCGCCTAGGGAGATAGGACAACATCAGTAGTGCCTACAAGGGGAGGGGTACAGAGATCCCCACGATACGCATTCCACTGGCCCCAAATCCTCGTCCACGCCCTGGGTCTGCCCCTGGCCACATATACAGTCTTCTCACGAAACATGGACCAGTCCATGTTGTCCTCCCATTTCGAGACCTCAGGGGGCCTGGATGCGCCCCCGAGTTGCGCAATGTCCCGTTTCGCAATCATGTAACCCAAGGTAGCCCATCTGGTCTGGGCTACAGAGTAGTCAGTGGGCTCCCACACATTCAACAGACACCGTCGTGGCTCCGGCCGCAGGTCAACACCAGTCACAGCAATCATCACCTCAAGCACAGCAGTCCAGTAAGCCGCCACAACCGGGCACTCCCAAAGAATGTGTAAAAAAGTAGCACTCGACCCACAACCACGCTTACATAACCCATCCAGGGAAAAGCCCATCGTCACCAGACGCGGACCAGTGACATATACTCGATGAAGGATTTTAAGTTGAACCAAACGAAGACGGGCAGGAACGGCTACTTCCTTGGGAGAGGAGAGCGCCGATTGCCAATCCTCGTCGTCCAGTTCCAACCCATCGCCGACCCAAACCTCCCGAAGTCGGACTAATAAGTCCGCCCGAGTATTGATCAGCTTCTTATAGATCAGGGAAATAGTGCTATCAGGCAGGTGGCCATCAAGGACACGATCCTCGAGAGGGGAAGACTCGGGCAGGGCCTCGTCAGGAGTCAAGACTGAGGCGAGGGCGTGTCGGACCTGCAGATAACGAAAAAATTCCCTACCATTCAAACCGTATTCCGCCTGAAGGGCCTGGAACGACTTCACAATACCTTTCGACCACACATCACCCACCTTACATATCCCAATCATATCCCAGCGGTCAAAGCCCTTAGTAGACCAGAGACACCCCAAACGTTCCGAGGCATAAAGCGGCGTCGCCAGTGTCATTCGATCCCCCCAGCCCAAACTCACATTCGCGGCTCGCCACACAGTTGCTGCAATCCTGGACGGGCCCACAAGATGGCGCCCGGCTGATCGAGAATAAAGCACTCTATTAAATTCCCCACCCGGCAGCTGGAGTCTATCCATCTCGAATGCAGGATTTCGATCCGGTGAAAACATCACGTGATTAATAGCAGACAACTGGGAAGCCCAATAATATCGCTTGATATCGGGGAGCGCCATGCCCCCGTCGTACCAGGGGATGGTGAGCTTCGCGAGGGCAATACGTGGACGCCCATCCCAAATCAGTTGCCTTTGAAGACTCTCGATCTCTCGGAAATAGGTCTTGGGGATATCGTCATAGGAATTCTGGAGCGCGTAGAGGAACCGCGGCAAGGACATCATTTTAAACAGAGCTGCCCTGCCCAGAGGAGACAAAGGAAGCTTACGCCAACGGGCCACGTCCAGTCGCAATCTAAGCAACGGGGGGAGGAGATTCCGCTCAAATCGGAGCGAGGGGTCCAGCGTAATGAAGATCCCTAAATATTTGAAGCCAGACTGGACCACCTGGATAGGAAGTCTGCTAGGCAATGGGGGTAAAACACCCGAGAGAACATACACGCAGGACTTTGCCCAGTTAATAACGAGGCCCGAGTTGGCACCAAACGAAGTGAGAACATCAAATAAAACAGTCAAAGATTTACGCGGGGAGGTGAGATATAAAAGAATGTCGTCCGCGTAAAGCGAGACGCGGTCCTCAAAGTCCGGTGACCAGCGAATCCCCTTGAGCGAAGGCTCCCATCGAAGCCAGGCAGCTAATGGTTCCAAGGCGAGTGCAAAAAGCAACGGAGACAAGGGGCAGCCCTGACGGGTACCCCTGCCAAGGGTGAAAGGGGTCGAAACTCTACCATTTACCACTATTTGCGCCAGAGGTTCAGCGTATAATAACTTGATCCAACCAATAAACTCAGGCCCAAAACCAAATTTCTCAAGAGCCGCCCAAAGATAAGGCCATTCCACAGTGTCAAAAGCCATTGAGGCATCCAACGATGCCAAAATGGCCGGCTCCGTCAGAAGCCCCGCCCTCGCAATCGCACCGTGGAGACGACGAAGGTTAAGAGCCGTGTTGCGATGCGGGATAAATCCGGACTGATCCGGATGGACCAAGCCACCAATGACCGACAGGAGGCGGGACGCCAGAAGTTTCGCCAATACCTTGGGCTCAACATTCAGCAGGGATATGGGCCTATAGGATGAACAAAGGTCCCGCGGTTTACCATCCTTAGGGATGACAACTATCGTGGCTAGTCGCTGATCATATGGGAGAATACCCCGTTCCCGGGACTCCAGAAACATGGCGCGAAGATATGGCGCCACTCTGTCGGGACGCAACTTGTACAGTTCGATTGGCAACCCGTTCGGGCCCAATGCTTTGCCCGAACGGAGTGAACGGATGGCAGTAGCTATCTCATCAACAGTAAAGGGGGAATCCAACGCTACACGATCCAAGTCGGAAACACTGGCCAGAGCAATATCACGCAATAGAAGGCGAGAGTCAGCCACATCCCTCACAGACACAGGGGTATATATCACAAGGAAATACTCAGCAAAACAGTCAACTATTCCAATCGGGTCCGTCACACTCTCACCACTCGAAGATTGAATCACGGGCATCACACGATTAGCTCTCTCCTTCTTATCCAGCCATGCCAGCAATTTACCCGCTTTGTCCCCCACATCATACAAACGACCCTGTTGCTCCCGAAACATCACTTTAGCAGCATCCGTGACCATAGATTTATAGGCAAATTGTTTCAGACCCAGGGCGTGGAGTTTCGCAGACGTGACACCAGATTCCAAAGCATCCTCCAATGCAGAGATCTCCCCCTCAAGGTCCACCACCTCCCTATTCCTCGCCCTCTTAGCTTCAACAATAAGGGAGAGGGCCTGCCCACGAATCACCGTCTTAAAGGCCTCCCACAGGGACACAGCTGAGGAAACCGACCCCTCGTTATCCAGAAAATATGCATCCAAAGACTGAAGCAAAAGGCTGCGGGTCTCGGGGGAGGTAAGGTACCACGGATTGATGAGAGCCACCCGGCCCACTGTCTCCACTCCAACCTCAAAACGGAGCCAGAGCGGAGAGTGGTCAGAAATACCCCTGGGTAGGTGTACAATCTCACGCACCGCTGGCGACTGAGCCGCAGGCATCAGAAAATAATCCAGCCTAGACAGACTCTCATGGGCCCCAGAGTGAAAGGTGTATTGAAGCTGAGTAGGATGTAAAAGCCTCCAGCAATCCACCAGGCCAAAGGTATCCAAAAACCCACCCAACCACTGTTGGGCCGCAGGAGTATCCCTAGGGGGGTGGCGATCGTGGAGACCGGAGATCACCGAATTAAAATCACCAGCCAGAAAGAGAGTACTATCAGGGAGGTCCAACAACACACGGCCCAAGTCGGAAAAGGTAGAAGTTTGCAAACCGGGGGGCACGTAAACAGTAAAGAGGGAGAGGGCACGACCCTCATAGCGACCCACAAGGACAGCATATCGCCCTCGATCATCCTGAATCACATCATCAATAGCTAGGGGGAGGGAAGCCCGAACAAGGATACCCACACCCCTAGAACCCGAGGTGAACCCTGAATGTGCCACGAGGCGATATCCCCACCTATTCATCGCATGACAAACATTGCCTACCAAATGAGTCTCCTGCAGGAAAACAATATCAGGAGATAAACGTCGTATACATTTCAACACCACACTCCGTTTGATATGATCACCCAGACCGTTAACGTTCCACGAAACAAATCTCAACCCGCTACCCCCCATCCCACCCAGTAAAGCCAAAACCCCCCACCAATGAGCAGGACACAAGAAACATCTTCAAATACAGGATAAAGTCGCCTTGAAAATAGAACACACAAACAACGAACTTCCCAACCGCCCACCCCCCAAATAACAACAAAACACCCCCCACCCTGCACCCCTGCAAAAAGCTAAAAAGCCACCCCAACCTGCAGTGTGCCTGTCGCCCAAGAACCCCTATTCTACACAAAGACCCCGGAGGAGGAAAGGCTCCGTCCCACCCGCCACCCCGATCAAGACCAATAACGAGAAAAATCATACATCAAATCACATAAGCAGTAGAGGAACGGAGGCATACACTCCTGGAAAGAGTTATTCAAAACAAGGCACCAGGCAAAGACGAAATGTTCAGCTCTCTACACCACCTTCAGCACCGCCCGGGCGGGCATCGGACTCAGTCTCAGGAGGTTGGCCAGGCAGGGAGTCCAGCCAGTCATTCACAGCATCCGGCCGATCAAAGAAGAAAGTTCGGTCATTGTACTCAACCCGCAGCCTGGTTGGAAAAAGCATAGCGTAGCGCATCCCCATGTCCCTAAGACGCTTCTTAGCACCACGAAATCCCATCCGCTGCTTCTGGACCTGTTGGGAAAAGTCCGGATAAAAGTTCACCATGGCATTCTCAAAGGCCACCGGGCCCTTCACCCGTGAGGCCTGCAGGATAGCGTCCCGATCCCTATAGTGGAAAAGTTTTGCGACAATAGGTCTCGGCGGGGCACCTGGCTTACCCTGGCCCCCCGGAACACGATGTGCACGCTCCACTGTGAAAAATTTACTAGGGCCAGATGGAGAAAGGTGGTTTAGGATCAGGTCTTCAACCAGGAGATCAACCGAATGGGGTTCTGGATTCTCCGGAACACCAACCACGCGAACATTACAGCGACGTGCCCTGTTCTCAAAATCGTCCAAGCGCCGGGCCATGAAATCGTTCACCCTACGGAGATTGCCAATCTCCGTCTGTATCTCAGAGACGTCCGCCGTGAGGCTGGATGACTTGATGTCCAACGACTTCACCTTCTCATTCGTTTTTGAGAGATCGGCCCGAATTAAGTTCACATCGATGGCCACGGTGTCAATTTTGTGGGCCAAGGTTTCATATTGTTGGCCTATCGACTCCCTCATGCCAGAAATGGCGCCCATGATGTCCTGCAAGGAAGGCTCCGTCGACGCATCCACGACGTGGTCAGACGCACTGGGACCGGGCAGGGCAGCTCCGGGGGACCCCTTAGAGTGGGTATAGCGGTCCATGACGTTAGATTGGACCGGACCCCCGCGCAGAGGTGTCTTCGTCTTCCGCGTCTCCCGGTCCCCTCTGCCCGCCATTTTGGAGATGCGTCACAAGGAGATTCACCAGGGTCAACGGACCGGGCACCAGAAAGGGAGGCTTCGGGACCAGAGGACCGCAACAAGAGCACCACTAGGATAGGGACAGCCAAATAGGAGAATAGTTCAGCCAAAGGCCCGACAGCCGACTCGTGCCTTGGACCCAGCTCCGGCCTGATCCTCTCGCCGATGTCCCAGTCAGAGGCAGAATCGAAACCGAAACTTAAGAAGGGGACCCACAAGTCCAATCCCCCTGCCGTTGTTGTTCAACTCCAAGACGGCCACTGAACCTCACCGAATCCCGGGCGCCCCTCAAGGGCGGAGCCCAAAAGTTCGAATCACCGTAACTCAGGCACCCGGTGTCAAAATAAAGTTCTGAAAGGTCCAGGTAGATCAGCCCAACGTCCTCTATACAAATCCTCATGAAAAATCAGGATTTATGCAGGATATTATGCCGGGAGCGGCGGGGGTCCGGGGAGCGCTGTGCTCACGCGGCCATCTCGGATTATATAAACAACATTTTTAATTGTTCTGTACATGTTAAGGAATTGCAATTTGAAGACAAAAATGTATTTGATATCCTCAGATTGTTTCGTAGGAATAGTGCAAATGCATCAAACAGAAAATAGCATGTACAATGGGTGGCTTCAATTGAACTTATAAAAGCTCCTACATTTCCTTTAAAATGTAGGTTTTTGTATTGGATTGTGACTTTAAATAAGTATTTCATCATTTGTGTTTTGCTTGATCAATGCTTGTTTCTTTATTTTTGTATGTTTTGCGGTTGTGAGATGGTGTGCGTCTCCGGCTTCCAGTAATGGTGTTAGTGGGGGTGGGTCAGACTAGCTTCGGATTCTATTAATGATTCAGTGGAGGTCCGGAAAAGTCAAAAGTTTAGAACCAAAGGTCTACTTATGAAGTCTTTTTCGTGGGAGCTCAAATTGCAGTTGTATTTCTTGTGGGTATGCAGTTGGGAGCATAAGCAATGTGCTTACTCCAAGCTTTAGTAAATGGGCAATTTGTAAAAAGTAAGAGAGAAGGATTGCCAGATGCTAATCAATGAGAAGTTTTGGTATGCTGCAGGTAGGAAACCGCACAAAGATCGCTTTCTATACCACAGAGGTCACCTATTGTGAGCTATATGTAACCTCTTAGAAACTACTCCACCAGTTTATTTATATTAGTGATACTGCTGAACAATGTACCTATCCAGACTCCGATATATGTCACTGCAAACAAACGAAATACTTAAACACACAAGTAGTTGGGTTTAAATCAATTCCATCAGGACAGAGTTCATTCTTTTCAGCGAAGAATCGTTTCGTGCCCAGTTCTGGGTTGAAATTCTCCTCTTGGAATGTCCAGTAAACATCTGGATGGCCACATGACTTTTGAACCGCACACCACCATAAAATCTAATATACCCACTACCAAACATCTGCTAAACCAGATGACTCTCGAATAAGGCTCAGTTTTCCTTGCAGCTGAAGTCCTGTCTGAAATTGTCACAGGTAACACCAATCTAAGTGCACCCTAAGCGTCGCCAGCCTTAATGAATGCTGTCATGGGAATAAAGTAGGTTAACACCAGTATCCCCCAGCCAGATTCACAGACCATTATTAGTGAATAGTTTCAGGGTAAGATATGGTTACTCTCAAAAACTGTGGGTACTCCTAAAAACTCATGATAAAGTCCAACTTAAGGCTATTAGGACTATGTTACACCTACTCAAAGAGAATGCTCGGTGAATCAGCTCTGGTTATTTAGAGGTAGCTCACACGAGGAAGGAGTAAGACAGACCTAGTCATAGAAAAAGCTTTGTGAATCGAGATAGACAACATCAAATTAAACCGCCTGTTTCTCTGTTTTGTGAGCATGGAACATTCACCATGAAGAAATAGGACAGGCATGTTGTATTTTTTGCCTTCACCTTTCTGTGAGAATAGCAAAATGTTTTCCTCTGCTGCAATTGAGAAAACATTCCTTTTTTTGTTCTAAAGTGTTCTGGTGCTCATGTGCTGGTTTGCGCTACAGAAACACATTGAATAAACATGACCTGCAATGTAGCAGATCAATCCCAAATGGCACTTTACTTTTTGCAGTTTGTGTTGCATCAAAAACACACAGCAGTATCTAGCTGTTTCAGAAACGTGTGAGTTTAGACACATTGTGCCTCATTGCAGTTTAAATGGATTTAGGGCCACACAAAAAAGTGTGTCCAAAGTTCGCCCATGTATAATTGTTATATAACATTAGGGTCTTGTGGGTGTGTGAGCAGTAGTCAGAGCAGAGGCCGTGGACTGTGCAGCTGTGGATTGCGTCAGAGTGTGCCCGGAGGCCACTAGCCCTGGCTGTCCTTAAGCGAAATCGGCCACGCTCCCAGTAACAGTAGTCTGACCTGCCGACATAGCATGAGTCCGAGGGATGAGTGCGGAGAGAATCTGCTGATGGACTGCACAGTGGAGCTGCTGGGGCACAGTCTGCACAGGCTGTGGATAGGCGGACTGCTGGTGCACTGACGGAATGGCCCCCATACTATGACCAGCCATAGGGTTGAATGGGGGTTGGTAGCCTGGTTTATGCTGTCTAAAGCCGCCTTTAAGGGGGTGCGATGGCGCTGGCGAGGTAGCACTCAGAGCCTCGGGCACCGAGTACCCCTGCTGCAGACTGGGTCCTTCTCCACCGCCAGCTCTCTCTGCGTAGTAGCTCAGAGTGCTGCTGGCTGAACAAACTCTCACTGGTGCTGTCCCTGTCCATGGCTGCCTGTCTCACACACACTCACCACCACCTTGTGAAGGGCATCCACAGGCTGCTGCCACTTGCAGTACTCGGGGAAAATCCAACAGCGCTCATGGAAGGGCTTAATGCTAGAGTGCAGCTTCCCGACCAGCAACCGGGATGAAGCCGCCACGGCAGCTGTAGGAAGAGGGGCTGAGTCTGTGGCTGCTGCCCAATGGATGAGCCTAGTGGGCGGCTGCGATCTATTTGACGGAGCCTCTAGAGGCCGTATGGGGGGCTGCGTGCACAGCTCCAGGAACAGAAATTGTTCATCACGTTCACTCCGCCCATGCACCCAGGCAGGACAGCGTGCTCTATATGCACGGAAAATTAAAGGGCACATTTGTAAACTAGCGGATGGCAGGCAACATTGTGCAGAAAGCAACAATAAAAAACAAGGGCTAAAAGTATTTAATAAGTAAAGTGCCCAAAATTAATTCAAAGCTAGTGCACCACCTCTCCTTCAGGAAGACGATCTCTGGGCGCGAAACCGCGGTGGGAGCACACGAGACGCCGTCGCCCGCCGTGAGCGTGCACATCGGCTGTCTCGGGCTCTCGGCGCAAGCTGTGGATGTGGATCGCGGAGAAGACACGCCGAGCTCCGACCCTGAATCAGAGCCTGCTGCCGCCGAGAGTGACCCGCTGGAGGGAGAAATCAGAGCCTGCTGCCGCCGAGAGTGACCCGCTGGAGGGAGAGGGACATGGAAAATGAGCCCGGTGAGTGGGGGTAGAAGGAGGGGATGTGTGTGCATGTGTGTGGGCGGCGGGGGGTGTTCTCTATGTATGTATGCATGCGTGTAGAAGGAGGGGATGTGTGTGCATGTGTGCGGGGGGGGCGTTCTCTATGTATATATGTGTGTGCCTGTTGTATTGGAAATTGCCGTGCCGTGCGTGTTCCATAAAAAACAGGTGTAAACGAAACTGATTTCACACTAGTCAAAACGAAACTTAACAGCCACTAGCAAAAGCGTGTCCACAACAAGGGAATGAGGCAGGAGAGGGGCACGGCGCCGTGCGCGCTCACGAGGTAAAAACTGAGCAGATCTGCGCTCGTGCACCCTCTCCTGTCCACATTCCCAAAAACGGGTGACATTACTTGTCGAAGCCGACTGCTATCAATGCTTACGCATTGAAGCAGGTCGTGCTTCGACCTAAAAACAGAAACCAAGTTATGCTGCCACTTGCCACCTAAGCTGTTTCCAGATGCCTCCATGCGAATGGTAAACTGTCCCTAGAGAGCGTAAAATGATCCTCCAATTCCGCTGACATCACCGTGGACAAAAACGAAGTGACTCTGAGAGAGACATCTCTTTAAGCCATACTTACTGCATAACAGTTAACGGTAAAACGTGGTTGGCAAAACAAAAGTAGACAAAAAGTAAAGAGTGCCAGCCCCAAGATGGTGGCACGCTTTTGGCGTCGTGCCAGATGGCTCACAGCAAGCTGGAGCATGAATGCGACCATTAACAGAGCTCCGCACTGGAAAACATGTCACAGAAATTCCCAGAAGAGACATGCGCAACACCAAACAAAGGTGAGTGGCACGCGCAGATTTTAAATTTGAACTATTGAAAAGCGGTTGTTCGAAGTGAGGGCAGTTTGTTGTGGGAAATAAGATAACAAGTAAAACTCACCATACTTCCGACAGAGCTCATAACAGAAGCCCTCTTCTGCCGCCGGGGGTGAGAGCTCACAGACAACGTGTCACCACTAGTCTCCATTACACGTATGACACGCCTCACAAGTTCAAAATAATCACGTGGGCATTTACTTCGGTATCCAGCAGCACAGCACATAGAAGAAACACATCATATGTACGGGGAATCCCACTGGCATCGTATAAATAGAGTACCTAATTGAGCATCTAGGAGTGCAGTATCTCACCATAAAATTAAGCAGACGTCCGCAGAAGGTGCACAGTTCACAGGCACCACCATCGCTAGTCACGTAATGCAGACCACGGCATTCCTCATGCTCCAAGCACATAAATGTAGAATTAGCACGGCACAAACACCAGACGTGTAAATCCATTTGGTTGTGGAATTGTACAGGGTATGTTTAGTATTTCTTAGAAGTAAATTGATCGCCAGGCACATTGCTTCTACAGTGTTCAATGGCCATACTTGTACAATCTATATGCCAACAAAACACCATTTTTGTAGAACCACACCGCTCCTGTTTGGGATCTGTGAATTACCTTCACTGAGTTAGTCCATAACTCACATCTGTGCAGCCACAATTCCTTTGCGCTATAGAAACATCCATACAGCAAATAAAAAAGGATGTGGTAGGGTGAAACTTATTCCAGCCATGCCCTAACATAACAGACCATACCTGTGGTCAAATCCATGGAGCAAGTTCAGGCTGGACAAACAGAGTGGTAGGGCCTTCCGATGACATGGACACTGGTGGGGCTGGCTTGCCTGTTGCTCCAAACAAGACGCTCTTTACTATTTTACAGTTAAATAAGTTTCTTTTGCTCTCTTGGTTTGTGTAGTCTATAGTTTCTCTTTGTATCAGTTACATCCATTAAGACGCTTGAGTCCAGGTCCGCTGTCGTCAAAATAATGTTGTGCCCTACACATAGAGACACTGATAGCCATGTAGTATATTTCAAGTCTTCTTTATTGGTTCCATGTCAGGGTAGTAACAATCATAGTCCAGCCAGCTCTAGTCAGGTACTAACCATATACCCGCCCCACCAGGAGCAGCTTGCCTAGCTGCTCAGCCCATCTCCAACTGCCACCACTCATCCACTCAGGCACCCATGCATTCCATTCAGCACAGTCACACCAACATTCCAATACCATCTCTCACTGTGGCTGAGCAGCTAAGAGGACCTAGGCTGATTATATATAAATGTAATACTTAGGATATAACAAGTATATTATGACGTAAAATTGAAATGTAGTTAAATAGTATTTCATCTACAACAAAGAAAAGTGGCCAACTTCCCTTGATGTCAGAAACCTTGACTTTTTTAGGATTCAGGGATAGGTACCTGTAAGGGCTAGAAAGGGGTTTTAGGGTTCAGAAATGGATAATGTTAAGTGATAGTAATTATACTCATGGAAGAGTAGCGCTAAAGGTAGTAAGGGTTTTTTAACGTTCAGGGAAGGGACATTAAAAATTGCAATGTATTAAATAAATAATGCAATTTAATATGTAAAATATAAAATTTGACATAAATTATATATAAAAACACTGTCATTTTAAAGAAGTAAATAATACATTTCAATAAATAATTTAAATAACTGTGGAATTTATAAACATATAAAGCTATAGACAATACAAACTTACCTGTGAAGTATTACCTACTTCTTATGTAAAAAAACTACATTGTAAATGTACTGCCATGTACTTACCTTGATGTAATGACTTGCGATTTATTTGAAGTATTAACGACTGACAGGAACATGGGCCCAAACCTCGTGAATCCCAGGACGCTCTCCCGATGGTTTTGCGCAAGAAGGCGCTTGCAGAGGTTGAGGAGGAAGAGGCACAACTGATGAAGCAAAGCTTCGCATATTTTGCGGCTTGCCGAAGTCAAGAACCTCGTTTATGTGTAATAAGGTAACAAATGTATGTTCTACTAACGTTTATGTTAAGTTTGAACACAGATAGTGAAGCTTGCACATGTGTTTTACTAAAATAATTTACCCAAGTCACCTAAAATGGCCGCCGCTTGTATTTAGTTACTGCGCATGCGTCAGCCACACTCACGTGTCCTGACGCGTCTGCAGAAGTGGAGGGAAAGTTATGCGCATGCGTAATTCATAGCTGTGCTTATCATGTGGTACTGCTCGTGCCACTGCTCTTGTGACTGTGTCAATGTAGCTAACATTTTAATGCAATAGTTTTATTTCTTGATGATGAGTCAAAAGTACAAATCCTGTGATGTATTTTCATAATGACATTATTATGTATTAATTTGTTTTTCGCTTACTTTTTATGTACCGCGGGGAATGGGGTTTGTCTGTGCCGAGAACCATTTTGGAGGTCCTTCTGCGCCTGCGCGACCTGCCAAGCCAGAGCAGACCTTGAATGATGGAACTCAGCCAGTTGGCAGTGATGAGCAAGATGCTCCTGAGAACGACCCGAAAACTCGGCTGAACCAATCACATGTACTCACAGAGCAACAATGTTAAAGTCTCATGAGAACCCCAATCTAGTTAGGCGGTACCCTATTATGCAAATGAAGGCTTGAGACTCTATGTCGTGATTGGTGTGCTACCCAAATCCTACCTTAGGACCAATCCAAATTGAAGGATTCTGACACTTTGCAACATTGGGGGGTGGTACACTGACCCCAAACTGTATATCTACCCTGGGTTCACCTAGTGAACCGTCCGACTTGTCTGGTTTAGCTGACCTGTCACTGACCCAACGCACTCAATAGGTGACTGAAGATACAGAGCGCTGCGAAGCACTCTGTCCGAATTTGACCATAGACTAAGGTTCTACTGAACCTTAAAGTGCTGGCAAAGCACTTAGCTGGGAGTTCGCTGACCCAATCGGGGTCTTGATCGATAGCTGCAGAGCGGGTGGAGCGCAGGCGTTGCTTCCGAACTGTGGGTTCCGGTCCTGTCCTGAAGAGGGTCCTGTCCTGAGGGTTTGCTGTCCTGTCCTGAGGGTTTGCTGTCCTGTCCTGAGGGTCCTGTCCTGATTCCTATTCCGAGGGTATCCTGTCCTGTCCTGGGTGTCCGTTCTGCACCTGCTGTCCTTTGAGGGGTATCCTTCCTTGAGGGTTTCCTGTCCTTAACTGACCCGTGGCCAGGGTTTGGTTTCCACACCTTTCTAGGTAAATATTGCTCTGAAAACTCTTTAAATCTTGCACCTTCTGAATTTCTGACTTTTGCTTTAATAAAGTTCATCATTGCATATGTTATATTTTCCATGTTTTTTCGCAACTATTGAAAGTCAATTACATATTTTTCCATAAGGTTTTGTTCCTATGTCTACTCACTGGTTAGAAATTATATTTTGCATTGCAGTCTGTAATTTTATGATATGGTCTAGAACTTCATTGCCTAGATTGTTCAAAGGCCCATTCACCTTAAGTGAAGCGTGTTACTCTTTATAGACCCTCCCATAGTTATTCATGCATAAACTGTCCATGCTTAAACATTTCTGAGATTTTATAGTATTTTCCATCTGCATTTCATATTACATTCGAATGATTACCCTGTCATTATTTCTTTATGCCTATATAAATTACGGAGTAGTGTGGCTCACTGGTTAGAGGCGGCAGGCCTGAGAGCAGAAGTCAGCCCGGGACCAGGGTTCAATTCCCGACGCGGCAGGGTCGTGGACCTTGGTCAGCGGACTCGATAATTCTCGCTTCGGTGCTTACTATAATCGGGGGTTCCACTCGGCAACTCTGGGCATTAGCTTGCCTAATCTCCACAACGGCCCCACCAATTCCAGGGATGCCTGGCTCCACCTTGGGGACTCCCAGCAAGGGACCATCCCACAGGGAAAGCCAGGACGGGTTCCCCAGAGTTATACAGCGCCGGGACGCCCCGTTGCTGGGGCAGCTGTGCGCTTTACAAGTATACTACATTTACATTTACATTACGTTACCTTGGTTATTGATTGCCTTATTTTACTGTACCTCATGCAAGAAGTTATTGAATTTAGATAAACATTTTAAAACTTCCAGTTGTCCGTGGTCATTTTAAACAGTATTTGAATGTTATTGTGTGGGTTTGCATTTTGCTGCCTTTCTTTTACAGCTAGCTCCCTGATTCATTGTGGTCATTAGATACCCGCATCGGTGGATGGTAAGTCGGGTGCACTGAAAATTATTAGCAGGGAACACACACACATCAACTTGGTAGAGCTCGTGAAGTCACCCGATCGATGTATATGGTGATTTGAAAGTATATGGGCCCTGAAGCCGGAAACGGCGAAAACTATTGGTCGGGTGGCCTCGCGCGCTCTATCAGTTTACTGGTAGCAGAGGATGGTTAGGGACTAGTTGAGAGTAAGGCAGGGATTAGTTGGACTAAGTTGAGTCGGAAGCTGCTATTATATTGATGCTGCTAGAAGAGCGGCTGTTCTAAGAGACCTGATCATTCTCGTGTGAATACGCTGCTGAAACTCATGAATTTTTGCATTTTTATTATTCTTGTTCTTATATTGTTATATGTACTAATCCATGCATTTGTCAATCGTTTAGTTTCATGTTGTCCGAACTCCCCGGGGAATTGAAAGGGCAAGTGGTGAATAGAATCCATTGTCCTGAGGTCACAGGTTCGAGGAAAGTTAGGTGCAGGTTAGGATAACCGGGAAGCACTAACTAGGGTTTTCTGAATACATGTGTGAATAAATGACAGTAACGGGGTTCATTGGCAAAATTCCCATAGTGGCGTAACCTAGTAAGGGTCACATCGGAAGAGTAGCAGGTTCCTCGGAGCTAGCGTGAAAGCAGAGGGGTCCGCTGAGAAACCTTAAAACTCGGAATATATCCCGGAAAGAAGTGGATGAGTTTAGGGGAATAACAGGTTCACCGAGGCTAGAGTGAAGGGTAGGCGGAAGAGATCTGCCCGCAGCGAGTGAAAAGTAAATGGAAGTAGTTTACTTGCAGTAAAACAATTCTTTCTCTGTCTAGACACTTGAGCACTGTGGCGAATGTGTATTTGTTGTAAAATAACCAAGCACTGAGCACTTTAAAAGAAAGAAAGTTTCCGTTACCTTGTGAAGGGAGGGAGTCAGTCGCGAAGCGCCTCTGACGTCACTCTGTGCCGCGCTGGGATTGGTAGAAGCAGCGGGCGGGTAGCGGAGCTGGAATTGTAAAGGAGGGGTGAGCGCCGGAGCGTGGGAACTGTCTCACGAAGGGGCCGCGCACCCATTGGCGGAGCTTATTTAGTATCGCGCACCCATTGGTTACACGAATTTCTGAAGCGCGTTCTGATTGGAGGTAGTTTGTAAACAAAGTTTAGCGCAGAAGTCGTATGTGGCACTCGCAGACTACAGGAACTCGACCTGATCCAAGGCACCTAGGGTTTGAAAGGGATCAGTGGAAGACTAATAGATACGATATTATGTACGGAACAAAAAGAAAAATGTCCCTTATAAGTAAGGTGAAAAATTATTTTAAAACGGACAAACCGATTAAATCTAGGGAAGGTGTTCTTGTCCCACCACCTAATAGTCCTGCCTCATTCATGATGTTTGACCGAGGGTACAATACCTGTGTGTGGTTGGAGAATTGGGTGAAATACACAAAAGATGACGGAGTATTGGCTTTTCCGTTAGATGGTACTTTCAATGGTAGGATCCTATTTAATTTAAGGACTCGGATGAACGAATTGCATCCCAGACCGAGACTAACGCAGTATGAGGCATTAGAGGAATGGGAGATTGAGGCTTTTGAAAGAGAAAGACCCCGAATGGACAAGGGTTTGACCAAGTGGTACCCCAGGCAGAAACAGGAGTCCAGGGATAAAAGGATGAAACAGTGGAGGCAGAGCATGATTGTTGAGGGTCTGTTTCCCATGATGCCGGCATGTCATAACATTGGAGCGGGTGAGAAAAGTACTGAAAAATGTAAGCATTGGGGGGCCCTGGGGGAATCAGATGATGAACTAATAGATGACATCTGTACCAGAAGTCCGCCACCTTACAATGAGGGAACCCGACCTTCCAGTGTAGGAGATGTTCCCCGACGCCACTTCCTAAAGGAAGAAGACAGGTCCCTGGGACTGGGAGGGGGTGGTCAAGTATTGCCCTATCCTGAAAAACCCGAACCGGCGGAAACAAGGGATATATATCCCAAAGTGCCCGCGAGCCAGGAAGAAAAATATTCACGTACGAAAATCTTTTTTCCCAGACCCTTGTATGAAAGCGAAGAGAAACCATCGAATTCAGGACTGCCTTTTGTTCAACCTCCATATGGGGAAGAGCGCAGGTCCTTTAATACTGGAACTTTATTCCCGAAACCAAATTATGGGGGAGGACCAAGTGAAACGCATCCTACTGCCCCGAGTTTTACTCCTCCGTTGACCCCACAGATATTACATGACACAACTTTAAGAAGGGTACTAGTGGAAAAGGAACAAGAGGCTCTAGCTAGACAAAGGACAGAAATAATTCAGAAAATTTCCCAGTTAAATACCAGTCCTGAGGCATTGACTATTCCAGTAACTATTGGACCGGTGGTCCCGTTATACGGAAATGGTCAGGGAAATCCGATTACTGCAGTTATGACCCCAGTCATGGCAACCCCGAGACAGGAACCGATCATCATAGATGATCAGTCCAGTGAGTGCGAGTCTGAAGTTGCGTTCTTGGAATTGCCAAACAAACAGACTGGAAAGGGAATACAGCAGAGGCATAACCCTTTTAATACAAAAGAAATTAAATTAGAGACAGCAACAGGTACTAGGAATGTCTCTCTGGTAACTCCGGATGAAATTGAGAGTTGGAGTCGTGAATTAGAGAAGCAGACTCCGCAAACAAAACCTTTAGACCTCTACAAGCTAAGGGTCGAAATAGAAGAATTAATGGCAGGAAATGTGGGGTTGGACCGATTGAATACCTACTCTGAAGAAGAATTGTCGTTCATATGTAAAAGCTTTACAAGGAACACCAGAGTGCTCCACGAAAAACTGACCGAAACAGCAGTTAGTATGGGGGTAGATATCTCAAAATCCAAGCCCTTACAGAAACCGTACAGAGCAGACTTCTCAGACAAAGATATAGAACACCTGAATGTGGCAGGGAAGAAGTTGCAGATTAAAGAATTAATGGGGGTACTGCAGAAATGGGGAGATGTGGAAAGATGGAGAAGCAGGTGGGCGAAAAAGAGGGAAGAGGTTCGCTCCCGACAAGTGACTCCTGAGTTTGCTTTAAGGGAGGTAGAAAAACCTGAGCAGTTATGCCCCATGCGCGAAGTTCCAGGAGGGAAATATGTGCATGTCCCCTGGTCTAGGCAGGATATTGTGTCCTTCACGAACGATTTTCCAAAATTACGAGAGAAACCAGTTGACTGGTACAGGCAGGTGGAGAGGTTCGTGAAGGTACAGAAATGTCTGTGGAAAGACCTGGATGGGTTTTTCGACATTGTGGTTCCAGTAGATTTATGGACCCAGTGTAAAATAGCCATAGACTGGCCCAGTGAGGAGTATCCCAGAAACAAGGAAACTGGGGAGCCATCAAAGGATGTCATGCGAAAATATGAGCAGGTAATTCAGCATTTGAAAGAAAAGGTGCCCGCAAAGGAAACTGATTGGACAAAAATAGATAGAACAACTCAGGAAAGGGACGAGACAGTGCACTCCTTCTATGAGAGGTTATTGCAGGTATTTAAAACATACAGTGGTATTGATAACATCGATTTGAAGGACATGACGCACTTTATTTACAGGTTTGTAAATGGTTTAAGACCTGAAATTTGTCAGTGGATAAAAGATAATAAAATCTGTTGGCATACTAAGAAAATGGATGAGGTCCTGCGGTACGCTAAGTACTGCGAGGACGAGATGGCAGAGAAGAAAAAGGCCCTTAAGGAAAAGGTGATGTGGGCTCAGGTGAAGCTCGCAGAACAGCAGGAAAAACAATTGAGTAACATGGTTAAGAATGCTGAGAACAAAAGTCCTGGGGGAGGGGGTGGAGGAAAGCCCCGGCCCAAATTTAGCAGGGAAGAGGCTATGAAGAAATTTCCCTGCCATCAGTGCGGCGAAATTGGACACTGGCGAAACGAGTGTCCCCAATTAGTAGATGCTAATGAAAAAACTCCTGATTTAACTCCACAGACGCAGAAAGAAAGACCAAGAAAGACTCAACCCCAGGTAAAAACAGTCCAGGTGCCTCGAGCACCCAAGCAGGTATACAGGGGAAGACAGGCAGAAGATGAAGAGATAGAGGTTTGGGAAAGCGGGGAGAACAGAAATACAGCAACTTCGCAGTATCTGCTAAATGATACCTTCCTTTGTAATGATCAGGACTGACGGGGCCTGAGAGGGGAGGACGAGGAGTGCGTACTTGGCGCTTCCTTGCCGGTAGACCAGTCTGGACCATATATTGAAGGAAAGGTTGACGGAAATGATGTCACTTTTCTGTTGGACACTGGCGCTACCCGTTCTACTGTAAGAACAGTGGACGTTCCAAACCTACCCCTCTCGGGAGAAAATATCCAAGTAGTGGGTGTATCTAATCAATTGATTAGTACTCCTGTTACCGAACCAATGGAGATTTCAATTGGAAATTTTAAACAGATGCATAGATTTGTCGTCTGTGACACCAGTCCAGTGAATCTACTGGGTCGTGATTTGCTGTGCAAAATGAACTGTACCATCTTTTGCACACCAAAGGGTGTTGAAATACAGACCCCAGATGAAGATGGCATTTATAAACTATTGTTACTTAGACCTGACTCAGAAATTAAAAGATTGACCCTGCAGGACTTGCCCCAAGAACTCCAGGAAGCCGTAAAGCCAGAGGTGTGGGATTTCACTGGAAAAGATGTGGGGTTGATGAAAGATGTGGACCCCATACAGATAGCCATCAAGGACAATGCAGTATATCCTAACACTAGGCCCTACCGAATGAATGCTGAAGTGAAAGCAGGTGTCACTCTGGAAATACAAAAATTATTAGAAGGAGACATCATACAGGAAGTGATGAGCAGCCCATGCAACTCACCGATTATGGGCATCAAAAAGCCTAGTGGCAAGTATAGGGTAGTGCAGGACCTGAGAAAGGTTAACAAAATTGTAGTTCCTTGCTGCCCTATTGTCCCGAACCCTGCAGTGATATTGTACCAGATTCCTTGGGATGCTGAATGGTTCACTGTGATTGATTTGTGTCATGCATTCTTTTCGATACCCCTGCACCCCGACAGCAAATTTCTTTTCTCATTTGCCTTCGAAGGTCACGTGTATTGTTGGAACCGGGTCCCTCAAGGGTATACAGAGAGCCCCTCTATCTTTAATCAGATCTTGAAAAAATGTCTAGAGACTTTGATCTTACCTGGGAACTCTGTGTTAGTGCAGTACAGAGACGACCTTCTACTGGCGTCTAAAAGTCATAGGGACTGTGTAGTTGACACCATTGCCCTCTTAAATCATCTGTGTGAGAAAGGGCATAAAGTGGCCCCTGACAAACTACAGTTCTGTGCGAAATCAGTGAAATATCTGGGACACCAAATAGAAAAGGGTGTCAGAAAGGTCACATCAGAAAGAGTGAGAATAATTCAAAAGATGCAGTTGCCCCGTACTCAAAAAGATGTCAGAATGTTCCTGGGTGTATTAGGGTACTGCAGGCAGTGGATTCTGGGATTTGCAGCCTTAGCCAGGCCCTTGATAAAAATGACCACGAGAGGAATGCCAGATGTTGTAGAGTGGGACGATGAAAGTCTAATGGCTTTCACAAGACTGAAAAATTGTCTGTGTACAGCCCCTGCGTTGGGAATGCCAGATTATTCCAAAGAGTTTGCCCTATTCTGTGACACTCGCGATAATTGTGCATTGTCAGTCCTGACTCAAGAACATGGCACGACCAGAAGGCCTGTGGCCTATTTCTCTGCCACTTTGGACCCAGTAGCTGCTGGGTTACCAGGTTGTCTGAAAGCAGTAGCTGCTACCTGCGCAAGTTTGGAACAGAGTGAGTCCATTGTCATGGGACATCCTGTGACCGTGTATGTTTCACATGGAGTGGTAATTCTATTGACCAGAACTAAAACACAGTATCTCACCCCTAGTCGGCTGACTAAATACGAGAGGATTCTTGTGGGTGCAGCAAATGTAAGCATTGTTAGGTGCGGTATTCTGAACCCTGCCACTTTACTCCCCGACCCCTTGGAAATAGAAGGTGGGGATGATGATGAACATGATTGTATTGACCTGACAGAGTTCAGTACTAAACCACGCCCAGACATAAAAGAAGTGCCATTGCCTGAACATGATAAAGAACTATTTGTGGATGGTTCCTGTCTAAGACATGAACTCGGAGGCTTGAGTGCTGCTTATGCAGTAGTCTCTTTCACAAAAATTGAAGAAGCAGGTTACCTATATAACATCAAGTCTGCACAAGTAGCCGAATTAATAGCTATGATAAAAGCTTGCAAAATTGGGAAGGACTTACGCATAACAGTGTATACTGACAGTCAGTACTGTTATGGAGTTGTGCATGACTTTGGCCAATTGTGGCTGCAGAGGGAATTCATGACTTCCTCAGGTACTCCCATTCGGAATGCAAAGGTTGTTCATGACCTTTTAGAGGCCATCCAGTTGCCCAAAGAACTGGCAGTGGTAAAATGTGCTGCTCATAAAAAGAGCATGGACAAAGTATCACTGGGAAACGATTATGCTGATCGAGTGGCCCAATGGTGTGCCAAAGATCGGTATATTGTAAATCCAAAACGAGGGGGGCCAGGAACCAGCTGCCAGCTTCAGGTGTTTGAAGAAGTGCCTACATGGGATGAAGTGAGAGAGTGGCAGGAATCGGCTCCTTGGCAAGAAAGAGAGAAATGGAAGGAGGATGGGTGTAGACCGAGGCGTGTGGATGGTGTGATTTTGGGCCCAACTGGTATGCGTGTGTTACCCCGACACTTGCTTGGCGCAATGGCAAGATTAATACACGAAGGATCACACATTGGTAGGGATGCCATGATTCTGGTATTTCAACAGACTTGGTACAGTAAAAAGTTCAGGAAGGTAGCAGAGTCCCTCTGCCAGAGGTGCCTGTCATGTCAACAGATGAACCCAGGCAAGAGGACAATGGTTGAACTGAGCAAGATTGGGAGATCAGGGGGTCCCTTTATAAAAATACAGATTGATTTCATCACCATGCCCCGTTGTGAAGGAAAGCGATATGTCCTTGTCATTGTTTGTGTATTTTCAAAATGGGTAGAAGCTTACCCTACTCCCAAAAGTGACGCACTGACAGTAGCGAAGTGTTTACTAAAAGAACTGATACCTAGATTCGGCATACCATACATTATTGAATCAGATAAGGGTGGACATTTCCAGAATGAGATACTGGCTGAATTATGTAAGGCCTTCGGAATAAGGCAAAAATTGCATTGTGCATACCACCCAGAGGCTTCTGGAATAGTAGAACAAGTAAATGGAACTATCAAAAACAGACTAGCAAAGCTGACAAATGCTACTGGCATGACCTGGGTGAAGGCCCTGCCCCTGGTCCTGATGGGACTGAGAAGTGTTCCTGACCGCAAGACAGGCCTAAGTCCCCATGAAATCATTATGGGAAGAGTGATGAGACAAGCATGGGTGCCAGGAAGCAAACTGTTGAATATTACTGATGATTTGGTGCTTGAATACTGCAGAAGATTGGGTGATCAAGTGCGTTCTATCTCTCGCCAGATTGGAGACGACGGCATCCTCAATCCAACGACTCCTCTCCACAGCTTGGTTCCAGGAGATTGGGTCAAAATAAAGAAGCACACTCGATCAAGCTGTCTGGCACCAAGGTGGGGAAAGAAACGCCAAGTAATCCTGGTAACAACCACTGCAGTGAAGGTCGCAGGTGTTCCCCAGTGGATCCACGCTGGACACACCCAGAAGGTATTACCAGACAGAGGATTTGAAGAAGAAGGGCAACCAGTAGAGGACCCTGAAGGAGCCAGACCAGAAGCAACTGACAACGAGCAGCCCAGCACCAGTCAGGTTGCAGGAACAGCAGACATTGGCCCAGGAGTAGTTGACTACGAACTGCCAAGAATCCAGCCTGCTGAAGAGGTCCAGGAAACTGAGCCAGGAGTAGCTGAAGACGAGCTGCCAAGCATATGGCCAGAAGAATGGATACCGATGATTGATCTGACCGAAGATCCTATCAGAACAAGAGAGCGACTTAGTGAAGGTAGAGAGTGGACTAGTCAGGAAAAGCAAGGCACAGGCGAAGAACCTCAGCCGCTTGAGATACACATCAAAACTGAGGAAGGAGAAGGTCAGACAGGGACAGAGCAGGTGTTCGATACCCCACCGCTAACACCTGATGCAGATAAAGGAGAGACTAGAAATAGAGTGATAGTTCGAGCAGAAGAAAATCAAGAGATCGAAGTGCTTGAACAGGATCAGAGAGGGTTAGAAGAACGGGTTCAGGAAATAGACACAGAAATAAAGACAATCGAAAGCCAAAAGCAAAATATTCCTGAACAAGGCCAGATTAGCAACCAGGCAGAAGAATTTGATGCTAGCCCTGGAACTAGCCAGATAGGGGAAGTAGAAGAAGAAAGTGGAGAAGAATTACCACAAGATAAAGAGAACAAGAGAATAAGAGAAGAAAGTGAAGTCCAAGTACCGACTAAGAGACTAAAGAAAAGAAACAACCTTGAGCCTAAGTTTGTAAAAAGATTGAGACTAAGGATAAAGACAGTGGAAGAAAAACGTGCAGAAGCAAGAAGAAGTGCTCGGATAGCAGAGCAAGAAGAAGACTCTTCCAAAAGAAGGAGTGAACGAATAAAAAGACAAAACAAAAAGTACAAGTCTCCTGAATGGACACTGGTTTTGGAAGAACTTGAAGATCTTGATATAACTGACGTGAGCGACGGAGAGCCCGTCCCTGGGTACTCAGCTGAAGAAGAAGACGAACCACCGTGAATTTGCACGAAGTAAGCTAGTTGTGTAAAGCCAAAAAGAGGGGTTCGAGAAACTCCTTCTGAGCCAAAATGTCTGATTCAACAGTGAATGGTAGACCTAGTTGCAGCCGTTTTAAGACGTGTTGCAAGGTGTGTATATGTAGTGTAGTAGTACTGATAGTTATCTGGATAGGATTAACAATTTTCATTCCCTTTGCTGTAAGTAAAGATACTAACATTGTCCCTACTGAAGTTGTAAATACTGACAGTGAGGAGCTAACAACACAGAGTGTAGCACGACATGAAAGAGCCCTGAGACAAACAAAACAGAACTTAGAAGCATCAGATGAGGGAGGACTACATTATCATGGAGTTAAGAACAAGACACACTTAAATGTTTTCACAAACTTATTAATACACTATGTAGAGACTATGGAAATTGAAGATTGCTATGTCTGCATGAAGCTACCTACTTCTGTGGCTGAAGGCGTGACATACCATCACCTGCCATTGACATATGGAATCTCCTGTAGCATTTTAGCTAGTTTATTTTACAAAAGGGGACCGTTACAGTACTATTACTCTAACAATGACGTGATCTTTTCTGAACTTCCTATACGTGGGAACTTGAATCCTGTACATACCAAAAGTGACACCATAAGATATATGGGAGACTACTTTCTGACTATAGGTAACATTGACATAGCAGACGCACACAGAGATAACTTGACTTGTTCTTTGCGTGAGCAGGAAAAAATGTTCCTGAACATGGCAGAGAAAAGAAGAATTAAAATTCAAAAGAAGGCTAATGACGAAAGTCAGAAAAAGCCAAAGTGGGCAGAGAACATGGAAGGCACCTCATCTGGTGGAGCGGGTCCTGCTCTGTTGCTGGATTTTGAAAGGAAAGGCAAGCTATGTCTTCACCGCGAGAAGACTAGCTATTATAATAATGTTTTCATTGGTTCCAGTGAATGCGAACATAATTACAAGGTAATTGGAGGTTGGGGTTTCAAAAATGGGTCAGAGCCTGTGTTTCCTGGAATTTATTATATTTGTGGGGACAAGGCTTATTTCAAATTGCCAGATCACTGGTATGGAAGCTGCTACTTTGGCATTGTCTTCCCGAAAATATACCATGTGAATGGGAAAGCTGGAAGCAATGAAGATACTAATGGCTTAGTGCGTAGTAAAAGAGAAAGTATAGGTGAAATTATGGGTAGTATTTTCAGTGCACTGATACCTGGAGTGGGAGTGGTTCTGAACACTCACAGAATTTGCAAATTGTCTACTATAGTAGATGTGCTGTCTACTGAAACAGCTCATGGATTTCTGCTGGTCAATACTGAAATGGTTGCGATCAGATCAATGGTTTTGCAGAATCGACTTGCTCTTGACACCTTATTAGCGAAAGAGGGCGGAGTCTGCCGGATGTTGAAGGCGCAACATTGTTGCACTTATATTCCGGATAAAAGTGTACAGATCAAAAGATATGTGAAAAACATTACTAATTTGGCAAAGGAACTCAAACCACTCGAGGTTGATAGTGCCTGGAAGAGACTGGTAGATGGTCTCTCAAATGTAGGTCATTGGCTTGCTAGCATAGGTAAAAGCTTATTGTTCAAAATTCTGATGCCAATTGGTATTATAGGTCTTATTATACTTTCCATTTTCTTATGCTGTAAATGCCGCAAGCGCACAAAAAAGCACGGGGTAAATGCAAGAGGAGTGAAACGAAGTGTGGATGAGATTGAATTAGAGGAAGTGAATGATCAGATATACAAAAAGGTGAAGACTTCTCACCCTACTAAAACTGAGAGAGAAAAGTTAGAACGGTTGCTGGAAGAAATAGAACTTTATAAAGTGTGAAAGAAAGTTGGCATCTGGTTCCATTATAATTTGTGATGATAGAAAATATCATCAAAGAGGGGATTGATGAAGCAAAGCTTCGCATATTTTGCGGCTTGCCGAAGTCAAGAACCTCGTTTATGTGTAATAAGGTAACAAATGTATGTTTTACTAACGTTTATGTTAAGTTTGAACACAGATAGTGAAGCTTGCACATGTGTTTTACTAAAATAATTTACCCAAGTCACCTAAAATGGCCGCCGCTTGTATTTAGTTACTGCGCATGCGTCAGCCACACTCACGTGTCCTGACGCGTCTGCAGAAGTGGAGGGAAAGTTATGCGCATGCGTAATTCATAGCTGTGCTTATCATGTGGTACTGCTCGTGCCACTGCTCTTGTGACTGTGTCAATGTAGCTAACATTTTAATGCAATAGTTTTATTTCTTGATGATGAGTCAAAAGTACAAATCCTGTGATGTATTTTCATAATGACATTATTATGTATTAATTTGTTTTTCGCTTACTTTTTATGTACCGCGGGGAATGGGGTTTGTCTGTGCCGAGAACCATTTTGGAGGTCCTTCTGCGCCTGCGCGACCTGCCAAGCCAGAGCAGACCTTGAATGATGGAACTCAGCCAGTTGGCAGTGATGAGCAAGATGCTCCTGAGAACGACCCGAAAACTCGGCTGAACCAATCACATGTACTCACAGAGCAACAATGTTAAAGTTGCCATTGTATTTCTGCACCAGTTCTCATGAGAACCCCAATCTAGTTAGGCGGTACCCTATTATGCAAATGAAGGCTTGAGACTCTATGTCGTGATTGGTGTGCTACCCAAATCCTACCTTAGGACCAATCCAAATTGAAGGATTCTGACACTTTGCAACATTGGGGGGTGGTACACTGACCCCAAACTGTATATCTACCCTGGGTTCACCTAGTGAACCGTCCGACTTGTCTGGTTTAGCTGACCTGTCACTGACCCAACGCACTCAATAGGTGACTGAAGATACAGAGCGCTGCGAAGCACTCTGTCCGAATTTGACCATAGACTAAGGTTCTACTGAACCTTAAAGTGCTGGCAAAGCACTTAGCTGGGAGTTCGCTGACCCAATCGGGGTCTTGATCGATAGCTGCAGAGCGGGTGGAGCGCAGGCGTTGCTTCCGAACTGTGGGTTCCGGTCCTGTCCTGAAGAGGGTCCTGTCCTGAGGGTTTGCTGTCCTGTCCTGAGGGTTTGCTGTCCTGTCCTGAGGGTCCTGTCCTGATTCCTATTCCGAGGGTATCCTGTCCTGTCCTGGGTGTCCGTTCTGCACCTGCTGTCCTTTGAGGGGTATCCTTCCTTGAGGGTTTCCTGTCCTTAACTGACCCGTGGCCAGGGTTTGGTTTCCACACCTTTCTAGGTAAATATTGCTCTGAAAACTCTTTAAATCTTGCACCTTCTGAATTTCTGACTTTTGCTTTAATAAAGTTCATCATTGCATATGTTATATTTTCCATGTTTTTTCGCAACTATTGAAAGTCAATTACATATTTTTCCATAAGGTTTTGTTCCTATGTCTACTCACTGGTTAGAAATTATATTTTGCATTGCAGTCTGTAATTTTATGATATGGTCTAGAACTTCATTGCCTAGATTGTTCAAAGGCCCATTCACCTTAAGTGAAGCGTGTTACTCTTTATAGACCCTCCCATAGTTATTCATGCATAAACTGTCCATGCTTAAACATTTCTGAGATTTTATAGTATTTTCCATCTGCATTTCATATTACATTCGAATGATTACCCTGTCATTATTTCTTTATGCCTATATAAATTACGTTACCTTGGTTATTGATTGCCTTATTTTACTGTACCTCATGCAAGAAGTTATTGAATTTAGATAAACATTTTAAAACTTCCAGTTGTCCGTGGTCATTTTAAACAGTATTTGAATGTTATTGTGTGGGTTTGCATTTTGCTGCCTTTCTTTTACAGCTAGCTCCCTGATTCATTGTGGTCATTAGATACCCGCATCGGTGGATGGTAAGTCGGGTGCACTGAAAATTATTAGCAGGGAACACACACACATCAACTTGGTAGAGCTCGTGAAGTCACCCGATCGATGTATATGGTGATTTGAAAGTATATGGGCCCTGAAGCCGGAAACGGCGAAAACTATTGGTCGGGTGGCCTCGCGCGCTCTATCACAACCACCCCGCGCTTAGAGTGCTTCAACTACTCCTACAGCACAGGATCTACTTTGCTGGGGACTCCAAGTCCTAGGATGCTCTGCTGCCATTTTCGCACAAGGAGATGCCTACAGAGGTGGAGGGGGAGGTGACACCAACACCACATGCCTATAGAGCTTCAATCACTCCAGCAGAGCGTGTTCATCTTTGTTGGGGACTCCAAGTCCCAGGATGTTCTGCTGCTGTTTTCGCGCTAGGAGGCACCTGCCCAGGTGGAGGGGAGGAGGCATCAACACTCCCCAGCACTTATAGCGCGTCAATGAATCCCACATCGCGAGATGGCCACTGGCCAAGGGCTGGCCTGTCCTGATCCTGTCAGTGTCAGGAAGAGGCAGGGCAGGGGCTCTTTCTTGGCTCTGCTGCAAGACGTTATTTGGAACCTTTGGACTAACTTTCTCTATACACAGGTACCTTTATCCAAGCCTTCATCGGTGTTTGCTATTGTGGGGGTGGCTTAGCCTCTTTCCTTAACTGTTACCACTGAGGGGGACTGTTAACTCCATTGTTTGAAGAAATTCTTGAGCTAAGGGGCTGGGTCCTATTAGAACATTTACTTAAGCACTTGTCCTCTGCTGTGACAAAACACAGCAACTCGGTAGCTAGAATCATTATAGTGTCTCCCACATTCATGGAGAACTCCCACATGACTGCTACTCTATCGGTTTTATTGTTCCTACCATTTCCTTCATCAAGCGGGAGAAGAAGTGCTGCTCTTCCTTTTGCTGGCATTTGAAGTCCCTTTGTTAGTGCAGGCTTACCTCTCATTTGTATTTCATCATGATGAAAAGAAAAGCTTTGATCGTCTTGTTTGCCCTTGCCCCTGCCCCCCTATGAACAGTTTGTCGATTGATCGGGTGTTGGAGAGAGCAGAGAGGTCATTAGCATAGAGATCACTGAGAGGAGACTCTCACTAAGATCAGGCATTAATCCAGCCCCCTGGTTACCTGCTCTAACGGTGATCCATTTCAGGAAGGTACCATTGTTAAATCACATATTGGAGGGCATATGGCGATTGCCAAGAGTAAAAAATCCAAGTGAGATCAATGCCGTTGATTAACTGATTAACTGATGTAGCCAATTAGATAGATCCCCAGATGGTTAATTTGTCAGTGTGGACAAAAGGGAACTCTGCAACCCAGTTTCCTGAGGATTTATAGTCAAATATGCCTCTACTCCTCGCAGACCCTGGAAGGTTTGAGCTTGCCATGGACGGTTATATTGCTAAAATCAAAGCCCTGATACAAGTAGAGCTTCCAACAACACATGCCCATTTGGAAGCTCTTGAAACACAGCTTACTTCTTCTTTGGCTTCGCAGTCTTCGTCCTTGCACAATATCTCCAAGACTACTCCACCTAGTCCCATCACATCAGCTTGACAATGAGCATTCACTTTTACTGGTAAGGGCTCCCCAACCCCTTAGAAGTGCTGCTCATTTAGCCCATTCAGCACCTTCGTCCCACTTGGTACGAGTGAACATTCTGGCGCTATGGGGTCCCACAGATAATGTAGCAATGAAAGACTTGTGTTCTAATCAGACCGTTATTAACCTTCCCCCAGGGCATACCCCTATGTCATGATTCTGATTGGCATGCCTCCCCTACGGTAAAACTGGAGAAGTCATTTGGGGAGCTCCACATGGGTCAAACTGAACCTTAGGATAGTAGTGTCTTTTTTTTTACACAGTGAGTCCTACATCCCAGGCCCTGTTTATTAAGGATAGTTACAGCTACTTTAGCTTTTATCTGGTCAATTTTTATAATAACGATCTTACTAATTCCTACTGTTGTTTGTTTGAGGAACTACTTAGCTTCATTATGGGTTTGAAACCAGCAGGGTTGGGTTACACACTTTAACCACTACCTTTACTATGTGGTGATTTCAGTGCTAATCTTGGCAACGAGTCAATATAGTTAGGCTCCTTGAGTTCAGCTGCAGAAAGCGCACTACAGGATGGCAGGAGGATTGACCTGAGGAAATCTGTTGCCTCGTTGAACTTTGTAGATGTAATCATTACTTTCAAGGTGTAGGGCCAAGTAAGCCAGCCTACAGGTAAGGGGGCTGGGCTTCAATCATTGACTACATATTCACCTCCAAGCACTTCCTGAAGTGGTGTTCTATTGGTGCAGTAATAGAAACCCATTGGGGGGATCATAATGCTCCCTCGATTGGATGGGTCTTCCCTTTGGGCAGGGAAAACCATAACCAGTGTGTGATGGAATCAATCAAAACTCAAGAGACGGACTCAGGCTTGTTTGCACATTAAAGATCCCAATGCCACACCATTCCTTCTCCTTAAAAAATAAGTTGCTGGTATTTTGGGGGTGTTAAGGCGAGGATTTGGGGGAAGTTTTATCTACCCGTTGTCAGCTCCTGTGTTACTGCAGCAAGAACCATCTATTAAAACCGTACCATTCCATCCCAGGGCTCCCAGCCTAAATGATGCTGATGCTAAATGCTCAGAGGCTATCCGCTGTCTGAGAAAGGCACTGACCGGGTCCCCAAGAGATGTTAAGGAGGCACACAAGGCAAGGCTGGACTATAAACGGACCCTTAGGAAGAGGAAACATTTCTTGAACGTAAGGGCCTGGTAAATGCTCGAACTTGCAGCTTCCTGGAATAACAACAAGGTGTTCTGGGATATAGTTAATAGGTTTTGACAGTGGGACACCCCTTCAAACCAACTCCTGATCCTTAATATCTCAGGTCAGGAGTGAGTTGAGCATTTTATCTCCATCTATCAACTGACTGTAGATAAGGTGTGCAATGACAGGTTAAGTGAGCGCTTAGAGCACTCCAGTCCTCTTCAGGTTTCACTCCAGGAAGTTGGAGACACAATTAGACTCAGTCCAAGTGAAAAAGCTCTGGGCCTGATGGGCTCCCAATGGATTTACTCAAATGTAAATAGAACTGTGTGGTCCACTGCTCACTAATCTATTTAATTACTCTCTGTGTAACAGGGTCCTACATTCTTGGACCATTTCTACCATTGTACCAATCATTAGGTTTACATTTTTTTTATTGGCATTCAGAAGAGAAAAATATACAGTTTCAGGAATCCACCCATTGCGGTCAGGAAGCAGGGTGACGTTTAGTAACTGCTCAGCCTATATATGTATTACTTAGGCTCCCCCTGCACGCTCCCCACTGGACCCAGTAGCAAGTCCGCAATATCTCTATGAGTGCAGAGTCCTGCTCCAACTGATAAACCATAATGCCATGGAATAGGAAATTGTTGAATGAAACCCCTTGAAAAATGAAAGAAAGAAAAGGCAACCCCCCCCTCCCCCCTCCCTCGAACTGGTGTGCTGGGAACTTGCAAACTGGACCTCTAAGTGAGCCCCTCTCTGAAATGCAGGACAGCGTCTCTAAGTAGGTGTCGTGGGGCCCGTAGGACGGAGAAGGCGAGGTACCTGGGGCATGCGATCTCGTTAATTTCATTTGAAAAGAGTGAACGCAGCGGCTGCCATATTTCGTTAAAGCTTGCCATTGAGTTGCTAAGAGAGGCCTGTATGTGTTCCATACCCGGGATGAACCATACCCTATGCAGCCACCCAACGTAGGTCAGTTTTACCCTCATACCCCAATATGATAAGATGTTTTGGATAGCCGGCCTAATGCAAACACCATTTGCTTCCCTTTCCGGGATCTGAGAGAATACGTCAGCGGGATAGGCAAGCCCAGCACCACATACGCTGGGAATTGCAGAAGCTGTGTGTCAAACTGGTGATCCACATCTTTCAAGATCGCAGACCAATAGCTTGTCAAATCCTTGCACTGCCACAACAAATGCAGCAGCGTACCTTCTTCCCCACATCCCTGCCAGCAAAGTGGGCTACGTTCAGAGTTACCCTTATGCAGACGGCCGGTTCAAATACCAATACATGGCTACTTTAATCATCGGCTCCTTGCTCGCTATATTTCGTGCGGTGTGGGCGGCTCGGTAATAAATATACGACCACTCCTTCGCTGTGAGATCCCTCCCCAGTTCACTCGCCCACCGTCTCTGCCCTGCCGTATGTTCTCTCTGGACCTGAGGGCGTAACGCCTCATAAATCTCAGAGATCATTTTCTTATACGTGTTCTTTGTGTAGAGCCATTTCTCGAATTGCGTTAGCTTCCAAGAGACCCTTGGCAGGACCTTAGCATAAAGTAACCAGTGCTTAAGTTGCAATTAGTGAAACCTCTCGGTTTCGGGGATGCCATATTCCGCATGCAAGTCTTGAAAGGAGAGAATCCCATCTAGATCAAAAAAATGCTCTGCTGACTTGCTTTCCACCTTCCTCCATGGAGGAAACGCCTTTTCGTCTGCCCCGGGTAAAAGTCGTTATCAAGAATGGGAGTCAAGGGCAAATGGAAAGAGGACAAACCCTTCTTTATGACGACCCAGTCCCAGACTTTCAGCACTGTATGCGAGATTTGGGAACCCTTGAGATTCGGGGGTCTATCTTCCCTCTTAAGAAAGGGGACCTTCCAAAGTGAGAGCTTGGCCAACGCTCTATCCTGGAACAGCCACCTCTTCTCCGATTTGGATCTGCTCCACTGCACTAGATATAGGAGCTGTGCCACCCGGAAAAACTCCAAGATAGTCGGAATCCCCAATACCCCTTCATCCGGTCGTAGGTAGCCCAGTTCCTTATTCAGACAAGGCCTAGTTCCCGCCCACACACATTTCTGCAGCGACTGAAGAGTGCCTTGCAGTGGCCATACCGGGATGGTTTGGAAAAGATATGATGCTTTGGGGAGAATGGACATTTTTATAGCTGCCACCTGACCCAGAAGGGAGAACACATGTACCCTCCACTGGTGTAGGTCTCTCGTGATTTGAGAGATAAGCTTGGCATAGTTAAGCTTGACCATTTGAGATACTGACGGTGCCAGTTCCATGCCCAGGTAGGGGATAGATGCTCGTACCGGAATACCCTCCTACCTACTCCTGCCCATGGAACGCAACTACCCTTCTTGATTCAGCTACAAGATCATATACTTTCCCACGTTAACCCAAAAGCCTGAGACTTGACCAAAATCTTGTAGCTCCCGCAAGAATGCCGGGACCGAGAGCACGGGTGAATCAAGGGATGCAATGATATTGTCTGCATGAAGACTGATTGTGTGTGTTTCTCCCCCAAATGGAATGCCTAATATATCCGGGTTGTCCCTGATCCTCTGAGCCAGTGGTTCGACATAGAGGGCAAAAAGAAGGGGAGACAACAGGCATCCCTGGCTCGTTTCTCTCCGTATCTCGAATGGACAAGAAGTCACCCCCTTCACCCAAATAGTCGCCGTAGGCTGATTGTACCAACTTGCCACCCAGACCCCAAACCGCTCCTCAAGACCAAAGTGAGTTAGGGTTTTATCTAGAAAATCCCAATCGACGGAGTCAAATGCCTTCTCGGCATCCACCAACAACAGTAGGGCATCCATATCCGTGCAATGAGCCTTGTCGATGAGATGAAAAAGGTGTTTGGTATTGTCGCTGCTTTGCCAGTTTTGAATAAAGCCCGATTGGTCCGGCTCTATAATACCCGGCATAAGGAGACCCAGCCTAGCCGCCAGTATGCCCGTGAACACCCTCAGATCCACATTAAGCAATGACACCGGTCGGTAAGAGCCGCACACGGTTTTGTCTTTGCCCAGTTTCAGAACCACAACTATAGAGGCCGGTAGCATATCTGAGGGAATCGACCCGGTCCGGTAAAGGAGTTAAAAAGTTTTGTGAGTATGGGGCCTAAAATCATGCAGAATGTCTTATAGAACCCAGCCGGTAACCCATCAGGTTCCATCACCTTCAAAGGCTTGAGGCAAGAAATCTCACTTATCACCTCCTCTATGCGTAGGGGCGCCTCTAGTAATTTTGCCTGGGTGGTGCCCAAGATGGTTATGTGCATCCCCTGGAGATAGGCATCGACCTGGGAGGGCGGAGGAGTCTCCTTACGGTACAGCTCCGCATAGAATGTTTGAAACTCCCAGGCTATTTCCTAGTCACTTTCGACCACCTTCCCCAAGGTCGACGTGAGGCAGTGCACTTTAGGATCGAAGGTGCGGGCCCGTAGCTTATTTGCCAGCATACGCCCTGTCCTGTCACCACCTACATAGTAGGAATGTCTAAGTCTAAGTGCTGCTTACTTGGCCCTGTCAAGATCGCGACACGCCAATTGAGAGCGTGCTGCTTTCAATTGACACCAAACCCTAGGCGCACGGTCCTGCTGTGTACTCATTCTAGTTCTAGGAATTGGGCAGTGTGCTGTTCGCGTTTAGACCTACGTTCTTTATTATTGGCAGAGGAGATTGCAAATAGTTCCCCCCTCACCACTGCTTTAGGGGCCCCCCATAAGGTAGCACAAGAGACCTCGGGAGACTCGTTGCTTTCAAGGTAGTCTGTGATACATTTCAGGATATGTTCCCGCACCATCTGTTTATGTAACAGGCCTTCTCCCAGTCTCCAACCCCCGGTGTTCCTCCCTACAGTCGGTATCTGCAAAGTCACATAGACTGCGTCGTGGTCAGAAAGGGCCGCTGGCATTATGCTAATCTCCTGAACCAATGCATTCAGTTCTGCTATGCCCAACACATGATCTAAATGGGCATAGGTGTGGTGGTGTGAGTAGTAGGAGAATTGTGAGGTGTGGGGGTGAGCTGCCCACCAAATATCGATAAGCCCCTGGTACTGTAACTACTGACGCCCATCCGCAGAGATTGCCCCGGTCTGGCAATATCTGTGGCTGGACCTAAACGCTGACATATCCATGACTAAATCTAGGTTGCCTCCGACCAGTACTGGTGGCTCTTAAATTCCTAAAACATCTGACAAGGCCGGCTTGGGAAAACTTCTCCTGGACAGTGTTGGGAGCATATATCACCCCTACTACCAGCAATAAGCCCCCTATCCCCAATTTGTAGGCTAGCAGCCGCCCTTTGATTTCCGTAACCTTGTCTCCCACCTTCCCAGCAAAGTGTTAAGCCACCAATATAGCCACCCTGCTTTCTTGTCCTGAGTGGAAGAGAAAAACTGTTGTGGGAACGCCCTGGACTGCGTTCTATGCCAATTTTTGGGGAGAAGGTGAGTATCCTGTTGTCACAGGGATTCTGCTCCTACACAGAACTGTGCATTGAGACTTGTAACCTTAGTGCCCAAAATCCCCTACCAGACTAGCAATCAGTGTCTCATTGGTCGTTACAAACTCCCAATGTTTAGACAACCCAGAACATGGACTTAGAACGGGAAACAACCTTTACAACACAACTTTTACCACGCAGGGCTTTTACATCGCAACTTTTACAACGCAAACCATTACAACGCATTGTGCTGGGGGGCCCTCTAGGATCGGGAATAGATTTAATTTACTATCCAACACCTTCCCTACTATCCACCGGGACTGGATTTGGAATAGTAAATTAAACTATTCACTATCCAGCACCCCTCAACACTATGCGTTGTAATGGTTTGCGTTGTAAAAGTTGCGATGTAAAAGCATGCGTGGTAAAAGCATGCGTTGTAATGTCATACATACATATAGAACACCTCAGGCAACGTGGAACACATGAACACTCTTTCGTTATACCAACATTTCAATCCAGAATGAGAAGTAAATGAAGACACGTGCAAGTTTAAAATGTTTATTTCTAATGCAGTGTTCTCAAGCGCAGTATCTTAGCTAATACAAGCACACATATTATAAGAAACAAAGTAATCAGCATAGTTACGAGTCCATAAAATACAAAGGGAGAAAGCATGTTAAAATGCTAAAGGGAAAAAGGCTAAATAGCACCTAAGCATTACCCTCCCTTGCTAGTATATTATATTATACCTAAGAAGGTCTCTTTGGGTTTTAGAAGGGCGGCCCCATACATCTGATCCTAGTGGAAAGGGATCATATCATCTTCCACCAGCTCTCTGCATGCGAGATTCATCAAGTGTGTGTGTATGCTCTGCGCAGTGCATTCTTAAAACGCGCCTAAAGCCAGAGTTGGCCGCAGCTGCATATATGTTATGTCTAGAACGTGCGAATATCAGGCCTCACAACAGCCACTGTGTTGAAATAACCTTGAAGGCCTCTGCACTCACTGTTCAGACATAGCTTACCAAGCAAAGCTGATACAATAGCAAAACATATTATTCTCGTGAGAAGCAAAATATTCTACTAGGCTCAAAGCTCTAATAACAATATATGCCGTGTGCAGAAGCAGCAGAAAGGTAAAATGGCATTTAACTTCTAATAGGCTCATGCTAACTTAACACAGTGTGCAGGCACAGCATATCTATATGACACTCTCCCTTGATCCGAGCATGGATAAGATAAGATAAGATAAGATAAGATAAGATAAGATAAGATAAGGGGCACATTTTTGGAATGCAGAGTTCAAGAACAACAGTCAGCTCTAATTTGCACAAGTGAAAAAATTCAAAAATCTCACCCAAAAACAAAATCTCAAAAGCAAGAAACATTTTTGGTCAATGGCTGTAGCAAAGTCAATAGGCCTGGGGCAGAGAAAGTTTTCATACGCTCGAAAAAAAAATTAATAAAAAAAATGTTCAATGTTCAAGAAATGACGATGACACACCTCACCCCAACATTGAATATGCAAAATATGCAGCAACAGCTTCCAAAAGGAAGTCACTGTTCTCATCCGCAAATACTTCAGCCATCCAATTTAATAGTGGGAAAGAACATACATGCTCTTCAATTACTGGAGCCTCTAGCACCATCAGAGGACAACTCGGTGGGTTCTCAATGAAGGTGTGTGCCAAGAAATCTTGCGCCGCTGCGAATACATTCCAAACGACCCAGTATTCCATTAATCGCTGCAAAGGCCATAATCCCTCCACTAGAACAAAGCAATTCATGAGCAACTAAGGGGCTCATAAGCTGGTTATAATCCACATCGGGAAACACCATATTGCAGAGACACAAATCCAGGGCCCAGTCGAAATCGCAACTCAGGCAATGAAAGACAGGCTGAACACACATGAAGTAGGAAAATCGAAACGATAATCCGTAGGCGGCACTTAAGGTTGCAAGAGGCAGCACTCCATAGTACTCAAGCATTTTGTCGCGAAACAGTGCCAGACGTGACAGTTCTTCTCGAAATACAGGACGTGCATCCATTTTGAAAGAAACAAAACAGCACAAGTACGCCTGCAGCCAACGCCAGCAAAATAAGAAATCCACCAAACAGGCTGGAAAAGATCGAATGAAAGAAAGCAGGAAAGACCCCAAATATAGTTTTAAATGAAGTCACAAGACCGCTGCTAACTACTTTAAAAAAGTGCGCCAGCCCAGTTGTGGAGGATGCATTAAAGATTGTGTGAATCAATTCACCGAAGTGCAAGGGCAAGTCAGTATTTAATAAAGCATGCACCTCTGTGCGGGTGTTAGCAACGTGAAGGACAAATGTTTCACGAGCAGATGTGAGGGCAACTTCTTTTTGGGACAATAGAGCTCTTATGCGACTCATCTTATTGAACTCTGCTTTCAAGGTCGGAATCTTGGGCCAGATGGAAACATCAAGTTTCCCGTTCGTGGGTGAATACATTACATTCTTACAGCAAACTACACGCTCACTGACGGTAACCACATAAGCAATTCCTTTTATTAACCCACAGCAATCCTCATTGTTTAACAGTAAATTACTCCCGTTTGCCAGTAATGTGAATGTGGGAACGATAGCAGGCAAGGGGGTACCTTTCAAAATACAGGCTAAATTAGGCACGTCCTGATTACAGGAGCCGTGAAATTGGATATGTCTACACATTAAGGAGTAATCCGGTGTCTCAGTGCAATCTTCACCATTCAAATAAACTTCCTTGCCCTCCCTAAGGCATCTATATGTAAAAGGAAGCGACCAGGCTTCATGGAGATAAGAACGTCCAAGAGGCTCGTATCTACCAATGGCAAAGTACTTCATACAGTTTTTAAACTCGAACAGAGGGAACGGGAGAGTTATCAATCCGTGGATAAGCCACGTTGCAGTATTGGCCTCTGCCACAGAAAACGGTAAAGACTCCAACCTCTCAATGTGTAACATAGAAAAAGAGGCATCTTTCATTGAAAGTAAACGCTGCTTGTCAGTCAAATTAAAGGGGGCAAGCAGGGAAGAGGTATTCATGTAATGCCATGGCACTTTACCGGCCTTGAGCGTCTGCAGTGTCCAAGCAAACTGCATAATAGAACGCAATTGATTTTGACCATGGTACAATACAGACACTTCATCTTGCACGATATCAACAACAGATGACATAATATTATCAAATGTGTAAATGCGGGAAGAAAGTGTGTTAATGCTATTATCTACAACTGCAAGCACTTTTTCTAAATTAGCTTGATCTATAGTCCTAAGGCGGGTTGCCGCCTCAATCTGGCATGTTTTCCAGAATTCGTTATAAACAGCATATATCCATCTTTTGGATCTACCTTTAGCCAGGCCTTTTATGAAATCATTCAGATCAACATCGTCAGTCAGTTTAGACAAATGCTGTTTAACTGACGCCTAGGTAGAATGTTTGAGCCAATTCTGACATAACTTGCCTACAGAATAGGTAGTCACAGAATGGTCACTTTCAAAACGGGGATCCACCCTGACCTGTGTAAAGCCTTGAGGCAAACCCAGAAATTGACGCTGGCAAGAGTCAGCCCTTCTGTGCCAGAGCAACCAGCCATTGGGATCCAAACTGGATATGTTAAAAGAAGAATTTAGCAACAGAGTTTGCAACTCTCCGATCGAAGATTTTGTAATATTACCCAACCCAGAATATTCTTCTAAGTCAGGAAAAGAGGGAGCATTTAATTTTTTTGCGGTAGCCATTCTAAAGCATGTCGTCTGTGAAATTGTAGAATTAAAAAACAACATATGATTCGGGATGAGACATGCAAGGTGCACCAACAGCTAACTGGTCCAGAAAGGACTTCAAATACAATAATTTAGTATCGGTAAGTCTAACTTTGGATATGGATTTCTCGGTCATTTTAAAATAATATGCATTGGGATTTGACTGGTTAAAATCAGTAAAATAAGGGAACCTTTTCAAAAAGGTAGTAGAACTGCCTTGTATCAGGGCTGGACAATGTTCCCATTGTGTATAATTCACAGTGTTCCTCCTGGTGTTAGCTTTATGCAGGTAGTGATTGCCAAAATGTTGGTAACAATACAAAACACCGTAATTAACAGATTCTAAATTCAAATCTTCAGCATCAAAAGGAGCATAATATTTCAAATCAGAAAACAGCGCTTCTACGGCCTGAACATCCCAATCATCAGGACGTATATTCTGTTTAACCACATCCCCCATGTTAACTCTATGTGCATTAGGGACATTAATAACCTCAGTGGGGCCATGGATTTGAAATTTAGAAGCATCCCATACTATCCCATCCAGGACAGGTCAAGCAGTGATGTTAACAAAAGCCAAGTCTCTCTTCAATCTGTGTGATGAGAAATGGGGTGCCAATGATCCATTGATATGTCGAATGCATGTTCTCTCCTCGACATAGTGTCCATTGACGAGACGGAAAAAATAAAACACAAAACCAAATGACATAAAAAGGTAAATCGAAAAAAGCACCAGCCAAATATAGGTCCAAGGGGGAATTAAAAAATGTTTTTTAAACAGTCTTGCATAAACAGTAATGCTTAAAGGCTTTCTTGATGTGTGCGAAACAGTGTCAAATGAAAATCTGGATTCTGTGGCCAAGCTAGTTTGTAAATCAGGCATCGATAAGTCAGTTGGGTAAGTGTAGTCAGTTTCATCATGTTGAGTACCAGGCAGTATACTCAATAAAGGACTGTAAATGGCAGGCATCTCGAGGACAACCTCAGGCACTGTATTAGAAGCCGGGCCCAAAATAGAATTTCTCATAATCGAAGGACATGAGACCGCCAGTGTCATACTAAGAGGAATCGGCCACTCTGTGTATCTTGACATTGTCAATGGAGATATACCTGTTTTCCTTACGACCTGGAAGTGGTGGTAAAATTACTGTTCTTGTGCCCTTCACTCCAAGCACTGGAACGGGAGCTCGATAGGAGGGACCAAATTCTTTCTTGTTTTCGATCTTCTCTCGAACCAATTCACCAACTTGGGGTAGCCAGTCAACTACCGGGATCTGCAACGCATCATCCGAGGTGGAGGGCAAATGGTCCTTTGCAAGACTGTCTCTCGTCTCGTGTAGATTCTGTAAAACATTGCAATGTTCATCTACGTCTAAGGTGGCAACCACAGCCGCCAAGTCTAGACTGTCAAGGTCCGGGACATACATCTTGATACCAAAGAGCATTTCGTATGCAGTCCGACCACCCAGAGACCTTCTAGGGAGATTATTAAGAGCACGCTGCACGCTATTGAGGTGGGCCAGCCAGTTCCTGCCAGTGCCTATAACTCGAGCTGTCAAAGACTGCTTTAAATGTCGGTTCATCCGTTCCACAACACTATTACCCTCTGGTCTGTATGGAGACAAAAACTTGACTTGGACCCCCAATGAAGTCATGGCATCATTATATGCCTTAAATGTGAAAGCCGGACCCTGATCCGAATGAAAGGTACCACAGGCAAAAATCCCTACAAAGACACCGAAGTCTCTTATGACAGTCCGTGAATCAGCGCTGCGGTGAGGCCACACCCACACAAAGCGTGTGCATGAATCAACTGCTACTAAGATGTACTTATACGCAGTATCAGAAGAAAAAGGACCGCAGTGATCTAAATAAATACAACCTAGTGGTTTATTAGATATGTACAACTGTGTCTGGGGCGGCCGCGCAGCAGTTGAAGGCTTAATCTGCTGGCAAATGTCATTTTGAAGGACGAACTCACGCGTCTGTTTGTACAGTCCCCGCCACCAGAAACATTGTTGTAACTGAGCCACAGTAGCCGAAACGCCCGCATGCGCAGACGCAACTCCTTCATGGGCCGCTGTGAGCAAAGTGTGCTTGCGATCTGCATTGGGAATCAACCTCTCACCAACGTCAGGTATTTTCACATAAGGAACTTTATCAGGACTTAAGTGGTATGAATACTTCAAAGGGAACCCCTTAGGATATTTACTTCCCTTCTCAGTCGCAGCAACAGCTGCCAAGATGTCATCATCAATTTTACTTTTGGACCGTGTAACTGCTGCAACCAAATATGACGATACTGCTGATTTTGCAGCCTCATCTGCCAACAAATTGCCAACAGCGTGGACTCCCACGCGCTGATGACCGAGAGTATGAATTACAAACACGAGTGGCAACTGCTCTTTAAGCTCTGCCACTCGGACCCAGATCATTTTATGTTTTAATGTGCTACCTTGGAATCACAAAAATCATTCTGAATCCAAAAGAACAGGTTTTCATTGTAAGACTGTACACAGTAGTAAGAATCACTTACAATAAGAGTTGTCACACTAGGATCAGCGTACTCCAATGCAAGCACCAGAGCACGAAGCTCAGCCAATTGTGCGGTGTAGTCCCCTAGAGTCTGCGTGTGCACGACCCTGGACTTGAACTCATCATTCACCATGGCACCTACCACAATGGCGCAAGCGGAAACGTAGGCGTGTTTAGACCCATGCGCAACTTGCGCTGAACCATCAGTGTAAATGATACAATGGAAATCCTCCAAAGGCCGCATAGTCAAAGGTGCAAGATGAACAAATTCATACATCAAAAACTCCTGTGACTGTAGGGAGGTATCAAAAATAAATGTGACATCCGAAGAAGTCAAAGATGCTGCCCATTGTATCCTCCGTGGGTGCAAAGCTTTAGAATTTGGTACACTGGCTTTCGTAACTACCTCTAATGCAGGATATGGGGTACCAACCAACATGCGTTTCCCCTGTGACAGCGCACGTTCCTTAAGAATCGCGATCTGCACTGCTGTTAAAACTTTCTCCACAGAGGAAAACCGCATTTCAGCCGAAGTGCACAAGTGTGACTTGTAAGCAATAGGTACTGTGTCTCCTTCGTTAAAAGTAAGGTAAGTGAAACCCACCGCCCCGGGGATGATTCTTATCACCAGGTTGGTGTGGTTATCACGAGTCAGTAAGAATTTAGATTCTAGAATATCAGCCTGTAAGATTGCAAAATAGCTGAGTGTTCAGGCAGCCAGCACGATTTGGTAAAAGTAGGTTGTATCAAAGCATACAAAGGCCTGATACGCTGGGCATATTCAAGAATATATGTACGCCCGAAGTTCAAAAATCCCAGCAAGGACTGTAATTTTTTCAGAGTTGTAGGAGCGCACAGTTGTGCGCATTTCTCCAAGAAGTGAGGAGCCAAACCTCGTCCTTTATTGTTGAGCTCATAGCCCAAGAACAACACTGTGTACTCTGCAATGTGAGACTTTGTAAAGTTAGATCTGTATCCGAAGTCCGCAAAGCTACAAATGATGTGGTCAACTCGCCACAGATGCGCCCAAAGCTCGTCGTCTGTGAGATATATGTCATCCACATACGAACACGCATCTGGGTCCACTCTCTCTAAGAGAGACACAATGCGGACAGCAAACACGCCTGGACTATTCTTGTAGCCCATCGGTAAACGTTTATACTGGCGCTGTTTGCCACCACTTGTAAAACTTGTCCATTGGGAACTTAGACCATCTAAATTGTGGGCAAAAAAAACATTGGAAATGTCAAGGGTGGTTTTTATCCGTGTACGCACAAGACCATCCACTAAAGCAGAGCCGTGGGTATTCTGTACTGCACAGGTACGACAATGCGAGTTAAGATGCTGGTAATCCAATACCAAATGGAACGAGCCGTCTGGCTTGGTCACAGTAAAAAGAGGGTTATTCATCGGTGACACACAAGTTTCAATTACACCTTGAAATTCTAATTGTTCAAGGATTTTCGCAACGGAAGCTTTCGCTTCACGTCGGATGGGATATTGAGGTTGTGGAAGTGGCATATACCTTAAAGGAATCTCGCGTGTGGGGAAAATTGATCCCAACCACAGTGTGTACGGTACAGAGCCGGCGCACGGGCTTTAGCCCACTCTTCGGCAAAATTCAGGGCATGCTCCTTCGAGACAGTGTGCTCGAAACTAGGGAGGATAACCTCCTCCCCTCTCGGAGCTGCAAGCACAAAAGGTGGGGGCCAGTCAGCCTCCGCTAACAAAATGTCATAGTTAGTCGTAATATTTTCCCAAAATACCCCTTTTACGGTACATTGTATGTCATCTTCAATCAAATGGACTATTTCATAAAGTCTATCAGGGGGAGCTACTCTTATGTCAGCTGTCTCCACAACAACATATCGGTCAGTCGCTGTCACCTTCAGTAGTGGATGCAGGGCCTCTCGCACTATGGTAATCTCCGCCGCGCTGTCCAGCAAGGTCAGAGCCCATGTCAGATTCCGAAGCTGCGTTTTCACTATCTGTGGCATATCTCGCTGTTAAAGCGGCAACTTTCTTTTTCTGAAACTGGGGTCTTTTCGGTGTTGAATCGTCCTGCTTGCCTTTACCGTCTTTCGGGCGGGGCTGGTCGCGTCCTTGCTGGCCACCCCGACCTCTACCGCCTCCTCCATCACCGGTCGATGAGGCCGATGATTCCTGAAAAGACCGAGGGGAGCGTTGTTCAGAAACCTGAAAACGATCAGGTGATTTTATCGTCACGCAATCGCGCAAGTCATAAATATGTTCTGTAGGTGCAGGCACTGGAGATGCAGGACGAGACTCCTATTTCTGTTGTTGTTGTTTACCCTGTTTTTGTTCTTTTTTCGGCCAATTTTGCTTCTTAACCTAGGGCTGTTCGTCAATTTCCGACTTCTGCCCTTGGGGTAGTTTTTTCTCTTTTGTAGAGAAAGGCTGAGTCCCAAACTATTACGACCTACGGTCTTATAAGCCGCCACAATAATTCTTGCTAGCTGTCGGGGTTTGTCACCATCAGGCACAGCCTGCTAAGCGTTAGACACCTGAAAGTTCACAGCATCTCCCTTGACATTTGCAAGTACGAGATCGGAAACTACGTCAAAAGTGCCGCAGAGGCGCATACCTAATTCAACAGCCGCCTCGGGCCGTGCTCATCTTGAACACGCTTAAGGACCGTTGGAAGGACAGTCATTGACGGCGTGCCGAAGCACCTCATCTACACTGCCGCAAAGGTCCTACCCCAAGTCTCACAGTCACCAGGTTCTGGGACCAAGTCTTTTGGCATGCTAATTGTCAGAATCCTGTGTTTTTCACCAGGAGTCGTGTTAGGAAATACCGCTTCCAGCTGGTCAAACCAGAAAGGAAAATCATTCATATTCTGGGGGCGCTTGCCCATGACTGCATTCCCCATCACAGGACTGAGCTTCATTCCGCCCTGTCCGGCTGGAAGCGCCGCAGCACCCGGGGCCCCACCCGGGAGATTGCGGGTAATGTACGCCACTAACGACCTAATCACGCTAATTGCAACTAGATGTAGTCATCTTAAATCTGCAAGGGGGTATGTCCCTTTTTTGAGGGTGCGGTGTAAATCCAGCCAAAACAGGCCAAGTTGCGCCTGGAATGGACAAAGGACCTAACCTCGGATTAAACAAGGAGTGGGGTAGGGCGCCATCAAACCAAACTCGGTGCTGCCAAGCAATAATAGGAACTTCCTGTGTCCTATAGGGAACGTATTCCTGTGGCATGGCAGTTGGAGTGTATGTGTCGAACACAGTAGTATATGCATTCACAGCCGTGAAGGTCACCAACGACTAAAAAATTTCGTATGGGTAAGCCACTTCCGCACTCACTACCATGATCACAGCCATGCCATCCACCGGGACATTATAAGTCTGTAAATGATTGAGAACCGCAATCCGACTATGCAGCGGAATATTAACGGCATTAGCCATTGCGACACAGTAAGATAGAGGTACAATAAAAAATACATGGAACACCTGGGTAGTAATTCAAAAGGAAACCGTTTGAAAAGATTGAAGCTTGAAAAGACCTATATAACAACAGGTAGGTTTGTCCGACACCACTGTCTTACGGAAACAATAGCGAAGGAGGTTAAGGACTGATAGAAGCACTACTCAAGTGTCACGTAATAAGAACACCAACGATTGGGTGCCATGTCGCAGGGATTCTGCTCCTACACAGAACTGTGCATAGAGACTTGGAACCTCAGTGAATTAGGGTGTGCCAAAACTCACCTTAGTGCACAAAATCCCCTACCAGACTAGCAATCAGTGTCTCATTGGTTCTTACAAACTCCCAATGTTTAGACAACCCAGAACATGGACTTAAAACAACACAGGCAACGTGGAACACATGAACACTCTTTCGTTATACCAACATATCAATCCAGAACAAGGAGTAAATGAAGACACGTGCAAGTTTGAAACGTTTATTTCTAATGCAGTGTTCTCAGGCGCAGTGTCTTAGCTAATACAAGCAAACATATTATAAGAAACAAAGTAACCAGCATAGTTACGAGTCCATGAAATACAAAGGGAGAAAGCATGTTAAAATGTTTGAAAGGGAAAAAGGCTAAATAGCACCTAAGCCTTACCCTCCCTTGCTAGTATATTATATTATATCTAAGAAGGTCTCTTTGGGTTTTAGAAGGGCGGCCCCATACCTCTGATCCTAGTGGACAGGGATCACATCATCTTCCACCAGCTCTCTGCATGCGAGCTTCATCAAGTGTGTGTGTATGCTCTGCGCAGTGCATTTTTAAAACGCGCCTAAAGCCAGAGTTGGCCGCAGCTGCATATATGTTATGTCTAGAACGTGCGAAGATCAGACCTCACAACAACCACTGTGTTGAAATAACCTTGAAGGCCTCGGCACTCACTGTTCAGACATAGCTTACCAAGCAAAGCTGATACAATAGCAAAACATATTATTCTCATGTGGAGCAAAATATTCTACTAGGCTCAAAGCTCTAATAACAATATGTGCCGTGTGCAGAAGCAGCAGAAGGGTAAAATGGCGTTTAACTTCTAATAAGCTCATGCTAACTTAACACAGTGTGCAGGCACAGCATATCTATATGACACTGTATGAGGCAAATATACACCCAAGTTTTCAATATATGACAATATGGAACGCCGCTTATTGGGGCTATTTAGGCCTCGAACATTAAGCGTGAGGATACGCAACTCCGTAGGCGTCATAGAGTATGGATGAGCATAAGCCGCTTTTTCTGCCCCTGGGCCGAAATGCGCTGCCAACCCGTGTCCCCCGTTCGACACTGTGTCCTTAAGCACTGACTCCAACGCAGCCGTCCGCTCCTGCGCCAAAGCCTTCGGGTCCGGCCCCCGCGGAGATCCTGATGAATGTCTCAAGCCGACTCTCTGCCATTGTTCTCGGGGTGGACGCGGACTCAAGGTGGACTTTTCATTGTGGCTGGGAAGAGGCAGACCCAACAGCTTGTGAGCCTCCTGGAATGACCGGATCTGGTGAAGCCTTCTCTCCCACTTAAAGATGATACGAAAGGGATGGCACCCAGAATATGCCACACCCTTGTCATGCAAGTGGGAGGTCACTTCTCTGAAATCTTGCCTTTTCTGCAGTGTTATGGCAGCCAGGTCCTGGTACAACGCTAAAGTGTGGCCCTGATATTGATGTGGTTGCTTCGCTCTGGCTGCTCGATGAATACGCTCCTTTAGGGGGTAGTCGGGCAAGAAGGCAAGAATATCTGGTGGTGGTGCCGGGGTCCTCCTCCTCAGATACTGATCTCCAGATCTTCCGGCTCCCTCAAAATCGCCCTAAACAGGCCTGGAGGTATGAGACCACGTCTGACCCTTCTACGCCCGAAAACCCCCGTATATGAATGTTATTCCACTGAGAGCGGTTTTCGAGGTCCTCCATGTGAGCCTGGAGATCAATTTGTTGATCTTTCAAGTGGATCACTTCTTGCTGGAGTTGAGTCACCTCATCATCCCTCGTGTGATCCTGATCCTCGAATGCGGCCACCCGGTCCCCCAAAGAGTCCACGTCCCAGCGGATCTCTCTCACTTCCCCCGCCACCTCGCTCTTCAGGGTTTGGAAGTCATTGTCGAGGGTGTTGAATAACGTCTCCAGGAAAGCTTGTGTAATCAGTGCTTCTGCCCCCGCCGCATTTGGGATCGTCGGTGAGGGTTTACCGAGCATGTCTTTTAATGAGCTGTCTTACTTGGTTCGCTATGTCGTCATTGTGGGCACGTCCAGTCTGGATCCCGGCTTTGGGGTTCGCACTGATCACGGCAAGGGCCTGTCTCCGGTCTCGAGGGTGCCTGATCCTGATGAGTGCTCATGTTGTCCCTAAGGTCTCGTGTATCTGGAGGGCTGCAGGTTTTAGTTTTGAGTGAGATCCTCGGTACCGCCTTGAAGTGGGTCCGTCGCCCCTATCTCTGTTGACCAAGAATCCACGCCGGACGAAGGGGGCTCCAATATGTTCGGGCTGCAGCACCATCTCCTCTCCCTCGGTATGGGCACCTCGTAAGACTGGCCACTGAATGCGGGGAGATTGCCTAGCTCTCCCACCCCAGGGCTCCCTGCTTTCAGATAGCTCCACCGATCTCTCTACTAGCTTGCCAAGAATTTCCTCGCTCGGTGGTTCCAACAGCTCCCAAACAGGACCCCTGCTCGGCCTCTCGGCGCCTCCACGGGTGTCAGTTGCTGCTGCGGGCCAATGACTCACCCGGCCTATCAGGGGTCCCCAGGCTCCTAGCGTCCGATTCAATGCTGCTTGCTCTGACACACCAGGCCTGTCCCGGCTCGCCAGAGTCTCCAATCGCACATGAAGTGCGTCCGCAGTGCCAGCCAAAGGTCTGGCCGAGCTTTCGGAGATAGGGCCCGACTTAGCCCTCCCTCGTATGCCCGTAGGTTGGTCTCACCTCTCCGGCCTACCAGGCCTCTCTTCACCTTGTACAGCCAGGCATTCAATCGCCAACATCGGCTGCCTGAGATGATCCGCTCTGTCCTTCTCTTCTGGCCACTGAAAGCAGAGGACTTGTACCTGCCTCCTCAGTGGTCACTCAGCTCCGCCCCCCCTGCGTTGGTCGGCCTCCAGGGACCTCTCCTCCCTCAGGGCCCGGCAATGAGGTCCCCGGGCCCCCACGAGTGTGCTACTACAAAGTCTCGATGCCAGCCTATGGGTCTGGCCACCGCTCCTCTTCACCGTGTGTTTCGGCCCCACAGGCTCCTGGCGTGCACCTACCGCGTCAGCCTATGATCTGGCCGAGGCTGCGGGCTATATACCTGCTCTGAGCCTCAACGGGCAGCGCCTGCAGGGCTTCTCCTCATCAGCGTGCCACCTGGTCCACCAGTCCTCACTCAGCTCTCTCTGCTTCATGGAGCCCGGCCTGTATCCCCCAGGCCCGGGCATCCGCCTCACCGCCGCCTGCCGTTTTCAAAGTATCGGAGTCTGCACCCTCAAGGTCCGCCGAGAACCCGGCCACCCCACTCCACTACGCCGCCACAGGGCCCACCACCACCGGCCCCTGACCATGAGGTCTGCAGCCCCGTCCTTTGGCCACGCAGGACACCAGGTGAGTCAAATTGAACCCTCCAGCCCCAATTTCACTCTTCAGGATAGCAATGTAGGGCTGGAGGTTATTCTATACTAAAAATCCGCTGCTTAGAGGACTGTGTAGCTCCGATGGGGGCAGAATTTGGCGCCCGGTCACAGGGAGACCCCGAGAAATGTCCTACCTGCTTGCCATCTTGGCCACGCCCTCTGTACCAATCTTTAAAAGACGAGACCGAGGGTCCCCTAAATGCTGCAGGCCAATATCCATTATCAACAGTTCAATGAAGTTTTGGGGAGGGTTATTCTCAACAGCCTGCAGACTTGGGCTAGCAATTACAATATTCTGTCCTCTTGCCAGTATGGCTTCTGTTTTGGGCTAGGTGCAGTGGAATAGTACCTTAACTTCCACTTGATTTTGAGTAAGAACACCATTGCCATGCACTGCCCACTGTCCTGGCCTTTTTAAACTTCGTTTGACTGTGTAAACAGGATCAAATTGTGGATGATGATAACCAATCTTAGGGTAGAAGCTGCCCTAGTTAATTTTCAGCACTCCCTGCATAAAAACGTAGGGGCCATGTTGCAGCATGGTTGGTCAGGGGAACTCTCTGACGTCTTTCCTTTAGCTAGTGGGGAGCCTCCGGGGTGCTATAGCATTTACTGGGCTCAACATGTAAATGTAATGTAAATGTAAATGTAATGTAATGTAAATGTAAACATCAATGAACTATGGTTTTCCTGTTATCAAATGAGCATACCACTCTCTCTTCTTCCCCCGATAGACCTTGTTTTGTGCTGAGAGAGTTGAATATGAGGGAGCCAGTAGTTATCCAATGAGGACCAGGAATTGGATAACTGAACTACAAATTAGAAATTTAGCTCATGGAAAATACTCTTAATACAATTCTATAAAGGTAAAGAATTACTACGGCAAACCCAAATCTCTTGAAGAAACATAGGCGAGCCACTATCATACACACTAAAAGCTTCGTTAAAGCAATACAGAATAATACAGAGGAATTTGATACTCAGTAATCTCTCTTATAAGATATTTTCTGATAATTGATTAACAGGATTAAGAATGTATATTCATTTGGAGATAAATAAGTAAGATAGCTAAGATGATGTGGAAATATTTAGAATAATTTTTCCAGAGTTAAGTAAATTTAAATGCATCGAAAATTTTCCAGAGTCAAAGTAGATATACCAAAGCTCAAGAGTTCAGGAAGAGACATGGAATATGCAAATACAAGCATTCTCCTAGAAAGGAAAAAGACCACAAGGCGCTTATGCATATGCGTCAGTTCAGAAAGGAAGGCAGGCGAATCTGCATTAGGCATATCAAAGATGCAATGGAAGTTCTGCAAATGTCCGGCAGCTATAGTAAGGGAATAAGTGGCAGGTCATCCAACACTCACTGTGTGTCCACCAGTTCTTCAGCCAGTCAGTTTGCCAGTTCAGATTCAGGACTCACCACCACATCTGTTTAGTCAGGCAATATTATATTCTTAAAGTTCTGGGTCTTGAAACCACCTGGAATCACCTCATTTGGTCAGACCACTCAATTCATTGGTCAGTTTGTATAGGATAAGTGGCTGGCGACATAAAGAAAAAACAGAATGTAGAGAAATAGGTGGCAGAGTTACGCAATCCTTAACAATCCAATCAGTGAAACGTTAGAACAATGCTCCTTTAGCTAGAGCACATGAGCAAGTTCAAGAGGACAGTTTCACAGGCAACTGTTTGGATTGTCTCAGAAAATATAGCAAAGTATCCTATTTAGTACATGAGAACTCAGGAAAGAAAACCCTGTTTCATGCTATTTGTTATATTGAGGAATTCTATCATGAGCAATATATTCAGCAAGTCAAGAAGCTTCACGTGTGCAGTTAAATGTAATGTAATGTAAAGAATATTTGTAGAGCTCACTGCAACCCGCCGGGTATCCTGGCGCTGAGAGACAGAAAAAAGCCTGTGGCAAAGGGCAGAAATGGCATTATACTCTGGGAAAGAGCCACGTTTTTATTATCTTTCTGAACGGCAAAAGATCTGTGCATAGGCTATTCCAGAGCCTTGCAGCAGCAACACTAAAAGCTTACCCCCCACCCCCCAGTTGAGCTCTTCTGACCATAGGTAATTTCACCCAGTTAGTTGAGGAGGACTGAAGACAGCGAGTGGGAGCATACCAGCTGCATTTATTCTGCAACTGTATTGGCCCTAGACCAGTGGCGGCTGGTGGAATTTGAACCTGGAGGGGCGTATGCAGAGGCAGACAAGACCTAACCCTGCCCTAGAATGTGATCTCCATAGCTCACATGCATGACATTAGTCAGCCGTTGCCTACTGCTAGGAGAACACGGAAAAGGATTTTTAAATTAAAATGACAAAACTCGTTTGGCCTACTTCTGTGACATACATACAAAGAGAAGTTTTAAAATAAAAATGAAATAATGAACTAAAACAATCCAGGCGTCGCTGACAAGACTTTACAATTACAGGCTAGTTCACTAAAGTGACATTTTAATATTAAATTATATTGCCATCTGTTTAAGCAGGCTACAAGATGTTGCTGTGATCGAATTGCAGCCAATTCAGAACCCCTCTTCGTGCACTTATTTAAAACTAGGCAATGCCGCTTTAGAAAATCTGAAAAATGCTTTGAGGAGGGGCAAACTGAGTGAAACAGACAGCTTTTCATTTCAATTCCTGATCGATGTGAAAAAGCATGTATATGGGGGCAGGGAGGCGTGCAGGAATGTTGATGGGGTTTTAGGACCTTGATATAGCAGAAGAAACCTAGCGGACTTTCACTTGATAGTTTCACCTTGTAAGCGCATGTGGAGAAAGGCACAGAAAGAATAGTGGAAGGGGATTAAACAACTGGAATAATACTGTTGTGTTTACGCGTAGTGCACAAATGGGAAGCCTTCATCTACACTGACATACCTCAAGTTACGTTGTATTTCTTTTTAGAGCGCAAGCTTTCACCGACATTTCTAAAGCGTGAAAATCAACATATCAAGGGTAAAAGCCTAATACAACTTAACAAAGAGATAATTTACAGGTTAAAATGCCACGTTTTTTGTGATCACCTGGAATAGTACAGATTTTTTTTAGCACGGAGAGCCAGGAGCAGCTTATTCTATTGTCTGTCTGCAGCGACCAAGAAAGCAGCGTCTCCAAAGCGTTTTGGGCATTTCTTTTTTTTTTTTAGTTCAGAAAAAGTTTTATTGAAGCAAATGAGATAAAAGTATACAAAATAAGTCAATGAAATTGTAAATGAAAACATACAGCAAAACAAGTGATGTTAACAATAAAGGTAGAAAAATCCAAAAACAGAAAAAACAACTGTAAGTATAACCGGCAATTGGTAAATCCTATAACAAAGATATATATAGGAATATACAATATAAATAAAAAAAAGAATAATAAGAAAAGCATATATAAAAAACTTAAGGAATTCATGGAGGTTTAGTAACTTCTTGTTGCAACGGAGATAGAGACAGAGAACATCTAGCATTCGCATCAAAAAATGATGTAACTGGACCCCACAGTACTCTTCTCTTCGTGGCCAAACTCATTGGATAAACAAATGTCGTGTCTAATCTATGATTATAGCATACAGCATACCACCAAGCCTGATATGATATTTTGGTAGGGTCTTTCCAAAATTTAGTGATTTGTTGGAAGGCCACTGCTAACAATAGGTCAAATATTCTTATGTTAAAAGTGCAATGATACCAAATAGGAGAAGCGCTCCCCAGGAAGATGTGAGAGATGGAAAAGGAGTGAGTGGAGGAAAAAATCGTGTTAATTTGAGACCATACCTTCACCCAAAAACTATGAACTAGGGGGCATTTGAAAAGCATGTGGAGGAGATCCGCACCTGGTGAAGAGCAGGACCAACATGTGTCTGTGGTGTCTGGATACTGTTTACTGAGAATGAGTGGTGGTAATAAAAGTCGGTTATAAATAAAAAATAGTGTCTGAGTTGTGTTAGCACCTCTGGAGGATTTGCGAATCTTCAACCATAGTTTGTCCCACAATTCAATGGGCCAGGAATTATCTAAATCCTCCTCCCAAGCTTCTTCTGTTTTGGTTTTGATGCGAGGTGAGATTGGAGTTTGAAGAAGGGCTTACATTTTGGAGGCCTTGGTATCTTTAAGAAGTAGAGATCGAAGGGAAGATATAATAGAGGGTTCCTGACATGGAGAGGGAGGAGAGGTAAGGTATGTATCATAAGCAGATTGAAGTGCTAACATTAGTAACAAATATTTGGTGTGGAAAGGGGAAGGTAAATGAAAAGAAGAAGCAGCTAATGAAAATGAAATAATCTGATTATGGTGGAATAATTGGTGAACCCAAATAAGGCCGCAAGATCTCCAAGATTTCCAAAAAATCGGTTTGTTGTTAATTAAAAAGAAGTGTTATGCCAAATAGGCTGATCGAAAAAGGATGAAATAGGAAGGAATGGGAGAATTTTAGAAGTATATTTAAGAATGTGGGTGGATAAAGATTGTGGTTTGCGAGAAAACATAAGATATTCCTTGAATGAATAAGGAGATATAAAAGAATGTTCTAAGGCTAACCATAGAGGAGATGATGAAGTGGAATCCGAAATCCATCTTGACGCTTGATTTAATAGAAAGGATTTATGGTAAAGGGAAAAGTTTGGAAAATTGACCCCCCCCCCTCTGTCTTAGGACGCATCAATTTGGCTAAGGACATACGAGAATTTTTATGACCCCACAAAAAGATAGATAGAATGAAGTTAATGTTCTTAAAATGTTTCAAGGGAATAGAAAATGGGATATTAGAAATTGTAAATAGGACTATAGGAGAGAGCATCATCTTAATTGTATCTAATCTACCCCACCAGGATAGATACAAAGGATGCCATTTTGTAGTGAGGGCAGTCAGTTTTTGTATACAGTCCTCCATACAACGAGTAACTGTACCCGAGAGGGAAAAAGTAAAATGAAGACCTAAATATTGAATAAAATTGGGGCTCCATGTAAAACCCGAGTAAGAAAAATCATTTTTATAAGTGAATTTAGTAAGGGGTAAGATTTCGCATTTATCTTTATTTATTAGTAACCAGAAACGTGCACAAAAGAATTAACTTCATCTAAGAATGCGGGAAGGGATGAGTTGGGTTGGGATAAAAATAGTAACACATCATCGGCATAAGCCGCCATCTTAATTGTAGACTGTTGAAAGTTAAAACCATGAATGTCATCATTTTGGCGAATCCTCTACAAAAAAGGTTCTAGGGCAAGATTGAACAAAAAAGGGGAAAGAGGGCAACCCTGTCAAACTCCTCTATTAAGGGAGAAATAAGAGGATATGCCACCATTTGCCGAAATGGCCGCTCTTGGACGAGAGTACAGGAGCGAGATCAGGGTGGAGATTTTTGGACCAAAACCGAACCATTTCAGAGTGCGAAAAAGATATAACCACTCAAACCTATGGAAAGCTTTTTCAGCGTCTAAAGCTATGGCTGCAAGAGGGTGAGAGGAGTGCGAAGTCCGTGAGAGGATGTCAAAAAACAATCTAGTATTGTCTGCTAGCAATCTGCCTTTAACAAAACCGGACTGTTCCTTCTCTAAGAGATCAGGTAAATAGGATTCTAAACGTAAGGCTAACGCTTTTGAAAACATTTTGTAATCGATGTTAACCAAGGAAATAGGACGATAGTTTTTGCAATACTGTGTATCTTTACCTGGTTTAGGGAGAATGCAAATAACAGCGTCAGAAAATGTACCAGAAGCAGAACCAGATTCAAAAAAATGTAGAAAGAAGAGTATGCAATTTGGGCATGAGTAATTTTGAGAAGTGAGTAAAGAATTCAACTGTAAAGCCATCTGGGCCCGGGGCCTTCCCATGTTTTAGAGTATTTAGTGCCCGAAGAAGTTCTTTTTGTGTTAAGTCTGCTTTCAATGGGGAAAGATCTGGAGGAGTATCAAAAGGTGGTCGAATTTTGGACAAAAATTGGGAGATGGATTGCTCAGAGGAAACTGATTCAGAGGAATACAATGTTTCATAAAAATGAAGAAACTCCTGTAAGATCTCATCATCTTTATGTTTCAGTAACCCGTCCCAACCAAATATGGATTTTATGTTGACTTTATTTTGTTTTACTTTCACGTAATTGGCCAGTAATTTCCCAGCCTTATTTTGACCACCATAGAATTTAGCGCTGGATTGTAATAAAAAATTTGAGGCCAATTTTGTGGAACCTTTATTGAATTGGTATTTAATAGCTTTGAGTTCAGTTAAGCATTCCTTTGATTTGGTAGTGTAATAGGAGTGTTCTAATCGTTTGATTTTAGAAAAGAGGTCATTAGTAATTTGTTGAGCTTTTTTCCGCTTGCGAGAGACATAGCTAATAATAAAATCTCTAGACAATGCTTTGAAAGCATCCCACACTACAGGAAATTGAATGTCATCAGTTTGATTCAACAAGAAATATTCATGAAAGAAGGATGTAAAGGAAGAGACGAATTCTGAATCAAGAAGGAGAGAATTATTAAAACGCCATTTCCGAGTAGAAGTAGGTTTTTGTAGTACATCCAAATTAATAGTGACTGGCGCATGATCGGATATTAAAATGGAACCAATGTCGCAAGCGATTAGGGATTGGGAGAGGTGATGTGAAATGAAAAAATAGTCTAATCGCGATTGGGTTTGGTGTGGTGGTGAGAAGAATGAATATTCTCGCAAAGTGGGGTTACAAAGTCTCCATGCATCAATGAGTTTGTATTGATTAATAAGTTGTGTAAAAGATTTATGTGATTTGTGAGGGATGTAAGCGCTAGAAGAGTGTCTATCTAAAAATGGGTCGAGGACTTCATTGCAATCACCTGCAAGAATGAAGTTATCAACATAATGTTGTGTAATATGCGGAGATAAGGAGGACCAGAATGAGGCATCACCAGTCGCTGGGGCATAACTTTTCAAAAGGGAAATGGGGACATCATCTAATGCGAATTTTACCAGAACCCATCTACCCGAGTGATCCATGCAATTTGTTATTAGTTGGACAGAAAGGGATTTACGAAATAAAATCAGAACTCCATTACGCTTTCCATTGCCTGGGGAGAAGAAAACCTCGCCTACCCAGCCTCTTTTTAGTTTAGCAGACTCCTCAGCCGAAAGGTGTGATTCTTGTATACAGGCAATATCTGTGTTGAGTTTGGCAAGGTGTGTTAAAACTCTCTGTCTCTTAATTGGCGAGTGTAAACCTCTAACATTCCAGGATATAATTTTTAAAGGCATATGAAAAAACCATAAAAATACATCAAAAGCCAGTTAAGGTATAAATGTGAAGAACAAGAGCTGTTAAGGCTTATAAAAAAGTTATGAAGAAACATCAAAACCAAACAAAGTATCTCCATGAAGAACACAGGTTAAAATGTGGTAAAAGCCAGCTATATGACATTAGGAAAAACTGAAAGTAAGAGAAAAAGAGCAAAAGAGAAAGAAAAGAGAATAAAAAGAAGAGTAATAAGAATAAAGTAATAGAAATGGATAAAACTTGAAATACAAATGAGCAAAAGAGAGGAATAAAGATAAAGATAGAAAAGAGTGAGAAAGATATAATCAGAAAGAATAACTTACAAACATCCAGAACATGGAGAGGGTGGGAGGATGGAGGCTACATAGAACAATGACGAATCCAAAATACTCAGGGGGAAGAACAGGAAGGGATAACGAAACCCACGGACTCCAGAAACATCAGGGAAGGGGACGATGCGCAGGAAGGATATCTGTGAGGGTGAAAAGGACAAAAAGGTAAGTCTGGGCAGAAAAACAGTAATATGAATATGCATGAATCATAACATAATGCCGATAACCATCGAAAAGGAACTATAACCATTAAATGTGAACCAGAAGAAGCAAAAACATTTCATAAATAAATAGGCTACTTAGAAGCGGATGTAGAGGCAAATTCCATTGTATCAACATTATGAGAGTACAGAAAGCTTTTCAACTTCATTGGATCCTCATAAGTGGAAGTCTTATTGTTGAGAGTCACCTTGAAAAGGCAAGGAAGTAAAAGCCCAAAGCGTGCTCCCATGGAGCACAATTGTGGTCTTGCGTCGGTCCGCCGTAGATTTGGCATAATCTTGAGAGAAATAAAGAGGACTTCCTGACCAAGTGATACGTTTCATGGATCTTGCAGCAGATAAAATCATGAGTAAGTCGGTGTATTCGAGGAAGTACAGGATAACGCCTCTTGTCTTGGTTTCCTTGCAGTCGAAGAAGTTATTCCTCCAGGCAACGGGCCCAGACGATGTGCTCTTTGTATATTAAGAGTGGTAGAGTCTGGCAAATGAAGTAATTTTGGTAGAAAGGATTTGAAAAAAGCGATGGAATCCGATGCTCCTGAATTTTCTGCCAAACCATAAATGCGGAGATTGTTCCTTCTATTCCTGTTTTCCAAATTTTCAATCTGCTTGTGCAGGACTGAAATTTGTGCACACAAGGGATCAACCTTGTAAACAGAAGATTCAAGTGAAGCCACATTTTGTTCCAAGGCAGTGACCCGATTGTCCACATTTGACCACTTATCCAAAAGCATTTGGAGAGTAGATTTTGTCTCTTCAATGAAAGGTTTTAAGGCCCTTATTTCATCTAGTAAGAGATCCATTGTGGTCGAAGTAGATTGCTTCGGAGGAGAGGGAGGATCCTTTTTAAGTCTTTTAATAGAACCCTTGTTAGTACTAGACTTGGATGAAGTAGATGTGGTAGAAGAGGCCTTAGAAGAAGGAGTGTCCAATGCGTCCTCCATCGATAAACACTGATATCTAGAACCAGTGTGGGTCCAAGATGTCTTCGTAGAAGGGGAAGGTTTATGGAGGACTTTGGAGAGTCTACCCATAGAATATATAAAAAATCACAGGAAGATTCACAATGACTCAGATACAATTACATTGAACCTGTGGATACATATATGTGCCTAATTTGAAGGACAGCATGAGCATATAATAAACCAAATAGCCTAAGTCATGTGAACAAGCTAAAGCAAAGGTGCCACCATTACAGAGTTAGTGAATTCAAGAGCAGAAATGGTGAGTAGTCCAACAAATTGAAAAAATGCCAGACGTGCGCAATAAAATAGTAGAAACAAATACAGTAGAAGCAATTAAACATGTTTGAAACATAAGGAAGCAAATATACGTGAGGTTAAGAGTTCCAACATAGTTGAAAATTAATAATATAACAAGATTCCAAAAAGTAGCTAGCAACCAATGAGGAACGAATCCAGTATAAGGTCACCTTTTCTGTCAAACAATAGAAAAAATTACAGTGTAAAATGTCTCAAAGTTTTGAAGCCAGAAGAAATAACATTAAGAGCATTTGGCAGCTGTAAAAATTGAGTATAAGGGCTCGTAGCACCACTAATTTGGGAAGAAAGATCCTCGTTGAGGCGAGTGCGTAGATTATGTCCATATTAAGACTTGAGGTGACCACTTCAGTAGGCTGTGAGAAGAATTGCAGCGTGCGAAATAGCGCGAAACCCAAGCAGACAATGAAAGCTTCCAAAATGAATAAATTAATGTAGAGCACGAAGAGAAAGTTCAAGTGGCATTGGTAGTTCGTGAAAAAATAACTTGGAATGAGCAGAGAACCGCGTAGGAGCAGGCTCCGTCAGCAGGAATTCAAAATGGCGGCAGCGAGCTAACCTGATCGAGCTCCTCACACTCGGCCCGCAAAAGGAACGAAAACGCTTCAGGGAGTCCTCAGAATGGGGCCCGGTGATGCTTCAGGGCTTCCCACGACATCTCCCGTCCTCCGGTAGCATGGTGAAGCGCATGGAGTCGCGTTGGGTTCGTCTCCGTCTCCCGCGCCCCGGGAGAGTTAAGGACAAGCCGCCATCTTCTCTGGGCGCTGACCACGCCCCCCCCGTTTTGGGCATTTCTAAAAGGAGATGATAGGAAAATCCGAGAGTGCCAGATGAAAGAACCACTGATCAGATACAAGTCGCGGCCGCATTGCAATACGCCGAGGGAGGGGGGTGGGGAGGGGAGGGGCGCGTCACGCGGGGGTGAGGGCCCGGGAATTTAAACAAACAACAAAAAAAAGTAAACTTACCTGACGGCCGGTCCGCGCCGCTTCTGCTGGGCCCTTGGCGCCTTCACTGGAGTGGCAACCCCTCAGCCGATACTGGCGCTGCTCCAGCAGCGCCAGGATTGGCTTAGGGCAGGGTCACTCGCTGCCTGCCTGCCCATTAGGAGACCGAGGGTTGAGCCTTTGTTCAACCATCACTCTCCTAATGGGCATGCACCACCCAGAGCAGATACTAGTGCGCATGACTGGGCACGGCAAAAACATTTGCCGACCTTCCCCAGTCATGCGCACTTGTGGTGCTGCTGCCTGCCTGCATGCCCCTGGTGACATCTGACAATGCATGTCAGTCAACATGACGTCGGACCGGTGGGCGGTTCGACATAATGCTGACTGACATGATTTTTAGTTCTCCCTCGGCGTCTGTGAACTTAAGTAAACTGAGTCAGTTTACTTAAGTTCACAGACGCCGAGGGAGCTGCGGGCGCCGTCGGCTTGTGGGGCAACGCCCCCAATGGACCAACCGCCACTGCCCTAGACCCTGCAGTGCCTTGAACACGACACAGAGGGATTTGAAGTGAACCCTCTGCAGAATTGGGAGCCAATGAAGGTCCACAAGGGCCTGGGAGGAGGAGGACTGACAAGGTCTCATCAAGGCCAGCTTGGCCGCTGCATTCTGGATTCTCTGCAGTCTCCCAATTAAATATTTTGGGGACTCCAGCAGCCAGGCATTGCAGTAATCTAACCTGCTCATGATGACACTCCTTACTACCAGTGCGCGAGTATGTATGGGGAGCATAGGGAGAATTCCTATATCATGCTATTATAATATAAAATATATTTTTGTATAGTTATTAAGCATACATTCATAGAAAATATAAGAATGTCCTGATTTTTGTATAACTCTGATGCACTTAAAATCATTTAGTGTGATTGCAAGTTATACGTGTCAGAATGATGCATTAATACATTGAAAGTATTAACCCGTAAAGATATTTCAAATTACATTTTAAAGCGTTCAAAGGAGCGTACATTAGTATATGTACAAAATACAATCTATGACAGTTTCACAGAAGAATCATTAGTTTGGAATGTGTAACAGCTACTTTTATTCTGTTATTTGGGTGCACACGTTTACACACATAGATGGAATTTTTTCAGTAAGATTCATCCTCATATTTAGGATTAATCATAACATTTGTTAATTCTTATTAGTTATACATACATATAGATGAAAATAATGATGATTCGAAGTAAACTCCACAACAAGAAAGGTTACCATTTACACGTTTCTAACACACGTTAATAAAAGTAGTACTTTCTAACGTAATAAATCACAGTCTAGGTAACTTGTACGAATTATACAATTTTTCCAAAATCTTTGTCGGCATGCTTTTATGATGCAGTAACTAAGGGGCATATTATCAAGGATGGTGCTAAAATTATCGCCGTTTTAGCGGCAGAAAACTGCCCCTAAAACGGCGATAATGGGCTTGTTAATATGCCGTAGAGAATTCCAATAGAAGTCCATGTTCACACCAGAACATGGACTTGTATGGGAATTCACAAGGGCATATTATCAAGCCCATTATTGCCATTTTAGCGGCAGAAAACTGCCGCTAAAACGGCGATAATTTTTAACGACGTTCTTGATAATATGCCCCTAAATTTCTCTTATTTTACCATATTTTCGTTAACGTGGGGTTTATTATCTTTCTCCCCAAATATGTCATATTTCGGTTTAAAGGTTTGAATGTGATTTCCTCTCCATTAGTGGTGTGTTCTGGCACCCCTGCTTTTTATCATTTATGTTAACAATCCAAGCATTCAATTATAAATTTTTAACGCGGATGTGCCTAAAATGACAAATTCTTTCATTTCAGCATTTTTGCATCATAATTCTTTTGCATCATGCGTTGATAGCCTTGACATATTGACCAATGTTTTGGAAGTCCCATATCATGGCTTGTGGGCCTGTGTGGAGAACCATGTCGACCCTAAATCTGCAAGAGCAACACCTGAGCATAGTGCAGTTTTTTTGTTATTTGGGTGTTGCTTTTGATTCTGCCATTTCTTGGCAACTCCAAGTTAATGCAGCACGCTTGAAACTTGGGAAGGTGGCTGGTTCCCTCTTTAACCTAGTCCAAATGGTGCACTATTTCTCCCTACCTTAAGATTTATAAGCTGAAGTGTATCCCTACATCTACCTGTGGAGCAGGGGTGTGGGGGTACCACAACGTTTCCCCTATACAAGTAGAAGAAAACATAATATGTAGGCGGCAGTTGAACCTTCCTTTCTCCAGTCTCAATTGTATTCTGTACTCTGAACTCAATTTAGAATATGATGCAAATACTGTTAAATTGCCCCCCTCCCCTTGCGCCCCGGCTGCTTTGTGTGAGCGTGTGCACTAATAATAAAGCACGTTTTAATAGAGATGCTATTTCAGACTGTCTTAGTCTGGACTAAGGTGTTTCTTGGCTGAACTATGCTAGAAAGTCCTCTGCCGACACTCGTCTCCCTGAAACATTCACCACTCCTGACATTATAAATATACTTGGTAACAGGTTGGCTAAGTCCTGTCATGCAGAGTTCATCTTATCTCAAAAAAGCAAGGAAGCTTTCAAGAAACACTCTATTTCAATTATTTCATCTCCTTAGTGACAGGAGATATGATGGGATGGCAGAACAATCTCTGTTGCATTTTATATTTTTCCGCACATTATCTGGCCAATTTTTCCAACTCTTGTCTAATGCACATTTTGAAATCATTGGCTTTTAAGAAATGCAGAGAGGCTCTAATGTACCTCTAGATATTATGCAGCCCAACATCTGTTTTAGGGTTTGCTGCTTCCTTAAAATGTCCATTCGTAGTAGGAAAACAATGGGGGGAGGGGTAATGAAAATAGTGGTAGCCAGAGACTATGTGTAGGAAGGTAGATCCCTGACTATGGTTGCCCCCAACTTTTTGCCTGGTGTTTTGCTGGTTTTCTGACTTAGTTGACCTGGGGCTCTGCTATTCAGGACCCCAGGCCTACTGCTCTCTCTGTAAAATGGATTCCATGTACCTTAGGTACATATCTAAATTGGATACTGAGTCACCTTATCAGTCCCTGTACAGTGTACCTTAGGTACCCAGGGCATAGGTGTACCCAGGGCCTACCAGAGGCTGCAGCATGTATTATGCCACCCCTGGCTGGCCATCCAAATCTGACACAACTGGCTGCTTGACAGCTGGGGCAAGGTGGTGTAATCACCCTTTGCTTTAGATATAGTATACCTATATCTAACCCTAAAAATGGACACACAGATCTCCTATCAGTCACTCCTATGGCAGGCCTTGACAATCCTGAAGGCAGAGTGCTTGGAATCGTGTGAGATAGTGCTCTGGCATGAGCTGGGCCTGTCTGCGGCTTTCGGGATCCATCCCTTAGCCGTTTCCATGATATCGCATACCATATACTCTTAAGTGCATTATAATCCTCGCGGTTATATGCCAACTCTGGTATCGCTTTATCAAAACATGTCGAGTAAGGTGTCATACGAATTGGAATACTAACCCCTCGCCAATTCTGGCGACGGGGTTAGCATTCCACCCTTCTAGAGGGACACGGCATGTATGTAACCTGTAACCCCGGTTAAAGTCAGACAGAGCCTTAGCATCCACAAAATGGATGCTGCCACCGAGACACAAGTCTGCCCTCCTGCTGCTGGGAGTCCTCCCAGAGCAGGAGGCAAGGACAAAGGGTTTCCTGCCAGGGGCGGTGCCAGCACCGTCCCAGACAGGGTTTTGTGTATTCCAGGTAGGCAGGGCTACAGAGGAAGGTGACTGCAAGTGGCACCCCGGTGCTCACTGTGCATAGGCCGGCTGAAACCAGTTCCAGGGGCACTCCAGCCCCTGGCCTGGGGAAAGCCCGCCAAAGGAGAGGGGTGTAACCACCCCCCTTGGTCCCACCCATAGGGCAGGACTTAGTCGCGTGCCAGCCCCCTTTTCCCAGATAAAGGTAGGAACTGGCCCCCTTCCAAATTAGATCATCTTTGGAATCAAGACACGACTTTCTACGAAAGGACATCAAGATTTCTTCTTCAAGATTCTCCCTTGTGACTAAGGAGTAGTCACCCTGCATCCGCAGGCACCACCTTAAGAACACTGCGGTCTGCTGCAAGTCCTTCCTCCGGAATCCGACTGCCCAGCTCGACAAGACCCAGCTTCCCTGGCACCTCCGACCTCTACTCACCTCTACAGCCAAGCTGAGAACCGTGAGTGCGACGAGACCTCAAGGGACCGACTATTGCCAAGACTGCACGACTTCTTCACAGCAAGCCCGCCGGGTAATCTACTGGCGAGTGCTTTGGGGTCCGAGAAGCCCCGACCCTGAGCAGCTCCAGCACCGAAGATCAGCCCCCCAGCATCTCCACGATCGGCGTGGGGCCCTTCTGCTTTTTGCTGCTCACCGCGTTGTTTGGCTACTAGCCCGCTGGCTTGTGGCCTTCTGAACGACGCCCGATGACATCACTGCTGCTGGTCTGGTTGCTCCAGACTGGTTCTTGCTCCCTTCCAGAAGAGGAGCACCCCGGACCCTCCTGGTCCACTCAAGACGCCATTTTGAGTCCACCGCGTGGGCTTGAATTAGCCAAGGCTTTGTTGCCCAATCCTGGGTCCTTCGACGCCGACAGCTTCATCCATCGTGGGACAGCTCGCCCCTCCATCCTGGTCGCCGACAACGCCTCCTGGTCCGTGAGATCTGCAGAGCACAGCGTCGCCCACTCACCTAGTCGAGGTGACTACCCTCCGGTGCCCTCCTGGTGCCCCTGACTACTGGCTAGTAGTCACGAACTTGGTCCCCTCTGCTTTCAGGTGTCATCCATCTTCGAGATCCAGGCTTGGATCACTTCGAACTCTCTTCACTGGTCGCCTGCCAGCATCTTTTCTTCCAGGCTCCTGGTTCGTCTACGAGGATTCCCGACGTCTTTTGAGACCTATGCAGCTGCAGCCCCATGGCTAGGTAACTTCGGCATTTCGGTGCCCCAGCATAGCCTCACTATCCAAGGGTCAGGATCCACTGTCGTTTTCTTCCTACCAGGTCGGGTTCGCCCGTGAACACTAACTTTAACTTTACTAGCTATCATAGACATTGTCCCGCATCCCGCGTGAGAGTGCACACTCTGCACCCGAGTCCCCTGGGCCTCCTAGAAGTAATCTAACGATTCTATAGTCAAGTCCGAGCGATTCCAAAGCCTATTAGTACTGTACTTACCTGCTAGTAGTTTCGCATTCCACTTTTAGAGTATATGGTTTTCCGTGCCCCTCGGGCATTTGTATATACTGTGCTAACTTAAGTATTTTTATAAGAGTTTTGTTGTGTGCTTAGCTCCCTGTCTCATAAAGAGCCAGGGTAGTCTTTTTATAAATAAATACACTGTTTATTTTCATAACAACTTGTGTGGTGTCCTTTCACTGGGTGTTCAAGGGGTAATGTGATGGTAAAACAGCTGGCTTAACACGCCCTCTAGAGTCTTAGCCTTAGACTGCTCGTATCCATGCTACTAGGATAGCTGGTCTATAAGGTTGACTTACAACCAATCATCAATAAGGGTTGTTTGGACTGATACATAGTGATCACTAGAATAGTGAGCACTGCATATCAGGCCAACTTCTCACATTGGTGAGCAGCGGTTGGGATTTGAGCTTGCTGTTGTTTTACCACACATATCCTAAGAATATCTTTTGAAAGATCACATAAGTACTAAAGGTACATATAACTTAGCTTAGAATACTCTGAGTTCTACTGAACCAGCTGTTGTAGCTCCTAGGGCCTAGCACACCCTAAACTACAACTCTAGCAAGGGATCAGTAGGTAAACATATAGTGTAGGTAAGTGCACCACTTACACCTCACTAGAAAAGCATGTCTACCCAGGGAGAGTCCTCAGGGACCCCTCTTGTGGTGATTGACCCTCCACAGGTCAGCTCAAGATATGCAGCTCTCAATTTCCAGGAGTTGAGACACTTGTGTACCTCCAGGAAATTGAAACAGGGGGCTAACCCCACCACTCCCTTCCTGTTGGATCTCTTAGAGACCTATGATGCTAGTAAAGCATCTCAGGGAGAGGGGAATATGCCAGCCTTAGAGGGGCACCTTGGTGATCCAGACCTCCACAACACTGTAAATGCAGTTGAGGAGGAGGATCTTGAGGAACTCTCTGAGGGTGAGGCAAACAAGGGTCCTGAGTTAGTCAGCAGACTCACTAGGGCCAACTTAGACCTACTTGGGGAAGGATCTGGGGGACCCCCAGTACTGACCCTGATGAGGCCTAACCTTGGAGTTAGGAGAGATAGATCTCTTTCTAGGGACTCCATTAGATCTCTGTACTCTAATGCCTCTTCTCAGAGGAGAAGGAACTCTCCACAAAGGAGATTGACTTCCCCTCAGAGAAGGGAGCATGAAGCAAGGATGAGACAAGCTAAACTGAGGATTGAAAGGGAAGAACTTGCCCTGGCCAAAGAGAAGCTTGCCTTTGCTAGAGAGCAGCAGATGAGTGGGTTAGCTCCCACTGGTGGCAGCAATCTCCCAAGAGAAAAAGAGAAGGGTTTAGATACTAAACACCTGACAAAGATAGTGCCCCCCTTTAAGCAAGGGGATGACATCCAGAAATGGATGGCTGCTCTGGAGAGGGCCTGCACTGTGCAGTGCATTCCCCAGAGTCAGTGGGCAGCTATACTGTGGCTCTCCTTTGATGGCAAAGGTAGAGATAAGCTCCTCACTACTAGAGTTGAGGAGGCTAACAATTACCAGGTCCTGAAAAATGCACTGGTTGATGGGTTTGGCTTAACCACTGAGCAGTACAGGTTGCTGTTCAGAGACACCCAGAAAACTCAGTCTCAGGACTGGTCTGACTTTGTTGATTGTGCCACTAAGGCTTTGGAAGGCTGGCTACTGGGTAGCAAGGTTACTGACTTCACAGGATTGTATAATCTTATTATGAGAGAGCAAGTCTTAAATAATTGTCAGAACCAGTTATTACACCAGCACCTGGTAGACTCTGATCTGACCTCTCCACAAGAATTGGGTAAGAGGGCAGACAAATGGGTCAGAACCAGGATTAGGCCCAAGAACCAAGGTGGTGACCAGAAAAAGGAATCAACCAAGCCTCAAGAGAAGGGTGGGAATAAATCTCCAGATCAAACCACATCAGGGCCCCAAAAATCCTCTGAGGGGGGTGGGTCCCAGAATCCTTCTAATAACCAGAAGAAACCTTATTGTTATCCCTGTAAACAGGTGGGTCATTTGAAAACTGACAGCAGTTGCCCAAAGAATAACAATAAGGAGAACATACCCCCAAGTAACATTCCCAAACCTCCTGTTACTACTAGTAGTAATCCCCCAGGTGGTGGGAGTGCCCCCAAGAATTTGGGTGCATTTACTTTGGGAGTTCCTGGGGACTCTGGCCTAACCAGGTCCCCAAACTTAGATACTCTTGTCTGTGAGACTGGCATGGGGTTTGCCAACTTCACAACTTGTCCCAACACTTTGGGCAAGTACAGACAGGAGCCCCTCGTCAATGGTATAAAAGTTGAGGCCTATAGAGATACAGGGGCTAGCATCACCATGGTGACTGAGAGTCTAGTCCCCTCAAGGCAACTTTTACCTGGTGCCACATACCAGGTGACCAATATTGATGGAGTGCAGAGAAATCATCCCATGGCAGTGGTAAATCTCAGCTGGGGAGGTGTCACTGGCCACAAGAGAGTGGCAGTGTCACCAAACTTGCCTGTAGATTGCCTACTGGGGAATGATTTAGAGCTCTCAGCCTGGGCTGAAGTAGAGCAAGAAACCCATTCTAAAATGGTAAACATCCATGGTAAGGTTAGTGGGGCAGTGATAGCCACAGCCCCAGTCCAAGATATCCTCCCTGAACAGGTCAGGAGGGCTGTGCCAGTCACAGCCCAATCTCAGACAACTTCCTTCCCAGAACAGGTTGTAAAGGCTGTGATGGTCACAGCCCACACCCAAACTGAGCCCCCTCCTGAAAAGGTTGGGAGAGTTGTGATGGCCACAGCTCAAACTCAGACAGATGATAGTGTTGTGAAGCCTGAAACTATGGATCACTCCACTCAGACAGAGAGCATTAAGGAGGAAGAGAAATCTCCCTCCCACCAGACTTTAGGTAAGGATCAGCCTCCTCAGGGAACTGATCTGACCCCTTGTGAAGGAACTGCCCCAGAGGTAGTCAGGCCTAGCCTGGCAGAGCCCCTGATGTCAGTGGACCCTTCCAAGGTGGGACCCAGTCTGGAGCAGGTAACCTGCCCCTCTCTACCCTGCCTCAGTCAGCCCAGGGCTGTAGAGGTCAGGGAGGCCAGTGTTGGACCCCAAAGGGCCCCCTGTCCAAAAGAACTTCCCAATCAACAGATTAAGGGCACTGAAGCTAGTAATCCTAGCCAAGTGAAAATAAAACAGACTCCTGAGGGATCCCGCTTAAATTTAGTTAGGGACCTCCTACAGGTGGACACTGTTGGGCACAGCCAAACCTGGGACCTGAGGGCCCCAAACCTGACCTGTCCCTCCAGTAAGCCAAACAGAGGGACCCAACCTCCAGCTGTAGGTAGCCAGAGGTTGACCCTGAGAGCCCAAAACAACTCAGTCTTGGAAAGAAAGGCCTCTATGGTGGAAAATGATTGGAGGAAGCTGAGCCCAAAATTAGTGGAGCCTCACTTCAGTACTCCATTTCAGCACCAGCCTTTTACTTTGCCAAAGCACACCACAGGTAGAGATTCCCTATGGTGGAGACCCTCAGACACCCTTAGGGTGAGGGATTGCTTAGTGGACCATGAGATAGGGGGTAACCATGCCAGTGCTGGTACTTCCTTATATGGCCACTCAGGCAATATAAGCTTACCTGGCAAGGATAGCCTTATCTCCTTTCGTTTGGGGGGGGGGTATGTAGGAAGGTAGATCCCTGACTATGGTTGCCCCCAACTTTTTGCCTGGTGTTTTGCTGGTTTTCTGACTTAGTTGACCTGGGGCCCTGCTATTCAGGACCCCAGGCCTACTGCTCTCTCTGTAAAATGGATTCCATGTACCTTAGGTACATATCTAAATTGGATACTGAGTCACCTTATCAGTCCCTGTACAGTGTACCTTAGGTACCCAGGGCATAGGTGTACCCAGGGCCTACCAGAGGCTGCAGCATGTATTATGCCACCCCTGGCTGGCCATCCAAATCTGACACAACTGGCTGCTTGACAGCTGGGGCAAGGTGGTGTAATCACCCTTTGCTTTAGATATAGTATACCTATATCTAACCCTAAAAATGGACACACAGATCTCCTATCAGTCACTCCTATGGCAGGCCTTGACAATCCTGAAGGCAGAGTGCTTGGAATCGTGTGAGATAGTGCTCTGGCATGAGCTGGGCCTGTCTGCGGCTTTCGGGATCCATCCCTTAGCCGTTTCCATGATATCGCATACCATATACTCTTAAGTGCATTATAATCCTCGCGGTTATATGCCAACTCTGGTATCGCTTTATCAAAACATGTCGAGTAAGGTGTCATACGAATTGGAATACTAACCCCTCGCCAATTCTGGCGACGGGGTTAGCATTCCACCCTTCTAGAGGGACACGGCATGTATGTAACCTGTAACCCTGGTTAAAGTCAGACAGAGCCTTAGCATCCACAAAATGGATGCTGCCACCGAGACACAAGTCTGCCCTCCTGCTGCTGGGAGTCCTCCCAGAGCAGGAGGCAAGGACAAAGGGTTTCCTGCCAGGGGCGGTGCCAGCACCGTCCCAGACAGGGTTTTGTGTATTCCAGGTAGGCAGGGCTACAGAGGAAGGTGACTGCAAGTGGCACCCCGGTGCTCACTGTGCATAGGCCGGCTGAAACCAGTTCCAGGGGCACTCCATCCCCTGGCCTGGGGAAAGCCCGCCAAAGGAGAGGGGTGTAACCACCCCCCTCCTGGTCCCACCCATAGGGCAGGACTTAGTCGCGTGCCAGCCCCCTTTTCCCAGATAAAGGTAGGAACTGGCCCCCTTCCAAATTAGATCATCTTTGGAATCAAGACACGACTTTCTACGAAAGGACATCAAGATTTCTTCTTCAAGATTCTCCCTTGTGACTAAGGAGTAGTCACCCTGCATCCGCAGGCACCACCTTAAGAACACTGCGGTCTGCTGCAAGTCCTTCCTCCGGAATCCGACTGCCCAGCTCGACAAGACCCGGCTTCCCTGGCACCTCCGACCTCTACTCACCTCTACAGCCAAGCTGAGAACCGTGAGTGCGACGAGACCTCAAGGGACCGACTATTGCCAAGACTGCACGACTTCTTCACAGCAAGCCCGCCGGGTAATCTACTGGCGAGTGCTTTGGGGTCCGAGAAGCCCCGACCCTGAGCAGCTCCAGCACCGAAGATCAGCCCCCCAGCATCTCCACGATCGGCGTGGGGCCCTTCTGCTTTTTGCTGCTCACCGCGTTGTTTGGCTACTAGCCCGCTGGCTTGTGGCCTTCTGAACGACGCCCGACGACATCACTGCTGCTGGTCTGGTTGCTCCAGACTGGTTCTTGCTCCCTTCCAGAAGAGGAGCACCCCGGACCCTCCTGGTCCACTCAAGACGCCATTTTGAGTCCACCGCGTGGGCTTGAATTAGCCAAGGCTTTGTTGCCCAATCCTGGGTCCTTCGACGCCGACAGCTTCATCCATCGTGGGACAGCTCGCCCCTCCATCCTGGTCGCCGACAACGCCTCCTGGTCCGTGAGATCTGCAGAGCACAGCGTCGCCCACTCACCTAGTCGAGGTGACTACCCTCCGGTGCCCTCCTGGTGCCCCTGACTACTGGCTAGTAGTCACGAACTTGGTCCCCTCTGCTTTCAGGTGTCATCCATCTTCGAGATCCAGGCTTGGATCACTTCGAACTCTCTTCACTGGTCGCCTGCCAGCATCTTTTCTTCCAGGCTCCTGGTTCGTCTACGAGGATTCCCGACGTCTTTTGAGACCTATGCAGCTGCAGCCCCTGGGCTAGGTAACTTCGGCATTTCGGTGCCCCAGCATAGCCTCACTATCCAAGGGTCAGGATCCACTGTCGTTTTCTTCCTACCAGGTCGGGTTCGCCCGTGAACACTAACTTTAACTTTACTAGCTATCATAGACTTTGTCCCGCATCCCGCGTGAGAGTGCACACTCTGCACCCGAGTCCCCTGGGCCTCCTAGAAGTAATCTAACGATTCTATAGTCAAGTCCGAGCGATTCCAAAGCCTATTAGTACTGTACTTACCTGCTAGTAGTTTCGCATTCCACTTTTAGAGTATATGGTTTTCCGTGCCCCTCGGGCATTTGTATATACTGTGCTAACTTAAGTATTTTTATAAGAGTTTTGTTGTGTGCTTAGCTCCCTGTCTCATAAAGAGCCAGGGTAGTCTTGTTATAAATAAATACACTGTTTATTTTCATAACAACTTGTGTGGTGTCCTTTCACTGGGTGTTCAAGGGGTAATGTGATGGTAAAACAGCTGGCTTAACACGCCCTCTAGAGTCTTAGCCTTAGACTGCTCGTATCCATGCTACTAGGATAGCTGGTCTATAAGGTTGACTTACAACCAATCATCAATAAGGGTTGTTTGGACTGATACATAGTGATCACTAGAATAGTGAGCACTGCATATCAGGCCAACTTCTCACACTATGTTTATGCATTCTGATATAGTAGGCTAATTTGTATCAAGCACTTGTTTTCACCAATATTTGTGCTAAAACCAACATTTTACATGTGAGATTTGGGGTGATATACTGTACTTTGTACTTTCATGATTTTTATCCAACGATCAAATAAAGGTTTTGAAACCTGAATAAGCAAGTATATCCGAAGCTGATGATGAAGGGAAAGAGGGGGGCGAGTGGGACTGCAATATAGCAACACCTTCCTTCTTACTACCCTCCTCCTATGTATTTTGTTCCTAGAGAAGAAAAAACACCTCAACTGCATTGAAGTAGCATGATTTTGACATAATGGGCAAACTCTATTGTAACACATCAGTTTGACTTGATCCCTGTCTCACACAGCTTGATAAACAAATGATCACAGCTGCTTTGAGGGAAAGCACTCTTTCCGTGGAAGCACACAGTTTTCGCCAAATCATAAGCTCTAATCAGGTGAATCAACATTTCGACGGAACCAAAGTATCTCTCTGTAATACTCCTAAAAAACTGTTTATTTACCACATCCGGTCTGGAGACAGCTGCGCTGTCAAGCTAGACCTAAAAAATATGAGATGTTATCTTTCAGTATTGCCTAGTGTAGTGAATTGCTTGGTAGGACTGGGGAGAGGGTAACGAATATGGTTCTCCAATGTGAAGGAGAAATGAGAGGGGCAGTAGGTGGGTGGGGGAGAGATGACATGATTGATGGAAGTGCAAGGGAAAGATGTGTTGGGTTGTATTTGTTTGTTGTGGAATCTTCCATCAATCACCCTTACTACAACAAAACTTTCCATTGGTAAACCATCTTCCCGCAATTTTAATACTACAGAAAAGATGCACAAGTCACCCATGTACTGCAAAAATGTGCATCGTAAAACATGGTGATCACAAGCACAAAAGAAGGTAGGAATACTCAACTCAAATTGCAATCTTTGTTGTGGGGTTGGTGCATTTTTAGGGTGCTTCTTTGACTTCTTCTTAATTCTATGTTCTCTTATTTCGCTCAAGTGTTTTACATCTGTTTTTCGCTATTGCACATTTCACTTCCACCTTTATAGACCTTAACACAGCCCTTCACCTCATCAGCAATTATTTAATTACATAACATTATTCTTCCCACACTGCACCCCTTTGTTCTTGTCTGCAGAGGCTCGACTTAAGTAGCTTCTCACTCACACGATGAAGGGGCGTGCAAGGCAAGAGGCATGAAGATTGCCCACTACACATGCATATCTTTCTAGATTCAATTTGACCACAGGCATCGAACATCCACACTACAAGCATGGTCAAGCACAGAGAAAAACAGACAAGCATTTGCAATGCAATAGGTCTCGAATTTGTGAGAGTTAGAGCTATTAGAGTTGTAAATGACAATATCTTTTACCTATGTTTTTTGGTTTGGAGTGTAGTGGATGTATGTGGTATGGAGTGGAATTATGTGGGTTGTATTAGAATGGTTAGCTGTGGAATTATGTGGGGTGGAATTGTGTGGTGTGAAGTGCATCTGTGTATTATAATTATGTGGCATGGTGAATAGATAGGGTGAGAGCTGCACAGAATAGATAGAAAGGAAGATGGAGAGGGAAAGGTAGTCTGTTTAGGAAGTGGGGTATGAAATTGAGACAGAAGAGCATAAAGAGCTTGTGAGAAAGAGAGAAAGAAGGGGAAAGCAGGCTACATACGCATAAAGAGGTAGCACTTGTCTACATGGAAGAGAAGGAGAGCCTTGAAAAGGAATGGAAAATAAACTGTGCTGTAAGACTTGAAGTTAACTACATAAGAGAGGCCAGAAGAGTGTGAGAGAGAGAGCAATAGAGAGGGGTGAGAGAGAGTGTGATAGAGAGAGATAGCCTGATGAGTGGGAGGGGAGACCAGGGGGCGAGAGGTGGACCAGTGCACAGCGTGAGGAGGTACAGGAAGGTAGCATGTGTGAGCAGGCAGTATAGAGAGGAGACAGGAAATGTGAGGGAGGGATGAAACGGGGCAGTAGGATTATAAGATGAGAGGAGTAGTGGGAGTGTGAAGAAGAGATGAGAGGGCCAGTTGGTGTTTGGGGGGAGAGATGACATGGTTGATGGAAGTGCAAGGAAAAGATGTGTTGGTTTCTATTTGTTTGGTGTGGAATTGAGTGGTGTGGTCTGAAGTTGTGTATTTGAAATATGTAGGACGGTGTGCTGTAGAATTATGTGGATTTTAATTAAATGGTATTAAGTGTACTGGAATTGAATAGAATGGGACTTTGGGTCATGGAGTGTTATAATGTGGATTGATGTTTTGATGTTGTGGAGTGGTATGAAGTGGAGTTTAATTATGTGGTGTGCTGTTGAATTTTGTGGCATGTTGTGTAATTTTGTGGTGTGGATTGGATGTTTAAGATGTGTTGTGTAAATGTATTGTTGAGTTGAATTATGTGGTTTGTTATTGAATTATATGGTGTGGAATGGAAATGTGACGAGTTCAATTGTGTGGCATGAAACTGTGTGGTGTTGAGTGATATTTTGCTCATTGGAATTATGTGGCATGGTTTGGAGTGTATTTATGTGGATTGTTACTATGTGTCAAAAAGTGGTTTTATGTGGGGTGTATGAATGAGGTATTGAGTAGAGTGTAATTATATGGAGTTGAATCATGTTGCGTTGAGTGGTATTATGAAGAGTGTAATTATGCTGGGTGATGTTGAATTGTGTGGTGTGGAATATGAAACGAACAGAGAGCTGTCAGTGTACGAGAGATGAATGAGAACGGGGGCATTGAGAGCATTTGATGGAGATGAATACGAGTGTGAAAAACTTTATGGCATAGACACTGCCAAATACGTCTAGAAACTGATACAAGCCACAGCCAAATAAAAACAAGAAGGGGCAACATATATGGTGGAACAAGCTGCACAGAGGAAGGAGTCTGGTCCATCCTGGTTTAGGGAGATGGCCCTGAACAGTGTAGAGACACTGAGGCATTCGCAGCAATCAATTCCATTAAGAATAAATAAGTGGCCATTGACATGCTTTGTGTATGATACATTCTTTTCAGGCGGATGTCCTAAATCCCCATCTTTCCCCTGTTTTGATTTAAAAAATGTGTAAGTACACAGTCCTTCTCTGACTCTTGAGATGTTTTTAATAAAATCCACATTAATTATTTGAAATATTAAAGTTGAATCAGCATGTTATAGGGCCACTAGTCCTCCTTTCAAGTTCTCTTTCTCATCACCTGGTCGGTCATTCGGATATGGGGCAGTACGAAGGGTGGTCTGGCAGTTAGTGTGAGTTTGGGGAGGAGCTGTGGGTGGGTGCCGATTTCAGGCTCTTACTGTGATGGCAGCTCCGGCGAGGTGGCTGTGGGTGCTGCTGTTGGATATCAGTGGGGTGCTTTATGACAGTGGCGGGGTGGGAGGGGAGCAGCCCATAGAGGGAAGCAAGGAGGCAGTCCACAGGTGAGGAGACGGTTTGCTGCACAGGGGAGGCGGGCCTGAGAATGAGGGGGAATTTCAAACTCAGAGGAACTTTATTGGTGTGACGTTGAAACAATCTTTACAAAATTAATCAATGGTATAAAGCAAGCAGATTAATTAGCTGGAATTTTATGATGCTATTTTGTTGTGTTGACACAAATGTGTGCATAAAGACAGGTCATGTCTAATTAAGTGATGTGCTATAACAAGCAGCTGTTTCTGTTGCCACTGAGTATTCTCTAAGGATAGTGATCACATATTATCCCCATCTTCTTTTAACTTGCCAGTTCCGATTTTCTTAACATTTCGGGATTTGTAGGCCTGCATTTAAAATACAAAATAACAAAACTGCAATTACTGCAATGCACTTCTTATTTACTAAGCACAAGGCTGAGATTTCATTTGGTCATCCTGTGGGAGTGTTGGTTTGAAGGGCTGAGCAGGCTGTGTGAACTTTGGGTAAACAATGATCTACGTTCCCCTCCGGCCCGTGCTCATGGAGCCTCTGGGCACACTGAGGGCGGGCTGGAGTACAACCAATCAGAAGCGGAAGTGGAGGGAACTTCCTCAATGGCAGGCCTCCACCTGCACTCCTGATATCTTGAAACACATCGCAGAGAGAAGGGTGGGGGGGACCATTGTCAACGCAAAAGCACACAGTGCCTGCTGTTTTGTGCACTGGGTAGTTTCTAGGAAGTTATACCACAATTAAAACACGTTTGGAGGGTTGGGAAGGGATTGGGTGGTGTGCAACACAGAAATGGTGGGTGGGAGAAGATTCTAAAAGCAGCAACATGGAGAAGGGAAAAGAATATGGTGCGTCCACAACAACATCTTTGATTTCATGAACAATTTAAAGCTTAAACACACATTGTAGGATGTCTATTTGCAATGATATGGAGCTAGTCATCAGTGGTCACTGCAGTGCGACTGCAAATTATCAGTGGTCGCTGCAGTGTGACTACAAACACAAAATAATGTTCCACAAACATAATAACGATAACTAGTGGAAGGATATTGTACTTGGTTGCTGAACTCACGGAGGGATAAACACAAAAGGAGTCATGAGAAATGCATGGCAGAAACAAATAGAACCAAAGAATACAAGAGTGACAAGTGAACCAGTGAATCACAAGCCTATTGGTGGGCATAAAGTCCACAGACTGATTACCGCATGTGTCCCTACCTGACAGAAGTGCAGCTCCTGCTTTCCGTTCTCCTTCTGCCACACCGCAGCGCCTCGCGGCTCCCGCTTCGCGGGAACCGCTCGCAGGCAAAGACTGTGTCCAGTGCGGACTTGGCTTCCTGTTCTTCGTCGTGCATTGCGCACCAGCGCGCTTCCAGGATTGAACAGCTGACCAGCAAGGGCTGAGGCGGGACTGCGAGGACCAGCCTGCCTAGCGGCGCGGATCGGCCGCAGCTGGTCCTCTTCCCGCCCCCTCCTCCTGATCTCTCCTTAGATAAGCTGTGGCACTGACGCGCACGCGGGACGCGCGCGGGGCGACTACCGGGGCGAAGACCGGGCAAAGAGCGGGCCGTTTAAGGCCGTTCAAGGACGGCAGAGGACGGCCCTGGCCCTGAACCCCTGCATCCTCGCCCTTGATAACCATAACGTCTAAGATGTCGACCATACGCAACAGAACTAGAAGTTGCGCGAAAAAAGCTACGGCGGTAGCACAGGTGACCGGACCCATTGATCTTTTTATTTCACGTGTACATGAGACTATTGACCAAAGTATTGTTTTATTGGAAAAGAGAGTCTCTATGGACCTTGCAAATGCTAGGCGCTCATCTTTGGGTCCCCTGGCAAATGTAAAATCACCTGCCTTGCAGACTTTGAATAATTGCTCCCTACCTACAACCATGCCTACTAATAGTGCCCCGATTGTACCAAATACTGTTGATCTATCGGTTGCCCTATCAGACTCAGACCCGTCTTTTGAAGATCTGGAGGCTACACCAGATCTAGAAACCTGTCAGTCACCTGACAAAGCGGCGCCGAGTCTGAGCGGGCTTAACGATGCGGAAACAGCTCCTGCACCTAAAGTTCCCTGGGGAAGGGCTCCTAATCTCCCAAAGGCTACATCAAAGGGTAAAAATAAAGTAAAAGCACCTGTAAGGAATCACAATTTGATTTCCCCTACCCCACAAATGACATCAGGTATTCCTTGCTGGGTGCAAAACATGGTAACAGATTTAAAGATAGACCTTGAAGCCACTTTAGCAGCACAAATCAAGCCTCTAATTTCTAAAGTGGACAGGCTTACATCTTTAATACACTCTAAATGGCCACACAAAAAGCAGGGACAAGGGCCTGATCAGTTACAAGGGATTACAGAATTAGTCCCTAAATGTTTATCAAGTATCCCGCTCCCTATAGATGTATCAAACAAGGTTCAAGCTATCACAGTACCTGGGAACCCAGTTATATCTCTTGTGTCGCAAACAGGGAACAACTCCGTCCAATCTACAACTATCCCCATTTCGAAGGAGAGGGCTCCTGTTCTGACTAACCAACACCCAGTTGTTGATAATAATACCACCACCACCATTCAAGTAAAAGATGTTGCAGGGAAATCTAATCCATCCTCTGCATCTCTTTCTACGAACAAACCTGAAAGGCCTAAGTCAAAGCAGGCACGTTTTAGATCCATTAATTTACCACCAGAGGTTTCCCCTTTCGTTGTTGTGTTGACAGCAGTCCCCCCATTGAAGGAGGGAGTTAAAGAAACGTTCACCGAGCTTAGAAATAAATGTGCTCAATGGCTCCATCTACATAAACCCCTACCTAATAGCATGAACGGTGAAATCCTTACCGTGCGTAGAGGGGATTGGGTGGGCAGAAGCAAGAAAACAATAGTAGGGGACGTAATCACAGTTAATTTTAGGGATGTAGGGGCAGCAAGCTATATATGTAATGCACCCAATAGTGGTCCTGCGACTCAAATTAACCCACTTCCTCTGTCTTATTTTTTACCAATGTCTTCAAGGTCGAACCCTCCCTGTTCCACTTTTCAAAGTAACAGTGGACCTGGGTACCCTCCACAACAAGCTGCCAAACCTTGGCTACAACCACCCTATCCGCCTCCTTTTCTTCCACATTATGCTAATTTTCAGCAGCAGCTATCAAATGCTCCACCCTATCCCATGCATCAAGTTAAATCTCACTGGCAACATCCTTTTCATTTTCTACCACCCCCACCTCAGTCTGCTCACCAGTGGCAGCAATTCTTTCAGCCACCACAATTAGATAAACATCTGTGGCAACAAACAAGGCAGGACTTGCCCCACTCCCAAGATCCCCTGTTCTCACAATTCGCCCATCCAAATAGATATGCCGTGCTAGATGAGGTAGATTGACTCAGCCCTCCCGAAGCTCTGGATTTAAACATTTCTACGCCCTATCTTGATAAGGTGTGTTCTTTTTCTCCTGCCACGCCTTTAGCCGCACTTCCCGAATCTTTAACAGTGACATCCCTAACACCTCCCCCAACATCTCCCCTATATATAGGAAAAAGGGGTACAACTACTGTTAGCCCTAGCTTGAGCCCAGTTACCATCTTTCGGGAAGATGGTCCTGCTTTATTTCCATCAGCAATTCAGCCAGAGTCGTCTGTTATTGATGACTCTGGTAAACCAGCAGGACTCTCTCTTGTTTCCTGGAATATTGCTGGCCTTACCCGCAAATTAGGAACACCCTTCTGGACCAGCTTTTTAGGGGAGGGATTTGACCTAATTTTATTGCAGGAAACTTGGTGCCCGGACCCCATTAATATCGAAGGGTATGTATCCTACTGTCTTCGAGCAACCAAATCTAGCTCGGGCAGGGCTAAGGGGGGCCTTTTGTTGCTTTTATCAACCAAGCTGTGTGATTGTACGGTCAAATACAGTACAACCGTGGGGACACACAGTCAAGTTATAAGGGTGGAGTGTAGGAAGAATATTGATTTAGTCATTGTAAATTTCTACAACAACATTTTTGATGCTACTAGAGGGGACATTTTACTGCCTCTAGAAAGGGAAATTATCAAGGCCCTCGGTATCTCGAAAAGAAAGGCCGAGGTGGTTTGGGCCGGTGATTTTAACTTGCAGCCCTGCCATTTGTCGAACGGGAACATCTGTGGCTTCGGCGCAGCAACGAGTAGTCATTGGGGAGGCCTGGGGGCGAGGGAGGATTCTCCCCACTTCCAACACAGCAGTTATGGTTCCACATTAAATAATATGCTAGTCACGCTAGACATGACCCTGTTAAACTGCAACACTAACAATCGGGCAATAACATGCCCTACATTTACAGGCAGAGATGCAGGATCATTTATAGATCACATTTTGCTGTCTAGCAGTGGAGACTATACTGATTTGTATGTTAACGAAGAAAGTCTCAGTGACCATAACAGCCTTCGTGTTACTCTTTTGGGGCATGGTACCTCATTAGTTTCAGGTGGAAAATGTACAACCAACATAGTGCCTATTAGACCAAAGGGCCTAAGGGTCAAATGGACTGGTTTAAATTCTAAAGTCAAGCAGAAGGAGGTTCTTACTCAATGCAAGAATCAAATTAGCTACTGTTTGGATGATGATTGTGATTCTGGCTGCTTAATAGATTACTTTGTATCTATGAATAGTATTATCGATGGTATTTTCACTAAGACCCCGTCAGCCAATAGAGGTCCAAAGCAGGGGTGGTTTGATAAGACTTGTGTAGTCGCCCTCCGCGATTTAAAGAATGCTTTAGGCTCCAAACCACGTGTCAAGACGGACATACAATACTTTAGGGCTAGATATAAAACAGTAATTAACAAAAGGAAAAGGGTATTACAGACTGAGGCGTGGGATAAGTTGAAGGAGGCTGCTGAGACTAAAAATAGTAAACTGTATTGGGAAACAATTAATAGCCCGTTTCTCAATAAAGAAAATGTCCCAGAACTAACCTCTTATGTGGCATGTAGCGATTGGGTCAGTCACTTTTCCAAAATATTCAATCCAGAAGGGTCAATTTCTGAGTCACCATCACCAGATATAACCCCATGGTTGCCCCTCTCGATGGGTATAACACTAGAAGAATGCCATGAAGCAATTTCTTTAAGCAAAGGAGGCAAGGCCCCTGGCCCCGACGGGGTCCCGCTGGATCTATATAAAGATGAAACGGCTTTATGGGCTCCCATCTTGGTGAGGATTTTTAATTGTGCGGCTGAAAGTGAATTTCCATCTACTTGGGGCCAATCGACTATTATCCCTTTACATAAGAAAGGTGATAAATCAGAGGCCTCTAATTATCGTCCAATTTCACTATTAGACGCCTCTGTAAAGGTGATGAGTAGGATTTTGCTGAAGAGGCTGGAAGACTGGGCAACTGATTTTAACATCTTAACTAGAGTCCAATATGGCTTTCGGAAAGGCCTGGGCACATTGGATCAATGCGTAAATCTGGACCTTTTAATCAATAAATATACTGTGGCTAAAAAAGGCAACCTCTTTTTATGTTTTGCTGATTTGAGCAGCACTTTTGATTTGGTTAACCATAACATTCTCTGGGAGGTTTTGCTTGATGCAGGGGCCCCAAGGGAAATAGTTCATTTTTTAGCTAGACTCTACGAAAAACTTTCATGTAAAGTCCGCTATGGCACCCTTGGCGAATGTACCCCGTTCTTTAAAGTGTCCCGGGGCATACGCCAGGGATGTGTTTTGGCTCCGCTTTTATTTTCCCTTTTTATCAACGGTGTCGACCGTTCCTTGGCCGACATCCCAGCAGATGCCCCCCTGATTGGTGGTAAACCTGTTCCGCTGTTACTTTATGCGGATGACGCTGTTCTTTTATCTCGAACACAGATGGGCCTCCAGCGCCTAATTGATAATTTTATGCAGTTTATTCAAGTTAGGCGGCTACGTGTGAATAAAACCAAGACGTATGTAATGTCCTGTGGTCAGGCAGCTAAGCAGGTACAGCATACTTTTTTTCTAGATAAGGAAAAGTTGACTTCTGTTAAGTCCTTTTGTTATCTGGGAATAACATACAACAACAGTGGGTCCTGGAATGCGGAATTTGATGCTGTTAGAATAAAAATGCTACGGTCTACTAGTAGTATTTTTCGTTTTGCTTCTAAACTTGGCTCACGAAGTATTTTAGATATGATGAACATATACAATGTATGTTGTGTCTCCTCTGCTCTGTATGGGGCAGGGGTATGGGGACACTGCGAGGGTATTTCCCTGCTGAAGGAGGAAAATAAGTTTTTAAGGAGGTTGTTATGTGTTCCCTTTTCTGCCTCCATCCAGCTGATTCATGAAGAAGTCGGGATCGAGTACATTTCTGACTTAGCAGCAGTTCGGCCACTCTTATTGTGGCGTTCTATTTGGGCTAAGCAAGAGACTCGATTCACTCAGGATATTATCCTTGATTGTATAGGTTTGGACCACTCTGCACGTATATTGTGGTTAAGATACATTCACCGCTGGTATCTCCTTCTTTTTAACATTGATGTGTTCCGTGAGCCTGAAAATGTTGTTTCTATTTCAAAAAAAGAAATCAAGACAACGTTTCTAAACTTCCGTAAGGCTGAGCGAGATAAAATTGTTGGCAAACTTGTCACTGTGAAATTCTATAAAGATTTAAATCTAATTTCGGGACTCCAACCCTATCTTGTATATGTGACTCGTCCCTCCCATCAGTATGTTTTAACACGGGTCAGATTGGGTATTGTTCACCACTTGGTTGCTTTTCCAAACACAAAAACCAGTTCAGACATACCCTGTCCGTGCGACAGCATCTCTCGGCAGAGTAGTTGCCATTTCTTACTTTTTTGTAAATTCTTTCAGTTTCTTAGGTTAAAATACCTTAAGCCAATTTTTATCAAATATAATATTCGTACTACACAAACAGCATTGATATTTTTATCCTCATTAGAGAACGAGGAGATTTGTTTTTTTTTGGCTACTTTTATTTTAAAATGTACAGCTGCCAGGAAAAGTATTGTACTATAATAATGTTTTTACTTACCTGTCTGTATTTATGTTATACAGCTGCCAGGAATTGTTTCATGATGCTATTACCGTTAACAATCCTGTCTGTATATATATGCCTTCAATTTTAAATTATATCAATTTCTGTAATTAAGGTATTTTTTATATATTTGTAGACGTCCACAGTATTGTATGATTATTCAGTAATTTTAATGTACAGCTCCCAGGAAAGGCCTATTGAGTAACTCCTACTGATCCCCAGTTTGTTTATGTAAGAATGTTTTGTATTTTATAATAATATGCCGACCCAAAGAGACATGATCACTTACCACTTGCTGCACTTTAGCCTTTTTTTCGCCTCTCTAGGAGAGTTTATATGGTGATTTTTAATATTTTAATTATGTACTTTTTGCTTGTATGATTTGTATGTACAAATCGAATAAAAGCTTTTTGAAATTGATTACCGCATGTCCAGAGACAGCGCATGTGCACTGCCTTAGCTCGACCTAAAATGTTAGTGTAGGAAGGGAGCATGCTTGCCAGGAAGAGCTTGCCTGCATTCAAGAGCCCTACTCCTGGATCTGGTAAAGGGGAATGAGGGCTTTAAGGCGCTACATATGTACCTCTAAGCTCCTTAGGAGTCCTCGAGCTTGAATGTGAGCAAGGTTGGCAGCACACAAACCAGTAGAACATCAGTGAATTTGCTCAATCTTGTTAATAGCTTGAAGAAAATGACTATCTTTCCGCTTTACAGTTTGAAATGAGCAACAGCAGAGATGTTCAGTAAGCGTTGAGGGACGCTCTAACATTTATGTAAACAAATTTCATACAATTGGGCCATGACCCACTGACAATTGAGGCTGGTACTTTTATTGCAAGGGGTTCTCCATTTTTATTATTTTACCTATTGTACTTCAACACTTTAGTTCATTGAATTAAAATTGCATTTATATAATGCTTACTGCCTCTGACGAGGCATCATGTATATCACTGGTGCATTTCTAAATTTTAGCCACCTATTAATTAGTGCAATAGATGCCAATGTTTCCTTTTTCCACTTTAAAGAATGATTCACATTGCTTTCTTCCTCTCTATGAGGATCCTACTTGTACGTTCATTATGTAGTACTAGGTTCCATCATTCCCCCATTGTGGGGTTTCCCCACCAGCTATTTTCACATTGGAATTTCACAAGCCATTTTAATTAAGCAAACCAATAATTATTGTGTATAATCTGTCAAGCACTTATTATATTACATGCTGTTATATATGGTTTTTGCCACATATGAGTTACATCTAAAATGTTGTCCACTTTGACATTACAGTCCTGATTCACAGAAATAACTCAAGACAAAATCCTAAACTTGCTACTTTTGGTATTCACAGAAGGCATTTAGTAGTACTAAAGTTAGGATTTTGTCTTAAGTTTGACTTAAGACAAACTTAAGACAGACTTAAGACAGACTTAAGTTAGGATTTTGTCTTAAGTTTGTCTTAAGCCTGCCTTAAGTCTGTCTTAAGTCTGCCTTAAGTTTGTCTTTAGTTTGACTTAAGTCACACTTAAGACAAAATCCTAACTTTACTACTACTAAATGCCTTCTGTGAATACCAAAAGTAGTAAGATTAGGATTTTGTCTTAAATTAGTTCTGTGAATCGGGCCCTAGATTCTCTTGGAGTCGCTGCATTCTCCAAGTTCAAAGGTCAAGCCCATCAGGCTGGGGCAGGGTTTATTTCCTCAGAGAGGTTATTTGGAAGACATCTTTCCAAGAATGCTTTGCAGTGGGTCCTTCCTAAATGCATTTAGCCAGTTATACTTACAAGGTGCTAGCTGTGGAGTGCAATATTGTGTATTCCCTACAGACAGCAAAGGAAACAAAGAGCAAAAAAAGAATGGGGCTGACCTTGTTGCCGCAGTGGACATCATTCATCCTCCACCTTACGATATACATTCTTACGCATAAACAAATGTTCTCCTAAGGGAACCATAATGACTAGTTCAACACTTGTGATTTCAAACCATTTACCATGAGCACAGTTTTCAATGTTTTCGAACTTGTTCTCAAACTTCTTGTTGGACTTGGCTCTTTTTGCAGGGTCATCCCTGAACTTTTTGCCTTCCTCCTGGTATTTGTTCTGACCTGCTGTTGGTGGTTTTAGGACTCTGGGCACTTTATCACTGCTGTCCAGTGTAAAGTGCATGTGCTCTCTGTGGTAACTGTGGAACACCTGGTTTTCTTACCTATCAGTACCCAGTAAAATGGTATCTCATATACCCGGGGTCAGTAAATGAAATGCTACTGGTGGGCTTGCAGCGCTGCTTGCGCCACCAACCAAAGTAGCCTTGCAAACCTATCTCAGGCCTCTGCCATTGCAGGGCCTCCGCTTGCAGTTTACTGCTGCTGTGACGTGGCACATAAAGTGGGTGCCACGTCTGTGACTCCCCTTTTACTACATGTCAGTCACCCCTAAGGTAGGCCCGAGCTAGCTCTATGGGCAGGGTGCATCGTAGGTAAAGGGTAGGACATGGGCCTTAAATGTATGGCATGTCCTATTAGTGACAAACAGCCTTTTTGGTTTCTCACTGCTGTGAGGCTGCCTTCCCATAGGAATGCATTAGGGATTCCCTGATACGTTTTTCAGTGGTAATTCCTGATATGAAAGGGGCAGTGTGGTAAGGTTTGGTATGTTTTGAACATTGGTAATAAATGCTGCGAAATGGTGTGCGCAGATTTATTATCACTATTTTAGAAATTCCACTTTTAGAAATGGGCCTTTCTGTGTGCTATGTGCCTTTGTGCCTGCCTGATGTGTATTGCATGTCTGGCTCTGAAGTGACAGGGACTAGGGCAGTGCTGTGGCTCCAGAGGGGCTGAGTGAATCAGCGCTAGGCTGAATAGGCTGATCTGCATTTAGAGTAGTGGGAGGAGTAGACCCTGACCCTGAATAGGTCTGTGCCTGCCCTGTACAATTCTGGCTCCACCCCCATCTGGTGTGTCTGGGGCCAGGGGATACAAAAGGGGATGATGGATGGAGCGTTTGAGCAAATCAAACACTCACCCCAGTCAACTGATCTGGGTTTAATCCATCACCATTTTTTAGCCCACTCAGCCACCCCAGTTCAGACATGGCCATATGCAAATCAGTCTGACCCTGTGCCTCATGGGAACAGTCCAGCCCGAACTGCCAAGCCATGTCTTCCCTGGACCGGAAACAAGCATCTTGGAACTGGTTTCAGATTCATAATCCTCATCAGCCAGGCTATCTTGAATCCAGTGGCCAAGTGAGCAAGGGATTCACGTCTGAGCAAACCCTGTCTGGGGCCAGGACCTGCAATGTCAAAGGGGACTGTTGTGCACTGTAAATAAAATACTGAGTGCCCCTCAGAACTGGATTTGACTGGATCCCCAAGCCCTGTGCCAGGGCAGAACAAAGACATGGCTAGTATAAATATTGGGGCTGTGACCCCATGAAGTGTGCTGCTTGGTGCTTACTTGCGGCCGGCAGGCTGCCGGTCTGCCAAGAGGAACCACTGTCTTTGAGCCCCAGTGTGCTGGCCAGCCTGTGCACTCCTTAGAGGGAAGTGCTACCTGATCCCTGCTGGTGCCTGCAGGTGCGAGCATCTGGCGAGCGCTGCTAGTGCTGCCTGTTTTCATGGCCCTGCCAGAGAGAGCGTGTGGCTGGCTCCCCTCGTGGAGAAGACGCAGGGTGGAGGGCTGAAATTAGCCCCGGAGCCCGAGGTGTAGGCTCATCAACTGAGGAGCCGTGGGCGGGAGCCTACCCCACATTGTGGATGTCAAGAGGAAGTGCGGTGTCCCTACATCTGAAGTGGGCCATGGACGCCCGCAGGCTGCTGTCCCTGAAGCTCGAGACAGGGGCTACGGCCGCAATGCAAAACCAGAAATAAGGCACTTGTTGCCTGGCCAGGGGCGAGGCTGACTCGTGGTGAAGCCTATCGCGAATGTGGCCTCTGGATGTCAGGCAAGCTCATGCCTGGAGGAGGGCAGGGCTTCCGTGTGCTGGTTAGAGGCCCGCAAGTTGGGTAACCAAGTAGACGAGATCAGCGGAGACTTTGCTCCGGGCAGGACGATCTCCGCATTGCAAAAGTGATGAGCCAGAGCCTCGCGGGCTCCTTTCTGCCGCTCTCTGCCTATATCCTAGTGAATGGCTTGATGGAGAGGCAGTCTCCTGAGAGCGGAGCTGGCGGGAGGCCAGAGCCCTCCTGGCTCCCGTGTGTTCCAGCCGAAAGCTGCGAGCAGTACCGCTCAGGTCCCAAGGAATGGTGAGTGGGGCTGAGCTTCCTGAGAACTAGCTCCGGTCACCATGAGGGTAGGAGCGTTATACCATATTGGGCCAGGGCAGAGGCGGGGGAGCCAGGTGGTGGCTTCTCTCCCCCCGACGAGCAAGGCCACTCTAAGTCAACCTTGTGTTGCTCTGAGTTTGGGGGCCAGAGTTGGTGTTCCCAGCTGCACTGCAAGGCTGTGGGCAGCTGCAACAACAGGGCATTTCTTTTTGGCCTAAGAGAACCACGGGTGAGTTTCACCCTCACCCCCATTAGATCCCTAACTTTTGTGGACATAGGGAATTGCGGTGAAGCCCAAGCTGGACCCCCGAGGATAAGGCCAGTGGGCCTGGGCGATCACCTTGTGTTACAGTGGGGCGTAAGGCCCCAGGAGATGTGTCCACCTGACAAGTGTTACTGTGGTGCACAGCTAATTTAGGCTGCATGCCTACTGTGATGATGCATAATGTGTTTATGCCCAGTGTTTATGCATAATGTGTTTAGGCTGAGCACAGTATTTTACCAGCAGCTACTGGTTGTTTTATCTTTTTCTTACCAGGCCTGATGCTTCTGACAGCGGCCCGATTGGCCCTGTCCTTTATATAAGTCCCCTGTAAAGTGATGCCTAAGTGCCAGGTGGCACAGTGTACATATGTGATTGCATTCTAATGTGTTAATGAGTAATACAAAGGCTATTTGATTTAAATAACTTTGTGTGGCGTTTCTTTTGTGGTGTGCCTAGTGTGTTGCTGCTGTGTGTGATGCGAAAACGCTTTAGGCATTGCCTCTGGGATATGCCTGACTGCTTCCGCCGAGCTACCAAGGGGGTGAGCAGGGGTTATCTTCAGCTTGTAACTCCCTTGCCCTGACTAGAGTGGTGTTTTCAGCCTGGCTTAGGCGCATGCCCTAGGCAACCAGAAATCCCATTTCTAACACTTCTAAAGAAACACACACACAAAAAATAAATAGGTATCCCACCTTCCCCAATCCTCTGGACTTAATTGGATACACATGGCGAACCCGAAAATTATACGTTGTCACTATTAAAGCCTGAGCTGATGGAAACAAAGGCATCATCCCTCTTGAGACCATAGGGTGGGAAGCCCACTAGAAGGTCTCGGCACTAAGAACACAACAAAGTGGTACCCGAGAGGAGGACCAATCTGCAGTTGGAAGATCCCTCGGGGCCAATCAAACTCCTGCCAAAAAGCAAAGGTGCAAATGGGCAAATGGCAGGGATGTTACTGCTACACCAGCTTTCGTCACTTATCGGGACAATTATGAAAAGTGCAGTGATCTGTAAGACTGCTGTTTATCATCCGATTCCTGCAGCTACAACATGCCCATTGAAATCTGTCTGTCTCCACGTATAGCTTGAACTTTGCAAAAGCATTCAATGCTTTAATTTCCTTTGAGCAGTTTCCTTTTTTTCTAAATATTTGAAGTTGTATATACTGCGAGCAGGCCCAGTGGGTGGATGGGCACTTTACCTGTCATCAAGTTACAAGAGCAACAGTGCAAATCGTAAAAATAGAAAAGAATATACAATTCAGGGCATTTTGTTTCCTTATATGCAGATTAAGTTGAGAAAACAGGCAGATAAAGGATAATCAAAGTAAACATATTTGTCACATGGGAAGGATGTTTCAACATTTCACACAAAGTTATATATCAGCAGCATAAAAGTGGAGAGAGTATCAAAGCATTGCTATATTTCCTTGTGAGATGAAAAGAGAAAGGTCACAACTTTGCCGTCCCTCTCTCCTTTGTTTCTTGCAAGGACTCACACAGTGGGCATTGCAATGGCATTGCAATTTACAATGTTCATTGTGCATTGCAATGCCAAATCTGTGCATTGGGAATTGAGACTGCTTTTACGTGGGCTTTGAAAGTGCAAAGCCTTTTAGTGCATCAGGGTGGCTTTACGATCAATGGTTATACGTTTTTTATATGTATTTATTAGCTTTCTTCGACGTTTAAAAAGCAATCATAGAAGCACATAAACATTAAAAGAGCATTATTAAAAAATACAACTATAACTATCAATTTATCAGTAACATCAGTCGATAATTTGAAATTTGCTAGGGAATTCAGGGGGATATTTGCAAGAACCTCGATAAATTATTCCCGTTTTAGCGGCAGGAAACTGACGCTAAAACGGCGATAATGGGCTTGCTACTATGCGTTATAGAATTCTAATAGAAGCCCAGGTTAGATGTGCAGGGCATCTAACCTGGGCTTCTATTGGAATTCTGTAACACATATTAGCAAGCCCATTATCGCCTTTTTAGCGGCAGTTTTCTGCCGCTAAAACTGCGATAATTTTAACAAGGTTCTTGCTAATATGCCCCTCAGTCCTTCTGTTGATCTCTGTTACATACAGCACTTTTCAAGAAACATCCCACAGAACAGCATACAAGGGGCATATTATCAAGGGCCTAGCGCCACTTTAGTGCCACTTTTTTGTTGCTAAAGCGGTGATAATTTTATCGCCCCAATTAGCAAGCTGCAGCTAACGGTCCTTAGCGCGAATATTTTGGCAATAGCAGGCTGTTTTTTTAATCTTAAAGCATGTTAGCGATATTTATCACTAATAACATGCAAAGTAGGCATTCCCGTGCAAAAAGGCACGCAAATACCACTACTTCATATTATCAAGGGGCTCCTTGAAAGTCTGAAGAGCCAAAAAACTGGCTCTAACTGCAGTTAGAGCCGGTTACTTAAGACCAGAAAATAGCTGGTCTTAAAAATGGTGATAAAACTTTGGCCCATACCTCTGCAGGTTTTGGCACTGGCCAGCGCTGCAAGCAATGTTGCATCGCTCCCCCTGCGACAAAACTAAGGTGCAGGAACGCACACAATCAATAAGATAGTGCGCATTCCTGTGCCACAGTCATGAAAAGTGTTGCTGCACTGCGACAAGACAGCATTGCAATACTTCTCACTACGTCCTTCTTGCGACAGCATGGATACACTGTAATCACTGGACAGCACTCCATGGCGCAAGTAATGAAAGATACATCAGGAATCCTGACGTATCTGCCTGCACTAAAGTCACGCATTGCTGCAGTCGTGTCACAACCATGACGCAACTCTAGCAATGCATGGGGCCAGCCTATCCCTGTAGCACTGCCTCACCCTCATGCCTGCCATCAGGCAGGCGGAAGGTACTGACACAGTGCTGTTCATGAGGGGTGCCCACATGTCGGCGCTGTTGGAGATACATCGGTGGTGGTTGCCCACTGCGGTGTCATCGTTTGTAAGCATTGGTGGAGTGTTGGTGCGGAGGGAGTTGACAAGATGTTCTTCGCTGGCCTTGATCCATCTGCAAGGGGTTGTGATGATGGAGGTGGCGTCCGGTGGGCAAGGTGAAGACGTGATCTTACCAATGATGGTCGGTCCAGGAGAGTCCGGTGTTGTGGCTGTAGTTGAAGTACACGCTGGTGGAGGTGACGTGCTCAACCATGTGTCCTGCGATGTGGCCTGTGAGGTGACTTGCTGCTTGCGTCTGATGTCGGTAACCCTCCCTAGGAAGGGGTGGTGCTCTGGTCACTGGGGTTGTCCAGGTGGAACTTGAGTTCACCGAGTTGGATGTCGTCGGTGGATGGGAAACCCTGGGGTGCAATGAGGTCTATAATGGTATTTGAGAATGGGGAGCCATGGCCCGGGGGCCTCCACATGAGGGTGCCGCAGAGGATCTTCCTGGGCTTGTTCCAGATCTGGGATTTGACGTGGTCCATGGTCACCCTTGGCACATTAGAGTGCATTGTCAGCCGGAGTGTGCCTATGTAGGTGACAGCAATGCCTCCTCCTTGACGGTCGGGGTGCTCCTTGCGGGTGATACTGCAGCCGTCAGTGATGGCAAAGGCGATGCCCAGCATGGAACAAAGGTTGGTCCTGGCAGGCAAGGTGGCATCCAGGGTTGATGGTGAGGAGGGCACTGGCATCGTAGCGGTGGAGTGTCCAAGAGGAATGCTCCATGGTGCTGAGCGAGGTCCAGGGGCAGAAGGACGGAAACGGCGTAGCCTATGGGTTGCCTTTGGCACATGAGAAGACCATTACAATACAGGCAGTACATCGTTTACAACGCAACTCCGGCAACTTGGGTGCCTTAACATCACATTTGATCACAATGCATTGTGAGGTCAGTAATGGGGTAATTTAAAGTTTCTAAGGTGTGTAAGGGTTTTGGGGTAAAATTTAAAAAGAAGGTGCGCCTAAGCCAAGCCCGTCTGCGTCTGTCCGTGACCTGACCGTTACCAGCGCCAGGAACCCTGGATCTCGAGCCAGCCACTGCTACAGCTCAGCCACCCTTCACAGACTCAACCACGGAAAACTCAGAGACTGACAACAGGCCTCGCCAAACATGACCCTTGGCCAGTTCTACACTGGCCCCAGACCTTAACCACCACCCCGGCCTCCAACACATCTGACGCCAGTATCGCAGCCAGAGAACTCCACACATGGATCTCCAACTGCACATGCAAGCTCGCCCGCTATGCAAGTCCGACAAACAGTGCCCAGGTAACCCACCTGGTTCACCACCCATCTCCAAGAAGCAAGATGCACCTGCAGATGCCTGGCGAAGAACTGGAGAAACACCAAGACACCCAAAATCTACTCCACCTACAAGGACACCATGACGGACTACCACAACCAAATCCTCAACAACTCCACCAACTACAAGCAACTCTGCAAGGTCATTCATGAATTCACCAACCCACGCAGCAAAGCCACAGACATCCACCTGCCCCAAGACCTCTGCGATAAGCGTGGAACCTACTTCCACCTCAAGATAAAAAAACTCTACCACAACTTCACCGACCATCCACCAGATGCCACAGCCGGCCCCCACCCGACACACCAGCCAGCCCACCATCTCCACCTGGACGCTGGCCACAACCAAATACACTGCTTTGACAATGAAAGGCATCCACTCGGGGCCCCCACCGACCCCTGCCCTCCTCACATCCACCACAGCACCAAGATCGCTCTACTCACCGTCACAGATGACATCGGCACCCTCCTGGACCAAGGCCATTCCACAGCCCTCATCCTACTCAACCTTTCAGCGGCCTTTTGACACCGTCTCCCACCACTCACTAGTCGCCAGACTACACAACGCCCGCATACAAGGAACTGCCCTAGATTGGATCCGATCATTCCTCACTGGAAGAAGCCAAAGGATCAGACTGCCACTCTTTCTCTCCAATCCCACGGAAATCACCTGCGGAGTCCCACAGGGGTCATCTCTGAGCCCGACCCTCTTCAACATCTACATGGCCCCCTCGCCGCCATCGTCCGACAATACGGCCTCAACATTGGTGCACAGTCAAAATATCGACTACAAAATATCGACTGGACACAATATCGAGTTTTAAATATCGAATGGACAAAATATCGACAGGACAGAATATAGACATCAAAAATATTGTTATTAAGGTAAGTAATGTAATATCGATTGTTAAAAATATAGACATTTAAAATATCGAAGTATATAATATAGTTTAATAAAATTATCGAATTTTTGATAATATTGAATTTTTTATAGTGGTATTTATGTTATTATGTGTGTTAAAAGTGTGTATTTATGTTATAAATAATTTTAATTAATGACATTTTTATTTGTAAATTTTTGCGTAATTTAATTCTGTAGCGGGTTGTGGGTTTATAGGGGAATAGGGTGGGAAGTAATTTAATTATCATTAATTAAATATGTAAATTAATTTATTGTTATTCATTTTTAATTATTTGTTAATAAATTTATATTTGGTAATTAATTAACTTTTAATTGGCAATTCATTTTAATTAATTGATTAATTGCTAATTATGTTAATTGTACTAATTTATTTTCTGTAGCGGGTTGTGGGTTTATAGGGGAATAGGGTGGGAAGTAATTTAATTATAATTAATTAAATATGTAATTTTTTTTATTGTTATTGATTTTTAATTAGTTGTTAATTAATTTATATTTGGTAATTAATTAACTTTTAATGTGCAATTAATTTTAATTAATTGATTAATTGCTAATTATGTTATTTTTACTAATTTATTTTCTGTAGCGGGTTGTGGGTTTATAGGGGAATAGGGTGGAAAGTAATTTAATTTTAATTAATTAAATATGTGAATTTATTTATTGTTATTCATTTTTAAATATTTGTTAATTAATTTATATTTGGTAATTAATTAACTTTTAATTGGCAATTATTTTTAATTAATTGATTAATTGCTAATTATGTTAGTTTTACTAATTTATTTTCTGTAGCGGGTTGTGGGTTTATAGGGGAATTGGGTGGCAAGTAATTTATTTATAATTAATTAAATATGCTAACATATTTATTGGTATTGTTTTTGAATTAATTGTTAATTCATATTTATGGCTAAATAATTAAATTAGAATTGCTAATTAATTTTATTTAATTGAATATTTGCTAATTATGTAAATTTAATAACATTTTTTAATTGTATTTCATTAGAATTTATTGTAAATTATTTTTTAAATGTGAAATTATTAATTGTTAATTTGTAATTAATTTGTATTAATAGTGAAATAATTGTAATAATTAATTTTAATTTGTAATTTTAATTGATTAATTATTATATTATATTAAAAACGTAATTACTTTTACATAATTTTTGATAGATATTAATTTATATGTATTGACATAATATATGAAGTATTTAATTTCCCTACGCTTTCCATACTGTTGCACCCACTGGAGTGGGAATAGTAATTTTTACCCCTACGCTATCCAACACTTTCCCTACTGTTGCACTCACTGGAGTGGGAATAGTAATTTAAACCCCTACGCTATCCAATGCTTTCCCTACTGTTGCACTCTTTGGAGTGGGAATAGTAATTTTTACCTCTACGCTATCCAACGCTTTCCCTACTGTTGCACTCTTTGGAGTGGGAATAGTCATTTTAAACCCTATGCTATCCAACGCTTTCCCTACTGTTGCACTCACTGGAGTGGGAATAGTATTTTTTAGCCCTACGCTATCCAACACTTTCCTTACTGTTGCACCCACTGGAGTGGGAATAGTAATTTTTACCCCTACGCTATCCAACACTTTCCCTACTGTTGCACTCACTGGACTGGGAATAGTAAGTTTAACCCCTACGCTATCCAACGCTTTCCCTACTGTTGCACCCACTGGAGTGGGAATAGTAATTTTTACCTCTACGCTATCCAACGCTTTCTCTACTGTTGCACTCTTTGGAGTGAGAATAGTAATTTAAACCCCTACGCTATCCAACGCTTTCCTTACTGTTGCACTCTTTGTAGTGGGAATAGTAATTTTTACCCCTACGCTATCCAAGGCTTTCCCTACTGTTGCACCCACTGGAGTGGGAATAGTATTTTTTTACCCCTACGCTATCCAACACTTTCCTTACTGTTGCACCCACTGGAGTGGGAATAGTAATTTTTACCCCTACGCTATACAACACTTTCCTCACTGTTGCACCCACTGGAGTGGGAATAGTAATTTTTACCCCTACGCTATCCAACGCTTTCCCTACAGTTGCACTCTGTGGATTGGGAATAGTATTTTTTAGACTTATGCTATCGTATGGTAATAATATTGGATATTATTTAATTATATTATGTTAATATATATATGTTTTAACAAATATGATTGTAAATAATTTTTTTTATAAATTTCATTAATTATTTAATTATTATAAGTTAATTTAAGTATTTTTAAGTATATTTTAGTAATTCATTTTTAATTTTAATTTAATTTAACACTGTTTATTATAAAGTCGATATTTTTTAAAACTATATTTTTGTAAACGATATTTTGTACTCGATATTTTTGTACTTACCTGTTTGCAGATACAAACTCGATATTTTGCCTGTAGATATTTTTTCCTCGATATTTTTGCAAGTCGATATTCTGGCAGTCGATATTATTTCAGTGATCCCTCAACATCGTATCCTACGCTGATGACATCCAGCTCACCCTGTCCCTCGTCAAAGACCCCACCATGCCAGAATCAACTTCCAGAATGAAATGCATGATGTTGAAGTCTGGATGACCAACAGCTGCCTGTAGCTCAACGCAAAGAAGACGGTTGTCCTTGTCTTTGGAACCACCCATTAAGCATGGGACAACTGGTGTCTGCTGTCCTCGGAAGCCCACCAACCCCCTCGGACCACGCCAAAATCCTCGGCATCATACTCTACTCATACCGCACCACGAACCGACAGATCTACACTGTACCCTCCAGCTGCTTCAACACCCTCCGCTTCCTCCGCAAGACCTTCAAATCGAGCCCCCCGGAGTCAAGGAAGACAGTCACCCACACACTCATCACCAGCAGACTGGACTAATGAAACGCATACTACGCTGGCATTTATAAGTCCCTACTCCACAAAGTCCGGACATTACAGGACACCGCCACCAGACTCATCTTCGGCATCCCCCAGCATTGAACACATCAGCCAACACCTACGTAGACTCCACTGGCTCACCGTGGAGAAAAGAGTCACCTTCAAAATCCTCACTCACGCCGACAAAGGCCAACAGAACAATGGATCCAAATACCTCAATGACAGAATCAACTTCCACGTACCCAAAAGAGACATCCGATCTTCCAAACTCGCACTGGCAAAAACCCTGTGCATCCACAGAGCCAGAGCAGGTGGCAGATCCTACTCCCACATGGCATCCCACACCTGGAACGAGCTGCCAGCAGACATCAGATGTGCCCCCTCTATGAACACCTTCAGGAAGACCCTCAAGACCTGGCTCTTCGGCTAACAGGTCTGTGCCCCCCTACACCGCCTTGATACCCTCATGGGTGAGTAACACGCTTACAATTCCCCTGATTGATTCATTGATTGAGTTCTCATCATATGGTGATTGTTCCTCTTCTGCACTGCTTGAGGCGGTGGGGCAACGCTCTTCCACCATAGCGGAAGAGCCTCCACTGGGGGTGTGTCATCTACGTGTGTTAGGTATGAGCGACTCACTCCCCGGCCCTCTTGCGCTATGCGTCCCCCCTTCTCGTTACCTAGACATTGACACTGGCATGCAATCCACTGCACTCTCTCCAAATCTGTGACTCAGACAGCAGGAGCCTCAGCCAGGTCTGATTTCACTCAGCTGGGTACAGCAGTCGCCGCCTAATACGTTGGTGGACCTCCCGATGCAGTTGATGCAGCAGGGTCCCCTTGGCCGTGAAGGCGCAGTGCTCATGCCTCTCTTGTTCACTGTTGCACAGGGGCCTCAGCCTCCACAGCATATGGACAGCCCAACATCATCTGGCCTGTGATGCAGAGAGACGGCGCACACTGTTGGTAACCCCCTCCATGCACCCCGGTGTAATGGTGGATTGTAGTATGCGATGAAGACCTCACTACGTCGGTGTGCAGGAGCGCCTCTACCATTAACTGCATTAACACAGGTCAGCTATGTGGCTCCTTGCGACGTGCCAGACTTCACCACCAGGTACTGGCGATCATCGTGCATCAATGTCTCCCGCCAAGGCTCATCGACTCCACAGCTCCTTCACGTCCCTCTCCAGGCTCCAGACGCAGGTCCAGCGAGGCATCCAGGCTCAAGACGCAGGTCCAGCGAGGCATCCAGGCTCCAGACGCAGGTCCAGCGGGGCATCCAGGCTCCAGGCGCAGGTCCAGGGAGGCATCCAGGCTCAAGACAGAGGTCCAGCGGGGCATCCAGACTCCAGGTGCAGGACCAGGGAGGCATCCAGGCTCCAGAGGCAGGTCCAGGGAGGCATCCAGGCTCCAGACGCAGGTCCAGCGAGGCATCCAGGCTCTCATACTGGTCATCCTGGATGTTGGGTGGCTTGAGGGGGTTGTTGATGTGTGCTGCACTTGGCCCTGGCTGCTCCAATCTGCATTAAACTTTATTTTGGGGCATCTTTTCTATGGGAGGTGGACTGTTAGGCTATTTTTTAAGTTAGAGGGAAAAATCACTCATGTTGGGCTGCCTAACGTGCATTTTTTTATCGCTAAACGGCTTATCACCACTTTTTTAACGTTAGTGTGAGGATTTTTATCGCCGTCCCACTAATTTTATCGCTGGTCATTTCAGCCGGTAAGAGAAACTATCGCCTGTTAGCGGCCTGTTGTTAATACGCTGCTAACACGACGATCATTTCCCACGGTAGACACCGATGAAAAAAGTCACGCTAATGGCGGTTAGCGATATTTATCGCCACTTCTTGATAATATCCCCCAAGTTGATTTGGCAACTTACGTAAAAATTAGAGAGCTGGTTTCTATTGATAAAATCCATACAGCTTAAAAATTGATATTAAAAACTTTTTCGAAAAGGATTCATAAATTTACAAAAAAGGATACATGGGCCATGGTATTGACAGATATTTCATTACAGGGGCAAATCAAGACAGATGCAGTATCATATTGGTCAAGGGGGTAACGCAGCTGGCTTCTTATGGACCACAGCCAGAAGCAACCTTTTCCAGAGGTTACTAAACCAAGTCAATCAATCAATTAATCAATCAATCAAATAACACTTTATTCGACTAGAGACCACAAAAGCAAGCGAAAAAGGATGCAAAAATTGTACAAAAATAAAAAGTATTGCAATCCATTTCTAAACCAAGTTAAATATGGTTCTATGCGCTTGAGTGTATGAACAATAGCATAGCCCCATAACATAGGTTTCCCCATTCACTTCACTTCTCTGGCTACATTAGAAAAGTATAATTTTTTCAGCATACGAATATGAGCCTTCTTTAATAAATGAGGAGATGTATAAAGCCAGGTCTGATCTACCAATGCCCCAGAAGTGTTCTTAATATATATGAGCCACGGGATCAAATGGCCCCTACCGCATAACATGCAGTCTCGTGTGATTTCTTGGTTGAATGCTACATGTCTGATACCCTATATTGATATCCAAATTACCAATGGTGCTATCTTGATTTGATTTTCCACATAAGTTGCACCTAATACCTTACATGTTCAGAAATGAGGAGTGGAAGGTGGTAGGCCTAAAAGGGTCCTGCAGAAATGGCTAGCCTCTGCTTGCAGATTAGTGGCATCACAATATCCCCAGTTGACAGCCCCATAAATCAAAACAGGAAGACATTTGTGTTCATAGATTTCCAAAAGGGACTTAATTGGTTTAATTTTCCACGCTGTTAAAGTCAAATAGCAGTTAAAATGCATACATCTAATGGAGAAACAGGGCAACCATGTACTATGGGAATCACATTCCACCCTAAATACAGGTAATCGTTAACCATCTCAATTGGCTCTCCCTGGATGCATATAGGAACTGATTTCCTTAGTTTCCAACCGCACCCCATATACTTGGTTTTCAAGATATCATCCTTTCAGTCCATGTTGTCTATAAATAGCAGAAAACCTTCAATTATACCTCTCGGTCTATTGGGAATGTGTAAAAGTAAGACTGCATCGTCAGCGTACAATAGGGCTCAGAGAGAGGTTGAAATAATCTGGGGCTCATCCTTCCTGGAGGAAATCAAACAAGCGCTTAGGCCATTAATGTTCCACAGAAACAGTATCAGCACCAGGACATACTCTTGGCATACACCTTGTTTCTGAAAAAAGAATTTTGAGCATTCTGCCCTGACCTAAACCTAACTGAGGTAGGGAACCCACTGTGCAGTGCCTTTAGGAAATCAACCAGATCTTTGGCTAAACCTACCTCAGTCAGAATGTTTCCTTGGGTGACCCCATGAAAAGCGCTACTGCAGTCCACGAAGAGAGATATAGAGACCCAATTGTTGCCAAAGTATAATTGCTAATGATCATATGTAAGCTAAGGCACTGTTGCTGAGTACCCAGAATTTCCCTAAAACCATATTGCGCCCAAGTTTCTGATCTACTGAGGACAAAGCACCCAACAATTTTAACTGTTCAGTCCAACAGCGAATTCGGCCCTTAACACCGAGGATCTTGCCTACTGCCCTTTTAAAAAATGTGTACAATCAGAGTCAAATGCCAAGAGCTGGGCACCTTGGTAAGGACAGGACAATGAGAACAATTAATAATTATGGGTGCCCAAAACTCAATATCTTCTATGTAGAGGTTCATGGGACCCCATCTTGACCCCACGGCCTTCCACAGAGGGCTGGAGTTGGTTGCCACAGAAAATATCATGTAGCTCAAATCTGATGTCTAAGGGGAAAGTTGGATGAACTACTTGCACATTATCTTCCCCTTCCTTGGTAAAATAATGAATGTTTGACCCATACATCTGCGTTTATATTTGTCTCAAAGTCTTTTGTAGGACTAACACACAAGTTATTAGTCTTATACTTCACCCATCTGATCTCCAGGAGTTTGATTACACCAACTTCCCCATCAGTGCTAAGGCTATTTGCTCCAGTTTTTGCATTAAGTCATTTGCATGAAACCACCGAAACATGTAATAGCAGATGAAGCCACTCCTTGTGTTAGTAGTAATTTGAAGCATGCACTGCTGTTTGAGCTGCAGACAGTGCATTTCTGATTAGGTTGGAAGTAATGGTGCCCTATTCATGTCAAATAACCCTGAACAACCTCTGTGGGGGAATTCTCACACAGGGTCCTGACTCATGTTTGTCTTCCATTGTATTCTTGAGCCTAGAGATTCTTCTCAAAATCTGCTCACTCACAGTTATTTGCCTTCCTTGAAGAGAGAGGAAGTGTTTTAAAATAAAGAATAATAAATTGGCGGAGAGTGAGAGTTTGCCATTCTAAGAGAAAAAAATATAGTGTCCTTTATGCCACTGCCATAACGTCCCAGGATATAGGCTATACTTAGAGAGGGTGCTTAGAACCAGTCATGTATCTGCTCAGGGTTCTCATTTGTAGCGGGGACAAACCAACCTGGCTGCAATCTGCTTAAGAACACCAGGAATCTTGTAGAGGAAGTATTCCACCATAAACCTGAAATACTTTTAAACAATGTGCCCTGGAGGGTGGACCGAAATGAATGCAATCAGACTCTCACTTTATAACTAAATATTTTCTATTCAAAAAGGCACGTATCATGTTAATAAAACACAAAAGAAGTCAGTCTGATGCCCTTATCAGATTCTCCCTCATTAAAATAATAGGTCTACCTAATAAGAGCCCTAGGACACCATAGGTCAAATCTTTGCTTAGAAGCCTTGACAGCACTGGCTACCTTTAGCTCAGAAATACTTAACTTATGAGGAATATCTTTCAAGAAGCTACAGTCTTTAAAATATAATATTGGAACCAATCAGGGATGCTGGATATTGTCCTAATGTTTCAAAAAATATAGATTTTGGCTCATTTGTCAGTGGTATTAAATAGATGGCAAAGCCCACTCGTTGCAAGCAATGAAATATGATACCAAGAGCTTGGAAGCTCCTTCAATAGGTGCGTAACTTTCCCTCTTTGCCATTCTTTAGATCGCATGTAGAAAATTGATAGAAACATGCAGAAGAAAGAAGCATGCATATCTAGTGCCTTCATCACAATATATACACAATGCAGCTATTGTATATAGCATTCAAGCGTTCACCCTCTGCCCATGTATGTGTGATCCCTGGTGTCCCTGGTCACATTGGACATATTGGGGTGGGGGTTGGAGCTATTATTTTTTTTTTTTAAATCGCTAATCCTATCTGTTGTTTAGAAAGTGGGGATTCCGCTGTCCCAAGATACATTTCAGCAGTGGTATTTTGTTGAGGGCAATTGGTAGATATATTTTTTGAATACATGAGATCTTTTTATTTGCATCTAATATCTCATGACTGATATCTTGTCACTGACTCGCAAAATAGCATTTGCGAGTCGCTATTAGGAACAGGCGTCCCTTCATCATAGCAAGTCACCATGCCATGTACTGTTGTTTTGCGACCGCATTTGCGGCTGCAAAACACTTGCAGTTTACCACCTACTTCAAGTATTCCCTAGGGGACCCCTTCCCCTTTGTGAATAGGTGCATAATTATTTTGGACCACTGCCTTCTCTTAATAAATTAAACTGAAAAGTGTCCTTTTTCTTTTTGAAATGCATCCCGTTTTCCTTTGAGGAAACCGGGCTTCATTTAAAAAAAAAAAAAAGACTGCGTTATTTAAAATCAGTCCCAGACATGGTGGTCTTGGCCAGGTACCAGAGGAGGAGCATTAGCCAAGACGAGTACTAGGGGTGAATTGAAATGACTCTCTCACGTGTGGGGGTTCAGTATGTGTATCTGAGGAGGCACCTGCACCAATAGCTACAGTAGTAGTATGCGTGGTCCCTTTCTCCTGGTTTGTTGGTCCACTAGTATGTTTTACTGCAGTAGTTGCGAGGTCTTGATCTTTAAGTACTACCCCTTCTACGGCCGAAATGCCCTGAGTTAAAGGGGGTGGATGTAACTGCCCCCTTGTAATAACTGACTGGCCCTCCGGCACCTGGTGTAATGCTAATCCTACTATGGGGGCATTAAGCTGAGATATCAAACCCCCATTTTGCTCCAAAACAATCATTCTATCCTCAATGATGGATAACCTGGACATGATAGGAGTCAAAGTATGATCTAATTTTTCTTTGAGTGTGACCCAGATAGTATTGGATAAGTCCTCTAATGAAGGTTGGGGAGTCGGAGGTAGTTGTTTATATGTTTTTGGCCTTGCTTTTGAATGCCTTGTCCCCTTCTGTTTTGCCTTTCCGGGAGGTACCAACCCACCAGCCCTAGTACATCGTCTCACGACAGGTGTAGGTGACGGGGAGATGCACCTTGCATCTCCCCGTCACCTGCACCTGTCGTGAGACGATGTACTAGGGCTAGTGGGTTGGTACCTCCCGGAAAGGCAAAACAGAAGGGGACAGTAATACCCATAGGGTAGGCATTTAGGGACTGGACATAACTACCTTTTGACATAGAGAGTGGATCAACCAAATCTATTAAGTCCCGAGGTAGACCAGGGTATTCAGTCTGTGTTACAGGAATGTCATGTATCATAGCAGTAATAGTGCGACCTGGATCCAACGAGAGTCTTCTTTCCGTCCTTTCAATTTCCTCATTTAGCATGCTAGATACTTTTACCAGGTATGAGTCCAGAGTCGCTCCTCCCCCACCGTTAGGTTTACAGCCACCAGTTCTCCTTTTCCACATGATAGTTCGGCAAAGAGGATAGTTTGGTACAGTACCTTGGTTTAAGGCCCCGGACGGCCACAGACAGTCCCGCCCTTGTCCCGGGCTTCTCCCGGCGCTCTCCCGCGCGCGTCCCGCGGGACGAGAGTCAACCCGGAGCTTTATGCGCCTCCTGGCACAAGTTTGATGATGCTTTGCGGTGTCCTCGCCACGCTCAGGCCCCTGGGAGTCGTAGTGTGGTTTTTCGCGGAGCCAAGCCCGGGCAACGAGGAAGCGGAACACAGCCCGGCCAGGAGAAAATGCAGAGCACAGCCCGGCAGGAAGAAAAGCATAGCCCGGCCAACATGGAGGGTAAACACAGTCCAGAATATTCCCCAACCTGAAGACAGCGCACACATCATCATTTCAATTTACTCATGCCCTCCTAGCTTACAGTGTCCAAGCCCTGCTGTTGTGCATGAAACATAGCTGTTCTTATTACACATTTACAAACATAACTGGTAACTGTACTGCTGGCATTTATCTGTAAGCAGTTAGGTAAAGTAAATAATAAGTTACTTTGACATTGTTTCTTGCAGTGAGTGTAAGAGGTTACTGTCCTCATAGTGCTGTTACACATTGTGGCAGACCTTGATTAAACTCTATCAATGATCACCCTCATTTCCATTGGACATATTTTTATGATGCCTTCGACTACTGCACATCATTCCATGCTCTTATAATTCCCCTGATTGATTGATTGATTGATAGTTCAGGCACGATTGATTGATAGTCCAATGCCCCAAAGTGGTATAGAGGACAAGCTAAACTCAGGGAGACTAACACCCTTCTATCTGACACAGCTTGGACTGTCCGAAAGTATATATTTGATGCCCCACCACCGCCAGGATATGGGAGGGAGGGGTGGGCAAGGGGGTTTTGTGTTTGGGATGATATCCCTAATATTTGATTTAATAAAACTGACATGACTTGATGTACGAGAAGGGGGCGTTGGGACTTCTCAAAATAGAAGCTGGATGTGTGTTAGTCGTTAATACCCATAAGAAGCTCTATGTATTTTTCAATGTGTTATATGTCACTTGGAAGTCATGTTGAACAAAAGATCTTTGAAAAAGATAGAAGTCAGAAACGAGCAGAAAGAGGCAAAATAAAGGTCAGAAATTAGCAGAAAAAAGGCAAAAAACAAGAGGTAAGTGGTAAACTCCTCTCTGCCGGTGGAGTTTTGCAGCTCTGCCCTCTGCTTGGAATGTGGACTTCAGCATTAACTCTGCCAACAGCCGGCGGAGTGAATTTTGCCACTGCACTCACCACTTGACATCATCCACCAACCAGTTGTGTGCCAGGAGGTGCATTTACAGAGTGGTTGAGAAAGGGGACAATGCCTCCAACAAGGTCTCAGCCATTGTGCTGCGGGGAACTTACTTGTGGTAACAACAGGGCTTCTTGGCCCCCAACGACCTTCAGTAGCCAAGGGGACTTCATCACCCAACCAGCAGTATGCCAGGAGGCCCCTTTGTAGAGTGGTAGAGAAAGGGGGCAGGGCCTCCTACAAGGTCTCAGCAATCAGCTGTGGGGAAATCACCTGTGGCAACAATAGGGGTTCTTGGCCCCCAACAACCTTTAGTAGCCAATGGGAAGTTCCAGAGAGTCTAGGTATTGTTGTTGCAGAACTGTATCTGGGAGATTGCCCGTGAAGAGATCCCTATAAAACCTTCCAAAAATGTGGGCTTTTACTTCATCTGAGTGGGTTAGAAGACCGTCTCCATCCTGGATGCCCCCTATGTATTCACGCACCCTTTTTTCGCACAGCTGTCTCGCTAGGTGGGTCCTCACCTTACCCCCCTGGGCGTAGGATAGCTGCCTGAGCCTCAATAACCTGTATTCAGGTCTATTTGTATATATCGCTTTGATTATCCCCTTCAGTGCACTAAGTTGTCATTGTTGTACCCGGTAAGACGCTTTATAATTTTCCCACTACCTTCTCAAACTCCTCCTCTAACATCAATCTTTCCTTAGGCCCGCGTTTATTCAGTGTGGCATTCAGTTGAAGACATTTGCCTCTGAGGACTGGTTTGAACGCGTCACAATTGTTCTTGGGTGAGGTGGCCTGAGCTTGATTTAGTTCAAAGTATTCAGATATGGAAGGCCTCAACTCAACTTGCAACAGTCTGTCCCTGGTTACTGAGATTGGGAAGTACCATCTGTGAGTGCCTGGCTGGATACATCCCCAGGATAGGCTGATGGTCACTAGGTTGTGGTCTGAGATAGTAATTGGGATTATCTTCGCCGCCTGTAAGGAGTCTAGCAGAGATTGACCTATAAAGATGTAGTCTAGCCTATAGTAGGACAAGTTTACGTGTGAGAAAAAGGTGAAATCTTTGGTGGTCGGATAGAGCGTACGCCATGCATTTCTCAGACCTAAAGCCTGTATTTTCTGTTTGATCCCCTTGGGGGAATTGCTGGTGGCTGCCCTGTGGGGGTGGGTGCTGTCCATCTCGGCATGACGTGTCAGATTAAAGTCTCCCATGAGCACTACGGGGCCCTCAGCAAACTTGCTTATCAGGTCCAAGAGGGAGGTCAAAAACATTGCTTGCCCTGTATTGGGGCGTAAGCTGAAATAAAAGTGCAGAGTCTGCTTCTCAGTTTTCCCCTTTACCATAATTACCCTACCTTCCCGGTCAGCCTTTATGTCCTCAGTTTGGAATTTAGCCGAGCTGCGGAATAGCAGTGCGACATCTTTCTGTTTGGAGTTGGCAGACAATCTATAGATTGATTGATAGTTTTTGTGACGGAATCGTAACTCTTTTGTTTTTTTAAGGAGCGTTTCCAGCAATTCTACCACTTCAAACTGGTGGTCAGTAAAGTACTTCCAAATTTTTTGCCTTTTGAGAGTTGAGTTTAAACCTTTTACGTTCCATGAGGCTGTTGATATCATTTTATTGACTTCTGTTCCCTCTGCCTCTCATGTCTTCTCCCCTTGATACACACTCTCCCTCTAGCTCCCCCTCCCACCTTGTTCCGCCATACTCAGGCTGAGGTTGAAAAGAATGCCTGCATTCCCATCGTGTGTGGATTGCCCGACTGTCCCTCGGCCACACCACCAGGTCACCTCCGCCCCCAAAATAGAAAAAATGAAATCCCCTAGTAATCTTACGCTACGGAGCCAATGGGCTCTCAGCAAATTCAGTCTTGGAGAAGAATATAATGGTACAGGCTGACACAGACAGTATCCGAAGCCCCGACTGTCAGTCTCTTCGTGTATAAAGAAGCAGCTGGAAGTACATTGAACTGTGGTCCAGTGTATCAAGTCATTTGTGATGGATGAGCATTGGCATTCCTGGGAGCATTTCGCCCTTTATCGTATTTGGTCCAATGTAGAGCTGCCCAGGAGTCAAAGAGGGTACCCTCCCTCATCAAGATCGTTTATTGCTGCTATGTCTTAATTTTGGGCTGGGTTTGCCTTTTGAGATAGTGCGCCATTGTTGAGTAAGTCTTTGTGTCGCATCCGCTCCTTCGGGGATCGGTAGACCTAGAATGCGGAGACGCTCTTCCAGATATGAGACGTGCTGTGGTTTCTTGTTGAGTTTGAAACCGAGTCCAACGGAAAAGGTCGATCTGTAGCGTATGTTGTCATCTTAAAACTTTGTCGTTATCGGTCTTAATTGTTGTCTGCGTGCCAGCGTAGCGGGGGCAGGTCCGGGAATAGCACGCTCTTGAGACCTTGGAAAGAGGTCTCCTCCTTTTTCCTTGCGGTTTTCAGAATCGTTTCTTTCATTTTAAAAGAGTGGAGTTTGACGAGAACATTTTGTGTGCGTCTACACTCACCCGTCTGCTGGTTCCCTACACGGTGTACCCTTTCGATCTTGATTTTCATCTGGCACGGGCTCAGGATCTTAGTGAAAAGAGCCTCGACAAAGGCATCTAAATCCGGCCCCTCAGCACCCTCCACCAGGTTCCTAATTCGAATGTTCTACCTTCGAGACCTATTTTCTAAATCTTCCGCCTTCAGGAGTACCTGATGGAGTTGCATCTGAAAATCTTGCTGCTTTCCCTGCATCCTCATAGTACAGGTGTCCAATGCTTGTGCCTGGTCCTCTATTTCCAGCACGGTGGACCCTACAGCATCGTATCTTGCTGGAGAGCTGACAGGCGGTGGCTGAGGTCCGCCTTTAATTGATCTATGGAAGTCCGTAGGTCGTGTTTGATCTCCGAGTGTCTCTAAGCAAGGCTACCAAATCTTCTCTAGTGACAGCCATCAAGTTTGCCTGCCCCCTTCGTCATGGGCTTGTCCCTTCTCTATTGATGCAAAATAGTTGGAGAACTTGTTCAACGCTTTTTTTGGTGATGTTTGGGCTGTGTTGTGAGCTTTCCTTGCTGGGGCGCTTTACTTCCCCTCTGCCGTGTGGCCCCATCGTGGAAGCGGTTATGGAGCAGTGTCTTCCAACTGGGTGGGAGCTGGGCCAGTGGTGTTGTTCACAAGATTCAGCTGGTGGTGGCCATCTTAGGGTCAGGCACTTGGCATGACTCTGCGCATGGCAGCGTAGTGCTCCGCAGCCTTGTCACATGAGTAGCAGGGGGAGAGTGCTTCAGGAATAAAGCTGTGAGTGTGGTGCTCCCCCTTCCAGATGGTAATGTAGGTAATGACCTCCTGTCTTTAGAATAGCCCCAGTCGGGGAGCCATCTTGGTGTCAAGCGCTGCCTACAGCCTTCAGCCCCGCATATGCCCCACTTTGTAGAGGGGGGCCCTACTCGGCTGCATCAGCACTCCATTCTACTGCGTTCTCTGAGCCCAGCTCACCTCCATAGAGCGATGGTGCTGTTTGGGCGTCTCAACGGCGTGTGGCTCAACTCTGTGACCTCGCATCCCCTTGAACACCCGGGAGCAGCGTCATGTGGGGGGCGACTCCTGCCTGGCCCACCCTCCCCTCTGAGCAAAGTCAGTTAAGCGACTCCCGTCGCCACCACCGAGTACACAGGTCCTGCTGTGGTCACGCAGTTGTAAGCAGTCTCCGGACTCAGCTCGGCTGCAGACTTCGGCGCCATCTTGCGTCCGCTCTCCTCTCCAGGCCCAATGTGAAAACGTCCTTCATTCACTTAATACATGTCAGATTTAAGCCCCCGGGCATTCTACAGCTGCACAACTCGTTTCTGGGCCGAATCAGGCAAGTCTTGGTCCTCTAGCTTCGAGTTATATATGTCCAGCAGTGACTAGGCTCTGGAGCTGGTGTGGATCACGTCCACCCAGCCCTCTTGCCTGGCCATGCCCTCCCTGACTTTTATTTTGCCTCTTTCTGTTAGATTCTGATCTCAATTTTGCCTCTGCTCGTTTCTTGTCTCTATTTTGCCTCATTCCGCTAATTTCTGACTTTTATTTTGCCTCATTCTGCTAATTTCTGATCTCTATGTTTCCTCTTTCTGCTTGTTTCTGACCTGTATTTTTCCTCTTTCTACTCATTTCTGATCTTTATTTTTTTTCTGCTCAATTCTGATCTCTACTTTACCACCGCTGCTAGTTTTTGACCTTTATTTTGCTTCTTTCTGCTCTTTTCCCTCCGAGACTGCAGTGGAGCCTCAAGGCACCGGGTCTCAGCTGGCTTCCCGATTCCTGCGGGAGCCAGAATTGCTCTCAGATAGAGGGAGCTTCTGGAAAGGCAGCTACCTCTGTTCAAGAGCAATCTGTTTAATCTCTTTCCCTTCCTGCATGTCTGCGGGCAAAATAAAAAGGTGAAACCAGTGGGTGGGGGCACTTTGACAACTCCCACTCGCTGGAAGCGGATTGTTTGCTTATGCTTGGTTGGAGCTGTCACAGCTCACTCCAAGTGAAAGCAACCAGATATGTCCTGGGGTGGCCACCCAGGGTCATAACAGGAGCAGGCTTTGGGGTGGTGGTCCCCGGGGCCAGACAAGGCTTCAGAGGGGGGCCATGCTGTCCCCCTCTTCTGTTTGCACTGTCTGGTCTTGGGGAGGTGGATCCCTGGGGACCGTATATGACCCGGGAGGGGGGCCACATGGGCCCCTTATCTGGGCAGATTTACAAGCCCCATGAACCTCCTTGCACCACCATTGCATCACTTTTTTTATACAATGGCAGCACAAACAATGCAGCCAATTTACAACGGGATGCATCTAGGGAGATGTGTCACGTTGTAAAGCCCAGCGTCACATTACACCTGCATCAGGTTTAATATTTGCAGGCTGGGCATTCCCACGCAAAAGGCCATGTAGAACTGACGCAGTAAAATCTACACCATTTCACTACATCACTCCATGCTTTCACTGCATCAAAATCCCTACGCCTGCTCAGACCAAGCGTAAATAATGATGCAGGGCTTTTTGAATGGGGGTCACCTATCTGTTGTGGCGCATTTTTGAAGTTGTGTCACTTTTATGAGCAACTCCAGCAATGCGTCACTTTTGGGCCAACAGATGCTTCAGACTTTCTTACGCATCTGTTAATCCTTGCACCATGGAGCACTGTATTCTAAATACCGCCCATCCATGGTGGCGCAAGGGCATTTGGCACTGGTGCAGGGAAACTGACGCATCTAAGCATATGTGTCATGACCTTGTAAATCTGCCACTTAGTTTAAGTGATTAGGCCTTGGGGAAGTGGTGGTCCCCAGGGGTCTGCGTGCCCCCCCCCATTTCTTTTATATATAGCCTTGGGAGGTGGAGGCCTCTGGGGCTTTAGATTAAGCCCAGGAGGGGGGTCCATGCAGCTCCCCTCCGCAATTAAAATGAAAGCCTGGGGAGGTAGTGGTCCCCGGGTGCTCCAAGGAAGGCAAGGAAGGGGGTCTGTGCAGCCTGCATCTATTACGTAAATAAAGCCCCAGGGACGTGGTGGTCCCTTGGGCTCTAGGTGCCATAGGGAGGGCCCCTTTGTGCCCGCTCCTTTTTTTTAAATGCCCAGAGGACCTATCCTACCCGGGGGCTCATTTCAAAACAAGCATGGGAGACTGCACTTTTTTTTTTTCAATTTTGCCATTAATTTGAAGATCCACCTCCAATTCTGTGGCAAAATTTGAAAAACAATGTTTTTAAACCCCAGAGGGGTCCCTCTGGAATCCCCACCACCACATCTAGGGGGTTAGGATGTGTCCAGATGTCCAGTAAGGGGAGCACGTGATCACTGTGTGTAATGTGCATACTGTGTTCTGATTGGCTGTGTGCTCCTAACTTAGTGTGGCATATGACTTTATGGTGTTTTTGGGCACACATGCCCCTCCACCCAAAAGTGCTTTATTGGGGTGAAATCTCCTGTGATCATTGTGGTGTTGCTCCCTATCTGTGGAATCGATCTGGGTTTTCCAGTTGACACGTTTGTCTAAGGGTTACATGTCCCACCACCTGTGATCTGTCAATGAATTGCTTCAGGTCTAGGTTGCAGGGCCTGCCTCAAGTCAAGTCAAGTCAAATATTCTTGTAGAGCGCACTTATCACCGGAAGGTCTCAAGGCACTTGCAGCAGAACAAACAGCGACAACAGACAGCAACTCCTGACCGGCCAAATAATTATTTAGGAAGGTGTTTACTTAGGAAAGAGCCAGGTTTTAAGATTTTTACGAAAACATTTATGATCCACTATGGATAGAAGGTGTGATGGCAGTTTGTTCCATAGCATGGGAGCAAGGTAAGAAAAAGAGCGACAGCCATTACGGAATGTACGCGCATGTGGCTGAACCAAATATGATTTGGTGCCGGACCTTAACGATCTCTTTGGTATATACCATTGGAGTTTTATTTGCTAAATACTTGGGGCCGGTATCGTAAATAGTCCTATGTGTAAGACTGAGGATTTTGAAATGGCTTCTTTGACGCACTGGGAACCCGTGAAGAATTTTAATGTTAGGGGCAGCTGGAGATCTGGGCTGAAGGTCACGGACCAATCTGGCCACAGTATTCTGAGGGATCTAAAGCTTGGAAAGAAGACCTTCATTTAGTGCTGTGAACAGGGCATTGCCGTAATCAAGGCGGCTGATGACTAGGCCCTGCACCAGCGATTTCCTTGCTTCGATGGGTAGCCACCTAAAGATTTTACAGAGATTGTGCATAATCCCATAGCAGACACCTAAGACCTGGTTGACATGATTTTTCATGGACAAAGTACAGTCGATTGTAATTCCTAGGTTGCGCAGTGCTAACTTAGGAGAGGGACATGATCCTAATTGCAAAGGCCACCAATCTTGTGACCAGAATTCCTCTGCTTTGCCAAATAGAATAATTTCGGTTTTGCTGCCATGCAGTTGTAGCTTGTTACTACTCATCCAGTTATTTATATCGATCATACAACTTTTGAAGCGTGAACGTGTGCCAACTTAATCAGAGCCCCAGGTGACAAGTAGTTGTGTATCGTCGGCATACAACACAGTCTCAAAACCTATGAACTGATGATATGAGCTAATGGAGTTAAATACAAATTAAACAGCATCAGGCTGATTATAGAGCCCTGTGGGACCCCAACAGTGACAGGACGACTGCATGAGACTAATGACTCAACATGAACGGTGGTAAAACGGTCCATTAGATAGCTCGCGAACCAGTCCAGAGCCTTCCCTCTGATACCCACCTCCCACAGTCGATGTTTCAAGATACTGTGGGAGATGATATTGAATGCCGCGGACAAATCAAGGAGAACCAGAATTGCTGGTTCCCCTCTGTCCAATGTGAGCCTAATGTTGTCAACAATCTCAATGACTGCAGTCTCCGTACCATGGGCAGCACGGAAGCCAGACTGTGATGGCAGTGAGACGTTTGTTGATTAAATGCTCCAATACCTTCCCAAAGTAGGGTAGCAGGGAGATGGGACGATAATGAGCTGGTAAGGTAGGATCAGCTGATGGTTTTTTAAGAATTGGCTTGACTTGCTCGTGTTTCCACCTAATCGGTACATTGGCTTGCTCTAGTGACATGTTGAAAATTTCGGTTAAAGAATTAGCAAGTAACGGCGTAATCTTAGTGCAAGAGCTGGGAGAAATGGGTCTGCTGGGGAACCCGATTTAATCTTACCTAAGCCTTCAAGTACTTCAACAATAGTTATGGGTTCAAATTCCATTAACCGTGGGGCATCATTGATTTCCTCAAAAGAGGATATCATGGGTGGGTTCCTACTTTGCTGAGATTGGCCAGGATCAATATGGGGGAAGGAGGCATAGATGGATTTGATTTTATTATCAAAGAAAGCAGACACAGAGTCTACCCACTCTTGAGTGGGAAGGAACGAAGACTGCTCGAACCGAGGGGATGTAAACTCTTTCAATATTTTATAGAATACCTTGCTGGAGTGGGCAGCATGGTTTATTAGCTGAGTTAGGTAGATCTTCTTGGCCAATTTAATATTTTTTTATAATTCAAATGTAGCTATCTATAGTTCCTGCAATCTTCCTCCATTTTAGTTTTCCTCCATTGGCGTTCAGCTGTTCTACTGTTTTGCTTATCGATTTTTAAGGCAGTTGTGAACCATGGTGATGCTATGTTTTTCACATTGACGTTGATCATGGGGGCGGCTTTATCCAGAGCACATACAATAGATGCTTCTAATAGCTATAGTCTGTTCCACCTTGTCAGATTGACATATCTGTTGTGGTTTAAAATGGGCTAAAAAAGCATCTGGAGTTAATTTACGCCAAGGCCGTATCGGTACTCTTCAATTCCGACCTTGGTTCCCCTGAGAGGATTTAAGCAAACTAAACTTTAAAAGATAATGATCAGTCCATAATATAGGAAGAGGAGGTTCATTGATCAATTTGGACGAGTTAGTAAATATGAAATCCAGAGTATGACTGCTAGATGTACTGGGTCTATTACCCTTTGGGTCAGACCTAGTGTGTCCATTGCTCAAACTAAGTGGCTAGTGTCAGGATACAACAATAACTCTGCATGATAGTTGAAATCACCAAGTAAAATAAAATTATCAGTCGCTAGGACGTGCGATACTATTGCTTCTAATAGATAGTTAACAAATTTCGATTTCGAACCAGGGGGTCTATAGACTAGCCCTCCTCTCCAAGTTTCAATGCTGGAAATTCCAATATTAAAAATCATTATCTAAGATGTAGAATTGGAGAAGGACTCCAGCACCTTGATCTCGATAGGGGCCTTAGTTGCAATTACAATGCCTCCTCCTCTACCCACTTCCCTATCTAGCCTGACTAGATGGTACTCAGGGGGTAAGGCTATCGCTACATCAGATGAGGCCTGGCTATGAAGCTATGTTTCAGTGATGAAACAGATTTCAGGTTTTTCGGCATCTAAAAGGCTCCAGAGCTCGAGTGAGCGCTTAGGTATGGACCTCGAATTTAAGTATAACGCAGTGAGCGGTTTGTCATTTGCTTTTGTCTTGGTGGCCAGTGTGTCAGTTGTGTCTTGCTTAAAAGCATTAGTCTCCAACTTGTCCTTCCTAAGGGGAGTAACCTGGTGATTGCCTGGGGGCTCAATCATATGAATTGCCTTCCCATTGTGTGATAGATTTAAAGGGTTTAGAGATTGCAATTCCTCACTAGAATAGCACAACATGATACTGGAAAGGCTTACCCGGAGATACAAAGTAAAATATGCAGGGGTCCTGGCGTCTGGCGGCGCAGACGGGCTTGCCTTTGGCGCGCCGCCGGCGCGCCGCTGCGCGTGTCTGTACTGTGGTGAGTTTTAAATAGAGGAGGGACAGGGCCAACTCCAATGACGCTGACCCACCAGGAAGTGTGGCACTCGCAGTGTGGAGCAGCGAGAATTGCTTTAAGTCCCTCCGTACAACCGGCACAAGCCGTGATGGACCGGGGACCAGCAGACAGACGATGGGGCAGCACTCAAATGAGTAAGCACAATAGCGAACACAGATAAAAGTTATTCAAAATATATTGGCACTCAGAGTATTTCTTCCAAACCCCAAGACGCATAACATGCCAACCAGCCCTCGCGCCAGCAGGTATCAGGCATACAGCTGTAGTGCCGATTTTCGCTGCGCGCGTCCGCGCTGTGGTGGGTTTTAGATAGTGGAGGGGGCGGGGCCAACTCCAATGACGCTGACCCACCCGGAAGTGTGGCACTTGCAGTGTAGAGCGGCGAGAATTGCTTTAAGTCCCTCCGTACAACCTGCACAAGCCGTGACGGACCGGGGACCAGCAGACAGACGATAGGGAAGACCTCAAATGAGTAAACACAATAGCGAACACAGATAAAAGTTATTTAAAATATAGTACTTTAGGAGACAAAGGTCCTTAGCTTATCAGAATCAAACTTATAGATAAAATATAGGCCATAATAGGAAACTATATTTTTCCTCTGCCCAGCCGGACAGGGTATTTATTTGAAATTATTTTTTTTAAGGTTGCATAGATAATTACTGGCACAGTCCTGTACCACATTCATGAGCGACAAACAACATAAACGGAAGGAATTTCACAGGCAAAAAACAGAGCAAAGCTGGCCACTTGAATCAATTTTAAGTTAAAGTGTTTGCCAGAGAACACTACACACAACTAGGATACTACACAATGGTTAGGTTGTGAGTGTGCTAAAAAGTCGACGTTTCGATCCCCTTATGCTCTAGTTAATTGGGATCATCATCAGGACAGAGAATTGAAAACATTTGCCTGCCTGTAATTATGGAACAAACGCCAAGTTTTGCCTTCTCTCAGTCTGGGGCAACTGGCATGTGTGTCCCAGGTGATGTAAAGAATTCTTTACATCACCTGAGACACACATGCCAGCTCGGCTGGGTCTTGAGTACTAAAATGTCCATGGACTCGACAATTCTCGCTCCGGTGCCTACTCGATTCACGGGTTCACACTCTGCGACTCTGGGCAATAGCTTGCTTAATCTCCACAACGGCCCCTCGTGGCGGGATGCCTGGCTTTCACCTTGCGGATACCCTGCCGGGGTTATCTCACAGGGGAATACCAGGATGGGTTCCCTAAGCAAGCGCTTAGAAACCGCTTGGTGATTTGCGCTATATAAATTCCTGTACATTTACATTTCCATTTACATTTTCGCTGACCACGTACTTCTGACTCGGGGTTGAGGGGAGGTCATATCGGGTGAATTTAACAACAGAGATGCGAGTTCGTTATTATAAGTACATATATCATGGTCTTCATCGACATTGTATTTATCAATATTAACAGATCCATGATGGTAAAGAATCCAGTGCTTCATGAAGTGTCTCAAATCTGACTCTTATACTGGGCAGATGCAATATAACAAGGATAACTGGATCCAGACCATACCTTAGGTAACTACACATAAACATTATAAGTTCTTGTCTGATAATATATACTCCTGCAGTGTGGTAGGCTGGCCTGGTATATGCTGTCCACTAATGTAAGTGGGCACCCTGCACCAGTGCAGAAACCTCTTATGGTAAATTAGGAGGTCTCAGACAACCTTAGAAGGCTATCCAAGTGGTAGCTGTGGAGAGCAGCATTCAGGCTTAGTCTTGAAGGAGTGTAAAGCAGCTTGTTTTACCAGAATGCAATCTTATAGTATAGATTGAATGAAAAAGAACCACACAAGGTCTTTATAAATATATGTATTTATTATATAATACTCTTTAGTACGTTCCAGTATCTCCCACATGGAGATATATGCAAAGCACACAATACTATTATAGCAAAGAAATCACAGCACTAATACATATTGGACCCAGAAGGGGACCAAACCATATACCTAAAAAACGGTATAAGAACCACAACTCGATTCAGGACAATGTCGAGAGGACGTACAATTGCTAGGACCCCAAGGAATCACCCAAGGTGAACAGATAGGGGCCCCATGGAGAGCGTTTGCAGTGTGTGAACACGGCCACGTGCTCAGTACACGTCTATGTGCAAGTCGCGGTTGAATTTTTAAAGATGAAGGACCCTTCCCAATGGACCCTGAAGAAACCCTGTGGAAGACAATAGGTTAAAGAGCCACCCCTCCTGTGGCTACTGTGGTACCCAAGTTACCTATCCCAAGAAAGCTGTGTGCATAGGTGTGAAGTGGCATCTGAAACTGCAGTCGAACCCAATGGAGGACTTCAGGAAAATGCTGCTGCTGGAAGATGAGAAAGTGTCCATTGAAATCCAAATGTGGATTCTTGATGAAGAGTACCTGAAAGCAGAGGGGACAGAGTATGGGTCACTTGAGAGTGACCAGGGGCTCGGTGGACAAATGCCCACCAATGTCGGGTTCTTCAGGATAGATGTTGAGGACCTTGACTCTGCAGCTGTGGAGACAAGGCAACGCTGAGGATGACCAGGTACTGGAAATGGGCCGTCCCACAAAAGATGTTGAGTGCTGAGGGGTCGGTGTTCAGCAGGAGCACCAACATGTCTTGGCAAAAGCATCCCACTTGAAAGTCAAGAAGTTTTAGGAAGAGGACCAGCAAGGCCCAGGAGACCCACTACAAGCAGGGGAGTCAGGGCAAGCCCAGAGCAATCAGGGGAGCCCACAGAAGACATAGTTGACCCCCCACAGGACCCACAGGTCAAAAGGGCAATAGTATCCTGTCTGCATGCCTATTGTGACATTAACACTACCAGTAGGTCGTCAATGTACTGCTCAAGGACTGAGTTACACAGTAATTTCCAGATTTTTTTCTCTAGATTTTTGTACCATGACATAATTCTATTCTGGAATCAAAACGCAAAGAGAAACCAACTCTCTTCATGCAGTAGGATGAAAAAGAACACTTGACACAAATCAACAGCTGTGAACCACTCAGCTTCATAGGAAATCTGAAACACTAACACAACAGCATTTGGTGCCACAGGACTACTGGGAACAACAATGTTATTAATCGTTCACCTCTCCTGCACAATGCAGTGCTTGCCACAAAGTTTCTGCAAGCCAGTAATAGGGGAATTTCATGGACTCCCCATGATCTCTTTCAATAGTCTTTGCTGTATCATGGTCTCGAACACTGGAGCAATACCAGTTATAGTTTCTGGTGTGAGATTATACTGCGGTGCTCAAGGATACTCAGCATTGGGGTTGACAGTAATTCAAAGAGTTTCATGCCCTTAACAAGTCTGATGTCTTTGCCTGAGCAATTCCAGACTTCAGGCTTTACAGTGTATTTCAGGTCAGGTAGCAACTCGTCCAGTCCTCAGTCAGCAAAAGACATACATACATCTCAGAAAAATTGTAGGTTCCCAATTCAAATTGACATGTAGGGGCACTTTTACAAGTCCTTATCACCACCACAGCGTCACTTTAATCGACATTGCGGTGGCGATAGGGGCTTCTCCTTATAGACAAGGCAGCGTTAAGCCACTGAATGTGGCTTAACACTGCCTTGTGACTAAGGCATCCTTTCACCCTATACTTAGTATGAAATGGGCCGATAATGGGTGTTGTGGTGGGCATTCCACTGCAACACCCATTGATTTTGATGCAGCCTCATATTTACAAGGCTGGCGTAAATATGAGGCAGAGCCAAAATTAAGACCAGAGAAAATCTAGTCTTACCCTGGCACAACGAGGAGAAATGTTACATTTTTATTTGTTTTTGCTGTTTCCATGTGTGCTGCATTGTGCAGCACACATAGAAACAGCAAAATGACATTGATTGTTTATTTTCAGGAAGGTGTGCCTTCCTGCACATAAACAATCATTTTTAAAAAACTGACGCTTCCCAACTTCTATGTGTGCTGCATTAAGCAGCACACATAGAAGTTTCAAAATGCCATTACAGATTGTTTATGTTGCAGGAAGAGACACCTTCCTGCACATACACAAGCATAACCCTCAACGCAGGCACCAGGTAGCTAAATTAGTGTTGTAAATACGGTGCAGTCCTACATTTCAGACGAGGGGGAGTGCAGCGTCAAGCCAAAGAGGCTAAGACAGCACTCTGCCACTTCCTTGTAAATATACCCCGTAGTAGTTTTGTGGCAGTGCCTGTGTTTATGATGAAGGTGGACCTTGGTTTGATCCCTGTTGCTTATTTTTTCCCTAATATATTATTTACTACACATGGTCAGACAAGCATTTGCAATGCAATAGGTCTCACAGTTGTGAGAGTTTGAGCTTTTGGCATTGTAAATGGCAATGCCTTTTATTTATACATGTTGGCTTTTAAAACATAAACAGAAGGCATTGTCATTTACAATGCCAATAGCTTAAACTCTCGCAAATGCGAGCACTATTGCATTGCAAAAGGGGACCTTCTCAGAACCTACCTTTGCCCAGGATTGCTGTGAGGGCAGGCTATTGGCATTTTTCTTCTCCGGGGAGCGAGGAGCGAGGAGCGAGGAGGGGGACAGCTTGTGAGGTCCTTGCTGTTTGTGCTGGCTGTGCGTGGGGTTGCCTTGGGCTACGGAGACTACATCTGCCAGGCTCCCCAGTATTGCTCCCACCAACGTCGTCATCTGCAAGCGCTCGGAGGTGCTTAAAACACCACAGCGCCTCCCGCAGCGGGGGACCTTCTCAGAACCTACCTTTGCCCCGGATTGCTGTGAGGGCAGGCTATTGGCATTTTTCTTCTCCAGGGGGCGGGGAGCGAGGAGGGGGACAACTTGCGAGGTCCTTGCTGTTTGTGCTGGCTGCGCGTGGTGTTGCCTTGGGTTACGGAGACTACATCTGCCAGGCTCCCCTTTGTAGCTCCCACCAACGTCGTCATCTGCAAGCGCCCGGAGCTGCTTAAAACACCACAGCGCCTCCCGCAGCGCGGGACCTTCTCAGAACCTACCTTTGCCCAGGATTGCTGTGAGGGCAGGCTATTGGCATTGTTCTTCTCCGGTGAGCGAGGAGCGAGGAGGGGGACAGCTTGCGAGGTCCTTGCTGTTTGTGCTGGCTGTGCGTGGAGTTGCCTTGGGCTATGGAGACTACATCTCCCAGGCTCCCCTGCGTCGCGCCCACCAACGTCATCATCTGCAAGTGCCTGAAGGCGCTTAAAACACCACAGCGCCTCCTGCAGCGCATCAAAGGCCGGAAGAGGCTGGGCTGGGCCACCCCCCAAAAATCTTCACAGCCGAGAGACAATTATTTCACCAAGGAGTAAGGTACTGTTACTTGTATAGTCCACCTATGAGCCACATGGTTTTGTGTTACATATGTCACTGCACCAAGCACTTTTTGTAAGTATATTCCTGGAAACAAGCTTCCTAGGACCGGTCCAGGGAAGGCATGGCTTTATGATGGATTAAACCAAGATCTGTTGACTGGGTGTGAGTGTTTGATTGGTTCAGATGCTCCGACCATCACCACCCCCTGTTGAACCTCTTTGTTCATCATAAGTTGGCAGGGTATGCTCAGACGTGAGTCCCTTGCTTACTTTGCCACTGGATTCAAGCAAGCCGGGCTGAAGACGGCTGAAATGCCAGAAACCGGTCCTCGGAAGCTTGTTTCCGGTCCAGGGAAGGCATGGCTTGGCAGTTCGGGCTGGACTGTTTCCATGAGGCACAGGGTCAGACTGATTTGCATATGGCCATGTCTGAATTGGGGTGGCAGAGTGGGCTAAAGAACGGTGATGGATTAAACCCAGATCTGTTGACTGGGTGTGAGTGTTTGATTGGTTCAGATGCTCCGGCCATCACCACTCCCTTTTGTGCCACTTTGTTCGCCTTAAGTTGGTAGGGTATGCTCAGACGTGAGTCCCTTGCTCACTTTGCCACTGGATTCAAGCAAGCCGGGCTGAAGACGGCTGAAATGCCAGAAACCGGTCCTCGGAAGCTTGTTTCCGGTCCAGGGAAGGCATGGCTTGGCAGTTCGGGCTGGACTGTTCCCATGAGGCACAGGGTCAGACTGATTTGCATATGGCCATGCCTGAACTGGGGTGGCAGAGTGGGCTAAAGAACGGTGATGGATTAAACCCGGATCTTTTGACTGGGTGTGAGTGTTTGATTGGTTCAGATGCTCCGTCCATCACCACACCCTTTTGTACCACTTTGTTCGCCATAAGTTGGCAGGGTATGCTCAGACGTGAGTCCCTTGCTCACTTTGCCACTGGATTCAAGCAAGCCGGCCTGAAGACGGCTGAAATGCCAGAAACCTGTCCTCAGAAACTTGTTTCCGGTCCAGGGAAGGCATGGCTTGGCAGTTCGGGCTGGACTATTCCCATGAGGCACAGGGTCAGACTGATTTGCATATGGCCATGTCTGAACTAGGGTGGCAGAGTGTGCTAAAGAACGGTGATGGATTAAATCCAGATCTGTTGACTGGGTGTGAGAGTTTGATTGGTTCAGATGCTCCTTCCATCACCACCCCCTTTTGTACGACTTCCTAACAAGGGCAACCTCAGTTATAGACAAGGAGATCGAACTGGTGAATAGGCGTCTCTCCAGATCACCGGTGGGTTCTCTTCAACACCTTGTGGAGCGCCCAAATAATATTTATAATGGCACAATAGAAGGACCAGAGGGCACTTGTCAACGTATGGGTCCAGATAGTGAAACATTGGATAGAGACCGGCCGAATGGTACACCCACATGCACGGGAGAGGCACCATCACAGCCTTTGTCCCCCTTAATAACTATCGTACACAACAAAGGCCCTGCAAATACTGTAAATGCTGCTATTATGAGGGAGCGTGGCACTGGGGGGAAGATCACAGCTACGCCAGCAGAGGCCCTTCGGGCCGTAGTCCATCCCCACCTCCACCTTCGAGGATGGTAGGTCGCTCAGCTGGCAGTCCTAAAAGGAAGTGTAAGGCCATTGTGGGACAAGCAAAAAAAAAAAACCTAATGAACCGCAGGGACTGACCTTAGACCAAGGGAGAGTTTTTGGGGGTGAGAAGCAATTGATGGAAACTCTTAAAATAATGCTGACTACCGTGCTGGAGGAAAGGTTGCCACCAATTATGTCCAAACTGTATGACATAGAACATAGGCTCAACAATATGAATCAGATTTCTTCCCGTCCTCTTGCTACTTCGAATAGTAAGTTAACCAAGCCAACTCCTTTAGCAGGCGCAGTACAAGTATTAGACAAATCTATTTGTGAACCTCCACTTAGTAATAGGGCTCACCCTGGAAGTCGTCTGAGCACTAGACCTCCAGAGAGTATGGCAAGGGTTACTACTGAGGATATGCAATCGAATAAGCTACCCCCAACGGCTCAGCAAAAACATACAATGCAGGGCCCAGGGTATAATAGAAGCGAGAATTTGGGCGAAACAACCTTTTGCAGCTCTAACTCTTTAACAATAGACTTGCCTCCCCAACCAACACCATTTATGGTTATCTTAGGTAACGTGCCAACGCTTCACCATGGCTCCTCTGAAGCGTTTTATCAGCTTGAGAATAAGGTGATTCACTGGTTTTCTAGCGATACCTCTGTGGGTTCTGGAATAGGCCATAACATCATCATGGTGCGACGAGTAGGTTGGTTGGGAAACTCGAGAAAGGTAGGTGGGGGCGATTGAATAATTGTGAATTTTAACGATGGTTTGGTGGTTGAAAGAATATTCAGATAGACCCAAGCAAAACAGTTTAATATGGGCCCTGGCATACAGATCCTCCCCCTGGGCTTATTTTATCAACTGACATAATCAAATTGAAATAATCTAACTGCACATACTATCTGGCAGCCGTCCAGATTCGATTCTGACAATGGACTAAATAGATTTAATCACTTGACCCCAGGCTTGGTAACAGAAAGTACCTGGGGAGAATGTAACCGAACACCCTTCCCGCTAACGCCAAATAGATTAGCAGCCCTCTCCTCGTTAGAGGACTGCAATTGACTTAAGGCCCACACAGTTCCCAACGAACCGCTGACATTCCCCCAATGTCAGCCTATAGGGGGGACCCTCTAGACAAACTATGGATGACGGGCGCACATCTGTTGGCCCAAAGGTACTAACAACGGTTTCTACAGAGGCTCTTTATAGCCAAGTGGCTCATAATGTCATCTCATGGAACATTGCTGGGCTGGCGGGGAAGGTCCAAGACCCAATGTGGGTAGAGTTCATAAGGACTTACTCCGTGATATGTCTGCAAGAGACTTGGTTGGTGGAGGGTAACATCTTTTTAGAAGGTTATAAAGTACTGAATGCCTTCTGTAGCTTCATGGCTCCCTGCAACTTAGCTATTAATAACGCTAAATCGTTTATTATGCAAGTGGGACAGCGTTCCAAGAAACGATATCCCTTTGTGGTAAACACAGAGAAGGTTCCCCTGACCACATCATTTTCTTATTTGGGAGTCTTATTTGACAACCAAATAAAATGGGGACCATTGTTGCAACGGAAAAGAGGGGAGGCAATTTGGACGAACTCTGCCATACTCAACTTTGCAAAAAAAATGGGAAAGGGTCCAATTGTTGCATTACTAAAGATTTACCAGGCTAAAAGTGTTGCAGTAGGAAGTGATGGCAGCGACCTTTGGGGGTATGTGGCAGCCGAGGGCATAGGGGTGGCTCAAAATAATTTTTTAAAACAGCTCCTGGGGGTACCAAAAGGAACCTCTAACTTCATAGTTCATGAGGAAACCGGTACACCCTTTATTGGAGACATCAGAGCACTACGACCTCTAGTATTTTGGTTAAAATGTTGGTTAAACAAACAATTGGTCCTTAATCACCAGCTTTTAAAAGAAGTATTGTCCTTGGACCACATGCTCAATATTCCATGGCTGAAATATCTAAAAGGCTGTTTCTTTGCACTAGGGCGTCCGGACCTCTTTTTAAACCCAGACTCGATTGTTAATGCAGATGTGGACTTTGTGAAATTAATTGAAAAAACTCAATCGAGAGGGTGTGGAAATGGAAAAACCCAGCGTTCGCAGATATGTGATGCTTCAAACCACACCCTCCCTGGAACCGTATTTATCTTGGACAATATCAGGATATGAGCGGTTTTTATTAACAAGGTTCCGGCTGGACTATTTTCACCTTTTATTAGCTGTTCCGAGGGGCTCTCATAGAGGACAAGCGTTAGCGTCCTGCGGCTGCGACAATGTGTCTCCGCAAGACTTGGTACAATTTTTATTTATTTGTCCTCTTTATGATGCACCTCGGAGGTTCTTTTTCAAGCCCCTTCTAAAAAAACTGAATTTCACCCAGGTTCGCCCAGCCCTTTGTTACTTGCAAATGTTGAAGCCGGAAAGCACCCTATTCTTGATTGGTTTTTTAAAATCAGCCCTTAAATCCAGGAATCTTAGGGAGAATTAGCTGTCTTATAAATTTTCTGTCACTATTACAGCTGCTTCCCAGTGGCTATCTGTTTATAGTTGTTACTTTTTAAATGAAATGTTTTTATATAATGGAATGTGTCTATAACTACCGATTATGTTTTAAATGTGAAATGTATTAATTGTGGTATCATTGCTTTTATGGTTTTTAAATTTGAAAAACCGGATAAAGTATTTCTGACTGACTGACATTGCAAATGTTTGTTTTGGTAGGCACGGGGAGATGAAGTGATTTGCCCAGAATCACAGGATGTGGACGCGACCCCGAGGCAGGAACCTTGCTTTTCCAGCTCCAAGTCTAGCCGTTAGACCACATCCTCTACCCTTACATGAAATGTGGATTAAGATACGCAACACCTGAAAAGGTCCCTGTGTTCTGCATAAATAGGTGAGCTGCAACGAAACCGTTTGTAAAACCCTACAGATGTGTGCCTTGTTTTTGCTTCCGAGCGCACTTGCTTTTATGCTCCAGGGGGTCCTCTGTCCCACTGAATCTGTGCCTCAGAGGTATATATTCTGCTTTTTGTTAGTGCGTGTGCGATTGGTCTTTGACAGCCCCATGTAATTTTTTCCTAGGTTGTCATGTCGAGGACTATGGGTCCAGCCTATTAAGCTTCCTTTGGTGGCTCAGAGCTCCCTAATATAGGTAGATGTGACCTACATTAGGGAATAGCAGTTTTCACGGCACCCACTGAGCTACAATATATTCCCTCAGGGAGCGCTGGTAGTGTCATGAGAGTTCGACCATAGAGGTAGAGACAGAGTTTCAACACTAAGGTTTTGACATGGCAGTTGAATCCATTAAATAGTGATATTGTATGACTGGGTGACAGGGATGCTCTACAGCATGGCTACAACCACTGGCAAAGCCAATAGTCTCCAAAGGCACAACTTATTGGATTTACCAAAGCTTGTTACATTTCAAGTTTTACTTATTCTTAAGCTGCTTGAATATTTGATTTTTTCAGGATGTTGTATTTCTGTGCTTTTCTTTCATGCCCCATCCTATTTGGTTGTATTGTGTATTGTGAAGAGAGCAGCCTTGATACATATGTGAGAGTTCAGGTTGGTCATGGGGGTTTAGAACGGGCAACGCTTAAAAGTTGTGGCTTTCAGGCCGAACGCAGAGCTAATTTTTCACAGTGCCAGTCAGTGGCTAATAAAAGGGTTCTGAATAAATGCTCCTGCAGTCCTTGGTCTTTCTACAGTCCGCATAGAGCAATGGTCAGGTTTGCCAATTGTAAATGTGATTCTATGTGCGAGTGTGTGAAGGGGCTCACAATTGTCAAAATATTAACAGGGCAAAGGAAAGAAAAGGCAGTGCTTACATGTGAGCAGGTGCCTTGTGTGTAGGGGAGGTGAGGTGAAGGAGATGCATGGAAACATGCGCAGGAGAGAGTGAAAAGAGGGTGTTGAAGAGGAAACAGATGAGGTGTAAGATATGCAGAAGGAGAGTTTCAGAAAGATAAGGAGAAAAAGAACACCATTGTCTAACTGGGAAGCTGCAGAAGAAAGTGGTGTGAAGACAACTTGGATGATATACTCTCTGAAGGCCACTACCCTTTCCTCAGACATTAGTAATACTTAAATCGGCACGCTTAAAAAGTTTAGATCAATGTGCATGTGATTGGTATCTTCATGAATATAGGGCACAGGTGAAACCCTCTTCATTTCTGCCTATAGTAGGTGGCCCGCTACTTTTATTTGTGGCCTCTTATGTGCCCTTCCCCCTAAATATCACTCCGAGAAACACCACTGTTTTCAAACCTACTCAGAACGGCCTTCCAGTAGCATTTTAGGTTATCCTGACACACAATAATGTCCTTGCATATTTCTTTTCTGGTGGAAACAAGTGAAGTCAGAAGCCAAAGCCGGATCAAAGTGCAGTGACTGAAATGATGCCCGATAGCAGCGTGCTTACTGCCCAAGGACAGAAGGTCAGAGGCTAAAGAGGGAAAGGCAGGCCAGCGGCAGATAAGACACTGCAATGGGCTTGGAAAAACACACAATAGTAATATGAAGTTTATCACGGAAACTAAATAACCAATTGAGAAAGGAAGGGAAGCACTCGGTACGTCAGATTAGATAGGCCAATTAATACATTTTCACTTTTTGGCCCGAAATAAACCATACAAATTTGCTTCCTGATCATTACTGGAAACCAAGGATGGTGATGGCATTGCAGCAGCTTTTATTTCTGCTGTTGCCCCCTTCCTATTGTGCTATACAAACTGATGTTTCAGGGTCCTCCACCCAGTGAAGAGAGAATAAACAGTTCCTTCACCCGGTCTTGCTTCACTAACAATCGTTGATAACAAGCACTGTGGAAAGGTGATATGTTTAAGGAGGTCTGTGGGGGTTTTGAGTCTATTGCGACATTGTTCACCAGATGAGCGCTCTGAAGAAGGAGCCCTATGCCGTGATCACTTGAGACTTGTTTTGACAACCTCTCCCTAACAACAGTGACATTTCTTTAACTCTCAAACTATACAATTTAGAGTCAAATGTTTGCGGTGAAAAAAGCTCAACGAGTAGTGAAGACAATAGGGTCCTTTAGTTGCAGAGATGTTGTCAAATAAATAATGATAATAATTCAAATTCGTAAAGCCTAAAGATATTAAGTGTTTTGAAGGCACTGGGGGTCGTCGGGGAGATGAAGTGAGTTATTGTCCAGAGTCACATGATAGTGAGCTGAGCTGGCGCCGGCACTGGGGATTTAGCCATGAGTCCCGCGCTCCGGAATCATCCACCCTGGCCTCTGCGCCACATCGCTCCCTCGAATGAGCTGAATAACCAAGTATCACATGAACTAATCTGGTGATCTTTGAGCTGGACAGTAGAATGCAAACAACGTTTTTTAAAGACAAAAGCATGAACTTACCTTTATAGTGACCGGTTATTTTCCTGTAGGTATAGTAACTTGACACCTAACATTAGGACCGAACATGGATTCTTAATGCTGTCAGTACAGATACCTGGTATTTGACAATGCACTGAAAATGTATAGGAAGCCATACCCCCTCCCAGTCCCAACTTAATTTTCACCACTAAGCACTCCCTAGCAGTATCATCCTTAAAAGCGTGAAGTACCTCTAACCGATTGCAGACATGTAGGAAGAAGAATGATGGCAACTGCAGTGATCCTACAGACAAGCAGAACTATATCTACTTATGCAGCCTTAGCACTGGTGGAACATGCACAGACAATTATAGGAAGCGAGTACATCATTTACTTATTTGTTAATCGTTGCCCAGCAGGGAATCTTTCTTTTACTAAATGCATCAGGGTTTGGGCAGGGATGCTGGCGCCGTGTACGAGCGCTGCTTCCTCTTAGTTGCAATCCATGCTCATTGCACACAGTAGAAGCCTCTCAATGTGCTTCCTGCATGCAGACTGGCTCATGCTTGCAGGGAGCACAGCAGTGGGGAAATGCAAGGCACCGTTACAGTACAGCTTCGTTGGGGGCTCTGCAGGCAGAAGGGCGCTCATGTGCATATTTCCTTGAACTCCAGGTAGCCAGACAAACGAGCAGTGCGATCTATGAACGCCATGAAGCCATCAGTTCCTCTTCTGCAGGGTTTCCTCAGTTTTTTTCAGCGCTTTCTCTTCCAGCACTACTTGTAAGTATTCTGGTGTCTGTGGTGAAGCCATAAAGCATTTTGCAATTGCCCAAATTGCCAAGCAGTGACTGTGTGACGGGGAGGAGATCACTGGGCAGAGGGAGGAAAAGTGAAAGCGCGCCATGCGCGCGTTGACCTGAAAATGCAGCGAGCCGTGAGACAGGAGATGTGCACGCATATGGAGTGCACATCTCCTGTCCGTACGAGTGCACATCTCCTGTCCCCCTTCCAACGAAAAACCGACAACAATAGATCTCGCCAAGGCGAGCAACACATGCGCTGCGTCTCTAGGTGAGACCTAAAAAACAAAGCCAGCCTGCTACCAGCTCTCTCCTCTAACGAAAGTGAAACCATTTCTTCCAGAAAGCGACTTCAGAAGTTCAAGCCCTCACTCTCTTGCATCTGGATATCAGTAACACCCAGATCCATGGCAGCACTGGCAGCCATTAAGAGCATCCTACATGCTTTTATGTAAGGTTGCTTTTTATTTTGTATTAACACACTACAAATTGGAATGTACTGATAGCAATTTTACAACTGTGAAGACTCTACAACAGGGAAAGAAAACTGCATACATAAAAAGATAAAACAGTGTACAGTCTCGTAATTTTACTATTAGTAGAATTAATCTAATAATTTGTGAATACCCAAAAAGTAGTAAGCTAACATAAAAGTGCAAGTTTACCTCGAGCCCTTAGTTTCCCTGTGCATAAAAAATAAATGTGTAATGTAACTGGTGCTCCTGGAAAGCGCTACGGTTCTTTTGGGTCGAGTTGTGCTAAACAAAATGCAAAAAGAAGAAAAGCACAAGTTAACTCCTTCATCGCAAGTTACTTGTAAAACGAAATTGCTCTTATTCTCCATTTACTTCCTCAACGTTTTCTGATCACACGATTAATCTAAATAATTTCTTCTCTCTAACTGATTGCATATTCTCTTATTTATGTGTCACCACTATGGGGTTAAGGTGTACGCAGACTGAATAAGCAGCTCTGTAGAAAGACGCTGATTAAATAAAACACAAATCTGTGCATAGCTGAACCATGCTGTAAACTATAGTTCTCCTTCAATCAGATGGGGGCGTCGTGCTATCGGTACCATCTCGTCCATGGCTGATTGTGCTACAGGCACTGACCCCGTGAGTGGCATTCAATACTGTTGATTGGGAACAGCTTGTTTTTGCTTTCCATCATCTGAATCACCTTTGCTCGCCAGTGTATGGGTAATGAATAAAGAGCATAGCTCATAAATATACATAGGTTTCTTCTGCGCCTACGGATCATTGAGGCAGAATTTCCATTACTGGGTGTGCCATGCTTCCTACTCGTAGGTGACCTGCTACTGTCATTCTTATAATGTGCACTTGCAGGATTTAACATGACAAAACGTTTAGCTGTCTGCTGTTCGCCTATCTACATAGACAGATTCTTGTAAGAAAGAACTAACCAGCTGGACTGTTTTCAGGATTCATACTGAGTTTGCTCAGCTGGTTTATTAGGTCTTGCCTGGACAGTACACTTAGACACCTTTTGTTCCCCATCAGTGGGCTTAAAACCGCCCATTGCTTACCATTGTTTGGCTTCATTAACCTCTTCGGTGCTCATGACGGCTCCCGGCCGCCATGAGTCACGGTAGGCGTGTGCTCATGACGGCCGGGAACCGTCCGAACGTTGCCGCTCCTCCCACGCAGTGTTAATTCCCCGCCTGTGCGGGAGAATTAATCAGTGGGCGGAGCTCGGACGGCTCCCGCCCATCAGGAGCACATGCTTTTATTATAAATACATGGGGCCCCTAATATAGTGTGCATACCACACCTCCGCCTTTTTTCACCTTTTGATAGTACCAGCCCGGGTGCCCATTAACTTTTTTTTTTAGCTTACCCCACGAGCCAGGTCCTTTTTAATCATCACTCGCCGATAACCTCACCATTCACGCAAATAAAAACAAAACCCTCACAAACACCACACATAGCCATCTAAATAAGTGCTCCCGCGTAGTCGTAGGTCGCAGCACGCCGCATCCCGTAGAGGGGTGCGAAGACCCCAATGATGAAGCATGACACCAAGGGTCCTTTTAGTGTGTGAGGGGTATTTTACCAACACTGGGTGGTCCCCAACATTGTAGGGAAACCCTTCCATTGTAAGAGTTGTTCATTTTTTAGCACTGTCTCTCTGACATTATCATTAATGTCTGACTTGATTTGTTTTATTAACTTGCAATCTTTTTATCCAACTTGTTTTGAACATGTACGTCCGTTATATACAAACTTCTGTTTACTTCAACAGTTGTTGCACACATACCACACTCACTTTCTAAGACAAACCTCTGATGCTTAATCCTTTCCACGGATATGGTGTCTTACTTCCTTGTTTTCAAGGAGAAAGCAGGCCTGTCTGTAAATGTGTAGGTACTGAAAGAAATGTCCAGTGGAAGTACCTATGATTCAAGTACAAATGTCAATACTTAATAATACTTTGTGTGTTTAATGGACCGGACAGCTGTACTTTCCTGATAACTTGCATTGGTGTCAAATGCATTTGGAAAAAACCAAAACTATTAATGAGTGTAACAAAATTAATCAGGCATCTTCCGCTTACTTTGGGAATTTTGGAACGTGGGGATTCAGTGAAATATGGACTTCATCTCCCTCAACATTCCATCAATTAAGCACTACGTTAAAAGCTACCACGTCAAATTTGTTTATCTGAAGCTAACAGACCCTTCAACATTAAATGCATGAAAGTGCTTGGTGCGCGGCTCCCCTGGCTAGGTTTCACGGCTCCCCAGTTAGCAACAGCGCACATTTTGGGAACCACTGACCTATGCGCAGGCTAGCCCAAGATGGGACTGTGGAGGGTAGCCTGGCCAGGGTATACTTGGGAGGCTTGTGCAACCTGGAATAGTTGCTCTTGCAACAGGCTAGGGGACTGGGTAGGCTTACGAACGTGGCCAAACTCATTTGGAAGTGACATATGCAGTCCAACTGGGTGCCGAACTGTTATGCACCGCAGCTCCACCTCTGGTGCGTGCCGGCTATGAAAGCGCTGCTGTAGGGTTAAGGTTCCTACTCTGTAGCGGGAAGTTGGGATTACTCCACTGGGTGACCTTTATAGCGACGGTGCTAAATTATCCTTCCAGGGTTGGCAGGAACTCTATGATCTTGTAGCCGTTCTTTTTCTTGGCCACAACGCATTATGGCAGTAATTCAGGCCACTTGAGCTCTGGCACAGGCCGAGCTTTCACTGCACTTAAGATTGCGCATGGGTTGGGTTGCCGGGTGGTATTGGTGCTGTATGCGATGGTGCAGGGAGATTGCAATGATTTCTTACTTCGGACCAAGCCCGGATGGAATGATTACCTAGGCATTGCCTTAACCGCAAAACAGTGGACTATGACCTTGGAACAGGTGAAGCGAATTTTGCGCAATGCCCATCTGAAGTTCACCTAATTCAATTACCTGCATCAAGCCTACTGTACACTGCATCAACTCTACAACATGTTTTCAACAGTGTCATCCGGCATGCCCGAGATGTGGTGAAGCAGATGCTACATTTCTACACATGGTAGACGTCACGTTTCCTTACATGGTATGGGAGTGCCCACTGTTGCTGCGCACACAGACTCAGATGATGGAGTGGGCATCAGCAGTGATTGATGTCCAGCTGTCCCGGATACATTCATTTGTCTCCTGGGGATCATGAAACAAAATCAATCTGGGAATTGTGAAGTGTGCACCTCACCAGTGAGGGTCTCAAGGTGCTGGGGTGGGGGGTGTAGCTCTGAGTCAGCCGAAGAACCAGGTCTTGAGGCTCTGCTTGAAGGTGTGCAGAGTGGGGGAGCATCTGGAGTTGGCCGGGAGCTCATTCCAGGTCTTTGCCATGGTGTAGGAAAAAGGCCTTCCACCCGCTCTGGCTCTGCGGATTAGTGGTGTTTCGCCGATAGTGAGGTCGGCGGAGCGGAGGTTTCTCGTGGGTACGTGGAAGGAGATTCTTTCGTTGAGGTATTGGGGTCCAGTGTTTTGGAGGGATTTGTAGGTGTGGTGAGTAGCTTTAAGGTTACTCTCTTCTCGATGGGGAGCTAGTGGAGGTCTCACAGGCGCTGGGTGATGTGTTCATGTCGTTGGATGCCGAAGACAAATCTGGCCACCGTTTTTTGTATGGTCTGAACCTTGCAGAGCAGGGATTGGTTGATTCAGGCGTAGAGGGTGTTTCCGTAGTCCAGTCTGCTTGTTTTGAGTGCGTGGGTGATGGTATTTCTGGATTTGGGGGGATCCATTTGAAGGTCTTGCGAAGGATGCAGAGGGTGTTGAAGCAGGTGGAGGCGATGGCGTTGATCTGATGGTCACGGTGATGGAGTAGTCGAGTACGATACAGAGCTGCGAGCGTGGTCCATGGGAGTCGGGGGTCTGCCGAGGGTGGTGGGCCACCAGGTGTTGTCCCATGATGAGGGGGTGGGTCTGAGGATGAGGACGTCTGTCTTCTCCGAGTTGAGCTTCAGGCAGCTGCTGCTCATCCAGGACGCAACGTCTTTCATTCCTTCCTGGAACCTGAGTGTGGTGGTGTGGGGGTCTTTTTTGAGAGAGAGGAGGAGGTGGGTGACGTCAGCATAGGATAATATGCTGAGTCCATGCTGTCTGACAATGGCTGCGAAGGGCACCATGTAGCTGTTGAAGAGCATGGGGCTGAGCGATGATCCATGGGGTACTGCGCAGTTGATCTCTGTGGGTCCGGAGAGGAAGGGCGGGAGTCTGATTCTTTGAGTTCTGCAGGTGAGAAAGGAGCGTAGCAAGTTGTGGGCGGTTCCCTGTATGCCGGTGTTGTGGAGTCTGGTGGTGAGAGTGCGATGGGAGACGTGTCGAAGGCTGCAGAGAGATCTAGTAGGATGAGGGCTGCGGTGTGGCCCTGGTTGAGGAGAGTCAGATGTCATCTGTGGCAGAGAGGAGGGAGGTCTTGGTGCTGTGGTTGCTGCGAAATCCAGATTGGGAAGGGTGGAGGATGGAAGTCTCTTCAATTAAGTTCTTTAACTGGACGTTAACGATCTTCTCAGTGACTTTGGCACCGTAGGTGAGGAGAGTGATGGGTCGGTAGTTTTTGTGGTCCGTCGGGTTTGCAGAGGGCTTCTTGAGGAGGGGCTTAACTTCTGCGCGTTTCTAGTCATTAGGAGATGTGCCGGATTTGAAGGTGGTGTTGATGGTGCGTCATAGCTTGGTTGCTGTGGTGGCGGTGGCTCTGTGGATGGTGTGCGGCGGGCGGGGTCCATGGGGGCTCCTGAGAGAATGCTTTCAGGGTTGTGGCTGTGTCTACGGTGGTGACCGGGGTCCAGGCGGAGATGGTAGGATGGCTGTTGTTGCTGAAGGAAGGAGTGGTTTCGGTGTCTGGTATCCGTTCGTCGAAGTTGTCATAGAGGGACTTGATTTTCAGATGGAAGTAGGAGCTGAGTGTGTTGCAAAGGTCCTGGGAGGGTGTGACATCCGTGGCTTCGCTGGGGGGTTTGGTGAATTTCTGAATGCAACAAACCCTTTTTGAAGAAGCTAGTTCGTCTAGCATTGGTCCTCTCTAAGTGTTAATTGCCATTGCCTTGAAGGCTCCCCAACCACCCACAATCAAGTGCTGGCTTCAAGTGACTCACAAATGGGCTCTGACGGAGGCAGTGGGTTGCGAAGTGGGGGAGGTGCCGTTACGATATGGGACACCTGTGTTATCAAACTGTTTGACAGTCTGAATCCAACCCCCCAGGCAGTGAGACCTGCTTTGCCATGGGAAAGGCTTGAATGAGCTCACCAGTTCTCCCCCATTTGCCCACACATACCTCCCTGATTAAGTTGGGGTCTTTTGCTTACCTGGGAGGAGCACTTTGGGATCCTACCGTTCCCTGTTCCTCTCGCATTCTCTCTCCACTCTCTCTAATATCCTCCCACTCCTTTTTATCACTTCATTTTATTGCCCCCCATGCGACTACTTGCCTCTACTCTCCTGTTATTAGTGTACTCCTGCCACTCACAATCCACTACCTAGCTGCACATAGCAGCAACTGCTGAGGGGTGTTATCAGTTACTGTTTCGTTGTTTGTCTTTCGCTTGTGATGCACATATTGGCTACTCCTTTACAGATTTGGGTGCATTTCTTTAGTTTGGGGTGCACAACCTATTTTTCCCATCTATCCTGGCACCCTCCACACTACTGTGGGTCCTGCTATTGGAATAGTGTGGATGTGTGCATGAGGGCTTTTAGTTCATCTATTGCAATTGCTTCCTATTGTATTCTGTACTATTTGTGGTGCTTTATGTTTAAATGCCAATAAAGAAATAAATTTAAAAAAATTGATAACACAAACATCTATTGTATGTGACTAGTGGCGAAAGACGTCCTTGTGGGTGAAAGTATGCTCTACAAATATGCCTGAAAATGTATGTTTTACAGCAGTCAGTTCTGTTTGCACAACAAAACATAATTTGCACATATTTTTGCTATGTAGCGAACGAACATTGAAACTTGAATTTGCGCTGCTGCAAACAGCTGACTACCGCAAAAACAAGCTAAAGAAAATACTACAACTTTAAATTATGTGATATGAGGAGTCTAAAACTCTTGGTTGTGATTCTGCATCTATTATTCAGCATCAATATCTATCAGGTTTGTAGATTGGTTTGAACAGTCCTTCCTCCGTTTCTGGAAATTGAAATTGTATCTTTCACTGTTCATCTCTTAAATCACAATTACAGGTTTTAATAACTTACATTTTCATGTCCCAGTGCATTATGGTCACTGTAGTAATACATATGGTAATCGTTCATACAAATTTGCTTTAGTGCGGCTCCTAAGTTATATTTCATTCTGTTTGTAGGTCCTGAGAGTAGTCAAGAGATGCCAGTTTGTTTGTAACTGAAAGTCGAAATATCTTAATATGACAATAACTGTTCAAATAAAGTCAATGCTGCTAAAAGACACATCTACCTCAGTTCTTCACCATGAGCCCACTTGAAATCCAAAACTTAAATTCATAGGCTAGTATTGTGGATGCATTCCAACAAACCATTGCAGATGTGGATAACGGTTTATGGGCAGATGTATGACCGTTTTTAGAAGTCCTAAATGGGTAAGCGGCCCATTTGCGACCACTAAAAATGTTTGTAGCATATTCCAAACCTATTTTTCTAGTCTGCAACCTGTTACTGACTCGCAAAATAGGTTTTGTGAGTCGCTGTTAGGAAGGGGCATGCCACGGGCATCCCTTCCTAATAGCGAGTCACAGGAGGATGTAAGATTGTTTTGTGACCACAAATGTGGCTGCAAAACAATCGCATTTAATACCATATAAAATGGTGGTAAGCCAGCCATAAACAGGACGGGATCCTCAGCAGACCACTTTGTCTTTGTGATTGGCAGCGAACATGTTTTTTAGCAACACACATTGCCTGCTCCTATGAAATGAAACTAAAATGTTAGATTTTTATTTTTTAAATGGATCCCATTTTCCTTTAAGAAAAAAATGGGCTGTGTTTAAAAAAATGGTTTATTGAAAAAGCAGTCACAGAAATGGTGGTCTGCTGACCGCAGAAGGTCTCCATCCCTGTGAGTGCCGGCCATTCGCAATGGGTCGCAAAATGCAACCTACCTCATTAATATTAATGAGGCAGGTCCTGTGCAAACCATTTGGCACTCACAAACAGTGTCTCAGACAGTGTTGTACATCAGTGTTTTTGACTCGCAATTTGCAAGTCGCAAAAAAATGCACATTGCGAGTCGCAAATACTGAGGGTCTGTTAGGATCGTACGTACCACCAGGTAGCAGCAAATGTATTGAAGTAGGAAGTTTATTCTTGTAAAAATGCAGGGGCCCACTTCCCGCAGGTCCGATCTCCAGGAAATCCAGACCACATCTAGGTGCACGGCTGTGGATACAATGGAGAAGGAATGCGGGGCATGAGCTGTGCGCCAACAATAATATGAATGAAAAAACAATGCACAAGATACAGCTTGTCATTAACTGAATATAAATGTTATGCTTATGTCATGAACATTAACAAAGGACCACATACACTATACATTAACGCTACATCATCTTCCGCTGTTTCTAAAAACAAAAATGAATAATTCAGTGCATATAAAAATCCATATGCTTAGCAGGCATGGAAACATTGCAAGTGCTTCTACAGTGCAATTCAGCATTACCATCAGGCTCAGTAGTGGGAGAGTCAAAATTCTCACATGAAATACTTATAGGAACATTCCCATTTGTCATACCTGTAGAAACACTTTCAGTGATGTATACATGTGTGTTTTTGCCAGAATTATGTGGAATAGAAACGCCAGAAGAAGAGTTTTTGTCTTCCAAGCTAAACCAGTTTTCATAGATCTGACATGTGTGCTTACCAATTTCAAATGCTTCTTCAGGCATCAATTTACCTAAGGCTCTTTTCCTCCACCAACCTTTGCCCTGCAGCATGACTGAATCTTTGGAAAGTTTTCCAATTTGAACCAGTTCAGAAAACACTGATTCTCCTGTTTTTACTCTTACCAGGCATTCCCTCTGAAATCAACACATGTCATGTCATGTGTAGGGTCATAATACAACTTGTGCTTTGTCTGAGCTGCATCAACTTTTTTTTACCAACTTAGCTATACCTCATTGACAAACTTTATCTTTGGGCAGTGTATCCATCATCCAATCCGTACACACCTCAGAGACACACCAGTAGTAGAATGTATAGTGAGGTGGTATGTCCACACCTTTTGTCTCGAGAAATCTTCAACAGGTACCCCACAAGCCAAATCAGAATGTATTCCTTCTCTTAAAAACCTGTTAACTCTTTCTACCAGACCATTTGAGGTCGGTGAATATAAAGCCATCTTGAAATGTCTGATATGATGTTTCAATACAAATTCTTTCATGTGAGAAGAGATAACGTGAGTTCCATTAGCAGTAACCAAGTCCCTAAGGGGTCCTTCATTTTCAAAGATGTTGCTTAAAATCTTTACCACAAAGTGTTTGCTGTTGGAACAAATAGAAAAAAAACCATTTTGAAATATAATCAACGAGAACTATCAAAACATTCTTGTCTGAGGGTAGTAAATGAATGGGCGAGCAACGTCTAGAACTACTTTTGACCAGGGACCTTCAGGCAAAGGGACAATGTGTAACGCTCAGTTATGGGCGAGCCAGTGTTTGTCTGATAGCAGGCAAGTACTACAAGAAGATATCCAGTTAGCCTCTTGGGAATGTAAAGAGGGCCACCAGAAATACTGCTTTACATTTTTGCAAGTGGCTCCCACCCCTAAATCACCCTGGTGAGCAGCTTGATATAGTTTAGATCTAATGGCAACTGAGAGTTCCGTAACATAATTGGGAAAAAGCAAACCATCAACACTAGCTATTTGTGAGAAAGATCTGAGAGGGATGGATAATTACCTTTCTTTGGGCCAATCTTTTCTGACAAACTCCATAACCAAAGACAATACATTATCTTTAGCAATGTCAGATAACCAATCGTCTCAGGAAATAAGTTCAAATATCTTCTAAAGTGGCTACTACTGACTCAAATTCTTCATGATCCTCAGTAAAGTTTATATCCCGAAGGGGCATCCTTGATAAAAACAAATCCGCTCTTGAGTTCTGGTTACCGGGAATTTAGTCATTTTTGAAATTGTAAGCATGAGAGAAGTCTAAGTAGTCCTGTCGAAGCTTTACCTGAGCCATTTCCATTGAGCAAATTAATTACATGTTTATGGTATGTGAAAAGAACAAAACTCATACCCCAAATATGGGTTTTGAACTTTTCAATTTCCCACAAGTAGGCCAATGCCACTCTCTCAATAGCGCTATAGTGATATTCTGAAGTTCAAAGAGAGCGAGAAGTAAAGCCCACTGTGTGTTTACAGTTTTCATATAATTGTGACAAAACAGCTCCTTTCTCAATGTGACTTGCATCAACAATTACCATGAATTTGCAATCAGATTTAAAAGCAGATAGGGCAGCTGCATTCGTAATTCAATTTTTGACTGTGGTGAAAGCTTGGTCAGCTACATCATCCCAAACAAAGTGTACATTTTTCTGCAACAACTTTCTAAGAGGTTGTACAATCATAGCATTACACTGGAAGAATTTTGAGTAGTATTTGCTCATTCCTAGAAAAGATTTCAAGGTCTCCCTATGCTTGGGGGGAGTATCATCTTGTATGGCTTGCATAAATAAAAACTTTGGGTGTATACTAGTGTCAGATATATGATGTCTCAAGTAATCTAATTCAGTTTTGAGTGAGTGTATTTCTCAGGCTCATGTGTGATGCCTACATCTCTGAAAACCTCAAACAAAAATTGTAAAGTGTATTTATGTTCATCCACTGTTTTCTAAAACATTAAATTGTCGTCCTGATAAGCTTGTGTGTCTGGGATATCAAATAAAATGTTGTCCGTCAACTTTTGAAACACGCTCGATGCAGATGCAAGCCCAAATGGGAGCCTTAGGAATTTGTAGGCTCCAAAAGGAGTTACAAAGGTTGTGAGGTCTTGTGAATCTGCAGCCAGGGGAATCTGATGATAAGCAGAGCGAAGATCTAATAAAGAGAAAATCTTAGCTCCACTGATGTTTGAGAGTACATTATTAATTTTGGGTAAAGGGTGACAGTCAATCACAAGGTGTTTACTGGTAAGTCTGAAGCAATCTTATGTCTCCATCTTTATTGCTTACTATAACAATGGGACTGACCAACTCTGGGGAATCAGTCTGTATAAACACTTGTTCTTTGACTAAATTCTCAAGTAATAGCTCAAGTTCAGATCTCACTAAGATATAGACCTAACCTTGTGTGAAATGGTAATAGCTTTTTTAAAATTTTATTTTATCTTATGTTCAAATGTGTGAATCATGCCAATTTTATTGGTGAAAACATCTGGAAAAGTGTCCATAATATCTGATAAAATGTCACATTTGGAATTTTCTACAGAAGCTATTTGTACTTCGCACACCTTAACTGGATTAGATTAACCAGGCACATGCATCAATCCCAACATAACCAAATCTTTGAAACCTAGAATAAGTTTGCCTTCTAGTCACATATACATTTGTGTAAGTTTCTCTACTTACACACTTCACATTTTCCATGAAAAAACAACCCTCTCAGTGTCCAGTTCACTATAAGCATTGGGAAACACATCAGGTTTGTGTAATGGTTTAGGTTTAGCCCAGAGTTGATCATATAAGTTATCTGAAATAGTTTTGATGGGTGCCCCTGAATCTGCCATCTTGTCAAGTTTAAAAGAACCAATATAAACATCACAAACAGGCCCTTTCACAGATTTAACATCAACTGCGTTCACATTGAATGTAATGACAAGCCTTGGCAAATGCTGTGTATAGTCCTCTGTAACAGAGGCTATGCCCACAGAGCCAATACAAGAGGTATATCCCAAACTCCTGTAGACGCCCAGAAAATGACCCATTTTTTGGCACTTGGTGCATCTTTTTCCAAAAGCTGGGCATGCAGAATAATTGCCAATATGTGTTTTTGAACCACATCTATAGCAAAATGCCCTGTTCCTTTGCGTATACTTGTTATTTTTAACCCTATAAGATAAAATGTTAACAGAATCTGAAACTTGCACAATTTTTACTGGTTGTGCCATGTGGTCTGCTGAACGTTTACTAGACATAATGGGACGTTCTATAACTTTAGCCATGGTTAGTACTTCAATTAAGGTGGGGTCTCTAAAGGAAAGTAGGTGTTCCGGTATTTTTCTTGAATTACAGCCAAACACAAATTGATCTCTGATGGCTACATCCACCGTTGGTCCAAAATTACATTTTGCAGCAAGAATTCTTAGTGCAGACATATATTCCTCAATTGTTTCTCCTAAGGTCTGTTTCCTTCTATTAAAGTTGAATCTTTCTGGCAGTACACTAGGTTGTTTGCTTAACTTATTCTTTGTCTAGTGACAGCATCCAAATAATCATCCCAGCCTTCTCCTTCTCCAGATGGTGCGATGATAGGTAGATTGTCAAAAACCTGTTAACTTTCCACACCTAAATAACAATATAAAATAGCATTTTTTCTTTGCGCATTCCATTTTTCAGCATCAATGGCTACTAAGAATTTTTTTAAAGTATTTTTCCATTTTTCCCATAGCCATGGTCGCTTACCAGGATTTGGAAGAAAAGGCTGTATTTGAAAAAAATGTTGTATACCAAACATGTTTTAAAAAGAAATATATAAATTATAAAATTCACCTTTTTTTAAAATAATTGCACACTATTAATTGGATGGATTTGAAGTTGAAATCTCAGTATCCACAAGAAATCCAGTAACTGAATGTGTTACACGATGTGATGCTAAATCGTGAAAATGCAGCGTTATTTATTGGCCAGCTTTGGAAACAACCCAAGGCAATAGAACTGCAATGTTGCTTTGTCGCGGTGCGTCAGAGGGTAAAGGTGTGGTTTGAAGCATCAGGAGTCATGCACATGCAGAGGAAGTGCGAGTATGGGTGCACCAGCACCACGCACTGAAGAAACCCACTAGCCCAAACGGGCAAACAGCTCACCCCACACAAATAAGCTCACTGTGCAATGGAAGTCCCATAGCACAACGGCAGCCAGAGATGAAAGGGCATGAGGTCAAAGCAGTGGAGCTGTACGAAGGGGCGGGATCCAGGATTGACGCGAAGCATGGGCAATAGCAAAAGTGGCAAAAAGTGGACGGTGGGCTCCTGCAGTTTGTCTCTCGTAACCAAATATGTTAGTATCGTAAGTACCACCAGGAAGCAGCAAGTGTATGGAAGTAGGAAGTTTATTGCTGTAAAAATGCAGGAGCCCACTTCCCGTAGGTCCGATCTCCAGGGAATCCAAATTGCATCTAGGTGCATGGTTGTGGATACCATGGAGAAGGAATGTGCAGCATGAGCTGTTCTCAAACAATTCCATGAATGAAAGTAGAGAATGCACGAGATACAGCTTGTCATTAACTGAATATAAATGTTATACTTTTGTCATGAAAATTAACAAACCACTACATATGCTGTACGCTAAAGCTACAGGGTCGTACATCTGGCCCTTGGTTCTGGGTTGAAAATCATACAGTCAAGGATGTTAAATGTCCAGTTCCTGATATTTCTTGAAAAAGGGGCATACTCTTTATCAAAGAGCTAGAATGGTAGGGCAGTTAAACCTAGATGGAACAAAACAAACTAGAGTCCAGATTTATGAAGGAGAAAACTTGTACTATGTTGCATCATTTGGAGAGAGCAGAACTCCACCATATCTTCAAGAGAATAGTGCAGTTCTGCATTCTCCTGGTGAAGGCGCACTTGAGGCTGCCAACACAAGCACCCTTGAGCCATAGTGCAAGTGTGTTTGCATTAGGGTCAGGAAAGTAATGCGCAGGAAAAGGTACCCTCCTGCACAGAAACTATTCTTTGAGGCTATTTGATCTTTGTATGTATTATGCAGAATGCAGCACAGATGCACAGAGGGAATAAAGGGGAGAAATAAAGCTATTTCTCCTCGTATTGGAAAAATAAAGTTTATAAAAAAAAAAAAAAGATATTTCTCCTCTTTACGCCAGCCTCAGGCAGATGCACTATTCTAACTAAAATCTTTCTCTACAAGTCTTTGCAGATATGGGTTTGCATCAAAATTCATGGGTGGATGTATAGGAACCCAATGCACCATCCATGGAATGCCGACCTGATGCAAATAATGCAAGGCAGCACAATGTGTTACCTTGCGTAACCTTTTCTTTTGAAGCAACCCGAATACCCATTTGCATTGTTTTGTAAATACCACAAAGGAATTTACATCTGGTCCGCATCAAAAACATGATGTAAACTAAACACAAAAACTTTGAAAATCTAGATGGATGTCTCTAACTTTTATGGGAGCTAAGATATGACCCTTGAAACGATATTTTACTGTATACATCAGTAGGCCTACTACACTAGGGCGTTGCTTTCATAGAGCAGATGACTATAATCATCAGAAAGATTTAGCTGACCTTAAAATCTCTGAATTCCACCTATGAATTGCTCTTTGTCCTATAGTGAAGTTGCTGCCTGATTTAGAGGTTGATAGATGCAGGGCATCTCCTAAAAAGTGGTGGATGTGCTGTCCAGTCTGTGTAGAGGGATTAGATATCAGTACACTCTAAAAAGAGCAGACATCTTCCACTTTTTGGCAGAGGTCCCGCTTCCGCCACACTATGTAAAATACCCCTTAGTCTCTGAACCAGTCAATAGGCGAATACAATTGCCGAGCACCAATCATGGACGCTAAAGTTCAATTTGATAAGCACCAAGAAAAACATGAAGGAGCCCACCTTAGCTGCAAAGTCTGTGCACGCTGAGTCACACACTAGTACACCCATAATCTCTAAGGAGTAATTTACAACTCTCCACCATTTGAAAATCCTTGGTGCAAGTCCTTCCTTGTCCACCATTCAGAACTGAGTTAATGACTTAGTGGTTTCTAAGACATTCATGAACCTCAGACCAATGATTTTCCCTCCTCCTCAAATAAGAAAATAGTAATTTTTGCTGACCCAGTAGCCGGCATGCAGCTAGGTGACTTGATAAATGATGTGAGCCCACCATGCTGTTTAAATTTGAATTAACCTTGTTACTAAAGGGGGAGGAGCTTCGCGCGATTCCAAGATGGACGCGTGAGCTAAGGGCTCCCGAGACCCCTTCCGCCTCCCGCGACTATCCTGTTACTGATCCTGATTATGACGACGGGTACTTTTTATTGATGCCCTGCTGATGCCAGCGATCCTTTCCAAAATCGATTTGGCCGTCGGATACCGGACTTACTGCACCCTGAACTTTGAGGCCTACATCGTATGCCAGCCGGGGGCTTGAGTCCCCGAGGTACCCAGGTGGCAATTGAACAACAACGGCTGATAAGCCACGCCCTTTGCCCCTGGTGTACTTTCGGTTTCGTTTCTGCTCCTTGTTGAGAACGCTCAATTCCCGATCGGAGTTCCGATTCTGCTATCGCTGCCAGCCTTTTACTAGTACTGTGTCCCTGTCTACTCGCAGTTCCGAGCCTGCCACGACGAAGATCATTTTGACTGGATTCTGCAATTCCAGTTGGGGCTCCTTACACGTCATGACGGGCAGAACAGTCGTTGAGAGACGCGGCGCCAGAGGTTCGTCCCGAGGGGGGGTCACCCAGTCTCAGACCATTGATCGATTTACTCGACCGAGGGGATCCCCGGGCGGATCGAGTGGTGCCCTGGAGGAAGCTGGGGACGGTACTCCTGATGACGAGGAGCCAACACTGAAAGACGTTATGGGTGCTATTGCGAGTGTCCGATCCACCATGGGCCAGCAATATGAAACCCTGGCAGCTAAGATAGATACGGTGGCGATTGATGTCACCCTCATCAGAGCAGACCTTGGGAAAACCAACGAGCATGTCAAATCTCTCGACTTCAAGACCGCTAGTTTGACCACGGATGTCTCGGAACTCCAGACCACGGTCCGCCATCTTCGGACTACCTGTGACCTGTTTGCCAATCGGTTGGAAGATTTTGAGGGCCGTGCCAGGCGCAATAACGTTCGCATTGTGGGTGTCCCGGAGAATTCTGCCGACATGCCTGTTGATATCCTGGTGGAGGACCTTGTGCTCAAGCATCTGATGCCGAAAGGCCTAAGTAAATTCTTCGCTGTGGAGCGGGCCCACCGTGTCCCGGGTGGCAAGCCAAAGACGGGAGCCGCTCCGCGGCCCATAATTGCTAGGCTCTTCAATTTTCGTGATAGAGACGCTATCCTGCAAGCTTGCCGAACCAATGGGCCCACTAAATTTGAGAACGCTTCAATTCGTTTTTACCCGGACTTCACCCAGGCAGTGCAGAAGCAAAGGATGGGCTTTACGGGTGTGAAACGGCGCCTCAGGGACCTGGGACTAAAATATGCCATGCTCTTCCCGGCCCGTCTGAGAATCGAACATGCTGATCGTGCGCTTTTCTTTGACCGCCCTGACGGTGATTAGTGACTGGTTGGACACTCTATCGACGCGACATGAAGGCCCGGAGGATACGAGAGGCGCTGAGGGAGGCGTGGAGGACCAGGAGCAGTGAGTCTACATCGGCGAACCAGGATCCGCTGCAGTGGCTTAGAGACTATGTTTCAAGCATTGTGTGAATGCCCGGGGGTGGGGGGGGTTCCGGGGATCTTCCTCCTCTGGGGACTTTTCTCGCTTTTTGTAGGTTAGTTTAATGGGGCGACAGGCACACTGCAAGTTGGGGTGGCTCTTCGGTCTACCGCAGGGGTGCAGGGAGGGGGGTTTGAGTTTGATGGGTTCACTGGGGGTGGTGGGGGGGTTCTTTTCTATTTGTTTGTTTCGAGGCTGTGCTTTGCTTTACATTTACTGTCATGTGACTGTTTCGAGCTAGATTGTCTCCCTGTTCGTTCAAGATGCCACAGGGAAGGGCGGGGAACATGGCGGCGGCAGGCTAGCGGCTGCTGCGAGGCTCTGACCCAGAAGCCCTAACCCGAGTTTTCTACGGGTCTCTTTCCCTCTACTTTTGGCGGATTACAGCGGAATTACAGCGGATCATGTTGAGTGTATAGGTGAGTGAGAAGTCGTACCTCGTCTTCCCTCTCGGGTGTACGGCAACTAAGCTCTCCCTCTTACCTTTTTTTTTCCCCTTGCGCCTAACGGATCGAGAGTGTCTACGGAGAGGCAGAGAGGCAGAACGCTGAGACCGTGAGCAGGGAGCAGGGAGCAGTGAGTTCTGCGGCGGAAAGGAGAGGGCTCTAGGACCGGCGCTGATCACCTGGCAGATGAGAGAACAGCAAGATTGGTTTCACGAGCGGCGGTACGCCAGGGAGCCGGTTACCGGTCAGCTGCACCGGGTCTCTGGAGAAGCGTCATTGCCGGCATTGGGTGCAGGACTTCAGTGCACCAAGAATGGGAGCAGTGGCAGTATTATACGACCCCCGGCAGAGCTGACTGCAGTCTGTGTAAAACCCAGGGTAAGATCTTATAGTATCGGGCTCCGCAAGAGAGCAGCCCTATGGTATCGGTTGACAGGGGCTGTAAGCAGAGAGCTCTATTCATATCTCCCTGTGTCAGTATCTTGTTGGGAGTCCACAGTTTGCATGGATGCAGATAGGGGTCCTCCTGTAATATCTGCTTTGGGAAACGTGAGCCCCTCCAGGGAGAGAGATACAGCGAAAGGGCCCGTTTCAGTGAATCCACCTGAACAGCCTCCCAAGGTGGGAGTAGTTATCAGCGAACAAAAGAGGGCTACCAAAAACAGATACCAGCTTCGCTCTCGAAGGGAGCTTAAGATAAAAGGGGTCCTAAACTCTGCGGACTTGGTCGAGGCGAGTAGTAAGGGTCCAGAGCCAATTTCACCGGGCAAACAGAGCAGAAAAGGGGGAGCGAAGAAGGGAAAGACCAAAGACTTAAAACAATCCAAAGTTAATTTGCCTAGGGGTACCCCGTCACTTAAGAGTTACTTCAAGATAATGGAGCATGCACTGTCTTCCAAGTCGGATAGCGCTGGAACGGAAGAGGGAGCGAAAAGGGGCAGAGTTTAAATAATTTGCCTCAGGTAGCAGACTCCTCGCTTTTAGCTTCTTTCCCCTTGAGTAATAAATACGGGGGTTTGGAGTCGGCTGACACGTTAGAAGGAACAGCTGAAGCAGTCTCTACAACCAAGGCAATCGATGTAATTGATGTAACTGCACAAACCTCAGTTAGTTTACCAAGCACCATTAACCGAGAACTGAGTCATGAAAGGGAGCAGCCGGAAACCATCACGCAGGATGCCGAACCCGAACCCCAACCTCTACACACCGAGGAGGAAGGGGCTTGTGGAGGCAGCGAGAGTCTTGGATCTCTTCTGCAGTCTTTAAGAGGAGATTTACTAAGTAGATTTGAGACTTCCGAAAAAAACCAACAGCGTCTGCATGACAGATTTGATCTACTAGAGGCAAAAATTGATGGTATCAATATTAGAACCAGTACGCTGGAAGGGAAGGTTTCAACACTCTCAGAGACCTCAAACATCAATTCAAAAGATATAACAGTCTTGAAGGCCCAGAATAGATCTCTGTCTATGGATTTAGAGGAAACCCAATCTCGCCGGAACAATTTGAGGATTCTAAAAATTCCGGAAGGGGCCGAGGTGGAGGACATAAAAGGTTTTGTTTGCAGATTACTACGTGCAGATATTCTCAAGGATCGTCCGGATATTGACCTAGAAGCAGAAATCCAGAGGGTACATAGAGACCCATTTAGGTTACATCCAGACAGGAAGGCTCCCAGGAAGATTTTGGTATACTTCCAAACATACAGTGTGAAGGAACTGATCCTGAATAGATGCTTATCACGTACTTCCCTACACTTTCAAGCTAACCCATATCACATTAGATCTGACATTGGCGGTAAAACAGCTCAAAGGCAGTGGGAGTTAGGGTCTAGAATGCCAGAATTACGTTCCATGGGGGCAAATGTACAGATGAAATTTCCAGCACTCTTGAAAATTATGTGGAACAATAAAATGTACACATGTCAATTCCCAGAGGAAGTAGATGCTATTCTTGATAGAATGAAGGCTCAAGAGGAATAGTATAATCAGAGACAGTTCATAGGTTCTATTCCCCAAAAATCTACTATTAGCGGAGGGCAGAGTATGTTTGTAATGAAGTGCAGGGAAAGAGAGGAAGGGAAAAAAAAAAAAAAAAAAAAAAAAAAGAAAGAACAAAAATAATAAAAAGAAGGGGGAAAGGGAAAAGGGGGAAAAAAAAAAAAAAAAAAAGAGAGAAAGGTAAAGGGAAAGATGAAAGGGGGAAAAAAAAAATATATATATATATATATACAATGTTTCCACTACACATAATTAAGTTAAGAGCTTGCACGAAAACAATAGGTGAGATAGGGGAATGAGACCCGTACATATGTTTTTCTTTATTTTTTAGGGTAGGGCAATCAGGGAAAAGGGCCTCTTAGGGCGTATTTTCGCCAATTAGGAGGGAAGGGTTCCCCAAGGGAGGGTGGGTGGGTGTTCCAGGGGTAGGGGTAAAAAAAAAAAAAAATGTCCTCATGCACCATAAAAAAGCCTTTTACTTTTGTTAATAACTATCATTTTTATAAGGTACTACGTTTTGTTATTAGCCACAGTCAAAATTTAAAATTAGTATATGATGCAAGCTAGCCAAACTACAATCCTCTCCTGGAATGTTAACGGATTAGGGAGTTATAAGAAACAATTCAACGTTTCTCACTTCTTAGAAAATTCTGGAGCATCATTAATTTTTTTACAGGAGACTCACCTGGAAGTAAATAAATGTAGAGATATTTTTACAAAACACAAGTGGGTTCAGGAAATTTTTTGCTCAAAACAATCGGGTACAACGAGAGGGGTGGCAATCATTATTCGGGCCAATAAAGGAATAGTTGTCCATGATTGGGCTACAGATCAGACAGGGCGGTGGTTGGCGGTAGTGGTATCAGTGGGCACTGTTAAACTCTTATGTGGGGTCTATTACGGCCCGAATGAAGATAACCCATGTTTTCTCCATAAACTAGCAAGTTACTTATTACAATTTTCTATCCCTATAGTGTTAGGGGGAGATTTTAACTTGCTACTGGATGCAGAGCTAGACCGCACTTCAAAGGCCAGATATAATAGCCCAAAAAAATCGATATGTATGCTACATAATATCATTAAGGAGTATGCGCTGTGTGACGTCTGGAGAATCAAACATGGCTCCCAGAGAGAGTACTCGTTCTATAGCAAAAAAAACCACCAATTCTCCAGGATAGATTATTTCTTGCTGGATAGAGCAATGTTATCAGATATACATTCTATTGCATATATTCCGAATGGATTATCAGACCACTCGGTGGTTAAGTTGTGTATTAGCATGCAAAAAAGGAACTTATCAGAATTCAGGTGGACTCTGGACAGGACCGTTTTACTAAAAACAGATTTCAATACTAGCACTAAGAAAAGTATAGGAGAGTTCTTCCTATTTAACAATGACTCAGCTCCGAACCGGATCATATGGGACGCTCTTAAATCTTTTTTAAGAGGTATATACGGTTCTCAAATGGCCTTGAATAGAAAGCTAATTAAAGGTAAAGAAGTAGACAACCTCAATTTAATTAAAATAAAAGAGCAGCAACTTCTCTATGCCATCTCTAATGATCAAACTGAAATATCGAGGGTGGAAAAAGAATTAGAAGACTTACGAACTCAACATAGATTACACTCTGAAAAAATATTAAGAGATAAGTGGGAGGTAAGCAAGTTGCGCAATTTTGAATATGGGGAGAAATGTGGATCATTACTTGCCTGGAAAGCCAGATCTGACAGGACCAGAAACAACATTAAAACTTTAATACAACGAGGAACTGGCGCTGTTCTATCTGAGGACGAAGATATTAAAGAGGAGGCCAGATCTTTCTATGAAGATCTTTATCGTGAAAAATTGAATATTTCATCGGAGGAAATAGAAAACCTGGACATTCTGAAAAATTTAACTTGTTTGAGTAATGAAGAAATATCTCTTTTAGGAAAAGAAATTACCGAGGGGGAAATCAGATCTCAAGTTGAGAAAATGGCAAGAAAGAAAGCTGCAGGTCCAGATGGGCTTCCAACAGAAATCTATAAGGATAATTTGGATGAACTTATTGCTCCAATGCGCAAACTTTTCAACGAAATCTTCATTCAAGGCCAGCAAATTCCGTCTTCTTGGCTGGAAGCAACCATTTCATTAATTGCGAAGCCAAACAAAGACCCGCAAAGGATAGAATCATACCGCCCCATATCCTTACTGAACTCAGACTTAAAAGTTTATTCAGGTATCCTAGCAAACAGGCTCGCTAAGGTGATTAAATCCATTATACATCCGGACCAACGCGGATTTATCCCGGGCAGACAATTGAATGAACTCACATTTCAGGCAATCGGAGCTATTGACTATGCAGTTCAAAATAAAAAACCATTGGCCATAGTCGCAATAGACGCTGCGAAAGCCTTTGACCAAGTAAACTGGAAATATTTATGGTCAACGATGAAGAAATTTGGCTTTCCTGAAATTTTTATCAATAGTGTGGTGTCTTTATATAGAGGTCCTAGGGCCAAGATTCTGGTCAACGGAGGTTTGTCTGAATGGTTCAGTGTTGGCAGAGGAACAAGGCAAGGATGCCCCTTGTCTCCACTGCTGTTTGATATCTATATTGAACCTTTTGTTTGTTCTTTAAGGCATGATTCTATTATTTCCTCATTTAAAATTGGGGAATTATTAATTAGGACAGCACTATATGCAGACGATCTTCTGTTGTACACCTCAAACCCCCTTGTAGCAATTCCCAGGCTATTTCAGCTGGCGGAGAGTTTTGGTTCAATTTCAGGTTATTCTATTAACAAGGAGAAAACCGAGGTAATGTGTTGGAATAACTTACTTCCCATTCCCGAAGCTAAATGTAAGATGAGATATTTAGGTATTTATTTAACCCAGAATATAGATGATACCCCGAAGGTTAGCTGGGAAACAGTGATAAAGGAGATTAAAAAACTCCTATCCAGGTGGAACACTCTGCCTTTAAACATCTATGGCAGAGTGAATCTTGTCAAAATGATCATTCTCCCCAAGGTTACGTTTTTGTTTAACTCTATCCCCTTAGTCTTTAGCAGAAAAGATATTCTTAATCTGCAAGGTAGAATAGGCTCGTTTATATGGGCAACAAAATCTCCACGGATAGCATGGAAGAAGTTAAGGAGAGGATTAAAATTAGGTGGTTTAGCTCTCCCAGATTTATTATTTTATTGTTATGCTTTCCAGCTTAAAAACTTTAGGATACTAGCTAATAAATTGGATTTCACATCAAATAGTTTACTATTCCAGGCAATGCTGCAAGATCTCCCGTTTGGTACTGATTATTTTCTGTTTAAATTTGGTGACAAAAATTTTTTCAAAAAAGTTAGGCTGAAAGTTCTAAAGGCGGCTCTACACTATTGGTCGCAGACGTGTAGGTTGCTGAGTATTCAATACTACCATCAATACTCCCCAATTTGGGACTCACCAGGCACCCCGGAATGTTTAATGGACCAATTGGCTCTCCCCTTAAAAAGAGCAGGCCTTCTGAAATGGGGGGACTTATGCGACGAAACAAAAGCTTTAAAGTGGGAATTTCTAGAGGGCATAACTGGAGGGACTTTAACAAGGTTTAAGTTCTATCAACTATCGGCCTGGTGGGGTAGTCAAAATTGGGATATAAATGATGAGGAACCGTTTCTAGAACTATTTAGTCAGCCTAGAGTAATGAAAAGGGAAACGGCACAATGGTATAATACATTATTGAATAACAAAGACAATTTGAAGATAGAAATTGCGAGAATATGGGACCCTTCCACAGTTCAGATAGCTGAGGATGTAGAGAAATTATGGATTGATTCTTTTTCATTATCCCAAAAGATAATCAAACCTTCTAATCTAAGAAGAAATCACTTATACACACTGTACAGGGTATATTGGACCCCAGCGAAACTCTCTAAGATTGCAGGGGCGCGTTATTTCTGCCCTAGGTGTAACCTAATGAGCGCAAATGACATTCATATGTTTCTTGAATGTCCTAACATAGCTAATTTTTGGGAACAATTGCGCAAATTCTTAGAAGAGGTACTGTCGGTCCCAATTCAATGTACACCCAGATTGGTTTTCTTCGGCCTATTACCTGATTATGTGTTTAATAGTAACTTGTCACAGTTTATTTTCTATGTAATGACCATTGCCAGAAGAGAGATATGCAAAGCATGGAAGTCTGTATCCCCCCCCAAATTTGCAGAGTGTCTCAAATACATCGTCGCGGTGAGTAAATTTGATATTTTATGTGGGGGTGAGAAAGCTGTCAGGTTGTGGTCAGCAATGAATGCCTGGATCGAAAAGTAACAATAGTCCAATGATTATGCCAGAGGTAAGTGGTCCTGTCCTTCCTTAGCAGCAAGTACCAACCCGAAAGGAAGTTGGACGGGTAACGACCATTCCTCTGGGCAATCTTCTACAGCTATCCACAAACACGAGGGCTGGAAAGGACAGTTTGTGACAGTGGCTTGAAGAGCGCCTATTATAGAGCAGTCATTAACTGGTGGCATATATGAGGACAAAAAAAAAAAAATGTGACTGTTTCGAGATGGGGGGGCGGTCGGTCTTCTTTCGGGATGGGGGTAGGGGGCTTAGGGTGTTGAGCTGGAATGTTAACGGTCTTGGGGACAGGGTTAAACGTGGGATTGTGCTGCAATACTTGAAGAGGTGTTCCCCGGATGTGGTCCTGCTCCAAGAGACCCATTTGGTGGGCAATACATGTCACGCATTGAATAGAAGAGGCTATCGTTTGGTGGCGCATTCCGGCTTCACTACGGGGTCGAGAGGGGCTGGTATCCTGGTCAGGAATTCCCTTCCCCTGGAGATAGATGGCACGGTGTTGGATGACAGGGGCCGCTATGCAGGCATTACGGGGAGATGGGAGGGGAAATTGATTTCCATACTGTCGATCTATGTTCCGCCTGGGCAGCAATCCACTACATTTGCCGATTTGGGTGAGGTAATTCTGGGTTTGCCTGATGGTTTGCTGGTGTTGGGTGGTGACTTTAACTCTGTGGTGAATGGAGAGAGTGATCGTAGTCCCCCCAGACTCCTCCCAACATCACAGTTATGGTTGGGGAAATTCTTGGATGCCTTCGGGCTGGCCGACTGTTGGAGACAACTGCACCCTGGCCGGCTTCAGTATACTTTCCACTCGGGAGCCCATGGAAGTCTCTCGAGACTTGACTATATCCTCGTGCCGATGGTGCAGTTGTTCTCTGTGCGTGAAATTAAACACCTGGCTAGAGGGATCTCAGACCACTCCCCGATATGGCTCCACTTAGATATCTGTTTGGGGACTGGGGGCCGAATTGCCCCAATCAATCCATGGCACTTTCAGAATCCCATCATCAGATCTGAGGTGGTCAAATGCATGAATTTTTATTTTGCCGAAAATGAGGGATCGGTGTCTTCCCCGGTCTCCCTATGGGAGGCTTATAAGACTGTGATCCGCGGTCAGACTCTGTCCCTGGTTGCTGCTGAGAAGCGGCGTAAACAAGAAGAGGTGGTGAGTTTGGAGTCTGAGATTACTGGGTTGGAGGAACGGTTGGAGGCTGGGGTTACGCCTGAGATATTGCATGTTTTGGCTCTTAAGCAATTTGATTACAGGGCTTTGGTGACTGCCTCGGCTGAGGCGATGCATCGTATGCAGCAGGGGCGTCTATATGATGTGGGTGATAAAGCGGGGAAGTTGATTGCTTGGCTGGATAGGCGTGATAAAATGAATCGTGTTGTGCCTGTGGTTGAGAGAGTCGATGGGGCGCGGGTCGTGGACCCGGTTGAGATAGTTGAGGTGTTTGCCCAGCACTTTCGGGTCGTGTACGCGCCGGTTTCGGGCTTGCCGGAGGAGGACTCGCGCTTGCTACTTCGTGATCTTGAGTTGCCCGGTCTCTCGGAGTCAGACGGGGCGTTAATGGAGACTGATTTCTCCGTCGATGAGGTTGCGCTCGCTATTCGCTCTCTTCGTTCGGGGAAGGCTACGGGCCCCAACTGTATACCGGTTGAGCTGTACAAGCTCTGCCCAGACAAAATGGCGCCGTATTTGCTGCGTATGTTTGCGGCGTCGCGTGACCTTGGATCTCTTCCCAGAGACCAAAGGCTGGCCTCTATTGTGGCCTATTTCACTTCTAAATGCTGAACCCAAGATATTGGCGAAAATACTGGCAAATCGACTGGCGACGGTGATTAGCGGACTGGTTCACCCGGATCAGTCCGGTTTTATCCCCCAGCGCAACACTGCCCTCAATCTTCGTCGTCTGCATGGCGTCATCGCGAGGGCGGGATCTCTTAGTGAACCGGCCATCTTGGTCTCTCTTGATGCCTCGATAGCCTTTGATACAGTCGAGTGGCCATATTTGTGGGCCACTCTCGCCAAGTTCGGCTTTGGTCCGAAATTTATTGCATGGATTAAACTCCTGTATGAACAGCCGTTGGCGCAGTTGGTGGTTAATGGTAGAGCTTCGGAGCCCTTCGCTCTTGGGCGAGGCACGAGGCAGGGATGTCCTTTGTCTCCGCTGTTGTTTGCACTTGCGCTTGAGCCTCTGGCCGCCTGGCTCAGATGGGAACCTTCCCTAAAGGGTATTCAGTGGTCCCCTGGCTTCGAGGACCGTGTATCATTGTATGCTGACGACATCTTGTTGTATTTGACGTCCCCTCGTAAGTCGCTGGGAGTCCTCTTTGATGTTCTGCGCTCCTTTGGACGTAACTCTGGGCTGGTTATTAATTGGTCCAAATCCTGTATCTTCCCGCTTACCGGTGATCCTCTTTCTTTGCCCCGAGTATGCCCGATCCCGGTTTGTACAGATGGTTTTAAGTATTTGGGGATTTTTATTTCTCTTGACCCTGCATTACGGTATGACCGGAACTTGTTGCCTCTGCTCGCCCGGCTTCGGACGGATGTCGCGGCTTGGTGTGGTCTGCCCTTATCCCCCTTGGGACGGGCAGCTTTGTTTAAAATGATGTCTCTTCCCCGGTTCCTGTATGCTGTGCAAAACACACTTGATCTAGTGCCGGCTGGCTACTTTCGCGAAATTGAGTGCCTCCAGAGGAAGCTAGTGTGGGCTGGCCGACCCCGTATTGCGTTGGCTAAGCTCACGCTACCCTGGTACGATGGGGGCATTGCGTTACCTGATATACAACGGTATTACTGGGCATCTCAATTGAGTGCCGTAAATCATGCTATGTATGGTCCAGTTCCGAATCCGGCTTTCGAAATGGACCGGTGGCTCTTGCCCGGGGGAGATTACTACAGGGCATTTTATTCTCGAGGTGCTAGGAAGAATTTGACGGGACCCACTGGAGTGGCGGTACGGGTATGGGGCAGCGCGACTGCGGCTACTGGATGGACAGATAGGCTGACCAGAGCGACCCCTCTGTTTGCCGCGGAGAGGCTGGGTTAACTATGGACTTCAAAAGGGTTTGATAGATGGGACCTCATCGGGATCAGTAAGTTGGGTGATCTCTGGGTTAGGGATAGAGTGAAGACCTTTGCCGAGCTACAGGAGGAATATGGTTTGAATGCTTCGGAATTTTTTCGATACCTTCAGGTTCGTCATGCCATTGGGTCGGTTTTTCCGGACGGTTCTGACATCCCGGAGAGCTCCCCCCTGGAAGACAGGGTGCTGGACGGACATGTTCCGGACAGCACTATCTCCCTTATTTATAAGAAACTTATTAATACTCGATCGGACTTGCTTGTTCACCTACGTAGTACCTGGACTAACGATGGGCTAGAATTGGATGATGAGGATTGGCAAGCCGCGATATCCTCTCCTAAAGAGGTAGCGATTCCGGCATGTCTGCGACTCGTTCAGCTGAAAATTCTGCACCGGGTCTATGTCACGGGTCCCCGATTGATGCATATGGGTTTCTCTGAGGATGGACTGTGTCGGCTGGGCTGTGGTATGCTTGCTACCTTCCTCCACATTGTGTGGGAGTGCCCGGAGGTTGTGTCTTTTTGGAATGGAGTACATGCGGTGATGGGTGAGGTCACGAATGTTCAGCTGCTACCTGAAGCCAGGCGCTGTCTATTGAATGTATGGGAACCGAATGATTGTAATGTTGCTCAGACTCAATGGGTGACGCTGGGGAACATGGTTGCGAAAAGGGACATTGCACAATTGTGGGGTTCCCAGAGGGCTCCGTCGGTCTCCAGGTGGGAAGACAACATGGATTGGTGCATGTTCAGGGAGAAGATTGTTTATATCTCTCGTGGCAGGCCCAAAAAATGGGGTAGGATATGGGACCAATGGAACTCATTCCGTGGGGATATATGCGACCCCCCTTTCATTGATCCCCCTGACGTGCCTTGTTCCCCTTGACTATGCGCTTCGGCTCCTTCCTGTATTGTGTTATCGATAGCTCACTGGCTCTGGGTCCCCGTTCTCCCCCCCCCCCCTTTATTTGTTCTCCTGAGGGCTCTCCTGTCTTTTCATAATGTCTTTGGACTGTCTCTCCCCGCATCATATGGAACAGACAACGCAACTAGGGCATAGCCTTGTTTTTCTCCTCTTCGTTTTTTCTCGTTTGGTTGTTTTAAAAATGAAACCTTTCCATATCCTGTCGTTCAGGAATTGACTGATATCGTGCAGCATGGCTGCCGGACCCCTGGTTGTCGGCTGATGAGCTGTGTAATTTTACGTTGATTTGTGATATTGTGCTAGCCGGCCCAGTGGGTTGTAGGCGTATACCTGTCTTATATTTTTTGCTAATAAAGGTTTTTATAAAAAATAAAAAAATAAAAAAAATAAAAACCTTGTTACTAAATATGGGGAGGGACATGAAAGGTACTAACCACTCACATGATAGATACCCAAGTACTGTTATCAAGTGACTAATTCCAATTACAAAGATTCTATTCCAGCTTACACTTGTCACACAGAGCTAAGCAGCAAAGAGACACCTAAAGTGTTCAATTATGGTCTTCTTTGAGACTCGCTCTGCCTTTAAGGATTTATCAAGAATGAATGCAAGTGCAGGAACCATGGCTTTGAACATGTCTTTTAAGACTTCCCTGGGACTGATGTCATGCTGGAAACCTGACTTAAGGCCAGAAAAAAAAGTCAGAACCCCATCATGAGAAATAGGAGGGGGAGTATTCAATGGAATGTAAGAAGACAGTTTCTGAAGTTCTGAGATATGGCATCGATCACAGATTAATGGGATCCTGTAAGGCATATCAGTAACCTTTTATGAAAAATGTTAGCAAAATGATGACAAAAAGATTGTATCGGCAAGGTCACTAAGAGAAGTCAGCTTCAGTCAATGACCTGAGACATCACCTGCAAAGGCGCCCTGGGAGAGCTGAAAGCCTAGGTGATGGATTCACTAAAAACATTTGCTGTGACTTTTATATAACAGTGTTTATAACTTTAGGCCATATTTAGAGTTTGGCAGACTGGTTACTCCATCACAACCATAGCATATAGCCTGCCTGCCATATTACAAGTGCCATAGAATAAAATCCACTTGCAATATGGCGGATGGGACATTTACCATGTTTGTGATGATGTAACCTGTTTGCCAGACTCTCAATCAGGCCCTTAGTTGAGACCAGAAGGCTATACGACCTCCTTGAGAAGAGCTACAGTGCCATCTATATTCCACTTCCTGAACCCTAGGCATTTTGCTTCTTACTTCCTGTGAGAAAGTAAATTAATAGTTAGGGTGGATAGTAATTCTCCACAAGTTATAATGCCCCTCTTCTTCTTAGATCAAGTAGAGGTTTCAGCAATTTAAACCTGAGCTCAATCCCTTTTAGCTATTGCACAAAGCAGACAGGCTTTACTTTAAAAAATGTGCAAAGTATTTGGAAGCTGAAAACACAACACAATACAACTCCAACTCCAATTCATAAAAATAGAGTAAAACAGCAAAAATGCAATCAGCGGAACCAGAGATAGGATAACGTTTTAGAAATAATTAGCACCAAAAAGCACTGGGCGCCAACCGCTGTCATCTGCTTGCGCATGATCAGGACAAGGGTAAGATTTAAGGTCCAACGCAATGGAGCACAGGTCAAAAACAGAGTCCATGTTTGTCACGGTCAGGAGATTTACATCTTGACTTAATCTCTGAAATGGAAATCAAAAATACTCAGCGGAACAAGGTAGGAGGCTGTAGCAGAGATGTATTCCACAAGGCAGGATAGCTGTCAGACAAAGTCCTGGTTAACCGCATGCGCCCTAGCGGTTTTCCCGCGGCGCGCTGCCTTTTTTAAAAAGCCGGGTTACATGACGAGCTCAGCTCGTCATGAGCGTACGAGCGTCGTAACTCATCACAAGCTGAGCTCGTCATGAGCGGGGAAGGGGTTAAGCAATTGACTTTTATTCGGAAAGCTTTAGGCGGGGACATTTTAAATTCATGCCCAAAGAGGTCCCTTGACCGGCTGGATACTTTAATTGTGTTTACCAGGTCAAGATGTCTACCTTCAGACTAGGACATTTTTTTGGAGCTTGAATTCTTCTGGGGGCATGGCTGCAAGCAGTAGCCAAACAGGGCTCCACAAGACCAGACACCTTCTCTGCGTTGTCCTCCTGAAATGGATTTACTGCTGCCGAAATGTTCTGAGTGGGACCAACTTGAATTTCTAGCCCAGCAGCGATGTACCATAATCAGACAGGCTTTGCAAGTTTATCTCAATCCTCTGCTGGTTCACCAGACAAAAATTATTGAAACATTTTTTAAGTCCAAGCTTTTAGGGTTAGGCTGGAGGAGTATTTTTGTCACTTATCAAGGGGGACCCATGACCTTAGGAACACCACTTAGGGGTCAGGACTCACTTCAGTAGAACCCATCAGTAAGTTCTAGAGCTGGTCCAGTTGGAATTGATCAGTTAGGCTCTTCAGCAAAGTGGGCTTCTTCCAGCTTTTGTATCCCTGTAGCTTAACAGGAGGTTAGCCAACTGAACCTTGGAGTCCACGTCTTGGTCCTGGGTACAAGTGGGAGTAGGTCCAGCTCTCAGGGTTCTCCTCATAGGTCACAGCAGCAGGTGCAGTCCTTCTTCTGTCTTCCACAGGTCCAGCAGAGTTCTGAAGAGGATCCTGGGGTGTCATATATATGCCCAGTGCCAGCCTGTGGGTAGGGGAAACTCCTAGCCACTACTTAACCAAGGGGGTAAAGGTTTCCAGGGGAGACCATACCTAAGTTTTTACCAATATGGCAGACTCTTTATTCCCCTGTGAAGAGCTCCCTGTGCCAACCCAAGGTGTGGCTATGATAATGGGCAAACCTTCCCTTGTAGTCACTCAAAATTGGTTCTGGGGCAGCTCGTCTACCACTGGGAATGATACCTGGCTGGCTAGCAGGACTATAGAGGGGGCAGGGCCAGGTGTGAGCTATATCTGTCTGTGACTGGGTAGGCATGCGTTGAAGTTAATTAAGTGCCTGGGTACAGCCTAGATAGTCATCATGTCAGGGGAAGGTCGAACCCTCTCCTTTTATCTCAACTTTATGAGCCATATTGCCCCAAATCAAGGATTAATTCAGCTCCTGGGTGACAGAGAACACTTGCAGATAGGCACATTTGGCACAATGCAGAAAAATGACAACTTTCTGAAAGTGTCATTTTCAAAACATTAATATAAAATTCAACTTGACCATTTAGTTGGAACTTAAATACTAATAAAATGATTTCTTGTATCATTATTTCTAGCTACCCCACAACTGAATTTAAGCATTGTAGGGTGTTAAAATGTAACCCAGTGCTTTCCGATGGAAGAGCCAACTTTGCCACAGTGAAAAACGACTTTGGAGGTTTCTTACTGACACGACATCTGAAACATAACACATGCATGTTCTACTTTTTAAATACCATACAGACTGTCCTAAGGGTATTTAGGGCTTAATTTAGGGGTGCCTTATATGTATTAAAAAGGAAACGTTTAGGCCTGGCAAAAGGTTTCTTTTGCTAGGACAAATGAGCAGTTTTAAAACAGCTTACCCAGGCTGCAGTCACAATATGTGCTGCAGTCCACTAGATACAATAAACCTACAGGCCCTGGGTACACTTTGTACCATATACTAGGGACTTATAGGTATGTCAAATATGCCAACTAGGAGCAGAGCCAATTTTACATGTTTTTAGGGGTCTGGGCATATACACTGGGCACTGGACAGCAGTGTACCAGTGTGCAGAGTCCAAAAACCAGCAGTAAAGTCTTGCAAAAATGGGAGTGACCATTCAAAAAGGGACATGTACTTACACTTTCCAAGAAAACCAGTGATTTTTATGAAACTTCTTTCCGGACAGTATAGATCAGAACAGAGCCATTAATGTCCTTTACTTCCAAAAAAGGATTTCATATAGAGCTGAAAAAACTCACACCCTAATCGGTTGTATTTTTTTTTCTAAAAACAAGAAAGTTTCCTCTCAGCAGGAGGTTTGTGTCAGTATAGCAAGCCCTAACTTTACAGTGAAATAAAGAAGTGTGTGGTCAGTCTAGCTGGAACCAGCAGCGGTGAGGGGCCACCCCCCCACCCTTTTCAGGCAAGAAGAATGTTTGTCAGGCTAAACAAAGGTCAGCCTGACAGACACTCTTCTTGTTCAGGTCAGGCAGTAACTAGACATGCGTTAAATGCGCAGGCTCCCAGCTTCCTGAGCTGACCTTTGCCAGGCTGAGGATTTCCCAGCCCTGGGGGTATGACCTCCACAGCCTTGCAAAAATAACTTGATGCCCTTCCCTTCATGACGACGGGGAGCGTCATTGATTGCCTGGGACCAGGGCGCATCAGTTTTAAACCTGGAAGTGCCCAGGGCTGCGTGTCAGTCAGTGACACCTCGTCACAGAGTGGGGTGTAGTCAGCATTCTCACCGACCCCATCCCACTCTGTGACGAGGTTGGACTGCTGCCCTCATTGGCTGACCTAATGTCAGCCAAGGACGGAAGGCTGCAGTCCCAACCCTCCTGGGACCACCGAGGCTTCCCTCTCAGAGAGCTGCGGTTAAAGAAAGTTTTATGTGCTATTTTATGTTTGGTGCATGCATGAGTGTATGTATGAATGTATGTATATTTGTTAGTGAGTTTTGTGAATGGGTGTGTGTGAATGCATGGGTGTGAGTGAGGTGTATGTGTGCGTGTGGTCCTCCTCCCTGGTAAAATTACTGACCACCAATGGCTAAGAGGAAGCATTTTCTGAACTTCAACTAACTCTATAGTCGTAAAATGGTGTATCATGTTCTGCTTCATGCACAGGTCATTTTAACCCTATATGTGAATCCAACAGCTGAAATACCTTCCAAAGAACATTTGAACTGTGCGCAGACAGGGGTCATCAATCAGGGTTGGACTGGCCTATAGGGCAATCTGGCAGTGCAGAGGGCTGGTCTGACAGGTCAGTGTGTGGACCATAGATGGATCTCTTGTATGGTCTGGTGGGCTGATGTTTACTTTGATATTAAAACATTGCCTATTGCTGGCACAAATGCATGTAGTTGCCCATTTCTCGCAAAGCGAATATACACCTTGTCTTTACAAGTTCAAAATTACTCTTATTGGCAAATGGAGTTCACTTTCTTAGCCATCTGAATCTCTAATGTGTAGCATCCTGCTACAATAAGCACATACACATGCAATTACTTTAACTGGATCTTTATTACTTGCTTCTGCTCCCTGCCTTGTCCCTGCTCTAACTAACAATATCCTGCGTCCACTCCTCCTCTTCCTCTGGCCCCCCTAGCTCCTCCCACTCCCAACTACTGGTGTGCTAACTTCACAACATCATGGGGGCACTGTTATTCTTGGTACCTGGGCCTACTTTCTGTTCCAGTCAGCCTGTCAGCAACACTGACATTAAAGTCACCCTTACGATGGTGTTGGTGCCTCTCATGGAAACATCCCATTAGGTCCACAGTGTGCGCCATTTGGGCTGTATGACAGACAGGTGGTTTGTAGATTAGTGCAAAGTTAAGCGAGGTGTTATCACTAAATATAAGATTAGTCACCAACACTGCTCGAACCGTCCAATCCTCCATTTCTGGGACAATGCCTCTACCCATGCCTCTGTTTCTGTTACAATAGTGATAGCAATTGTAAGGTCTAGGGCCAAAGCTTTACAAAGCCAAATCTCAGTAAGAACAAGCATTTTCAGTGTAAGAGGTCTCTTATTTACGAGAGTTTGAGCTTTTGGCATTGTAAATGACAGAGCTTTTTATTAATGTGTTGGTTTTAAAACTGGTAAATAAAAGGCACTGTCATTTACAATGCAAATAGCTGAACTCTCGCAAATGCGAGAACTATTGCATTGAAAATGTGTGCTCTAATTGTTTTTAAAAAGATTTAGGAGAGAGGGCTTCCTGCCTGCCACAGCAAGCAGGGTAAAGCTATTTGAGAAAATAGTGCTTGGAGACGGTAATTAAAACCTACAAAGTAACAACACACCTAACAGGGGGTGTCGCCACGGGAGATTACAAAATGAGACAAGGCGGTACTAAGGAGGGATTACTAGGCCCTTTGAACACTGAACAACCACAGTTTATAGTGTAAAATGATGCAAGCAAATTAAAAATATGGGAGGAGAGTGGGCGGAGCTTCAAAGTTCCTACCTTAATAGAGCATGCCTCGCATAGCAGTGCATGGGCTGCCCAGGCTCGACCTAAAAAATAATTGGGCATATTTACAATAACTGGAGCATCCCTGCATATCAGCAGGGATGCCCCAGTTATTGTGCGCCACAGCTACGCCATCATGGATGCGCCGCATTTACAATGCGGCGCACCATGGGGCAAAATCGGCACAGATGCGTGACGCATCTGTGTCATAAAAGTGGCGCATTGCTGGAGTTGCGTCGCAAGCGCGATGCAGCTCCAGCAATGCTCTGGCGGCCCTATCTAGTTAATGCTGCGTCAATCCTTACGCCTGCTTCAAGCAGGCGCAAGGTTTTGACGCAGCATGGGCCTAAAAGTGACTGAGTGAAATCTTGTAGATTTCACTCAGCCACTTTTAGGAGGCGTTTCTGCGCCGGAATGCCCCCCCCCTGCGCAGGAACGCCTACATGTGGTGCAGGGCTTTACAACGTGACGCATCTCCCAGATGCGTCACGTTGTGAGTACCCCGCACCGTCGCGCAGGATTTGCGCCGCTGCTGCGTCACAAAAGTGACGCAACGGCGGCGTAAATAAGGCGCTAGGGGCTGGTAAATCTGCCCCAATGTCTATGGTAGAGTCAACCAGAAGTGAGTGAATGTCGTACTTGCGTCTGGCCAGGGATTGAATGTTAATAAAGGCCTATAGACCAAGTCCCGATTCCTCATCACAGAAGGAAATGGAGTGAAACATTTCTGGTGCCACTGATGACTGAGTGAAGGAACTAGATTGAGAACTATTAGCGGCATCGCATCATACGGGGCAAATTATAAAGTAGTGAAGAGGGGAGACGAGACCGTGAGTGTCCAGAATTGCCTTCCATGGATGTGAGTGCTGGTGTACGTAGCTGAAACACCGTAGAAAGACTGATATGTATTGGAACGGGAGAATGGCTGGCAAGTCTGTGCAGTCTCAGAGTGGTCAGGTGCGGGCAGATTTGCCTTTGTGCATTTGACACTCCGTCTGTGCTCACGGTAGCGATCTTATAACAGTAACATCTTCTCAGCCCATTGTGCGAGAGCTGAGAATGGCAACCGGGTTAGAAGGAAACTCAACCAGAAACAAGAAAATTGAAAAAACAATAAAGAGTAAAACAGACTAACAGTAGTGGAGCAGAGTACCTGAAGTTCGGACCCTGAGACAACAGGTAACAAGCATAAAAAGCACAACACTGTACTTAAACATATAAAAGACAAATATTGAATTAAACAGCGCTAAAGAACTTTAACAGAAGTTTGAATGATTAAATGCTCATTGTCAATAGAACTGTGCCAAAGTCATAAGGAATGCCTAAACCGTAGCATAAGCGTACCTTGAGGTAAGTTTAAATAGATCTGTTTCAAAGCTCACTGTCAAAACCTACAACTGTAAATGGCAATTCAGTGCATGTATTCAAATCATGTGCCAAGGGACTTAAGCCAGTATTAACATTAGTCTCTGCAGCAGTTAACCCTGTTTACAATGCTGTACTTAGTGCCAGCTCATCCCACCACCTTGATTTATGTGCTGCTCTTTGCTGGTCTATTCAGAGGGCTCACTGGGCGTTTTCAAGGATAACTCTGCATTTCAGATGGACATTATTTCTTCTGGTATTATACTTATGGTGAATATTCTTCCAGCTGTGCAAAATGCTTTACTGTTACAGTTTGCTGTCCTGCATTCATAGTGCCTACATAGGCAACACTCCCCATCCTAAGCAAAGTTAGTATGCACAATGGAATAGATAAATACTCAACACAATTTTTTGTTGGGAAAAGATTGCTGCAGGTTTATTCCATACAAAAGTATGCAAATGGTGGATTAGCTTAGGGGCGATCCAAGGTCAGGCAACGGTGACTGACCTACGCTGCCCTGCCCGCCTGATAAGCCAAATTGCCCTGTGGCCAATCCAATCAGTGCTACCATTTATGATGGGATCCCCATCCCTTGGATCCCGTAGACCATTGGTCCATCATCTTACTCATGCCCCTTTTTTGGGTGGAGCGTTGCAAGGCCAGCCCCCTGTTGTTCAGGCTTACAACCGCCCTAAGGACTAGCGAGATGCTGATGATTTTCTTCCAGGGACCTGCCATAAGGACTCCTGGGATTTGGCACTGGCACCCCTATTGTGCTCCTGAAGAGATACCCTTCTGTACCCTTCCACCTTCGGATTGTCCTGTAACTCCGTCAAAGCTCTGGAAGTGGCCCCGTCGCTTCCAGAGCCCCCCGACTAAGGAATGACGCTTTCCTCACTTGCAACCTGCTAATTCCAGGGCCTCACTAATGTCCCGTAAGAACAGAATCATACACACTTTTTGACAGGGGCACCCCATCCTCCTCAAAATGGTGAGCAGTCAAAATATCAAAAATTTAATATCGACCTACACTCATATCGAGGTGATAATATCGAAGGGACAGAATATCGATGTTAAGAATATCGATGGACAGAATATCAACCCTAAGGTAAGTAATATCGATTTTGTTATATCGATGTAAGTAATATCAAAGTTAGTAATATCGATATCAAATATATCGATGTTACTAATATCAATGTTACTAATATCGATATTTATAATATTGTTATGTATTTTATTATGTATTTAATATGTATGTGTTTTGTTAAGTGTTCTACTGGTTTTAAAATGTATGTATACAATTTTTATATAATAGTAATAATGTGTTTTTTTATTTAATTTTGTGTTTGAGTACCGTAGCAGGTTGTGGGTTTATAGGGGAATAGGGTGGGAAGTAATTTAATGATACTAAATTAATTATTAATTTTTAGGAATTAAAAATAAATCGTAATTAATTTTTGTGTTTGAGTTCTGTAGCTGGTTGTGGGTATATAGGGGAATGGGGTGGAAAGTAATTTAATTGTAATTTAGTAATAATGTATTTTCATGAATTGGTATTGATAATTATATTATTGTTAATTTATTATTAATTGGTAATTATTTTTTATTAATTGTCATTAATTTGTATTAATTGATTAATTGATAATTATGTTAAGTGTATTATTTTCTTATTGGAATGTGTTGTGCATTTATAGGGGAATAGTGTTGGAAGTAATTGAAATCTAATTAATTAATTATTACATTTATTGTTGGGTATTGGTAATTAATTTATTGGACATTATTTATTATTTGGTAATTATTTTAAATGATAATTTTTTGGTTATGAAAATTAGTTTACTGTTGTTTTATCATTAATTAGTAACTACATATTATTGAATGTTATGTATTGATATTTTTTTCTTAATATATTAATAAGTAATTATTGATTGGTAATTCATGTTTTATAATTATTATTTTTGGTATAAAAATCATTTAATTGTTCAATATTTGTTCATTGGTAATTACATTTTAATAATGAATATGTTGTTGTTATTAAAAATATTGTGTTGTTCAATATTTATTATTTGGTAATTACTATTTATTAATTATAATTGATTGATGTTTATCATTACTTTATTGTTAATTAATTAGTCATTGGTAATTATGTTTTTAATAATTATTGATTGGTATTTGTAAATAGTTCAAAGTTATTTAATAGTTAATTCATTAATTATTTTCAAAAATTATTTTATTTATGCGTATGTTAATTTTAACTTCTACGCTATCCAACACTTTCCCTACTGTTGCACTCTATGGAGTTGGAATAGTAATTTTGACCCTTACGCTATCCAACACTTTCCCTACTATTCCACTCTCTGGAGTTGCAATAGTAATTTTTACCCCTACGCTATCCAACACTTTCCCTACTGTTGCACTCTCTGGATTGTGAATAGTAATTTTTAACCCTACGCTTTCCAACACTTTCGCTACTGTTGCACTCTATGAAGTGGGAATAGTAATTGTTACCCCTACGCTATACAACACTTTCCCTACTTTTGCACTCTCTGGAGTGGTAATAGTAATTTTTACCCCTATGCTATCCAACACTTTCCCTAATGTTGCACTCTCTGGAGTTGAAATAGTAATTTTTACCCCTACACTATCCAACAGTTTCCCTACTGTTGCACTCTTTGGAGTGGGAATAGTCATTTTTACCCCTACGCTATCCAACACTTTCCTTACTGTTGCACTCCCTTGAGTGGGAATAGTAATTTTAAGCTCTACGCTATCAAACATTTTCCTTACTGTTGTTTTTTATGGAGTTGGAATAGTAGTTTTATTCCCTCTGCTATTTAATATTTTTGTATTATTTAAGTTAATGTAGTATATATTTAATTTTAAAAATATTAAAAGCATTTTTTTATTTGTTATACATCAATCAATCAATCAAGACATTTATAGAGCGCACTACTCACCCGTAGGGTCTCAAGGCGCTAGGAGGGGGGGGGTGCCGTTACTGCTCGAACAGCCAGGTCTTGAGCTTCTTCCTGAAGGAGAAATAATTATTTAATTTTTATTCATGTTATTGTTTTATGTGTATAGATGTATTTGTAATTTATAAATGTTTTAATAATTCATACATTATTAAAATAATTATTAAAACTGATTATTAAGTATATGTATTATATATTATATGTATATGTTTAATTACTGTTTTATTAAATTACATATATTATGTATTAATTTTAAACATTATAAAATATTTTCAACAATGTATGTTTATTTTATTTAGAAATATTATTTCATTTATTTTACATATTTTTTTAACAAAAAAACCCAGATATTCTTAATAACGATATTTTTGACATCCATATTTTTTTCCGATATTTTTGTACTTCACATGTGGTAGATAGGATGTCGATATTCTTGACATCGATATTTTTGCTCCGATATTTTTGTAGGTCGATTTTTTGACCTTCGATATTTTGTCAGTGATCCCCTCAAAATACCCTTTGGTGTTGGCATGAATTAGCCCATGCCTGATGATAAAGCCAAAGCCCCTACGGTCCGTGAACTTGCACATGGGGGGGTGTCTGTATGCCTAAGTGTCCCTAAGGTTGCTGCCCTTTTAGGTGACTCACTGCATGAGCCGCAGGCAGCCGCAGAGCACCAACTGGGCACAACATCTGTCCAATGAGAATGTAAGAATAACTTTGTGCTAGAACGATAATGTATGAGGGCTAGTGCTGAAAAGTTGATGGCATGAGAAAGTTCCTATAAAGAAAAGATAACGAAAGCTCATTTATCCTTGATCCCAGAAGCATCAATTAAGAAGCAAGACATTCTGACATCACTACTATGGGGCTGATTCTGATGAGGGTTGGAAATGCTTCTCGACCGAATCGGATCGGGAGAGTCCGACCGACCAAGTACGATGCATCCGGATGCTTCCAGATACGATTTGGTTGGACTCCCATTGACTTCAATTGGAGCACATGTTCCTAACTGCATCATAATTGGGCACTGGGTCGCTCCCGATCCTATTTGGAAGGAGCAAATGCCATTACGAGGCCTTCTTAACCACATCAGAATCAGGCCCTGGTTGGGAATGCTTTCCAACCCTTATCAGAATCGGGCCCTAAAAAGGACAACTATTTTCAAGAAAACACCTCATTATTACTCTTACTTGCTCTGTTGTGTGAGATAAATTGCAATTCTTGACCCCCAATCAACTTGACAGGATCATTTGTTCTTTCTACCTCTATTTTACCTGCCTGTGAATAGCACCTGTATGTGTCGATGACTGTCTACACTTCCCCTTAAACCTCATTGGTTTTATCTTGTTGTTGGCTTATAGCATTTTAATTAGATGAGAGACCCTCTTTTTAGATCTGGGTTTTCACAGCACAGCTGACAAACAGGCCTTTTGCACACAGTATACATAGTATGTTCTTTTATTTATTTATTTATTTATTTTTGGAATTTTTATTGCGCATACAAATACCCGAAGGTGTCTCGGCGCATGTGTGGACTCGCAGGACCAGAACAACAAAATTCACTGGTTAAACAGCCATGTCTTTAAAAGCCTACGAAAACTCATCAAGTTAGGGGCGTTTTTTATAGTAGGTGGCAGAAGATTCCAGAGTTTTGGCGCAGCAACTAGAAAGCGTCTATCTCCCCAAGTTGCCGTTCTTGTACGGGGTACCAGTAGGAGGCCAGTGTTAGAGGATCTCAGCAATCTTTTAGGGGTGTACAGCTGAAAAGCCTCAGTCAGAAACTTGGGTCCGGCACCATGCACTGCCTTATAGGCAATGCAGAGGGTCTTGAATTTAATTCGACTCTCTACTCTAAGCCAATGAAGCTGGCGAATGGCGAGAGTAGTAGGCTGGCGACGAGGAATATCTAAGAGAATTCTAGCAGCCGCGTTTTGTATAGACTGTAGTTTAGATAGCACACGTTTCTGGGAGTTAAGGAATAGGGCATTTCCATAATCAATTTTGGAAAACACCAAGGTGGTTACTAGGGTCTTCCCAGCTGGGATAGGGAGGTAAGGCAGCAATTTCTTCATTTTCTTTAAAATAAAGAAGGCGGATGACACAACCTTGTTGACATGAAGGTTGAATGTTAGCTTGCTGTCAAAAATAACTCCCAGGTTCCTCGCCTTTTCCACTGGGACAGGTGGAAAGCCCAACTGGTTGGGCCACCAAATGGAGGACCATTCTGGGGAGAGATTGCCAAAGGTCATAACCTCGGTTTTGTCCGAGTTAAGCCTCAGGCAATTGGAGGACATCCATGTACTGACAGCAAGCATAGCCTCCTGGAAATTGGCTGCCACCGCTATGCCATCCTTATGGATTGGATTGCCAGCACCAGTTGGGTGTCGTCTGCGTAAGATGTCAGACGCACCCCGTGGGCCTTTATTACCCTCGCTAAGTCCGCTACGTAGATGTTAAATAACGTGGGACTTAGCGAGGAGCCCTGTGGAACTCCACAAGGTGGTGCAGAGACGGGAGAATAGAAATTACCCAACTTGACTGTCTGGGTGCGGTCGGCCAAAAAAGATGAAATAAGGTCTCTGGCCGTGCCGTTTATCCCCAGAGCTGTGACACGGTCGACCAATATGGCATGGTCGACCGTGTCAAATGCTGCGGATAGGTCCAAAAGAATGAGAATGGCTGCACCTCGCTGGTCCATAATGGCTCTAATCTCATCTGAGGCTTTTATTAGAGCAGTCTCGGTTCCATGTCCTTTCCTGAAGCCAAACTGCGATTCGTCTAAAAGTTGGTAATTATCGACGAACTCTGAGAGTTGTTTATTCATCAATGCTTCGCATATTTTGGCAGGAAAGGGGAGACAAGCAATGGGTCTGTAACTGGCCATAGCAGTGGGATCCAAAAAGGGCTTTTTTAAAAGTGGCTTAATTACTGCCTTCTTCCACGGGGCAGGATAGTAGCCAGTTTGGAAGGCGGTGTTACAGATTTCCATAAGTGGGTGAGAAATCACCTCACTTAGATTAGCCATCACTGAAGGAGGACAGGGATCCAAGGGAGAGCCAGACTTGGTAATGGAGATGAGTCTGCTAATTTGATCTTGTGTGGTGGGAACAAATGAAAAAAGGGAGTCATGGTCTATAACGGGTATTTCCTTACTGCTAACAGTGGATTGTATCCCTACATCCCCGGCAAAGGATGCGTAAATATCTGTCACTTTGGTGATAAAAAAGGTGGATAACGCATTACAGAAGGGCTGGGAAGGTTCAACTCCAGGACCTGAGGGAGGAGTAGATAGGGAGGTGACCACCGAGAACAATTCTCTGGCAGAATTCCTGGCGTTATCTATCTGGGTCGAGAAAAAGGTCGTTTTTTGAGCAGAGATAGCCTTTTTATATATTGTCAAAGCATCTTTGTAGGATTGCTTGGCTATTGGGCAATAAGATTTCCTCCAACGTCTTTCTAGGTTCCTACAATGTTGTCGGTGGAGTCTAAGCTCTTCTGTGTACCATACCGCCGACGGAGATCTTCTGTTAGGTCGAATAGACTTTTCCGGGGCTGCCTGATCAGCAGCGTTCCTGATCCAATCTTGGAAATCGGAGGCTGAAGGGACAAGGTTGGATCCTCTTATGGAGGAGGATAGTGTTAAGATATCTATCATCTGAGGGATATCAGCAGTCTTCCAGGCGCGAGTTCCTGCCCTACTGGGTGGCCTGGAAAGGGGAAGATTAACCGGCCGAGTATGAATGCCGAAAATAATAGCTCTGTGATCAGTCCACGTAAGGGGCAAAATATCTTGTACAGAGATGAGAGGATTATTGGTGAACAGGCCATCTAATGTGTGTCCTGCCTGGTGAGTGGTTCCCTTAACCAATTGCTGAAGTCCTAAGGTTAGGAGATCAGCAGTGAGTTGAATGGTGTCATGATTTCCCTGTTCCTCCAAAGGGAAGTTGAAATCTCCCAATATCGTGTAATCAGTTGAGTCTATAATGTAATCATTTAGCTCAGGGAGGAAGCCAAGAAAAGAGCTTCGAGGTCCAGGAGGTCGATATAACAGAATACCTTTGAAAGTTTGTTTACAATTGATGTTAATAACAAAGGATGCCGCTTCACACTTAATGGATTGGTCTGTCCCTTTCAATCTCTAGCTTTCTTCAACCAGATTCTTTCAGCCACCGGCTGGAGACTTTACCAATTGTACCTTGGCTTAGATCAGTAGGGCATTAACGTGTCACCTAATGCTATTTGATGCTTGGAGGCATCTTTCTGGCTCTGCTCAAAAGCTGAGCTGTATGAGGAACTACTTGCACGAGGAGCAACTTTACAACAATTGTCCTCTCTTTCCACTCCTGCTGATTTCCTCCTGTTTTATTTTATTTTTATTTATTTTATTTTATGTGATTTTAAATAGTGCGCACTTTACCTAAAGGTGTCAGAGCACTTTATAAAAGAACCAGCTACAACACATAAGGACTTCGGAGTACATGAGCTACAGAAAAGACACAAACAGAAAATCTCTAAGGGGGATATTCTCAATAAGTGGCAGGGAGAGGCATAAGCCTCCTTGGCTTAATGCCTTTCATCACCACTTCGGAAACGGGAGGCTGCACCCTATTCTCAAGAATGTGGTGCAGCCTGGCGTTTCCCCCTGTGATGGCACTAAGTTTCACGACTTAGCGCCAACGCAGGCACCCTTGCACCAGAGTGCAAGGGTGTCTGCAAGCAGGGAGGTTTGTTTATGTACAGGAAGGTGTCCCTTCCTCCACATAAACAAACCGAAAATGTTAGTTTGTAACTTACATGTCTGCTGCTTCATGCAGCACACATGTAAGTTACAAAACTGTATTTCTAAAAAAGGCATGTTCATGTACAGGAAGGGACACCTTCCTGTACATGAACAAAACATGGCGTTTTGCATTTTCCATCTGTGCTGCACAAGGCTGCATACATGGAAAATGCAAAAACGAGGAGAAATAAAGCATTTCTCCTCGTTTCGCCGACGTAAGAACACGATTTTCATGGTTTTAAGTTCCGCGCTACCAACAATTAACGCCGCCCTTGAGAAGAGGTGGCAGCGTTGTGTACAATGGGTGTTGCAGTGGAACGCTCACCGCAACACCCACTGCACGCCATTTTCATGCTAAGTTTGGCCTGAAAGGGGCCTTATTCACAAGGCAGGGTTAAGCCACTTAACGTGGCTTAAAGCCAAGTTAAGTGGCTTTAACGTTGCCTTGTAATAAGGTGCTGACCCTATGGCCACGGGAACATCAGAAAAAGTGACATTCCTCTGGCGATAGGAGCTTGAGAATATGCCCCAAATTCACAAAAGAATGATAGTAAGTACATACGTCTACTACAGATACTTGTGGTTAGAGTTGTATATATACAAGTTGAAAATTCACTCAAGGAAAAGACACAAACAGAAAAACTCTAAATTCACATAAGAAGGTAGTAAGTACATACGTCTACTTCAGATACTGGTGGTTAGAGTTACATATATACAAGTTGCAAATCACTCAAGATTACATTTTAAAAAGTGATTAGGGCTGGACAATTATATATTACAGATTTACAGAGCACGACATTGTTGCCATCATTTAGCCAAGCATTCAGGTGGCGTTGTATCTATGAGTGCTGGTTTTGGGTCTTAGGGATCCCCGAGGAGGAGGTAGAGATGACCAGAGGAGTGGAAGCCCGGGTGGTGGTGGGCGGAAGCAGCATGCTGGTCTCAGCCCCAGTGCGCTCCCCAGCTGTAGCTAAGGCTAATTCTCCCAGACATGGCCGCATCCGGCGCTCTTTCACTGCTTCTCTCTCCCCTATAGGGTGCTAGGCCAGCGCTCAGCTCATCTGTGGGGGCCCAGCCCAGTCCCGAGCCCCCGCTGTTGTCCTCCCCTTCACCGGTCGGCCCACAGAGGTGCGTTCACCTTCAGGAGTTAGATGCCACCATCTCGGTTCCTCTTCGGTCACAGCCCTGTGTATGACCACGTGAATCCGCAAGCGGGCCGGCACCTGTCGCTTCTCTCCACCTCCACACTCACCATGGGGAGCTCCCAGGCTAGTACGAGGCAAGCAGAGGTAGAGAGGGAGCCCCTCCCAACCCAGGGGCTCTGATGCTATTTCTGCCGCTGCAAATGGGGGCTCAGTGCTGGAGTCCCTGCATCTTCATGGGCGCCGCAATTTTGGAATGCCCGGCGGCCACGTGTGTGTTGCTTAAATGTAACAGCTCCCACATGTGCCAAAAAACAAAAACAACAGCCTTCCAACGAAACACCACCCACCATGCAGCTTAGTATTGTTGTGGATAGGCTCTTGAGTGCCCACATATGGGAAATGAGTGCTATACACATGATACAATAAATTACAATGCAATACTACAGGTAAGCAAACGGTTCCTTTCCTAAAGGGCAGAAGTGAGCAGCAAAGGACTGACACGTGCACCAACTGACACCCTTGTCATCCAGAGACGTTTAAAGGCATGGCCAAAGTGGGCTCTGGCTCAGAGCCTCAGCCTTTAGGGTGGCCCCCTGACAGTCTTACAGGTTACGTCTCTTCCTCCCCATCATAACGATCAATTGCTGGCAGCGTTAATTAAATCACATCCCTTAAATACTCTGGTCGTCTCCAACCAGCTGGTGGAGACTGAATGAATTTTCTTCTTTGTCTCAGACACAACCGCCTGGTGTGGGTCTACCTGTGCGGAATTAATTCGGATCCTACACTATTCACTTCATAGGATCCCATCAAACATTTATTGCGGATGTCAACTATTGCGAACCTACCCCCGTCCAGATGAAGACCCACCCCTGACGCTTATTAAGCTGTGCTATTTCCTAGGGTCGAAACGTTGACGTTGCAGTCACACTAGTCCACGCAGTTTCTCAGGCCCCAACACAAAGTCATTCTTGGGTCGTGTTTTAATGCATTGAGAACATTGGACAGTACAACATTAGTAGTGTTGCTCTTACGTGTTACCTATTTGTATAATATATGTATAGCACTTTTTTCACTTATCACCACAAATTCACTTTTGCATTTTAACCACTTTATTACCCTGCATTATATTGTTTTATGGACAACCATGTTCATTAATTTGTGTACATACTATTCAAATAATACAAAGTGCCATTTTTGACTAAAAATAATTGTCCTTGTGGTGTGTTCAAGCATTACGGCTTGGTTCTCTAATAGTGACATTGAACCTTTCTCAAAATCCGAAATGTTCTTCACAAAAAATTGAATGTTGTGGTTGAATCGATTTCATTGAACAAAGCAATTGACACTTTTCCAACAGAACCACTTCTTTATATATCATACATACCCAGGTTCTGAGGGGCACAGGGTCACCCCATTTTTAGGTGGAGCCTAGAGCACGAATGCGCTGCTTGCTCGACTTTTAGTAAGGGGGTTTTCAAAGTGCTACCCACAAGCTTTAGCTGGCCTCAAGCTTGCGTGCACGCTCGTGTGTACGCGCGCAGCCGCCATCTGCCTTTCCTATTTCTACCTCTGCATCACTGGCCATTACTTTCACTTTCATTGCTTGTTTTCTTTCTTATCAGTGTTTTGAAACTTTTTAAAACATCCTGGTGTTGGGCTTTGGAGCAACTTTCTTGGGTCTCTCTGTCTTTGGTTGAACAGTTTTCATGGTGGGTTGTGAATGGACCAGTTGTCCGAGTCAATTCAAGTATCCCGTGGTTGCTTCATTCGCTTCCTTTCTGTTTGTTCTGTGTGGTTAATTCGAGGCTGGCAGCTGTCTTGAAGATGCTCGTGGTCTCCAAGGATGCTTGTTCTATCCCTTTGTGCATGTCGATCGCATCCCTTCGACAGAAACAATTCCGGCTGACTAGTGATTTCTTTGATTTTGAGGGTTTGCTCTTATTGACTGTGCGGTGTTTTTTCCATTTGTACTTGGGTGAAAGTTTATACAATAATAACAATCCCTGTCTCTCTCTCTCTCTTTCTCTCTCTCTCTCTCTCTCTCTCTCTCTCTCTCTCTCACACAAACACTCTGTCTGTCTCTCTCTCTCACAAATACTCTATCTCTCTCTCTCAAAAACACTCTGCCTCTCTCTCTCTCTCAGAAACACTCTGTCTGTCTCTCTCTCTTACAAACACTCTGCCTGTCTCTTTGTCTCTCTCACTCACAAACACTCTGTCTGCCTCTGTTCTTAAAAGTCTCAGTTCACCCTAAAGTGTGATAAAGCGCGGTGAACCCCATTATCATCATTATTATGAAACAACGCTGTGGAATGACGTATGATGCTGCAAGACGTGGCAACTCTTTGCCAAATACCGCCCTGCATCTTCACGGATTTATTCCCAGAAAGTTGTTTATTAAGTACATGCATTGGACTGCTTCATGCATCAGATCCCTTTTTATTGAGAAGATGGAATTACCTTCCTGGATGGGTTTTCCACTTTAGCACTGCTCTGCTCTCTTTATCTGGCAGAAATATATTAACCTGGACACCTGTTGCATCAAAGTCTCCGTTCCACGGACATTCAGCGATAAGCCGTATCTTATTAATGGGGCATTAGCCACGGAATCTAAAGGCCTGCTGTCAATCCATTTTTTTGGGCTTGCTGATGGAGTGGCTGCAGTAGTTTATACAAGAATCGAATTTAAAAATTCGAAATTGTTAGTTCGACTTTTAATACTTTTGAAATAATAAATTCGACTTAACTTCAACATTTCGTTTGTTTAGGCTGTGTTTTTGTTTAAAACTTCAACGAGTTTAGCCCTATTTATGCCCGTTTTCTGGCCCCTCATTTGACAAAACCTGCTTTGCCGCCCCATTTTTTCTGTGATTGTTCAGCGCTACTCCCTTTTCATTTTTTAGGCATCTCTTGTGTTGTTACTCAGGGCCAGATGTACGACCCTGGAAAGAGAGCCTCGCAAATTGCGAGTCTTTTGCGACTCACAATTTGCGAGGCACTATTTTCCATGAACAACCGTGTATTTCACACTGTAAGTGATTCCCAATGGGGTCACAAATAGTGGGCTCATGAATATTAATGAGCCACTCGCAAATTTGCGACCCCGTTGGGAATGGCATGCCCTCCCAGGTATGGTGGCCTGCTGGGCTTAGCAGAACACAATGTCTGGGAGTGCTTTTAAATAAAGCAGTTTTTTTTTGCATGCAGCCCTTTTTACTTAAAGGAAAACGGGCTGCATTTAAAACAAGCATTGGCATAGCCAATAGGTCTCGCTTTTGGTACCTTATAAGAATTAGGGGCCAGATGTAGGTCGCCATTTACCGGTTGGTAACGGCCGATTTCGGCCATTACCGACCGGTATTTGGGATTTGGCATGTAGAGGGCATCTCATTTACAGAATCGGTATATTTAGCGATTCGGTAAATATACAGAATCGGTAAAATACCGAATCTGTAAATGTACTGATTCTGTAAATCAAGATGTAGCTGGCACTTCAAAGAGTGCCACAGGCCCTTTAGGAGTCGGTATTTACCACCCAATCCTATTGGGTGGTAAAATACCAAATTCCAGTGTACCTGCACATCTGTGCATGTACACCTATGCCATGTGACACACAGACATGACCTTAGGGCATGTATGTGTGCCACATGGCACACGAGCCTGCATTTGGGGTGCTACAGGGTGTCAAAGTGACACCCTGTTCCCCCTGCCAGGATTCGGTATTTGAAAGCCCATAGGAATCAATGGGGAATACCGATTCGGTATTTACCGAATCGGTAAATACCGAATCTTACAGATTCGGTAATTGTAAATTAAAAATTACCTACATCTGCCACCTTCCAATTTACCGATTCATAAATACCGAATCGGTAAAATTCGGTATTTATGAGTCGGTAAATTAGATTTACCTACATCTGGGCCTTAGTTATGCAGCACAATATCCTTGGTGCAACAATATTAACTGTTGCATGGTTAAACACCACCCACCATGCAACTTAGTATTGTTGTGGATAGGCTCTTGTGTGCCCACATATGTGAAATGAGTGCTATACACATGCTACAATAAATTACAATACAATACTACAGGTAAGCAAACTGTTCCTTTTCTAAAGGGCAGAAGTGAACAGCAAAGGACTGACACGTGCACCAACTGACACCCCTGCCATCCAGAGACGTTTAAAGGCATGGCCAAAGTGGCTCTGACTCAGAGCCTCAGCCTTTAAGGTGGCCCCCTGACAGTCTTGCCCTGATGACCTTGAATAAGTACTAAACAGATTGTTTTGAATACCGTTTTCCTTTATTTAATTTTTTTAAAGGGGGTGACCTGTGAGAGTCTATTATAGACATTTTGCAGAGACATGTTATGCGACATCCATAAAAAGGTTTGTTTCCGATCGTAATAGGACCAAACCTATGAGAAATGGGAGTGTGTCACAGATATTATTTGAAGTAATATTAGTGAACTGCAGATGTGTTACAATACTGATTACACGCATCACTATCCCTGAACATGAGATGTAAACACATTTAGAATTCGGACAACTGCGCCTGGATACTGTCAGTGACCTGTCCTAAGAGGGCATGAAAGAGCTGAAAATGAATCATAAATTCTGACCTGTTCTGAACAGGGGCGCCCTAAATAGATTCGGCCTGGGCCCTCAAAATCCTCAAGATGTCCCTGCTGCCATCCACATTATTTCTGGTCAATAGGGATTTGGACAGCTATTAATGGCAAAGCTCACTGTAGTCACCCTTTTAATTGCCACAAAGGACAGGTTTTGGGTGACATCCTTGTAATGATGAGGGTCAGCAGGATAGGATCATTCACACAGGAAATGGCAAGGTTATCCCGAGACATTGCGACCTGCCTTAAAGTTGTAGGAGATAGTTGGATTTTTTCTGGGTCACAGGCTTTAGCATACGTTGACCTTCTAATGCGGGTGATTCAAATTATAAAGTCAGATATTCACAATGAGAAGGGCCAACAGATTGGTGTGGAGTGCCCAGGAATCAGAAAGGTTAGCCCAAGTCAATGCAACCAGTATTAAAATGGTAGTGGGCAGTTAGCTGTTTTTCTGGGTGGCAAGGCTTATCATACTTTCATATTATAATGCTAGCAGTGTTATTGGAGAGGGAGGAGCGAGTGGAAAGGAACCATAAGGTGGGTATGATACGTTAAGTAAACATGTGAAGGCATGTATAAAACCAAAAATTCTCAAGTCTTACATGTCTGAAAAAACAGCTCTCCCAAATACCACGCGTCTGGGTCAGACTAATGCATGTTTAGTGCTATTGTACACATCTCCACACTAAAATGCTAAAATTACGATATCCGGGACGAGAAGCTGCAGGCAGCTCTATGGGGCATCGTAAACAAGGCAGCCAGTACGCTTGTTGTGTGCTGCTGCCTAAGGCAACCATTATTATGAGAAGTGACTCGTTGCTATGGTGATCAAAGGCCTGAGTGTGACTGACGTTGTGCACTTGGCAATCATTATTTACTTTCATGAAAACAAATGAGGTTGTGGGCACTGAGCCCAGATGAAACTTGTGACGCCACTTTAAAAACATAAACGAGCCCAGTCTTCACTGTACACGCTTTGTTTTCCCCTGTTCTGCCGTGCCCTGCCCAGGCAGTGTGGTGACGCGCCACACACACAGGTGCTCGCATAGAGAGGAGAGGCGAACCGTTGTTTTGCCGATTGATGGGCTAAACCCGGCTACTTTGTAATTTAGCAATATTTATTTTCTTTCACGGTAAGAAATGAAGATGCAGCCTTCGGTCCCGCTCTCACTCGTCACAGCCACATTAACGTGGCACCACATCATGACATAAGTAAATCGGGTTTCAGGCCGAGCCCTTTGCTGATTTCTTTGTTCATATTCTGTAATAACTCACACTTATATGAGCTCAGCTAGCAACTCTTGAACTTGCTACACTTGAACTTGCTACACAAGTGAAACAGTGAGTAAAATGGCCTTATCAGAAGCACAGTTTACTCTCCTTTTCTCATATCATCGGATACTTTAATTATCCTGGGTATGGCCACTTCTATAAAGTGTTCATCTGTTAAGCCCTCAAAGTGCTTACCATGATTGTTAAAGGATTGATTCGTTCAATCAAGCAAAAAAGAATCCTAACTTATATAGCCTCCCAAAAAATAGCTCTAATTGAAGAAACGCACCTATCACATATGGAATCCCAAACTCCAACGATACTGGATCAGAAAAGTGCTCTAAGCAACAGGGCTTACAGGTAGAGCTGTGTGTAGCTACTGCTCCGCAAGAAATTGACGAGGCTCCTTTGCAAGGCCTGTGTTAGGTTTACCTTTGTCAAATTGCGAATTCACTCTTCCCATGGGATGATAGGATCTATTTCTGCACCTAATACCAGCAAATCCACATTGTTTTGCAGATGTGGGCAGTCTGCTGATAGAATTTGGCTGCATCAGAGTTAGTTTAGGAGGGGAACTGAAAATTGCCCAAACCCCAATATTTGACAGATGTAGTCCCCCTGATAAAAGCCAAAATAGCAATATAGACTGGTAATGCAGGACTTGATTGCAAAGCACACTCTCTTAGACCAGTGGCACCTCATCTTCCCAAGTGGAAAAGGAATATACCTTCCTATCCTCTATCAATGGAACGAATACCACAATTGATTACTTTCTGATTTCAGCTGTACAAACATTGAAGCTGACAGACTACAGGATACTTGATAGTGGGATTCACATATAGAGCAACTGAACTCAGGCTTATCCAACCTAGAAACCCATTCTGGAGGATGCCAGTATGAAAACTCAGAGACCTAGAAGAGACGTCCACTCCCTCACGCGTGCTCATGCCGACCCACACACATAGTGAAGATGCATTAAGCGAGGAGGTCAGGCCATTGACAGCTGCTGAGTCATGTCTTTTCACCACTCCTCATTTTTTTTTACATCACTGCCAATGCTGCCTACTAAATTTTTAATTCTCTGGTTTATGTCTAAGGGTGGGGGGGGGCAATGCATGTTAGTCAATGCATGCTGCATATTGCATTACCACCGACACTGCCACCGCCACCGCTTTAGTTATACCCGCCACCTCGTCACTGCGCTTGCGAGGTGAGAGGGATCTGGTGTGCGGCAGGGCGTGTGACAGAGCGAAGTATTGCGCCTACTTTTTTGCTGCTTCATGTCCTCTATTTTGAAGTAAATGCTGGGAAAACAGTGATTGCAGTCTAGGGTCTTGGTCCCCATCCTTTTAGCCTTCTTCTGGCTCTTAGCTTTGGTCTCTGATTATGTTCCTGTCTTACTCTGGCTGACCTTAAGTTTTGAGGGCAGTGTGTCAAGTTTGAACCACAAACTGCCTGAGCTTGTTTGAGACCCCTTCCCAGCGACACCCCACTCAGTTCTTAGCTCTCTTCGGCCTCAGCTTTTACCATTCTCTCCAGTCTGCTGTGTGATGTCTAAGAACTAAAGGCTGTCAACTGCGACTTGGTTGTGGTCCAGCTGTGTGTGGTGGAGGCGACGGTCGTAAAACCAACGAGAGGTAAGTGGACGCTCCTTCTGGACACTCTGTGCTGCATGCTGTGACATGTTGCAGACCTTGGAGGTTTAAAGGACTTTTCCTTTTCTTCTGAACTTGAGAGTCGGATCATGTTGGGTAACTTTAGTAGTGTTCCTTCCTATTCCTATACCTGCACTCTGCTGTGTTTGAATGTGCTGGCCTGGCGGGAGCCTGGCAGGAGCAAGCGGAAGGCTGGTGTTATCTCTCGGATATTGACTACTGACTACGGCCTTTGCGGTGCCGAGGGGCAGTGGGGTTGAACTTAGGCTGAGTTGGGTTTTCCTATTGCCTTTGCCCTCTGCCTTCTAGATCATCCCCTCGATTTGAGTAAATTATAAGTAAAAGGATAGCCACAGGGGAGAAGGGTATTGCAACCTCCTCCCAGGCCACAGGATCAACAATTTTGGACACGGTTTCATCTGAGCAGTAAGTGTTGCCTCAAAGGAGATCGAGGTAGCTGAGAGGCCATGATCACAGGACTCTGATATGGCCTCAGGTAGTACTTCAGTTTCACCCCATCAAACATCCGAGCATTCTGCACATGTATATAGTGCACCTCCTCAAAGTCTCCTTGACCCACCTTGTGATGTACCCTGTGATGTACCAGTGGCCCGGTCTGGTCTTATTCAAACTGGGAGCTCCTGTGGATTCTATGATGACATGAAGTATAGTGCCAATGGCCCTCGCGCCAAGAGGAAGCGGGTAATGAAGCAAGGGAGTAGTGCATCTTTGCATGCTAGGCCTAAACATGGTGGTACCTCCACCGAGTTGATGAACCTCCCTTCGCTGACTCCGAACGATTCACAACATCAATTGGGATGTTATTTTAACTCGATTCAAGCTATTGGCTCAAAAATGTGTTTACCCTGTGATGGAAAAGCTACACGATTGTAGCTTACTATAAGGCAGGGGGCTTTTGGAGCAAGCAATGCTGTAGAAAACAGATGCCTGTGCAAGCCCAACCACCCACGCTTGATCTTGGTTCTAACTGTGAGAGGCCGCTTTCAACCTTGGTGGTAACAGATTAGACCGCCTCCTCCATGTGTTGGATGTCCCTCCTCAACCTCGAAGGGATGTGGCAGGTGTAGGTGGGCAAGGGGGACAGGCTTTGAGTAATGGTCCCAAAAATAGTTCTGTGATCATCAGAGCTGCTGGCGATTTTCAACAAGGAGCCACCTCCTTATCTAAATCGTCACCCACCAGGTTCAAGCCCAGCTAGGACTTCCCCCTTAATATTTTCCATACATAGCCATCCTTACTAGAGTGCACCCTCCCCGGGATCTCTTGCAGAGAACCATATGTTGACCTCAAAAATAAAGTCTTTCATTGGCTGAATCGTAACACCAACTTTAGCCTATTGGAATATGATGCCATTTTGCTAGTCAGGAGGGTGGGTTGGATCGGCCCGAGGGCAAAGAGTATTGTTGGGGACTATGCATCGTTAATTGAAGGAACCCTGGTTTAGCACAACAGCTGACTATCTGTGCAAGGGAGACCCACTTGAAGAAAGATGGCATTAAATTGGTTCCCCTTCAGTTTTTGTATCGGCCTCCCCTGTTGGAGCAGTGGAGAAATTCAGGTACCCCCTCTCTAAGGACCAACAGTGGAAAAATACTCATGGTCCTGACTTCCAACAGATTTGCCCCCCTCATCAATTTGGATTGACTCTTAGTCCCAGCCAATAGTTGCAGCACTATTTTAGTTATTGAGCCCAACAGAGTGGGGAAGGGGTTGGAGGTTGAGGTTGATGGTTGCTGGCCATCGGTAGTGGCTAATTCTTTGCTAACCACTCCTCTCGGCTTTGTGCACACACCTTCTGACTTGTGTCCATTGCCATCCATGCATGATGTCTTACCTATAACCTCATTGAATGCATCGGTCCATGTTGAACGAAGAGTTTCTTCTCTCCCAAATCGCAGCAGCACTCTATTAGTCTCCTGGAACGTGGCTGGCTTACTCTCAAAGCTCTCTTGCCCCATATGGGAAGCTTTTATAGAAACATTTGATATTTGTGCTTTCCAAGAAACAAGGGCACTGGCCTAGCAATTCTGAGCAGGATATGTGAATTTGTCAGTGCCTGGGACCACTTCAGGGAAGGGTGGACATTTGAGTGGGCTCTCAGTATAGGTTAGGACTTCTCTATGTTGTAAGTCTAAGGTTATCCCTTTGAACGGTATAGAGGCCCAATCTATTATTTTATCCTTCCCCTTTGGCGGTGTGTACTATTTATATAATGTGTATTGTAGGACCAGCAGTAGTGGAGCTGAGTCCCAGCTAATTGATCTGCTGGCTTGCCATATGACTGACCTGCAGACAAATTAGATTAAAATAATTGTGGGGGACCTTAATTGTAGATACAAAGCTTTGGCAGTCCCACAAGAAGACCTCTGTAACTAAGACAGCAAAGTTTTGGGTATTCTGGAAATTACACTCACTCCAGTAAAACGGTGGTCCCCTGCAGTATTACAATTCAATGCATTTACTCTCAGAAATGCCTTTGGGCATGCAATGGAAGATCCATATCAAACAGGGTTCGGAGAGTTACGTATGATCGCCTACACCAATCTAGCCTTATTATATTCTCTTGGACAGAAGACTGTCGCCAACTTTGGAAGATATAGCGGTAATTCAAAGGCAGGATAGCAATCATAATTCTCTGAGCCCACCTTTGGTAGCCCTGGGTGACCCTCTCCCTGCAGCTCCAAACGAGGCCGTAGATAGAAGATTAGGGCCCACCAATAACTGGGAGAGGCTCAATTGAAGTGCTTTGTCTGAATCAGAAGAAACTCTCGAGAAGGCTCTAGAGGCTGTAACTGTAGGGCTGGAGTCGGTGGTAGATATGATTGCGGACAGTAATAACCGAGACCCTTTGCAGAATTTACATGCAATGCATAATTCTATGTTCGCCTCGCTCAGGGCACTGCTTACAAATGACACCTAGGGGGTCAAGGACACGGAAAAAGGCCTCATGGTATACTAAGTCGCGCCGGGAAGTCAGGCGTGGCTTGCTAGGGTCTATAAGGGCAGGCCATAGCGATACCATAAGGGCAGCCGGTTTACATTATTAAGCTACCATACTAAAAGCTAAAACATGGTCGGAGTGTGACAAATGTTCTATGAGGTTAGATGACTCTCTGTACCTTTTGGCGTTTCGTTGCAGGGGGTGACTCAGGCATGCAGGCCCCACTTGACAACAATATTGCAGCGAGTGCTTGGGTCGAGAATTTTTCCAATTTATATGCTTGAGTAGAAATTTACGGAGCCTCCACTCAACATCTACCAGGTAGCCTCCAGAACTCAACTGCAGGAGTAGTAGAATCCCAGGCTACAGCTGACAATGTGAAGGTTATGTGGAGCACTGGTAATCTTGTTGGTGCTGTCACCACTGGCCTTGTTCTTGATCAACCACACTTAATCTACATAACAGAGGTAGAGGATACCAATGCCCTTGACTTGATTACAGCTAACAAGGCACCAGGCTTGGAAAAAGTGATTGGTGACCTGGTTAACATGTTTAAAGATTTATGGTGCCCATATTTCATCCTCTTTTTTAATGCCCTGCTGTCACGTGCTTCCATACCCCCAAAGTGGGCTGGGAAGACATCATACCAATTTTTTAAAAAAGGTTGCAGGTCATCCTCTGCCAATTACTGACCTATATGACTTCTCAATAGGGCCCACAAAAGTTTTTTATATCATCCTGAATAGACTGAGTTACTGGATGGTGGACACAGAAGTCTTGACTCCACTGCAGGCTGGATTCAGATAAGGTGCTAGCACTATAGACCAGGGGCCAGATGTAGGTAGCCCAATACCGGTCAGAAACGGCCGAAATCGGTATTTTCGGCCGTTTCCGACCGGTAGTGGGCTTTTGGGATGTAGGGGACAGAACATCGCCCGATTCGGTAAATTTACCGAATCGGTAAAGTTGCTATGTTGCACAACCTTGCTGTGAAGAAGGGCACTGAGGTGGAGTTGTCAGACTTTGAGGATCATGACGACGAGATTGCTGTGCCTGAAACACAACCTGCTGGAGTGTCAACACCAAGTGATGGCAGATACAGATGTGAGGAGATTACACGCAACTATTTCTGAGTAAGTAATGAGACACAGACAGGTTGTGTATGGGACCAACATATTTTAATGGTGCCACAACGTTCAAGCACTTAAGTGCAACAAAATAAACATTACACACGTGGGGACTGTATGTCCCGGGTTACTTCACCCATGAACGGTAATGTCACTTGCGCCCGCGCTTCCATGAGCCACTTGGATGTTATGCAAAGAAGCTCGCGGACAACGTAGGGTACAATTGGGTGCACTGCTAAGGGTTATTGTCATTAAATAGTATTAAAGTACACTCTACCAGCTACTGGGGCATCGTCCCAACCCCAGACTAAACATATGAATATTCAAAGAATGAGCTGGGAGTGCTGAATTGTCTCAGAAACGTCCAATCATTTAATCATCAATGATATACAAATGAATCAATCATCAAGCGATACACATTAATATTCAAATAATATTTCAATCACAAAAGCAATGTAATTCTTGTTTTCTTTATATTGACCGCAGCCGACGCGTTTCGTCCTATAGGCAGGACGTCATCAGGGCTGCAAATACAAACACAAAATACAATTGCATCAGTTCACATGGTCAATCTTAATTATTCTTACTGTAGAAAAAAGACCAAGTCATTAATTTACATTTTCTTAAACACAGCCCATTGTGCCTAGTGCTGGAGAAATAAAATTTATTTTGCTAAACTGCAAAAACTTGCGGGAACTATTTACACATATTTACAAAACATCATTTGAAACTCATTAGATTTACATAAAGATTAATTCAACATCCTGGGATAAAGTTGGCAAACCGTTCAAACGAAATTAGTATATAACCGATTGAAGGAAGTCCATTGTCATGCTCACCTTGCATGTTAGTATTAAGTCTCTTCTATATCTGCGTATATTTTTGAACCTTTAATCAAGGAAGCTCGCTACATGAGGCCCGATTCTTCAATGATCTACCGGTATGATATCAAACTGGAATTAAGGTAAACAAGAGGAGACCGATCAGTCATAGATACATAATATGTCTCTGTTGTTCTGATTTCCATATTTGCTACCCAACTATCGAGTTCTAATTGTTTCTGATCACCTAGTCGCTAAAAGTTAAAATCACGGAAACGGGAAGTCATACCTTGTAATCACTTAGTCAATGGAAATCTCCATTCGCTCTATCTCTTGTTTTCTAAATCAAGAATCTTCAAAGCACTTTGCCAGAAAAATATCACACCTAAAAATAAATACATGATGCTTCAAACTCTTATGTGTGACCAAAGTATTGCATTAAACAATAACCAGTCATATGGAATAACTGCAGCCATGAAAATCACTCACCCAAAATCAATTTACTAAGGAAAAAGGCATAATTATATTCTCCTTTGATCCGATTCTATCACTTCCTTCCAATCCGACAATGTCTACAGAGATGAAGGAAACAGACAAAAACATCGCTCTGTCAATACCATCTCTAAAAGCTGTCTGTTTAGCAAGATTCCACCTATTTCCCTCTACTCACTATCAGTAACGAAGCCTCATGTTCATCCGCCGCCACCCGGGTACGATAAATCCCGATAGTAAACATCTGTGAACTCTCATTTCCTAAAAGGAGCCCAGTATCCAATCACAGCCTGCTAAATTTCCCGCGTGCTGTGTAATTCGAACCATCTGTGTAATCCTATGAGTCGCCACCCTGGTCCGCTATATCTATTATATCCGGTTTGTTCCCGGCCGTTTCCGTTCATGCGCAGTATACGATTAGTGAAAATGTGTCAATTCAATCCGGGCTCGACCTGCAAGTAACATCCGGTTTGTTTGAGTTTGCCTGTCTTCCGTTCCTGCGCAACCCCATTAATCTTTTGCATGCTAGCTCCCAGTCCGGTCCGATCTACTGATAACCGGATATGTCCTACGAATAAAGTCCGATCTATATGAATTCGTACGATAATCTCCCAATCTGTTTAAACATGTCTCACATTATTGCGCAATCTATCTGAAAGGATATTTATAACAGTCAATCAGTATCGCCATATTCTCTGCTCTTATCGATGTTTACCAATCGATCAGTATTACCATATTCTCTACTCTTATCGATTCCCAATCAGTGAGGCTATAATATATTCATAAGCCTAATGTATCCCACCGAATGGACAGTATGTACATAAAGTAAGCGCAGTGGACTGAGTCGTACATGCCAATACCATATAAACGGACGCTAGATGCAGGTGCTACATATTTTAATTAAATATATTTTGCATATGGAACCGTTTGCCTATAATATTTATCCCAGAATGTGTACATGGAGACAATTGTCAAATTAATTTCCTCAAGTTTAACATTTCCTAATACTGCTCATAAACTTAGTTTGGATTCAGAATTTGTATACGATTATGCCAAAAAATGATGTAATTCAGAATCAATATTCAAACCATATTTCATCGTTCTACATTTAATTATCCATCGCGCTTCAGTTTGGCGGATTCGTGATTCCCAATCCCCACCTCTCACATGTTGAGACACTTTCTGTATTCCATGAAATTTAAAATTTTTGTTGGAACCATGTTCCTTCTCCATGTGTGCATACAGTGGGGATTTTGTGTCACAGTTCATAATTGCCCGCCTGTGTTCTTGTATCCTTATTTTTAAAGGTCTTTTAGTACTCCCTATGTAAACTTTGATACAACTGCAGATAATGGCATACACAACTCCAATACTATTACAATTAATAAATTCATTGATACGGAATTGTCTCTTGCCATTGTATTCGAAGGTTTTGGTTTTGTTCATACCATGTGCACATATTATGCACGTACCACAAACATAAAAGCCTTTAGGCTGTGGCGGAAGCCAGTCCTGAGTATGTGTAGATATTGGACGAATATAATTGGTAGAGATCTTCTCTCTAATTGTTGGACATTTTTTGAACGTTATTATAGGCTTGTCATCCAATATGGTTGACAAGCCCGGAACACCTTTTAATAAAGTCCAGTTTCTACTCAGGGCTTGCCTAATCTTGTCTTTTTGCATGCAATATGTTGTAACAAAAGATGGTCTGTGTCTGATTACCTCTTTCTTTTTAGGGAGTAAAGTCATTTCTCTGTTTAAATTTCATGGAATACAGAAAGTGTCTCAACATGTGAGAGGTGGGGATTGGGAATCACGAATCCGCCAAACTGAAGCGCGATGGATAATTAAATGTAGAACGATTAAATATGGTTTGAATATTGATTCTGAATTACATCATTTTTTGGCATAATCGTATACAATTCTGAATCCAAACTAAGTTTATGAGCAGTATTAGGAAATGTTAAACTTGAGGAAATTAATTTGACAATTGTCTCCATGTACACATTCTGGGATAAATATTATAGGCAAACGGTTCCATATGCAAAATATATTTAATTAAAATATGTAGCACCTGCATCTAGCGTCCGTTTATATGGTATTGGCATGTACGACTCAGTCCACTGCGCTTACTTTATGTACATACTGTCCATTCGGTGGGATACATTAGGCTTATGAATATATTATAGCCTCACTGATTGGGAATCGATAAGAGTAGAGAATATAGTAATACTGTTCGATTGGTAAACATCGATAAGAGCAGAGAATATGGCGATACTGATTGACTGTTATAAATATCCTTTCAGATAGATTGCGCAATAATGTGAGACATGTTTAAACAGATTGGGAGATTATCGTACGAATTCATATAGATCGGACTTTATTCGTAGGACATATCCGGTTATCAGTAGATCGGACCGGACTGGGAGCTAGCATGCAAAAGATTAATGGGGTTGCGCAGGAACGGAAGACAGGCAAACTCAAACAAACCGGATGTTACTTGCAGGTCGAGCCCGGATTGAATTGTCACATTTTCACTAATCGTATACTGCGCATGAACGGAAACGGCCGGGAACAAACCGGATATAATAGATATAGCGGACCAGGGTGGCGACTCATAGGATTACACAGATGGTTCGAATTACACAGCACGCGGGAAATTTAGCAGGCTGTGATTGGATACTGGGCTCCTTTTAGGAAATGAGAGTTCACAGACGTTTACTATCGGGATTTATCGTACCCGGGTGGCGGCGGATGAACATGAGGCTTCGTTACTGATAGTAAGTAGAGGGAAATAGGTGGAATCTTGCTAAACAGACAGCTTTTAGAGATGGTATTGACAGAGCGATGTTTTTGTCTGTTTCCTTCATCTCTGTAGACATTGTCGGATTGGAAGGAAGTGATAGAATCGGATCAAAGGAGAATATAATTATGCCTTTTTCCTTAGTAAATTGATTTTGGGTGAGTGATTTTCATGGCTGCAGTTATTCCATATGACTGGTTATTGTTTAATGCAATACTTTGGTCACACATAAGAGTTTGAAGCATCATGTATTTATTTTTAGGTGTGATATTTTTCTGGCAAAGTGCTTTGAAGATTCTTGATTTAGAAAACAAGAGATAGAGCGAATGGAGATTTCCATTGACTAAGTGATTACAAGGTATGACTTCCCGTTTCCGTGATTTTAACTTTTAGCGACTAGGTGATCAGAAACAATTAGAACTCGATAGTTGGGTAGCAAATATGGAAATCAGAACAACAGAGACATATTATGTATCTATGACTGATCGGTCTCCTCTTGTTTACCTTAATTCCAGTTTGATATCATACCGGTAGATCATTGAAGAATCGGGCCTTATGTAGCGAGCTTCCTTGATTAAAGGTTCAAAAATATACGCAGATATAGAAGAGACTTAATACTAACATGCAAGGTGAGCATGACAATGGACTTCCATCAATCGGTTATATACTAATTTCGTTTGAACGGTTTGCCAACTTTATCCCAGGATGTTGAATTAATCTTTATGTAAATCTAATGAGTTTCAAATGATGTTTTATAAATATGTGTAAATAGTTCCCGCAAGTTTCTGCAGTTTAGCAAAATAAATTTTATTTCTCCAGCACTAGGCACAATGGGCTTTGTTTAAGAAAATGTAAATTAATGACTTGGTCTTTTTTCTACAGTAAGAATAATTAAGATTGACCATGTGAACTGATGCAATTGTATTTTGTGTTTGTATTTGCAGCCCTGATGACGTCCTGCCTATAGGACGAAACGCGTCGGCTGCGGTCAATATAAAGAAAACAAGAATTACATTGCTTTTGTGATTGAAATATTATTTGAATATTAATGTGTATCGCTTGATGATTGATTCATTTGTATATCATTGATGATTAAATGATTGGACGTTCCTGAGACAATTCAGCACTCCCAGCTCATTCTTTGAATAGCCACTTGGATGTTGTTCGCTTTGTTCAGCGTGCCCTCCAGCCTCAGCTTGGCGCCTGGTACTCCTCCGTGTCTCCACATTAGTGCTTGCTATGCTGCTCCAGCTACTAGTGTCATCACTCTCTGCCACGTCCAGGGCAGGATTCTGTGCTGTGTGGGAAATCAACATTGCCTCTAGTGCACTCGTCATTCTGGCCATGCCCCTGGTGACCTCAGGTGTATTCTGTGTCAATGCCTCCTGCATATTTATGCCTCTCCTGCATAGCAGGGATGTGGCAGTGGCCAAGCGATTGATGGGCGTATTGTGGGCACGGGCATCCCTGCGCCTTGTGTGTGACAGACTGTCAAGTTTGGAGCATAGCTGCGTAACTGAGTTGCTCATCTGCTGCTTCCCTGCTGCAATGTCCCTATTTGTTTTGGCAACTTCTTTATTCGCCTCCACAATGTCTCTCATGCCCTTCCCCATGTCTCCTATTTGCACATTCAGGGCTCTGAGTTGGCGTTGGCAGGCTTGGATTGATTTGCCCTGCATCCTTTGAATGCGCACCATGCTCCCCTCCAGCCCACGGAACACAGTGCCCTCACCACGTCCACCTGCACTGCTGGGTCTGCGTTGTCTTCTGCGAGCAATGACTGTCTCATTTGTGGACTGCAGTGCTGCTGAACTCACATCTACGGTGACTTGAGCCTCCCCCTCACCCTCTGCTGCCTCCATCAATGGTAGTGGGGCCAGGATACGCCTCCTGGCTGGTGGGGTTACAGGAGTGGACTGGAGCAGTGATGGTGAAGTTTCTGGTGAGAATTCCAAGTGAGGGGATTGGGAAAGCTGTGGGGAGTGCAGCAACTCTGGGGTCAGTACAGTGTTGGGAGATGCCAGTTGTGTCACCTTCGTCCTGCGAGGCTTGCACTTGGCTTGGACCTGCTTCCTCCCTCTCCTCCCTCTCTGGTGCAGTCCCTTCTGTGTCAGTGGGTCGACTGCCTGATTTGGCCCCTAGGTATACATAAGCGTATATCAACTGAGTGCTACTGTGTCACAGTCACTACAATAAATGCTTTACACATTTCACTTTCATTTATCTGCATTCATTTCACTAACTTGCTGATGTCTGCGCTGTTACACATGGTCTTACATTTGCTGACTACATTTGCCATAATGCATTGCTCCTGTATAGTGCTAGCAGTACTGGACTGTGGTTTGCTTGTCCACAAAGGGTAAAGGGAAGCAGGTTGGTATGGGGTGTAATGCTGCGCATGCGTCTTACCTTTTTTTGTTGCAGCTCTGGCTGAGCTGTCCACATCTCCCAGTCCGCAGACGCTGTCTGCCTCAATGGTTGAGGCCACCAACTCCTCCAGGTCAGTCAGGGGGGGGGGGGCTGTGTTCCTGCCTCCACCGATTAGGCCTGCCTGCTTGTGGATTTCAGCCATTTTCTTCTTGGTGAGGCTCCTGAGGTCATAGAATTTTTTTTAAGATCCTCAGTGTTCCTGGTTGTGACTCCCACAGCATTCACTTTTTCAACAATTGCCAGCCAGATTTTTCTTTTGGCAGACTCAGGAACAGTGAGGGAGTGCCTGCCAAAAAGTTTGTTGTGCACCCTCACTACCTCCTCCACAAGTACCTGCAGCTCCATGCTGCTGAACTTTATTTTCCTCTTTATTTCTGCCTTCTGGCTTTCACTGCTACTTGCCATTTTTCAGTTGGTAAAGTTTCAAAAAACTCTCCCTGCTGCTCTGTGACTCTGCTCAGCTCTGACTGCCTCTCCAGAACCTTCTACTTAGTTGCAGCTGCCTGGGTAGCCCCTTCCTGGTAGGGAGGGTGAGTGTGTTTGCACCTGATTGGCTGCCTTCATTGGTTTCACTTTTGTTTTTTTCGTTTTCCGATTCGTATTTACCGAATCAGTATTTCCCATGCAATCCTATGGCCAATAGGGCCCATAGGAATGAATGGGGAATACCGATTCGGTAAATTCCGAATCGGTAAATACAGAGTCGGTAAATACCGAGTCTCCGATACCGAATTTTACAGAATCGGTAAAAATTACCGATTTTTTTCCTACATTTCATTTACCGATTCTAAAATACCGATTCGGTAAAATTCTGTATTTTAGAATCGGTAAAATGGGTTTACCTACATCTGGCCCCAGGTCTTTAGACTATAGCTATTGTATTGGAAGTATGTGTCTTAGAGGGGAGGTCGACTGTATGTCATTTTTGTAGATCTCTGATCTGCCTTAGCTTAGTCTCTCAGCTGGAGAAGTGTGAAGGTGATGCTCCATTTCTTGCCTGGATGAAGGTCCAGGCCCTGCTGTTTGCAGATGACACTCTTTTGCTATCCAAATCTCCTATTGGCATTCAAAAGCTCTTGGATGGCTATGGGGTCTTCGGCGGACAGCAGGGCCTGGAGAACAACCTTAGCAAGACTAAATAAATGGTCTTTAAGCGCAGCCCTATAAACCCGCTCGAATACCACTCACAACGGAAAAAATGTTTGGAGCATGTTTGAGTGATGATTATTTGGGGTTGACCTTATCGGATCACTTTGACTGGTCATTCCATATTTAGAAGTGTAAAATTAAGCTTGAGCAATACTGTGGGGGTGTTTTGAAGACTTAGTGCATATCCGCATACCGACCAATTACCCCAGCCTTAGAGATGCATATATGTCAATCACTGGGAGCCACACTGTATGGCACTGAATTATGGGGTGTTTGTGACACTAGGCCCCTTGAAATATCAGAAAATCGATTTTTGAGGGGCTTGAACAAACTTCCAGCAAGCACCCCCACACCTTTCGCTACTTTAATGTATTGGTGAAGACTTTGGTCAGACCCTGAACTCATGCTTCTCTGAGGGCCCTTGGAAGAAGTAATGGGTCAGTTGGGATCCAGTAGGATTTCCTGGCTTAGGGTGGTCAGGGATCGGTTGAGACAAATTGATTTGGCAATTTCTGGTCAACATCGACACACAATACCCTGGAGCTTTCCAGGGGAGGGAACTAAAGGCTATGGGGCCTTCAGAATGAGCTGGCATCCCAACCTAATATGCGCACACAAAAAGAAGCTACCCTGAATGAATAGTTTATTTTAGAACTGATCGAATTCTGACTAGCACTAAGCACTAATTAGTGGGGTGCTGGGCATCTTAAAAAATATAAAGTACTGTCTTCACACACCACCAAGTGACATGCTTCATCATTGGCAGTCCTCGCTCTTAAGAAACAGCGTTTGGTAGAGACAGGGAGGCACTTCTAAAATGTAAGTGGGGACCCATGAGAAAGTGATTTTTAAACACCAATGTCAATTTAATATTTTATTAAAGATTTTGAACTCCTAAGAGGTCCACATAAAAGTACATGCATATTATTACAAGTAATAAAACATAACAGAACTCATTCCACGGACCATCGTAAAATTATCAGAGGCCTGCATTAGCAAGGCTGGAATTCCTTTAGATAACATCAGTCAATATTGTCAATTATCCCAATAAGCAACATACTTAAGATTTTCAACAATAAAATCATTTAGCTCATTGTAGAAACAGAGGCCCAATACCTTTACTGAAGGAGATAGCGTTTGTTTAGGACCGTTTTACACAATAGCAGGCACATTTAAGTAAAAATTATGTGCATTACCTCAGTGCTTAGAGAACATTTTTCAATGATTTGGGCAGCAGCACATAGCCAATTCGAAAGTAAATAGCATTTAGAATTAGCAGCATAAGGATTGAAGTAATAGAGCATATCCTAGAATGTGCAAAGGACATTAAGTAGCTGCCAGTTTGTATACAAAATGAAGTCCAAAATTCAGCTTCGACTAAAAATTCAATTTAGAATTAGCAGCAAGAAGAAAGGAATACCAGAGCATATCCTAGAATGTGCAAAGGACAGTAAGTAGTAGCCAGTTCATATGCAAAATAGAGTCCAAAGTTCAGCTTCGGCTGAAAAGTTCAATTTAGAATTAGCAGCAAGAAAAAGGAATAACAAAGCATATCCTAACCTGTGCAAAAAGCAATTCAGTAGCAGCCAGTTCATGTGCAAAATACATTCAAAATCCCACTTCAATTAAGTTGTGAAATTACAACAAGAACATAGTGGGAAACTAACGCAACGTATCCCTATTGCGCAAAATAGCAGTAAACAGCAGCCAATCAATGTGCAAAATACAATTTGACAAAGGAGAAAATACTAATACTTTGTAAGAAGATGACAAACAAGGGGGTTAACCATCCAATTAAAAGAATATGTAAAAGATTTAAAGTATATACATAAACTCCTTAAAATAATTAGAAAATGTAATACACACAGTGCTTCGTTTTTGGGACAAAAAAGATAGTCTCGGACTGATGCTACATTTTTTTTTTAACTTCATTTTAGGATCAATCATATTTTATTTTGCGGTAGAGGATCATTATACACAGCTTAGCTACCTACATCCAGGTGCCCGCAGAGCCTTATGTGTCATGGTCGATACACAGCGTGAGGGTCTACAGCCCGGAGGGCGACCCCGCGAGAAAATTCAGACCACAGCATATAGACAAGGCAACTGGCTAAGATACCACTTTTATAGAACAAAAGGAACATGAAAATAGACAAACACCCAAACCCTCCACCCCTCAATCCCCCCACCCCGACCCTCTCCGCATCAGTCTCGAACCATCACTTCTATCACCCCGTAACAACCGGTCACAGGCCAGAGTCATTCAGGCTACATTTTTGTGGCCCATGGCGGTTCCAGAGGAATGAGTTGCAGGTTTTGTAGGTTTTTCAGGCATGTGACTTCCCTCATTTCTGTAGTAAGGAGTTGCAGGAATGGGACCCATAGTTTTGCATATTCTGAACCCTTCCCATCGATGCTAAGCGAGAGGCGCTCCATTACCAAAAGGTGCCAAAGCCTCTGAATCCAGTCCCGCTGGTCAGGGGTGGACGAGGAACCCCAGTGCACTAGAAGAACCTATCGCGCTGCAAGCAATGCTATGGCTATCTGCTTACCCCTCAACGAGCGTAAAGGGAAGGACTTAGGATGGGGGAGTCCCAACAGCGTGTGCTCAGGTGCCCGTGGGAATGTAATCTGAAATGCAGCATCAAAGTCATCAATAACTGCTGTCCAATATTGCACTAATTTAGGGCAGTGCCACAGTAAATGTATCAATGTGCCAGGAAGAGCACACCCCCGCCAGCAGAGGCCTGACTTAGTTCCATTCAGGATTTGATGCTCGCTGGACTATAATACCAATAAGTCACTACTTTATAGGCGGATTCCGCACCCGCGGAAGTGGAGGCAGTGTGGCGACCCCAGTTAAAGATGTGCTCGAATTCTTTGTGCGTTGAAGGACGCCCTAATTCAGTCTCCCAGCGAACCTGTGCCTTCATGCGCTGCTTCTTGGGGCGTGCCATTATCAGCACGTACAATTCAGATATGAGCTTACGGTCATCCTTTTTGCAGACCAGTCACTTTTCAAAAGTGGTCAAGGGGCAGGACATTAGAGCGAAATTGGAGAGTTGGGTCACCCAGTGTGCAAGCTGTGAGTAATGGAAAGCGTCCAACTCTGGCAGATCATATTAATCCTTACGCAGTTGAGGGAAGGGAATAAAGCCATCTATGTCGAGTAGGGAGCCCACCCTTTTACAGCCCTACTCCCTCCAACGGTGAAAGTCCACGATGGGAGTCATACGAGAAGGGAAACGCAGTCCAGCCTCTGTGTCGCCTAACTGATCCCATACTTTAAGAGTCGGCGAGGTCACCGGAGAGGAGTAAAGGCCCCACGCTATGTGTTTGCGCGGAAGCCAAAGTTCACGCCAGACATTACAACCAGCCACTGTTTGGTCCATAAAGTTCCAGTGTTTGCTGGACAATGGCCTGTTCCACTCCGTGATGTAGCGGAAACAGGACACTTGATAATAAGCCCCCACTAGCGGGAAGCCCATCCCTCCTCCAGCCGCTTTTGGCGAAGTGACAAGTGATAATGCGAGCCGCTGCTTTATTGCCCCACAAAAATTTGTTAAGGAGCCCTTGTAATTTCCGAAGGGTGCTTGGTGGAGGGCTCACAGGGAGCATCTGAAACAGGTAAAGGATGTGTGGGAGCACAGTCATTTTCACTGCTGCTAACCTCCCATTCCATGCCAGGTTGAGGCGGGACCAATCAGACAATGCTTTGGTAGTTTGATCCACCAACAATTTATAGTTGAGGGTAATTGTTTTAGCGATAGATGAAGTCAACCAAACGCCCAAGTACGGAATATCGGTGTGCACCCACTGGAAGGCAAAATCCTGCTGTAGGTCCTGGACCTCATCGTCAGGGATAGAAATATTGAGAATCTGCGATTTCGAAAAGTTTACTTTAAACCCTGCGACCTTTCTAAACTCGAGGAGCCCTCCCGCCAGGCACCGCAATGTGGAATGGGGTTGTGTGAGAGACAGGATGACATCGTCCACATACATACTAATTTTGTGTGTGTCAGCGCCGAATTTGATGCCTGCAATGTCTAGATTCAACCGTATGCGTTGGGCAAAAGGCTCCATATAGAGCGCGAAAAGCAGCGGGAACAAGGGACACCCCTGCCGCTTTCCCCTGGAGATGGGGAAGAGGGCTGATTTATACCTGTTCACTTGCACCGCTGCCTTAGGGGCTGTGTAGAGAAACTGAACTCATCAGACAAAGTTATCACCAAATCCAAAAGCCCGTAAGACTGCAAACAGGTACTCCCAATCGACTCGGTCAAAGGCTTTCTCCGGGTCGATTGAGAGTAAAAAGGCCTTAGCGCGAGACCAGTGAATTAAGTCTATAAGGTGGAGGAGCCGTTTGGTGTTGTCCCCTACTTGCCGCGTCGGAATAAAGCCGGACTGGTCCGGGTCAATAAGGCCATCCATCAAGGGGCTAAGTCGCGCTGCCAAGATACTCGCAGAAAGCTTTGCGTCGATGTTCAGGAGGGAAATTGTCCGGAACAATCCGCATTCTTTAGGATCCTTCCCAGGTTTAAGGATAACAATAATTGCTGCCTCTGACATTGAGGGAGTCACCTCCCCAGTATAGAGGAAGGAATTAAAAGTCTTGTTAAAAGAGGAACCAGCTCCACGCAAAAGGTTTTATAAAACAAAGCAGAGAAGCCGCCCGGACCCGGGGATTTGGCCACCTTCAAACGTCCTATCGCTGATTTGACCTCCTCTATGCGAATGGTGGTATCTAAAGTGTCAGCCTACAATTTAAACAGAGGAGTAAGACCACAAGAATTTAGATAATCCTCCATACCCCGCAGGCTAGTGTCCCCCCTGTGTACCAGGCACTGATAGAACTGACGGAAGGTGTCAACAATAAGCGGGTCTGTGGTATGCTCCACTGCCTGTGAATCCTGGATGGATTGGATAGCTGACATCTGTGCTCGTGCCCTTAGCCTATGCACCAACATCCTCCCTTCCTTGTCCCCGCTAAGGTAAAACTTATGTCGTAAGTGCAGGAGGGCATGCTCTGCCCTATCTAAGTCTAAGTGTTTCAGCATGCACCGCTTTGTTTCCAATTCCCTTCACACCCTTGGGGCTCCCGTCCGCTTGTGTACTACTTCTAGGGCTCCCACCTCCCTCTCCAACTCTGCACGCTTTTCTTTGCGTACCGCGCAAAGGATGCCGCAGTCGCGATTAACTCACCCCTCACTACTAATTTCTGGGCTTCCCATACCGCTGCAAGAGGTGTGCCCTCCTGACCTATAGTGTCTCGGATTTGAGTAGTAACTGTCTCCGAGTGCAGCAGGGAGTCGCGAAGACGCCAGCCGGGTGGTGGTGGACGCTTGCCATGGGAGGTAAGCAGAACCAAGATGAGGACATGATCCGACAGGGACCAAGGAGTAATATCTGCTGCATGCAAGTGGGGGAGGAGAGAGGATGTGGCTAAAAAGTGGTCTAAGCGTGCATAGGTTTGGTGCGCCGCTGAGTAGTAGGTGTAGTGGCACTCATTAGGGTGCTGGGCGCGCCACACATCACTCTCTCCACCATCAATCAACCATTGTTTCCCGCCCTGCGATAGTGCACCTGCCTGATGTGATTGTTGCTCTGACCTATCCATCCCTGGATCCATCACTATGTTCAGGTCACTACCCACCAATATCGCCGCATCCGGAGATGCTAGAACTTCAGAAAGGGCCAAGCGCAGGAGGGGTTCTTGTCGTTCTTTCGGGGCATATAATGACCCTACTGTCATTTGTGTGTCTCCCCATTGAATGTGGACAGCCAGGAAACTGCCTTTAATGTCTACTAAAGGAGAGAGAACTTTGCCGTGTGCGCGTGCAACTAAAAAGGATTGCCACCCCCTGTTTCTTAGCCGGACCTGAGGACCAAATTTGCAGCGGAAAGCGCTTATCCTTCATCCACTTAGTTTCTTTGGAGAGCATGTGGGTTTCCTGAAGCAGGCATATATCGCCCTCAGCATTTTCTAAGAGTGGAAGTATTACAGAGCGCTTAACTGGGCTATTTAACCCTCTGACATTCAGGCTTACAATTTTTAAATCGCTACCTATAGCATCTAAGGGAGGAGGGTTAGACATTTAGCTTCCCAGTGTCAATTGTACTGGGACCATAAGGAGTCAATGACCTTGGGCCAGATACCTGCCCTGCCTGTCTGAGATCTCCTGCGGAGCCCCAAAAACAACACCAAAATACCCACAGAACCCAATTCCCTACCACATCGGAGACCCTCCCACAAAAAGAAACCCCAGCCCCAAAAATAGTGGAACAGCAGAAAACCAAAAGGAGAAAAAACAAGAAAGGCATGACTACAGTCCGTCATATTAATAAGAATTTGGGGGTTTATGACCGCAATCAATGACCAGTTCGTTAAGGTCACCCAAGAGTCAAAGAACGCCAGGCGAGACATAGCTCATTGAGTCAGTTAGTCCCAGCAGTTCCCCCAGTGCCTCACGGTGTACCTCTCATCGGGCCCTCTAACCGCAATGTCGTGGAGGAACCGGGGCCAAAGCAGATTGTGACAACGAGGAAAGTATCGCATCTCTCTCTTTCGCTCGTTCAGACTGGTCGGGTTTCTGAATGGGTGATGACCGCCCCACTCGTTGCCATCCAGAACTGCGACGGACTCGCCGAGGTTGAGCCCGGTCTGTGGGCTCTGCTGGCATGTCTCTCTTGAGGCCCAGTGTCTCCAGCGCTTCTTCTAGGGCTCTAAGCTGTAGGATCTTATCATGATGTTTAAAAATGATTCGGAATGGGTGGCCCCAGGAGTAGGGAATGTTCTTCTCACTGAGGTAGCTGGTGACTGGCTTAAACGCTCGCCGGTTGATCAGAGTGGAGGCCGCAAGATCTTGGAAGATTGCAGGTTAGTCGCCACGAAAGCGTTGGGGATGCGCCTCCTAAGCTTTCCGGATAATATGTCCCTTCTACTGGAAGTCGTGTACACACACTAAAATGTCTAGGGGAGGAGCCTTGTTGCCACAAAGGAGGCCCACTCGGTGGACCCTGTCCATCTGGATGGCCGTGTGCTTGTCTTCTCCAAGGATCTGCTGAAATAAAGCAAGGACATACGCCTGCAGATCTTCCCCTTCCTCCTTCCAAGGGACGTCTCTGATTCTCACGTTGTTACATCTCAAATGATTTTATAGATCCTCTGCATGGGCATGGAGGTCAATGGTCTGTTCACGGAGGCATAGTACATCTTGCTGCAGTAGGTGAATATCTTCATCTCTACTTACATCGTGTTCTTCTAGAGTGGCGACCCTTTCCCCTATTTCGTCTACATCGCGTCGCACTTCCCTAAGATCCGCTGCCAGTTGGGATTTCAGCTCCTGAATGTCATCTTTGATAGCAGTGAAGAGTTCCACCATGAAGGCCTTGGTCGCGAGGGAATTGTCCTCTTCCAACTGGCCCAAGCCCTTCTCTCCCTGTGCATTGGGCTGATCAGGTTGTTTCCAAAGAAGATCCTGCAGGGACGTCTCTTTACGTGTCCGTGATGTCGCCATCTCGGCTCAGGCGCTCCACTCCCATCGGCAAGGTCAGTAGGAATCAGCTCACCATTCAAACTGCTCGCAATAGGTCGCTGTGTTGAAGTTCTAGACGGCCAAACTGCGGTTCTCTATCGCCCAGTGCTCTCACCAGAGTTGCAGTGCTCCTACACCAGAAAAGAGCCCTCTACTCCCAGGGGTGCTACGTGGTCAACCTTTGCTTCATGGGACTCCACTCCCTGTTCAATTAGTACAGCTGTTTTCCGCATCTGTGTGCCGCCGGTGCAGTGCTCGTAGAAGCGCAATCTCTCCTGTAGGCGCGCTTAGGGCGAGGTGTTCACAAGACAGCATTCGCATCCAAAATGGCGGTGCTACGCCCCGAGTCTCCACTATCCCCACTGACGCTGCAGGCGCACCGTCCGCCGAAACGCAGATCGGGGTGGGCAGAGGCTCCGAGGCCTCACAGTCGCGCTTGCACCCCTCTCAACTTCCTCCCCGTCACTCACTAACCGCCGTCTCAAAGCCCAACAGGGATTGATTCAATCACATAGAGCAGGGTTGGAGGAAGTTGTGCCTTAAAAACCATCAGTAGATGTAAAAAATGTCTTCTGCCCATAGCACTGTAAAAAATATGCAAACCATTAGCGTGGGATGTAGCTTTACAAGTGCTATGTTCAATATGAGGTTTGTTCTTCGTACTACCTGTTAAAAGTTTCCCTAAATGAAGGTATGAGTCCACCACCTCCAGATTTTCAGGACCAATTTGCCACTTAAAGTTACACGATTTTCTACCACTGTTACTTTTCATAATTAAGATTTTACTTTTAGAAACATTTATTTTCAAAAGGTTGCCCACTGTATAATTCTGTAGTGATATCAGCTTTCTATTCAACCTAATAGGGGTTAGGTCCGTTAGTACAGTATTATCTGCATATAAAACACATGCAAAAGGCCAGCTACTTATCTTTGACGCATCTCCATCTGCTTGAGCAAAGCAATCAGGTAAATCTGCTATATATAGAGAAAATAGCAGCGGTGCAAACAAGCAACCTTGTTTCAAACGATTTTCTGTAGGGATTACATCTGATAAACCTTGATTTCCACCCATTAGTATCTGGCACCAAGTTTGCGAATTTAGTGCAATAATTAAGGATAGCAGGGGTGAGGGCAATCCCATTTTTTGCAATTTTCCCCATAGTAGAGGTCGATCTATCTTATCGAAGGCTGTTGAAAAATCTATGAAAGCCATGTATTCATTTGCGTTACGAGAAATTGTGTATTTCTCCTCAATTCGTTTCAACATGGAGATATTATCTAGAGTAAAATGATTTTTTCTAAAACCACCTTGTTCTATGGGAGGACTTTCTTCTCCGTCACCCATTCCGTAAGATTATCGAGGATACTATGTGCAAATATTTTCCCCGCTGCGTCCAACAAGGCTATTTGTCGATAATTTCCTGGGTGTGTTCTAGGGCCCTTTTTGCACAGAGGGATTCAAATCCTCTAGACCAAGATAGTGGTGTATTCCCCTGGGAGTAGCAAATATTAAACAGTGGAGCTAGATAAGTGGCCCACAAAAGTGGCTCCTATTTAATTACCATCATGGGAATTTCGTCAGGACCCATTGCTCCTGAGGATCTCGTTTTTTTAATAGCTCCAGCCACTTCATTGATTGAATGTACATAATTGGATACAGGGGTGCCGCAATGGTTGATCTGAAGGAATACAAATTCGCAGAATACAGTTCTAACAAATGAAGTTTCCATTCCTCTTCTTTTATGGGTATAGGGAGATATTTCACTTTAATGCCACAGCAGTTGGCGATTATTTCCCAATACCTTTTAGAATTATTTTTTGTGCCTGCCTCTTTTAGCTGTATCCATGCACCATCTTCCTTTATTTGTCTTAGGGAGCGTTTTTTCCTCTATCTTTTCCTCTTTAGTAGTTTTATGTAATTACTTCGCTTGCACGAAAAATTCAGGAACCGGGCCCTCACTAATTTATTTATTTCCCTATTTACAGTAAGCAATGGGTTGAAATATGATATTAATTTAACTGGAGCATGTGTTAATTTACAGGATTTAGCCAGGAGACCTATATTATGGGAAAAGGCTTCAAGTAAATCTGGTTGGGTAGAATCACACTCAACCATTATTAAGTGCTGTTGATCTCTTATTATTGCCGTTAAGGACACTATTAATTTAGCAGTCGCTTGAGTATTCCAGTAAATTCTTCCATTTGTTGCATTGAACCCTACTGTGTCGCCTTTGAAGTTCCAGGGGCCTACCTTAGCACAAGTGAATTCAAATTTAAAGCAAATCAGCGTATGGTAACTGAAAACGTTTCCCAGGACTTTCATATTTGTAAGTTTACAGAACAAATCTGCAGAAACAATAAAAATAATCTATAATAGTTCTTCCAGTTGGCGCCTTATGAGTGTGATTTGCTGGAATATCCTTTTCTAGCCTCACATTAGCAATTATGAGATCTAAACTTCTCAAACCTTCGAGTAATAAGACTCCTCTTTTGCCTGTCCTGCTTTTCTTTGGAAATTGGGCAATGGGGGTATTTAGGGCTTTGTTTTTTGCGGTGTTAGAAAATACCCTTATACTATGATATGAGAATTTAGCGTTCAAATCTCCAACTAATAATAGGGACCTGCAGTCTTCATTTTCCAGGGTAGAGGAGATAAAAAAAAGAATAGATCTTTTAATAGATAAGAATAAGATGCGTCAGGAGGTAAATATGCATTTATGATCAACAAGGAATCCAAGTGAACCTGGCCATCTAACTTAATCACCCGAATTAGGCTAGAGGCATGAATAATTTATTTATATGACCAACTAAGGCTTGTACTTAATAAAATAGCAATACCTCCTTTAGCGTGACCTCTATTCACACGGAGCGCAGGCTGGCTCAGCACAATATAATCTTCTGTAAACCAGTTCTTTGTGATATAAGTCTCTTGTAGGTAAATTATATGAGCATTCTGCTCTTTCAAGAATAAGATTTTGTTTTTATTAGTGCTTAAGTCAGCTGTGTTCCAAGATATCACATTAATATCCTTGCTAGGAAAAGTTCTCACATTTTACGCCTAAGAGTCTATTTGAATTAAGAAAGTCTGCAACCCAATTCTATTTCTTATCTTCCTCCTCTGCAGGAAGCACATGCTGAGTATTTTTCTCTGTATGGAGCAAACCCCTCCTACCTTCTCTACCGAGGAAAACCTGCAAAATACTCTCTTTCTCCGAGAAAGGTTTGCCTCTTGCGGAGGTTTCTAGATAGATGTTAGGCAGCTTATTTTGGGCCACTTTTTTAATGGTAGCTCCACTTCTGGTATTAAAACATCATGCCACAACAACATAGTTTATCGCTGTGTGCTATTATCAGGTGGGAGATAGCTTTGGATGCAAATGTTACTCTTGCACCCCTAAGATTGTTATATTTTTTAACCTCAACAGAGCGATATTATTGTGTTCGATCATCTGAAGGCATGAAATTTCAGCAAAGCAACCCAACAAAAAGGACCTATTCATATATAGTTCATGGTAAAAAAATAAACGAAAAAAACAGGCTATAAGGGTCAGGATGTGAGTTATTAACTAGGCTAGAGACCTCAGAAAGATTATCATTGAAATTATAAATTACATTATTACCTAAAGCAGAAGCAAATGGCGAAGCATTAGGGTTCAAAATACCCTGAACAATAGGGGGAACATTTATATCTAATGTCACTGAATCTTGGGTAGATTTAATTGGCACACTTGAGTTCAGAAAAGAGGAACAAGAACCCAATAGATTGAACTCTGTTTGTCCATCTTCTTTCTTCAGAACATTTAAATCCAGATTTGGTGGTATATTATGGATAAGGTTAGGGTCGAAGCTTAACAGTTTTGTCCTTTTCTTATTTATCCTTCAGCGTTTTTCTCTTTTTTCCTTCTTCTTCTTCTTACAGGCATTGTTACTTTTGTTCTTTATAGCCTTTTCCTTAATAGGAGAGCATCCAACTTTAAGTCCTTCCTCTATAGGCTGCTTAGAAGAATTTACACCAGTTGTTAGGAAGATAGGAAAAACCTTTCGAATTGTACTTGAATTGGTATTTTCTGTCTTAGATTGCGGGCGGGACATAGGTACAACCACTGTAGCTAAAGACTCAGAATCGAAGAGCTGCTGTAGAGTAGAGGAGTGTAACTTATCAAGTATATCTTCATTTGCTTTCATTTTGCTTTTATTTTATATACTAAAGAAAGGCTTACTAGCCTGGATGCTAAAGTCCCGCCCTTTAACATGTGGAAGAGAGTCTGTTTGAGTAGAATATAGCTTGTCGGAGTCTTCCTCCAAAAGAAGGGGAGTGAAAGATCCCTTCCCTAGATTAGACATACTGAGGGGATGTATTCAAGCTTTGCCTGGCAATAATTTTTGTTCAGAGGCTATAAACGTTGTCAGGACCAAAACAGAGTCCAAAATAGAGTCAGAGTTACTTACTGATTTTTGCATTAGGGCTAAGAGGGAAGCCAGCACTCTTTTCAGGCAAATTAACAATTCCGACATCAGCATTTTTCACTCTGGATTATTAATTAAAGGAAGAAAGTTCGGAGATAGTTCAAGAGTTAATGAGCCCCATGAATCTAATAAGCTTGTTCCACTGGGTGTACTACTGAACAGTTGCAGTTTAACAGGATGATCCATGTGGAGGAAAGTGAAGTGCATGAATAAGAAACCTGGCCGATTCTAGATTATGAACGTGAGACATCTTATGAGACTCATCTAAATTAATGTCAGGTAGTGTGAAATCTTCCATTATGTGTTCTCCTGCTTTTGGCACTAGTTGAGATTCAAAGACTCCATTTACAAGGGAGTGGATGGTTAAATTTGCCAGCAAAGAGTCAGTCACCCTAGATTCCGAGTGTTGAAGATCTGTAGGCCATGATCCCCCGATTTTAGACAGTAGTATGGAGGGTAATACTGGCAATCGTTTTCTGGGAATTACTTTAACCTCTACATGATCTTCATGTTCTTTTTGGGAAGACTCCAACATCCCTACTGATTTTAAACTTGTTTATTTTTTAGGAAAGAGGGAAGGGATGGTATTGAAACTCTTCAAAAAGTTTATTTGCAGTGAGTTATTCCTTGGAGGATTAGCTCTAGTTTTTTTGCAAGCTCTTGTGTACACCAATCTGCCAGAGCGTAATGTTTTTGCAGTCATATCTTAGTATTTATATTACAAGTCCCTTAGTCAGGCCGGCCAGCACAGCCTGAGAGGTATAGCTCCAATGCTCTAGTGCACCGATGCACCGCTTTTGCAAAACCTAGCGCCAAGTTTCCACTCTCCAACGCACAGCACGCAATCTCGCATTCTCACAAGCTCGGGCAGGAGATTGAATTACTGGCTGCCAGCACAAGGCTCTAAGGGCTCAGGAAGGCACAGGAGGTGAGTTGCGCTTGTCTCCAGTAGTCACTGACCTCTTCTTCAAGGATCTTCTATGATCAGAAGTCACTAACGGTATACACAATAGGCACCCTCTAACTCCTGCATACCTTCAGTAGATCTTTTCTCCAAGGATAAATTGCAATTGTAGATTTGTTAATACCAAAATCTGATAAGATCTAGGTAAATGTGTGGCAGAATTGTAGCGGGGTTAGACAGGATCCTAGGTCCTTAATTGCTTGAGTGCTTGGCAGGTTGGCAGCTTGGTTGCCTGGGTGTTTGGTATCTTAGGGCCATATGTATCAAGCTAATTAGCATTCGCAAAGGACGAAATTCGCAGAATTTCGGCCTTTGCAAATGCTAATTTGCTAAATGGTATGTATGTAACATTTTTGCTTGGAAAAGGAGGACCCCACACAGACTTATATGGGACTGGGGGGAAACGAAGTCTCAAAAAACTAAAAGTCCCAACTAGATGGACAATAAAAGTTATGTCCACTTCTAATAAAAATCATTAGTAGTATATTACTTAATATAGCATGCCAACAAATGGGCGGGAGAGGTAAAGGTTCAATAAGGTGTCAGAATTCTGGTGTAAGGATTATATAACATAGAAAATACAATGCCAAAATAACAACCACCTTCAAAAAATCACTAATGGGAACACTAATACAATTCGGCAATTTGGACACACACAATTTATCAATTAGAATGACAGACAAAATAGCAAGATGTGTTTGGTAAAAAATCTGATATACAATTTATTCATACAATTACTACATAATTCATAATACAAATCACAGTGTTAAATACGTTATGACAATAAACAAACAATCTAAAAAATATTTTTGCAAGAATAAAAAAGAATCAAAGAGTCGACGCGGCGTTTCGGTTTTCTTTTTGAACACCTTCTTCAGGACTGATTCTAAACAGTTAAAAAAACAGAATTACCAACCAATTTTATTTATACACATAAGAAAGTTAGTCTGTCATTCTCCCCTATTATCCCACATTATCATACTTATTGGGTGTAACATTATAAAGTTTTGTTTATATCTATTGGACACCACATCTTGTACAACCCATACTGTTGTTGTTCCTACACATATAAAGACACTTATGCACCATATCAATCTCCAACACTTGAGCTTTTCCATTTCTTATTGTAAACACACCTTTACCCTATTGTACTAGTTTACCTCTCTCTGGGCCGTCTGGCCCATGCTGCCAGAACCATTATCACTTTATTATATCGGATTATTATATCGGATATAATAAAGTGATTATGTGTAGGAACAACAACAGTATGGGTTGTACAAGATGTGGTGTCCAATAGATATAAACAAAACTTTATAATGTTACACCCAATAAGTATGATAATGTGGGATAATAGGGGAGAATGACAGACTAACTTTCTTATGTGTATAAATAAAATTAGTTGGTAATTCTGTTTTTTTAACTGTTTAGAATCAGTCCTGAAGAAGGTGTTCAAAAAGAAAACCGAAACGCCGCGTCGACTCTTTGATTCTTTTTTATTCTTGTAAAAAATATTTTTTAGATTGTTTGTTTATTGTCATAACGTTTTTAACACTGTGATTTGAATTATGAATTATGTAGTAATTGTATGAATAAATTGTATATCAGATTTTTTACCAAACACATCTTGCTATTTTGTCTGTCATTCTAATTGATAAATTGTGTGTGTCCAAATTGCCGAATTGTATTAGTGTTCCCATTACTGATTTTTTGAAGGTGGTTGTTATTTTGGCATTGTATTTTCTATGTTATATAATCCTTACACCAGAATTCTGACACCTTATTGAACCTTTACCTCTCCCGCCCATTTGTTGGCATGCTATATTAAGTAATATACTACTAATGATTTTCATTAGAAGTGGACATAACTTTTATTGTCCATCTAGTTGGGACTTTTAGTTTTTTGTAACATTTTTGCTGCAAAATAAGGAATCGCAAAATTTGCTATTCCTTATTTTGCGATTGCACTTAAGGAATCGCAAAATTTGCGATTCCTTAAATGCAATCTATCAAAGAAAAAATAATGCAAAAATGCCCATAAGGATTCGCTAATTACCACCAACTTCTAGTTGGTGGTAAGTTGCGAATTCTTTTAACAAAGCAATTTTCAAAAAAACCAAAGGTGCCATATGACGCTCATACGTGCCCTTAGGGCATGTATGTGCGCCATATGACCCCACATGTCATTTTCAGGGGTGCAGCAGGGTGTTCTTGAGACACCCCTGCACCCTTGAAAATAGTCCTAATTTGCGATTAGCAAATTGCTAATTGCAAATTTCCCCTTCATTCCTATGGGCCTCCTGGCCCATAGAAATGAATGGGTAATTTGCGATTAGCAATTTGCTAATCGCAAATTAGGAATGTTAAGGAATCGCTAAAAAGAAGCGATTTATTACATACATACCGTTTTGCGAATTCTAAATAGCGATTCCTTAAAAATCGCTATTTAGAATTCGCAAAACGGAACTATGATACATATGGCCCTAAGTGTCCCTGAAATGCTTAAAATGTTTAGAATGCTTAATAAAACAAAAAATAACAGGGCAAAAACCAAGGCTAAGCCACAAAAGGGGGTGGGGCAACAGGCTTTATGATATCTCCTATTCCCGAGCCCGTCAACCCCCCTCTACCACTCCACCTCACTGCACCGCTTCAGGCCAATCTTTTTGTCCACCTTTGCTGTCGCTTCCCTGCCACTCTGCAGATCTACATGGCTCAGCTAGGCCGTCAGGCTGCACTCTTTGTTTGCTTCACTTTTAGGTGACTTGAGTGTTTTCCTCGCCCACCGCACAAGCCACGCCACCTATCGCACTTCGCACACCGGACTCTAGCCACCGGCACCCTCAGGGACCGGGACTACCTCAACTGGGAGTCTGCAACCCGGAAAGCAACCGGGAGCAGCAACGGTAGCGTTAGCGCGGCCACCGGCTCAGCCCTCAGTCTCAGCCTCAGTGCGTCAGTGGGACAGCGGCTCAGCGGAACAGCGAGCGAGTCTCCGCGGTCTGTTTTGGGTGCATTTCAGGCAGTTTCTGATGGTTTTCGGCGGCGGCGGGCTGTGACTCCACCTCCTCGATTGCTTCCTCAGCATCAGCATCTGACTTGGATTATTTCAAACACCAATGTAAAATCCAAAATACATTTATTTGTTAGGCGTTTACTTTGTATTAAAACATTTTAATGTGGGGATTGGGGGGACTAGTACCCCATCTTCATGAGTGTCGCCAACATGTTTCTGCCCTATTGGCCCAAAGGGTCCGTGGTATTGATCAGGACAAAGGCAGAAGGGCGCCTATCTTACCACTTCTGGTTAGATGTTACCACAATGTAGGGTGACCTGTGTCATCCGCTACCTAATACTGGTTTCTCTTAAACCCAGAAGCATCTCCAGGTGCAGGTGTGCAGTTTTGAATGACATGAGGCAAGCAGTTGTGCTTGTGGTCACAGCGACTCGTTCAGGATGCCTGACTCCTTTCATCAGTGTAGAGATGATGGAAGCTGCAGTGGCACAGAAAATGGCACTCTGATGAGCAGGTCCAGCAATTGAGACTAATGATTCCCTTGTCAATCTGGAGTGTAAGTTTGCATTCTTTGGGCTGCAGCAAAGACACAATCAGCACAGGCCTTCTGGCATTTAGAAGGCTAGCTTCTCCTTAGGTGCTATTAACAGAATGTGAAATGTGAAATGTGAGCATACTTATAGAGCGCAGCTGTCACCCAAAGGGTATCCTGGCGCTTTGACCATAAACATTACCAACAGAAACACTTCAGATCAAATTGTGTTCAAGAAGATGGCTGCGCCGAGCCTGTCCAAAGGTCCACTGGTCAGCTTATGTGATCTGGCTTCCATTAGTATTGATCTTTTTATTTAGAGCCCATGCAAAAGTGTAGGCCCATCAACCCTTGCTTAGGAACCAACATTACTGGGCAGGCCCATGGACTAGGAGGGCTCTCAATCCGTCCCAGGTTCAACATCCAGAGCAACCTTCCGCTTTGATGCACCCTGAGACCTGGTCTCACATAGTGTATGCCCCACCCAACAGAGGCAAGGTGTGTCTGTGTACAAAGATGGTTGTCAACTCCAGGGTTATCAACACAGTTGGGGAAATCATCCCAGTATCTCTTCAAACCCTTCTTGATTCACTTCTGTTCAGGCATAAGCTGCAGCCTCTCTACAGGGGTATTGTTGTCATTGCTGCAAGACAGGTCATGGAGTTGCTGATTGTACTCCTCAACCTGCTCTCATATTGCAAAGATGTTGACTGTAAAATCTCTCCAGAGGCATGACATCAGTTTGTTCACATGGAACACCCACTTGGGTCCTGTGTCCACCAAGAAGTTCATACCAACAGCATTTTGCACTATCTTGTACAGACTAGACCATGCCACCTTTCCGTACAATGCTTTAGGGGATGTAGACTTCAGCACTGACACCTTCCGACCCTCCCTGGTGCCCAATCAGCATAGCTCTCTAGTTGTACCATTTCTATTCTAGATCTTGGCTATCTTGAAGAATATTGAATGGACACAATATTGAGGACAATTTATCAAAAACAAAGTATTGACAGGCAACTAAGTCTAGTTTTTCTATACCTAACTCCACATATCATATATGTACCTTAATATATAGACCTTAAAGGTACACTATGGAGTTAGGAATAGTAAATTCATATCTCCACATATGCACTTACCATTCACAATTTTTGTCCCTCAGTCTTCTTGTACCGCAATATACTTGTACCGCAATGTACTGGGGTTGATATTCAGTTGTACAACCTCAATCAGAACTTGAAACTCACTAAACTCACCTCCTTTCTTTTTAATTTATCTGGTGGTGAACTAGAGACATGACAGCACATCCCCTTTCCTTCTGAGGTTTCTGGTGGATATCCCATCATGCACTTAAGGGTCTTATTAAACTGTTACTCCAACCCATTAATCTGTGGATGGTATGCTGTGGAGAAGTTGTACCTTACAACTCTATGCCTCTACATCTCTTTCATGTAGGAAGAGATGAAACATACTCCTCTTTTGGAATTACCATCATAGGAAATCTGACCTTTGAAAAGAATCATAGGAGTGTTGTTGCTGTTAGATTAGCTGTTGTGTTTCCAACAGGTGCACAAATCACCACATCCAAGATAAATCATTGCCTGATGCTGAGATAGTTCAAATGGACTGAAAATTTCAATTGCCACTCATTCAAATTGCACACCTATTACAGCTAGTATCAGCAATGGTGCTGTGGTCTTGCCACGTTTCTTGTAAATGAGTTGGCAAGTGAAATAGGTCCTACAGAACTTCTCTGTTTCCCGGTACATCCCTGGCCAATAACTACAGTGTGGTAATGCTCATAGGACAAATGTGGCAAGTTTCCTTAGAATGATGTGTATTATGGTGGGCTAGTGACCTAAGATGCAAAATACTGTAAAGGATAAGTTGCCTTGTTGCGTTTCCTGGATTTTAGCCAAGATAACAGTCCTTCTTTAGGAACCATCAACCCTTTAGTAAATACAGACTCAGTCAAAATACCAGTTATGGGAAGGAAGACCCATAGATTGCAGCCCATTTGTCACTGTTGCATTTAAATGAGAGTGACACCGGCAGCCAACAGTCCTGTGAAACTCGCAGGGATTACTAGCAGATTCCAAACCTCTTTTAATCAATACACAAACACTCAAAGATATGCACTAGGAATATTTTAAATGACCTTATATTAAAATAAAACTGTACTTTCTAAAGCAAAGTACCTTTAGAGTCGTAACAATGAAAACAAACTATATAGTGTCAGTCATTCTAATAAATAAACAGAATAACAAAAAGAAATGCAACATGATTCAGGGTTTTATTGTGGTTTTGTGATAATTTGCTAAAACCCTCTCCCTTATTGCCTTCAGCTAAATTATTTCAAGCAGATAAAGAACTCCATCTGAGTGTTAAATGTTCTTGTATTTGTCCACTTACCTTACCAGAAGAAACAAGGGTATTGTTCCGACTGCACAGAGCTTAATGAGCCAAACAATTGCTAAAGCCAGGCAGACTGGTTTCACTAGCATCTCTACTCTCTAATTACTTCTGCCAATCTTGGATCCTCTTGGAGAATGAAGTGGCATCCATCCATGAATTCCTCACTATGCCCTTACATACAGTTTCTCAGATTGTTTTTTTTTTAACAAAGAACTATAAACATAATATTCTTTTTTGAAAGTTTATGAAAGTCACAATCAAATCATATACCATTTCACCTAGTTGTACTGTCAAGGCCTTGTGGAATATTTTGAAAAACATCCCTGATAATAACCAAGGTGAACTATTATTGAATATCCTTGAAAATGCCGAAGTTTAAATATTGTTGAATATAAAAAAACAGTTGCTGAACTATCAGATACTACTAAAGACAACATTGAGACTACAGTAGACTTAATAATGTTCAATGAAAAAAGCAATAATAAACATGTATACATATATAAATGAATATGACTATGTATGAATGTATGCATAAGGAAGAGGGCAATGACGATACATAAATAAGAGAAAACATGATGTTTACATCAGCCTTATGATTCAGTGGTTTGTGTTTGGTTAATCGCCTGCAGTATAGTGCAATGCGATAAGTTTGTGTTCATGTAGGTGTAGTGTGGTGGGTTTGTATCTTTAGAATACAGTACATTTGTGCTATAGTCCCATGGATAATTTGCCGGTAGTTGTGTTAGCCCTTTGGGTGGTGTACAGTCCGTTCAGTTAGAATCTTTGGGGTTTAATGTATGTGGTTGGCTAGTGCAACTACAGTACAATGCAGGGGGGTGGTACACATACAATGCAGTGCAGTGTGGTGGTTTAAAGTGCCATTGGTGCAGTGCTATATGGTGGGCTAATGCAGTGCAATGTTATCTTATATATTTTTTATGTAACACAGCATTCAGAATCACTTGCCGCTTTATGTTCTCATAAGCTAGCACATAACTGCAATTGTGGGTTTAACCAACGGAGTTTCTCCATCTCTGGGCAAGGAAGACATTCAAACTTCCCTTACACTTAGTAAGTGTGAAGAAGGTAGTTTCTAAGATGAGAGTTTTCCCTACAATGTTATTTTGCAGGGCACACCGCTCTTGAAACCCTCCAACTGTCATGAGTTATCCCTGTGGGGTGCTCTTTATGGGGGCTTTTATTCTCATGTTGCTCTAGCTAACTCTTGTTACTTGTTGCATTTTTGTGTGATAGTTTTAGTGGAATATATGATGTTACAACGCATACCATTACAACGCATACTTCTACATCACAGTTTTTACAACACAAATACCATTGCATCACATGTTTTTACCACGCATACCATTACAATGCATGTTAATTGAGATATGTTAAAACTACTATTACAACGCATTCCATTACAATGCATACTAAGACTACGCATACCATTACAACGTATAATCTTTTTTCTTTGTTTTTTTCTTACATTTCAATTTTTTTGTGTTGGATGGTGGTGGGGCAAATTTACTATTCCTACTCCGACAAGTGCTTGCCTCAGGGAAAGTGCTGGATGGTGGTGGGGGCAAAATTACCATTCATACTTCAACAGGTGTTTGCCTCAGGGAAAGTGTTGGATGGTAGTAGGGCAAAATTACTATTCTTACTCCGACATTTGTTTGCCTTAGGGAAAGTGTTGGATGGTGGTGGGGGCACATTTACTATTCCTACTCCGACAGGTGTTTGCCTCAGGGCAAGTGTTAGATGGTGGTGGGGGCAAATTTACTATTCCTACTCCGACAGGTGTTTGCCTCAGGGCAAGTGTTGGATGGTGGCGGGGCAAAATTACTATTCTTACTCCGACATTTGTTTGCCTCAGGGAAATGTTGGATGGTGGTGGGGGCAAAATTACATAACCTTTAACATTTTTAATAATAATTAACATTTATGAGCTTAAATCAAAAATAAAAACTTAACTTACTTACCTCCATTACTTACCTTAAAATGTGTTGTAATGGCCTGCGTTGTAATAGTATGCATTGTAATGGCATGCATTGTGATGGCATGTGTTGTAATGACATGCAGTGTAATGGCACATGCATTGTAATGGCATGTGATATAATGGCACATGCATTGTAATAGTTGCATTGTAAAGGCATTACGATGTTTTGCTTGCATAGTAATGGACGTTTCCCTTTTTAGTGTGGTAATCTAGTGCCTGTTAAGGGCTTTGTGGTCACTACCTACTCCATTGACCTTAGCAGTGTAAGGAAATGGCTCTTTTTGCATGTTCGACCCTTCATGTTTGGACTGATGCTGCTGGTTTTTCGACTCAGAGTGCACTGATGCCTGCTAATCAGACTTCACTGTCAGTGTTCTACCCCCTTACAAAGTGTATGTCAAATTGGCTATTCCCAATAGGCACGCACTGACTTACTTCTAAGTCCCTAGTATATGGTATCAAAGGTACCAAGGGCATGTAAGGCAGATTTTCCCCCCAAGGCTGCAGCACTGAGTGTGCCAACCTGTTTGTGATAAAGTACTAAATGGCTCCCAGCCTGCCAGTGCATACTGGAACTGTAGTGTATACACAGCCAGTTTGACTTTGCCATTCAAACCAACGGCAAAGACACTACTTCCCTTAACAATGTATGTATGTCTCCCCTAAGGAAGTCCTAGAGAGCCATAAGGCATGGAGCTGTATATTGTTAGGAGAGTCATGTATGGTTAAAAATGTTCTTGCAGCAGAACCCCTCAATGATCATTTTTCTGTTGAAAATATTGTAGCCCCATACAGGGTTGCAGGCTGGCACTCCAGCCTGTGTAACTTCTGAATGGAACTACCTTACTAGGTACTGTAAGGTATCACAATAATCATGGCATTAAACCCAATCAGATGCCTAGGTCAAATTTAATGTCACTATTAAAGTAAGGCAATGTTTACTTGCATCAGTGGTCCAGTAGCATCACTCGGGCTACAACCCACAAATAGTTTCTGCCTGCCTGGGCAGTCGTGACTCCCAGGCTTAGGATTAAACAAAGCCTGCTGCAGAGTGAGGTGTTAATTACCCTTCGTGGGAAGCCACTTGGGTTGTTAACCCAAAAGGCGAGCTTCAATGGGGAAGCTGGCTTTGATGTGTGAATGTTCATAACATGCCAGAGGGGCTACCTTTTGTTCCAGGAGACTATCTGGTGACCAGGCCAGAGATGGATGACCAGTTCCCAACCGGTTTTTCCATGAGCATGTAGTGCACAGATAGTCACACCTCTTGGGTGGGCTCCCAAGCTCCTAACAGCTGAGAAAGGGTGCTGATATCTTGGGAGTTGGTAGACTAGTGCACTCTTGGACCGTTAAGTGCCACACATTCCCGGAAAGTCATCACCAGAAGGAAAGGGGCCTGATAGCCCATTGGCTAGTGACAGATTGGCCATCCTGGGGCACATTCCCGGGATAAATATGGCACCCTTGGCACCCTGAACCTCAAATCATGCTGGACTTGGAAAGAGGACCAAAGAAGGACAGTCCTGTTGCCCTTGGAACTACATAAAAAGACTGCACCATCTGCTAGACTGCACCTGCTGCACTTTGGGCTAGCAAAGTTTGGACTGTACATGGGGCTCCTAGCTCATGTGAAAAGTTGATTGCCAGTCTCAGACCAAAGAAATAACTCAAAGGATAAGACTGCTGATCCCCTGGAACCAGCTCCAGGGACAAAAGAGCTGAAGAAGCCCAAGCCGGCAAGTTGTTAGCCACCGGAGAAGATTAATAACTAGCTTGCATTGGGCATTCCAACAGACCGATCGTCAAAGGCCAAAAGTTGCACTCGAGTCGACCATACCCAGGAGTGCTGTCGGAGTCTGAATTGTTCGCCCAAGAGGGAAACTACCTTCCACCAAAGGATATTGCCACAAACGATAACGGCTGCACCTGGACTTATACTGCCTCAAAGAATACGCCGTGGAACCCCGATCTCTGTGACTAGTGTTGCCCGACAGAACCCTTTGACCAAGGAATCATTACAAAGGCACCCTATTGAGCTCACTGCAACTAGAGCATCTTTGAGCACATTTATGTCCTGCATCCCCAGCATTAGGACCAGTCCATTATCATCTATGAGCGTCATGCTGTAAAGGCTGGAAGTCGATTGAAAAACGCTCTGATCTGCAGGTAACTGTCCTAATCTACCCCATTGACCCCCCCAGACCTGCATGCTGTCAGATTTGGTAGCTCAAACTGGGCGGGAGTAGCCAAACTAACGTTTAACTTTTGAATACTTTCCAAACTTTTTTTTGACCAATACTTGTTTGCAGTTGATATTGAAAGTGATAAAACTATAAAAATCCAAATCTCCGGAATGGTCAAGTGGATTTTGCTCATCAAGGACTCTAAAAATGAAATACCGTATAATCCATCCTTATAAATTGGTGTTGTGTCTCTTTCATGTTGTTTGGCTTTCTTATTTTGTTGTTGGTATTGTTGAATGATTTTCACTAAGTTCCTGTGTTCAAACCTTGTGGCTCGAAAGCCATAGCTACCCAGCGTTGAGGTTAAGGTTGTTTGAATGAGTCTGACTGGACCCAATACAGCTTTTGACAGTGTATTCTAGGGTAAGGCAAAACATCCATTCCATATAATACCACCAATTCGTTACAAGCAGTATACATTGCTGAATGTCTTTGATGTGCTGCAATGGGTTTGTGTCCATTGGATGTAGTGCAGCACAGTTTGAAGGTTAACATCTCAGGGATGTAGTGCAATATGTGGAGTAAATGCCAGTAGAGCAGACTTCTCTGAGTAGTTTGTGAGCTATTGGTAGCTCTTCAGCTACATGTAAATATCTCTGCAGTGTGCCGCACAGCCTGCTAAATTAAACGCTTTCCTTGGTTGATTTAAATCAAGTATACCAATATTCAAAGGCATGTATTCGAGATTAAAATGTGTGTATTTTCAGAAACAAGAAACTGAAATTTGAAGAAAAATAGTTGACTTTATAAAATATATTTAAAGGCTATATTTGAGTGATAAATTGTGCAGCATCTGCGAGACTTCTTACTCATATTATTTTCTTTGTACCAGATACATTACACCTAGACTATAACTGTTATGTATAACCCACGTAGAGGCATTCCAAATTCATAGATAGTTGAATGCAAGATCGTTGGTCAAGCACAGCACTGAGTGTGCAAGGCTAATTGAGGATAGGGGTATAAAAATGGCTTTCATTGCCGAAGTGTGGACTTATGATGCATCGGGGCCAGACCTGATGAAAGCCACTCCTCTAGGGTTCTGAGTTTACATGTTGAACAGGCTTCATGGAAATGGGGGGAGGACTGGAGGTCATCTATCCTAGGTCAATAAAGGTGGTTTACTGCACTGCCTCCAACGCAGCCTGTGAAGCTTTCAACCTTACCCTCTCCCATCATCATACCATTAAAGGTATTTTACTATAGAGACCACCAGGAGCTAGAAATTTGTTTAATACGTCCATTGGTAATCTGCTGGAAGATAGCATCTGTAAAAATGCGTACACTATCTTGGGGGACTTCAATTATTACCTGAAAGCCCCCTCCGATCCAGACACAGCGATCCTCATCGATTTGATGAGGAGCGTGGATCTCCAGCAGCATGTCACTGGTCCAACTCATGTGGCAGGACATACTTTAGATGGTATATTTTCAAACCACCCAGATGTCCGGTTTACTGGGGTACTTCTTCTTGTCTGGACAGACCATAGTGCTGTTCAGTTTGAGATAGCCCTTAAGGACCAACGGACGTGTGGAGTATATATTAAGAGGCCGATAGAACTTAGAGCCTGGAATAAAGTGGATGGAAATGATCTTCAGAAACTCCTTACATCAAATGCGGACCCAATGGCTCTGGGAGTAGAGGAATGGACCATTGCATACTCTAAATGGTTGGAGAGAGCGTGCAATAAACTAGCTCCAGTTAAAACAATCTTTCCCAAGAGAGCACTCCCCTCTGCTCCTTGGTTCACGGAAGAATTGAGATATGAAACATTGAAGAGTAAGAGTCTCGAACGGATATGGAGAAAGAATATAATGAAACAGAGAAGAAGGTCTATAAAAATAGCCTTCTAAGTTATAAACAACTTCTGTTTACGGCCAAACAAAAGTTCTACACAATTCGGCTAAAGAACCTTTTAGAACAGTCTCTAGCTTGCCACAACCACAATCACCCAAAGTTCAGTCGAGTCAGGAAACCTGTGAAAATATCGCTAACTTCTTCCTTAACAAAGTAGAGGTAATTTTCTTGGCGTTCAATGGTCCAAGAGCAAGGAGGAGGGCTACAGTTGAGGAGGAACATGAGCTCTTCAATGTGCCCACCCATATTCTGGATAGGTTTGAGCCACTATCCAAGGACAATACTCGTAGCATGCTCCTGACAGCAAGATCAGGATCACCTTTTGACCTATGCCAGGTCGCAGTGGCTAAACTAGCCGTAGAACCAGTGACCCTCGCACGCCTATTTTTTATGCCATGATAGAAACAGGACATTTTCCTAAACTTTAGAAGGCGGGTCCGATTCTACCTCTTTTAAAAAAGCCCAATCTTGACCCAAAGGACCCAAATAGCTTCTGTTGAATCTCGCAGCTCCCTCTGCCTGCTAAAATGATAGAAAGAGCGATAAATGGACAACTTAGTGCCTTCCTTTGAGAGACCCAAGCCCTGGATCCTACCCAATATGGCTTTAGGGAGGGCCATAGTACGGGGTCAGCTCTTATGAAGGCTACTTATGAGATTAGGAGAGCTGTGGATCGAGGTGATAAGGCCGCCTTGATCCTACTGGATCTTTCCGCGGCCTTTGATACGGTCCATCATGATCTTCTGATGGACTGTTTTATGGCATGTGGGGTCCAGGAGAAAGCATGGAAACTCCTACAATCATTCCTAACAGCTAGGGTTCAAATTGTTTCTCTAGATGACTACCATTCAAAACCGTTTGAGTTGCCCTGTGGTGTCCTGCAGGGGTCATCATTGAGCCCTAGATTGTTTAATGTATATGTTTCATCATTGGCTCTGATCATCAGTGCTTTTGGCTTTGGCATTACCTCCTATGCGGATGACACCCAAATTGTGGGGTCTGTGCTTCCAGGTTAGGAAAGGGGCCTGGGTAAATGTTTCCAGGAATGTTATCTGTTGGCAGCTGGTGTCTCTCCCTACACCTATGAAAAAAGTGAAAAACCTGGGAGTAATTGTAGGTGATAGACTTACCTTTGGCGATCAGGTCAATGCAGTCTCATCTTAAACAGCGTATGTTCTTAAAACAGTGAAAAAAATATTACCGTTTTTACCACCTGACAGTCGGCAAACAGTGGTCACCGCGCTACTCTTATCGAGGCTGGATTATTGTAATGGTTTATATTTGAATCTTCAGGAACATTTTATTATCAAACTCCAAAGGCTGCAAAACGCGGCTGCCAGGTTACTTACGGGCACGCCCAAGTTTGATTCAATTTCCAAAGGAATCAAAAAATTACACTGGCTCCCAGTGAGGAATTGGGTGCGCTTTAAATCCTTGTGTACCGTATTTAAGACACTCCAAGGAATAGGACCCGACTAACTACAAAACCATTTAAATGGTACATACCAAAAATAAATCTTCGCTCTCTAGAAGCCAAGCTGGTTACAGTCCCAGTCCCGAAGCTTTGTCTTCGGGGCAGCCAAAGCTGGAATGACCTCCCGTTTATCTGAGAAATGCTACAGATCTTCTCGCCTTTAGAAGGGGTTTAAAGACTTGGATTTTTGATAAGCAACTTTGCATCTGCTGATTTTGCTGAAATGATAGGTAACTAGCGCCAGGACACCTCTGGGTAACCGCTGCGCTTAAATAATTCCGTAACATAACATAACATCTGTCAGACCAGCTCATCAGGCACTCTATGTGCCAGTCCGACCCTGGGTAGCCACTAATGTAATCTTGTCTGATAGGCCCACTATTCCAATAGTAATAGCCATAGCTCGGGGTGATACTCATTTGACGTAATTGACTCTCATTACAAAAAAGGTTGTAGACCCCTGCCCTAGAGTAGAGTGCAGTGTAGTGTGTTAACACTCCTACGGTGGACTAGTGTTGGGGTGCAGTATGTAAAATGCCGGGCAGTGTAAATGGCATGCTGGATCATCATATAAAAAGTTTTAAACATCAAAGGGCCATATTATCAAGGAAGCTGCTGTAGTTTATCGCCGCTTTACCGGCAGGAAACTGCTGATAGAGCGGCGATAATGGCCTTGATAATATGCGATTCGAATTTCAATCGAAGCCCAGGTTAGATGTTCACACATCTAACCTGGGCATCGATTGAAATTCGAATCGCATATTATCAAGGCCATTATCGCCGCTCTATCGGCAGTTTACTGCCGGTAAAGCGGCGATAAACTACCACAGCTTCCTTGATAATATGGCCCACAGTTTCTAAAATGCACCACATTATACATGCACAGAAAAATGTGAGGCTTTCGAATCAATATGGATTTGTCCAGTGAAGTGCATGATTCCCGTTGGCAGAGCTAAGAACATAAGAACATTAACAGCAAAATGTGCAGCACCAAGATTAACTGGAATAATACATTATTACAGCTGAGTAAAAAGTCCATGAAAATCAGCAAAGCAGCGAAATGATTTATTAGCTTTACAGACACACACAGCGCGCTGAGATCAGTTTCCTAAGAGCATCTCCTACGGAGCTTCGAAAGCAGGCTAATGCACAAAATGTTTGGAGTCTTCAATACCATCCTAACAGAAACAATATGGCATAAATTAATTTCACATTTATTGCTGTGCTTCAATAATATGAAGTAAAGAAAATTAGATTTTCTCCACTTTTCAAAGGTGAGAGATGGGATTATGTTTGAGAGGAATTAATTTTGTTGCATTTTGTATGCAGGGCTTAATTTGCAACATAGTGTGGGGCATATTTATGAGTTTTGTGGCGCAGGGTAGCCAAGCAAGTCACCTTGCAGTGCTGCCTTGCAGCACAGGGAAAGAGCAAGAATGCACCATATGCATCCAATACAGCACATTCCTGTCCTATTCCCTTGCACTGCTGCTGTTTTGGCAGCCTAGCGCCAAAGCAGGTACCCTTGCACCATAGTGCAAGAGTGTCTGTTTGGTAGGTAGAATTGTTTTTGTGCAGGGAGGAGCAACTTCCTGCACAAAAACAGCCTGGAGAGACTTTTTCCTCTTTCTAAGTGTGCTGCAGAATGCAGCACACATAGAAAGATGAAAATAAGAGGAGAAATAAAGGTATTTCTCCTCGTTACTCCTCTCCTGGGGAGTCGTATCATTTTGGTGCATTTCCAGGTTTACAAGGTTTTATAAATCTGGGAATGCGTGAAAAACAAGGAGAGTTACATAGGAACATCCATGCAATGCCCATGGAACTCCTACCCAGTGACGAGTAACGCAACGCAGCGATTTGCGCTGCATAGTGTTACTCCAGATTTTTATAGCCACTCAAAACCACAAAAAGTGGCCTTGTACTGCTTCATAAATCTGACTTCAGGTTTGCATTGGGTTTGTACCACGTTGTGTGGTGCAAGAGCAACGCAAACTGGGTCTTAAATATGGCCCTTAGTGCTTAGTCTCCATTATGCACCTGTGTAGCTGTGGTTTTTCTCCTCCATTCATGATTTTTTTTTTTTATTCCTGGGTCTCTTTTACCAACCATCAATCTGTGCACAGTCTTATGCAACAGAAACTTCACCCTTTCCACTAGACCTCTGAATCCTGGACCTCTTTCAGACACCTCTGAAGCTACATCCAGACTGCAGGAGAAACAGCCATTCTGTTCCACCTCTCGCTGCTCATTAGTAATATGCATTTTCCGGGAAACATCCTTTACAACGCAACTTTTACCACCCAGTGCTATTACAACGCAGATTTTACAACGCAAACCATTACAACGCATTGCGCTGGGGGTGCTCTAGGATAGGGAATAGATTTATTTACTATCCAACACCTTCCCTAGAGTCCACGGGGACTGGAGTTGGAATAGTAAATTAAACTATTCCCTATCCAGCACCCCAAAGCGCTATGCGTTCTAATGGTATGCGTTGTAAAAACTGCGTTGTAACAGCATGCGTGGTAAAAGTATGCGTTGTAACGTCATACATCCGGATTTTCCATGGTATAAACGTTCATGTTATGAAGCTTCCCGTTTTGAAAACATTTCTTTCTCTATCACTTATTTTACCTGCAGCATCTATTCCTGCACTCGAGTCGAAATGTACAACTTTACCATGTGCCAAAGAGATAAAGATGGTAGGGTGGGATTAGGTGATTAGAGATGTGGGAAGAACCCCCTTTTCCAGGGAGAAGTAGGCATGAGGTTAAGTGTAAATTGTGGGTCAATAGTATGGTTAGAGTGTAAGAGTGAGGAGCCAATAAGGGGGACGGGAGCAAAACAGGAAGGTGTGAGTCCAGGTGAAAGGGCAGTGTCAGTAAAGTGTTGGACATGGAGAACCGAGGATGAGAAGAGGGAGGAAAGCTGAGAAAGGAAGAAGGAAGATTGAGAGCAGAACGAGATTGTGAACGAGTGCAATGTGAAGTGTGAGGAAGCCGAGATTGTGAGAAACTGGGAGGAGAGTGTGAATTAGGAAGTACAAGGAGAACAAGGGTGAAAAAGGAAGGAAACACCAAGACCGTAGTGTCAGGGAAGCAGTGCACAAGAAGGCGAATCAAGAGTTGGGGTGTGATGTCAAATCTAAAATTGCAGACAGACTCTAATTTAGAGGAAGCACAGTTAAAAAAATGGGAGCGTCAATTCTGAGAGATGAAACAAAACACTATGAGAGAAGACAACAGATACCAAGAGCATTTAAGACACTATGGGCCTCTTTTACGGGGAATTGACATAGGGCAGCCCTGCTAGTCTCCTTTCTGCGCTGCTTTACGCCCACGTGAAAGGGGAGAAATTCATCGTATTTATGAAACACACTGCATTACTGTCTTTTTTCCCCCTGTGCTGGAACACAATTTGCTCCATAGTGCCAATATAGGCACCCTTGCACCTCCGTTGCAAGCAGTATTGTTTTAGTGCAGGAAGGGGCACCTTCCAGCACAAAACCAATCCCAGTAGTCGTTTTCCTCTTTCTATGTGTGCCGATTAATACAGCACATATGGAAAGAGGAAAAAAATTAGGATAAGGAAAAATATTTATCCTCGTTATGCCTGGCCTGGGAAGGCATAACATTTTGTCGCTGTGTGGCTTATGTGATTAAGTAACTCTGGGCAGCGTAAAAATATATGGGTGCTGTTAGACCTAGCACCATTGTGTGGGTCTCCCCTCCATTTTTTGCTGTTGCCGCCTGTATTTTTGCTATATGTTTTGCTGGTCTAGATGCTTTGGGCACTGTGCCACTGCTTTTCAGTGCCACAGTGCAAGTGCTCCCTATTGTAAAGTGTTGTATTGGATTAGTGACTCCATGATTGGTTCATTTGATTTACTTGTCAGACCCTAGTGATCCAGCGGCGCACCAACAACAGATACTCAAATACCATATTTTCTCCTGGGCCTATCAAAACATACACCTATCACTCAAATTCACCCGGTGAGCCACTAGGGGGAAAGTTTGTTTACCTATTGATCAATATTGCAATACTTCCTTCAATTCTTATCACTGAGCAATAAGTTCTTTTCATTTGGTCGAGGGACCAAATTAGTTGGAACTAGTTAATGGTGATGATGTACATAACCTCTCTTGTAAATATTTCATCGATAATAATGAACACAGACTCAAGAAGTTTTCAAAACCTTTATCTAAAGTAAAATGTGAGTGAACCATTCAAATGCACCACAGACACCTTCAATCATTAGGGAGGAAGATTCAATCAATACAAACACTCTCACAAATTCACCTGATTGACGTTACTCAGAAAGTAGAGGATAGAGACAGCAGTACATCAGGAAATATACAAATCATATAGGGCCAGATGTAGGTGGCCATTTACCGGCCGGTAACGGCCAATTTCGGCCGTTACCAACCAGTAAATGGGTTTTTGGGATGTAGGGGCATCATTTTACAGATTCGGTAAATTTACCGAATCGGTAAATTTACCGAATCTGTAAAATACCGAATTGGTAATTTTACCGATTCGGTAAATCCAAGATGTAGGTAGCACTGTTTACAGTGCTACAGGCCTTCAGAATTCGGTATTTTACCACACAATCCTATTGTGTGGTAAAATACCGAATTCAGGTGTGCATGCACATCTGTGCATGCACACCTATGCCATGTGACAGACAGACATGCCCTTAGGGCATGTCTGTGTGCCACATGGCACACATGCCTGTTTTTGGGGTGCTAGAGGGTGTCAAAGTGACACCCCCTGCACCCTTGCTGGAATCGGTATTTACCGAATCGGTAAATACCGATTCGGTAATGCCCATTGATTCCTATGGGCTTCAATGCCCATAAGAATCAATGGGCATTACCGAATCGGTATTTACAGAATCGGTAAATACCGAATCTTAACGATTCTGTATTTACCGATTCTGTGTTACCTACATCACCCCCCCTCCATTTTACCACTTCTTAAATACCGAATCGGTAAAATTCGGTATTTAAGAAGTGGTAAAATGAAATTACCTACATCTAGCCCTTAGTTACCACAGATGGTGTGAAGACCAACCCCCTGGCCAAATGACTGGTAAGGGTTCCCTGGGAAAGATTAGGCTACAAAGGCTTCAGGACAGGACAGTGAACCTCTCTAAAACCGATGACTCGCCGCACCCCTCTCTGACAATCTCTTCCTCCTTGAGATTCTTCCGCGATCTTCTTCTGATTATTTGCTTATAATAAGTAATTCTCTATTTGAATCTTCTTCAGCATCTCACAGCTTCAGCATCATCAATAACTCCAACAGCATCTCCCCTCTCAGCATTCTCTGAGGATCACGCGCACCCCAACTAACTAAACTACCTTAGTTATACCTTTTGGGACTCAAGTACCAACCCCCAAAGTTGCAATATTACAAAAAATATGATTTCTGATTGGACAGGCAATTGGCGTTTGGTCATCACACTATGATGGAATAGCACTTTTCTTTTTCCCCAAACCCATCCCCTTATTATTATGTATCTTATTTTATTCCCACCCGAGTTTATTCATGATTGTAACCATTTTATTTCAATAATGTTCATATGACTCCAGCCGCTGCATCTCTGACATCCGAGTTTCCAAGGGTTTAGCGGTCGATAGACATGGATGTGGTACAACCAATAAATGATTACACTGTATACCACCTACATCTACTGTATTCCCCTATATTCATTAATACTTTCCCTGCATTAGCTCTTAGTAAATAAAGTGTTTTCAAGATAGCAAAGCAGGTGCAAGGCATGTGGGTCTTGAAGACGCCATTGTAGTGCATTCTGCTCATGCGCGAGAAATTCCCTCCAAAGCTGTTAAATGTCACATTGCATAGATGCAATTGGCGCATGTGCAGTAAAGTTTTCCCTCTTAGAGCCGCTCTTTTAGTCCGCTATTATTATTATTAGTTAGTAAAACACATAGGCAAGTTTCATTGTCTTATTTATGTAACTGTAATGTGCAAGGATTAATCATGAGACACAATTATTAATTCATGTTAATAAGTTAAACAAGTTAATTGAATGCGAGCAAGTCTCACATAAACGAGTCCTTGCTCCATCAAACCCCTCTCTGATGGCATCTTATACCATCATAAACACCCACCCTAAAACAGATACCAACTTTCAGTATTTCCTAAGCTCCATTTCTGTTTCCACTTTCCCTTCTTTATCATTGTTCGCAAAATATTTCATGTCTTTATAAAGTTTGCCTTTAATTTCTTCCATTTCTATTGCGTCATTTTCCCTCTTTCTTTTCCTTCCTTTTTCATTTGCTTCATATTTTCTTCTTCTTCTGCAACACTTACACCAAATCACTATTGTAAATGCTAATATTGTCATGCCTACCAGGGGTAAAATTATTTGACCAAAAAGAACTTTCCCTATATTAGTAAACCAAGTCCCGATTGAAGTTAGACTTTTGGTTAGTCTCTCCCACAAACTGTCAACCTCCGGTGGTTTCAAAATGTCATGACATTTCATAATATTCTTTATGTACCCTTTAATTTCTTTACTTTTGTCAGGAATGTAAGTACAACAATGTTAAACTTTCAACATTCCACACACTCCACCCTCTTTTGCTAATAAAATGTCAAGTGTAAGGTGATTTTGTAAAACCATGGATCTGATCACAACCATTTTGGTATTGATCATCAAAAACCCTCCAACAGTATCCGTCGATAGATGATCAACTAATGTTGATAACTGACAAATTCTACGTGAATTTAGTATGACTCCCACTGAAGGCATTATTGCAATAAATATATCTCATACAATTTCTGAAAAACTAGCTGTCTTTGTTTGTGTTAGTCCATTAGAATTTTCATTGCTTCCAGTGATTCTTTCCTTATATCTTCAGAAATACAATCCCCAGGTAGCAGCTTCCATACCACTGTGCCAGTAGCTTAAATAAGCATTTTTACAACACACATAATAAATCCTAGGAAATATAGGATCAGTTCCCCCTTTTAGTCCCCAACCTCCCAAGATTAGAAAGTTATGTTCACATTCACTGGAACCAATAAATATGTTATTCTAATCTGTCTTTAATCTATGAAAGCAGATCTTCCCTTTCTTCACAAAGTCCAGGGACATCGCAGCATGAGCCCTGCCAGGGGTCCCTTTCAGCCCATGTTGGAAAATGTGTTTTCTGTTCAACAGCTTTCTTTTGGAAGACCTGCCTTCTTTCCTCAACTAAATTCAAAAATACCTTTTCATCTTCACGTAAAGTACATGGTAAATAGGTTTTGTGTGCTTTAACTAAATCTATAGACTTCATCATCAGGAAGAATTCACCCATGTACTGTACATTCTGAGCACTAATTCCTGGATTCATGTTTCTTCGAATAGGAAGTTCTGAAAATACTACGTCTAAGTTTGAATAATAATACTGTAACTTCCCAGTTGCCTGAAACAGACTTACCAATATGCTACATGATATACCAAATGTCCAAGGTATGTAATGGTATGTGACCCCCTCTGACACTGATGCTGGTAACTTCAGACAAAAATAACAATCACTAACTTCCATTGTGTCAACATATTCTATTAATAACTTTGTGAAGACATTTAATGATGTGTCATTATCAGTCACTGTGTGATGGAAATCTGTCTCATCTGCTGCTTGTAATTCTACCCTATCCCTTCTATATGTAGCTGTATTCTCATTAGTACTTGTGTCATTTTTATTGTTCGTTGTCATAAGTAACGGAAATGTTAAAATAACCATATTAGTATCACTATTATAATACTACATATGAATGCTTAGCAACATCTTTGTACACAATTTTGTTTCGGTTGCTCAGTAACTCTATTTCTTGCCATTTTAATCAGAGAGGATAATTTCTCCTCTTACTTTAGCACTAAAAATGTTCAGAATTTCGTTGTGCACTGCATCCCTAAATGCAATGCAGTGCACGCAACAAAATTCGTTTGATTTATTTATATGTTTACTTACCTGTAAATGTCCATTATCCATAGATTACTACCCCCACCATGCCCCTCCCCCTCCCCACATCACCGCCCCGGCAGGTACTCCCCTACCGACCGCGGCTGCCGCCCAGTCTCCAGGATTCAAATCATGTGCATGCTTTGGGTGCCTGGCAAATGCGTCTTCTCCAACCAGGTGGGAGACAGAACGCACTAAGTCAGCCAATCCTTTGCAATAGACCAATACCAAATCATCATTTATACTCATCAATTTATTCCCAAGAATAAATGCTTGTCTCATTGCCCTTCCCCTGATGATTTCTTTGGGACTTAGTCCAGTTTTCCTGTCAGGAATACTTCAGAGTCCCATCAACACAAGAGGCAATGCATCTGGCCATGACAATGATGTGGATGCACACACTTTAGCCAATCTTGACTTGATTGTGCCATTCATTTGTTCTACCACTCCAGAAGCCTCATGGCGGTATGCAGAGTGCAGTTTCTGATACATTTTGGATGCTTCACATATTGATCAAATTACCTCATTGTTAAAATGAGGTCCTCTATCCGATTCCAAAGTGACTGGGAAACCAAAATGTGGGATGAGTTCTCTCAACAGTAGCTTAGCGACTGTGAGACCAACATTTCTCCTAGTGGGATATGCTTCCACCCATCGTGAAAACAAACACACTATAACAAGAACATACTTAATTTCTCTACATGGAGGTAGCTCAATGAAGTTTAATTGTAGTTTTAAAAATGGCCCTTCAGCCTCTCCAATTTTTCCCCAACTGACTACTGTTTTCCTGCCTGGGTTTTGCTGTTGACAAATTAAGCATCTCTGGCAAAGGCTCTCAGCGTCCACCCTGAACCTTGGATTATACCAATTTTGTCTGAAAAGTCTAACTATGGCATCCATGTCTACATGAGTGTCATCATGATACATTCGGGCCATTGGGGAAAGTAAACAGTCTGGCATTACTGGTCTACCATCTGGGTACACCACAACCTCATTTTCTGCTCTTCTGGTGCAACCTGCCCGTAACCAGATTTCTTTTTCATTCACCTCATCCTGTAACTGCCTCACCTCTCCCCATGTTTCTGGAGCTGAGAAAACATGAGTTGGAATCTGTTTTCACTTGTTTAAATTTTGCGATTCAGTGCCATATTAGTTTTGCACAATATTTAGCAATTTGGTCAGCATATCTGTCAGCTGTCACATAGTCATTTCTTGACTGGTGAGCAGCACACTTGACCACTTCTACTTCTTTTGGCAGCTGAATTGCTTCCAATAACTCTTTCACAATTTTCTCATTTCTTATTGGAGATTCTGAAAAAGTCAGAAATTTCCTCTGCAACCAAATCTAGCCATTGTCATGCACAATCCATAACCATATTGACTGTCTGTAAATATGGTTATCCTCCAGTTTCTCCCAAATTTGCATGCTATAATCAAAGCTATCAATTCAGCTACTTGTGCAGACTTTACTCCTGGTAAATTGGATGCTTTAATTACACCTGGAATTGTATAAACTGCATAAGCAGCATTAAGTCCTCCTCCCTCAATTCTTAAGCAGGAGCCATCTACAAACAGCTCGTGATCTGGGTCTTTCAGGGGCTCTTCTCGAATGTCAGGTTGGGGCTTTGTACACAGCTCTGTCACATGCAAACAATCATGATTTATCTCATCCATCAACTCTTCACAGGTGGGATCTGGCAGTAGAGTTGCAGGGTTTAATACTTTACATATCACTACTGTCATGTTTTCTGCTCCCAGAATCACTCTTTAATACTTAGTCATCCGACTGGGAGTAAGATGCTGAGTTCGAGTTCCAGTTCAAAGAATCTCAACTGAATGTGGGACAAAAACCTTAACCCAATGTCCCATCACAATAGGTTCACTTTGTTCCAAGCTCATACAGGTAGCAACTACTGCCTTTAAGCAGCCAGGTAGAGCTGAAGCTACAGGGTCTAAAGTAGCAGAAAAATAGGCTACTGGACGTCTGCTCAATCCATGTCTTTGGGTCAAAACTGAAGTGAACAATTTTCTCCTTCACAACAGAACAGTAGCAATTCTTTTGTATAGTCAGAGTTGGACTTGGCCCTTTTTGGCAGGTTCACCCTTAAACGTTTTTCCTTTTCTGCGACCTGGTATAGGTGGTTTAGGGCTCAGGGCACTTTAGCACTGTGGTCCAGTGTAAAGTGCATGCTCTCTCTGTGTTACATTTGTAAAGTTGGCCTGCCCTCCCATAGGAATGCATTGGGATTCCCTGATCAGTGTGTGTCAGTGGTAATTTATGTTATGAGAGGAGCAGTGTGGTCAAGTTTGGTATGTATGAAACTGTATGAATAAATGCTGCGCAATAGTGTGAGCAGATTTATTGTGGTTATTTTAGAAATGCCTGTTTTAGAAGTTGGCATTTCTGTGTGCTATGTGTCTGCCCGCCTGATGTGAATTGCATGTCTGGCTTGTGAGTGACAGGGGCTGGGAGGTGTGTCTGGCTCCAGGAGGGGCAGGGTGAGTCAGTGCTAGGCTGAATGGGATACCTGGGCTGGGAGTAGTGGGAGGAGTAATACCCTAACCCTAAAAAGGCCTGTGCCCAGTCTGCACAATGCTGCCCCCCCTGTGGTGCATCTGATCACCTAGCTCCCACCTGACAAAGGGGAAGAGGAGCTTGCAAAACAAAGTGCTCCAATTCCCCCCTGAACCAGTTGCATTTGGTTCCCCAAGCCCTGCACTAACAAAGAGAATGTTGGTATAAATATAGGGGCTGTGACCCCATGAAGTGTGCTGTACCTGTTCCAAAACCTGCGGGGCGTGCTGTTGCTGCTGGGGCCCAGGAGGATCTGCCAGGAGGGCTGCCTCCCTGGGCCCAGCCTTGTGCCCCCTGAACTTTGCCTTGGAAATCCAGGACCTAGGACCTAGCTGAGTGCTTCTAATCTTAAATGCAGCCCTGAGCTGCGACTTGGGTATTCCCCTACTTGGCATGGGAATAGAGCGGGAGCCTACCCCATGTTTTGCTGCTCTAGCTAGTGCCCACCCTGCTTATGCTTCTTATTTATTTAAAGTATGGGTGTCCACCCCGCATGGATGATTTTATTTTGGAGAGTGGGTGCCCACCCCGCATCATGCACCTTTGAAATGGCAGGTGCCCATCCCGCTTAATGCTTTTGGTGATGAGCCGATGCCCACCCCGCACTTTGCCAAGTAAAAGCCATGGCCGCCCTGTGGGAGGGGCGCAGAAGCTGTCAGGAGAAATCAGGAAGTGCAGGAAGGTCTTTCTAGGCAGGGCTCCCGCAGCAGCTCTGTGAGCCCTGCAAGTGGTGACCGGACGTGTCCTGCGGGAGCCTACCCCGCAGTGAGGAGAGTCCGAAGAGGTTCCTAGTGCAGCCAGAGGGAAGTTGGAGCCTCGCTGGCTCCCCGAAGATGGATAAGAAAGCAGCAACCACGAGCTGGTGAGTGGTGCTGCCTTCCAGCTTTGTTGGTGCCAGAGTTGCATCAAAGGTGCCCCCGTGGAGGGGGCACTTTGATTAATAGAGTCCCGATGCAGGGGGACTCGTGGGGCTCCCCAGCCACAAAGAGTGCCAATTCCTTCTTGGGGCCATCTTTGTATGAGTCCCCGAACTGGGATCCCCTGGCACCAAAAGTGCCAGCTCCTTGTAGGGCCCATTGGTAGGCCTCATTTGTTTTGGGGGCAATTTTGTGTAAATAAGCCCAGCGGGCTGAGGAGGCACAGATGTGCCCGGGCCCCTTCATGGTCCTCATTCTCAGCTGCACTGCACCAGCACGGGCAGCTGCAACATTTTGTGCACATATGTACAGGAGGGCACAGTAGTGCCAGGCCTTGTTTTCATTCACAGCTGCCCAGCAAGTAGTGGACAGCTGCAACATTTAGGCCATCATTCCTTTGGGGGCATTGTGTGAGACAGGAGTGAGAGACACTCCTCTGCCCCAACGCAGTTGTGTGCTTTTGGAGATTTTGCTGCATTGGCAGCCGCCCTGACATTTTGGACACAGGGCATTTGAGCCCCATTGAAAAGGCCAGTTGGCCAGGGGGACTGTTAGGTTTGTAGGGCACCAGGCCCTAATGTGATTTATGCCTCCAGAATGGTTTTTATTAGGATGTTATGTGCTAAGGTCATTTAGGTAGGTGCGCAGGAAATATAATTCATGTACTGTTTTACGCACCGTGGTTTATGCCTCTAATGTGGTTTTATGTTTATGAGGTTTTGCATACTGTGTTTATGTTTGAGTTATTCTCTACTGTGGTTTAGGTATGAGGTTATTTACCTACTGTGGTTTATGCTAGTGAGATTATTTCCTAATATGAGTTATGTTTAGGAGGTTATGGTCTAATATGTTTAGGCTAATGAGGTTGGCGCAGAATATATTTCACACCTAAAGTGGTACTGTGCATAATATGGTTTGTGTTACAGCACAATGCTGAGTACAGTGTTTGTCAGTAATTACTGATTGTGTTCTACGTTAATTATATGTTCTACATTTACTATCTTTACTAAGTGATGGTTCTGACAGTGGTCCAAGTGGCCCTGTCATGTCATGTCTTGATATCAAGTATACTGGGAACCCTCACGAACTTCGTATATCTCAGGCTAATAGGATTTGGTACTGAGTTTTTTCCAGTATATTGCACATCCAGAATTGTGCCTGGTCTATTACATTATTTTAATAATTCCTCCATATGGTTTCCTGCTCAATCGCTGTCTACAGCACGCTGAGTCTTGGCCATGTAGTTTGGAGAGGGAGTGTCTTTTTATAAACAACTGGGGTGCGTTAATATTACATGGAAATGATGGAGCAAGTTAGCTGCACACCGCAAATATCATTTTGACGGTTGTCTCTCATTTTTTCATTTCCTTTTAACAGAGCGGGCCTCATTTTTCCCGAGCGGGTGCCGGGCGAGGTGAGGTTACTTCCCACATAATGCTGGGTGAGTATGATGTTCCAAAAACCATCATTGTGAATAATATCACGAGAGTCAGGAGGACTGTAGCCTTCTGTGAAGCATTGAGATTCTTCTTCGCTATTTTATGTGTTGTCTGTACTGTTTTCTTTGTCACTTAGGGATCATTGTATACAACTGTATTATATATTCTGTGCACTGTTTTCCTCTCTTGTAGGAAAGGACAAGTAATTCAATTCCACCAGTTCACATTGGGGATCCAAGTTCCTGGTAGGAGAAATTGAATGAATATTGCACAGTATTATTATTATTATCTTCATGTGTATCTCACTAGCACCTTTTGCAGTAGCTATTAGAACTAGGTCCTGAAGAAAGCTGGACAGTTTGTTCCATACAGCTGAAACATGTTGACCTCACTGCACAGCGCCATTATATAGTCATATTTTCAGTCTATTAGGCGTCATTTTAATTTTGACGCTAGGACAATCTCTATTAAACAAATGTTTTGCCCTAGTAGCCAACTTTATATATTCTCACTCACTTTTTTTCACAGCACTGCACACCATCAGCATCATTTGAAATACACTGTGGCTAGAGGTTTATCTCGGAAATCTATCTCTGCACCATCATTAGATGGGTTGGGCGAGTTTTGGATCTACCATCCGTATCCCACGTGATGATATTCCGCCATAAGTGTGGGCTGATGGGAATTTCTCAGCCTAATGTTATTTCATGTTGTTGTTACATGATCCCTTTTTGTCTTTAGTTTCAGAACAGCACACATCTGTCACTGTGACCAGACATCTCTTTTTGTTTTCATTATATACGTATTGGGGTGTAGAGATGTCGGGGTCAGTTAACTAACCCCCTATAGACCCTCCCTACCTCCCCATTTTCTAGTATGTGTATATAATCCCCTGTAAATATTGCCAGTGCCAGTTTGCACAGTGTATATTGTGTGATTACTATTCTAATTTGTTTTATGATAATACAAAGGCTATTTTTGATATAACCTTGTGTGGAGTTCCTTTTGTGGTGTGCCTAGTATGTTGTTGCTGTGTGTGTGTTGCGCAAATGCTTTACACATTGCCTCCGGGATATGCCTGACTGCTCGGGCAAAGATACCAAGGGGGTGAGCAGGGGTTATCTTTGGCATGTAACTCCCTTGCCCTGACTAGAGTGGTGGTCTCTGCCTGGCTTTGGCGCAAGCCTTAGCCAACCAGAGATCTCATTCCTAACATTGGTTGTGAGCTGTGGTGAGGATAGGACTTGCATTTGCGCAGTACCACAGCGACAACTGGTTGCACTACATGCTCTGCATTTTAGATAGTCCCATGTTTGGGGATTATTGTTTCTGAGTTTGTTTTAGTGTCATTTATTTTTGAAATGTGTTTTCTTGTTGCACTATGAGTTGGGGGTCCTGCCAAGGACAGAAACCAGAGAATCTGGTGGAGTGACTACCCTTGTGCAGACTGCTATTTATGGGGTTGGCCTGCAGCGCAGGCTACAGGAGTTTTGTACTGCCACTGTACTGTTTGCTATTTCTAGGGTTGGTCTACAGTGGTAACTTAATTGGCATGGGTCAACTAGCTCAGGAGGATAGATTATCCCCTAAGTGCAGTGTTAGGTTTCTGGAATCCCCAGTAAGGGTGGGATCCAGTGGTGGTAGCAATATGTAGTCCAGTGCAGGAAGTCCCATTCCCAGTTTCCGGAGTATGGTACCTGGTTCCCGGTTAAGAGGGGGACAGGTTTAGATTCAGGGGCCGTAAGATGCTGTCTCACCAGTCTTGTGGGATAAGTGTGGATGAATGTTGTGGTGCACTGGATTTTTGGGTGATTGGTTAGCACAGTAAATGGTGTTAAAGGGCTGTTCAATCTGTTCTGTCAGAGAGAACCTGCCCCGCAATTGTTTTCCGGAGCTGCACCAACATCCGTTGGAGTGTGTAAGTTCTTTGATTCTAGGAAGCTTGCATTGGGAAGTTATATTCCAAGAATGGTGCAGGTGTCTTCCAACCCAGAGTGGTGAAAGTGGTTCAGAATAGCCCACTAGGTAACCTTATAGTGAGGAGGTTGTAGGGACTCGCATCCTGTCTCGCAGGAGAAGGAGTGAGACTGGGCTGTGTCCCAAAGTGCCCGCACCTCAGTCTCCAGTACTGGATGGTTCTTAGAGGGAACACCAGGTAGGGAGCCTAGTCTGTCCTGTTGGACCATTCTTCGAGGGGGATCTCCTGTGTTAGGTGAGCTGGGAGTGTCTGTAATCAGGCCTCCATCAGTTCTAGTGTCTGGCAGTGCCACTCCTAGGTGGAGGGTGCAGAAGTCCAGATTGAGGAGTGAGAGGGGGAAGAGTCCCCAGTGGAAGAACCACTGGGGCTGGGGCCAGCCAGAAGGGCTGAGCCACCAATGAGTGACCTTGGTGACACCACTTCTGTCCTGGGGCATCTTCGCGCACTGTCAATGGGAAGGAGGTCATGAGCTCGGTGCCAGGTGGACTGTCACATGACACATTAGTTATGTGTCACCCTCGGAGGGGTATATGTACTCCCATGAAGTCTTGGTCCACCGGGCAATTGTCTGACCAAAGGGTACGGTGCCTGGGTTGGGGAGCCAGGTTCAGGTGTTTCGTGTCCTGGATGGAAGGGTAACTGTAATCACTGTCCTGACCGGTTTGCCTTCTAGGGATACCACTCCAGTTGGAGGGGTAAAGGGCTCTGGAAGGAGTTGCAGAGGGAGAGAGTCCTCGCCTCTGACCCCGGTGCAGCCGGTGAGTTTAGATCACAGGTGGTAGACCAGTTGTGGGGGAGAGGTCCTGAGCTCGTGGGAGAGTTGTGTTCTGGGGGTGCTTCTCCTGGGAGAGTGCAGCACGCCAAAAGAGAGGTAGGGTAAGGAGATGTTTCGCCTGTGACCTCTGGTCAACCTGCGGGTGTGGGCCCTAGGTTGGAGGCTCAGTGGCAGTTTGGAACTACACTGAGAGGAAGAGTGGAGAATGGCTATTGTGTGCCAAGGGTTACTGCCCCCACTCTGTGGATTGGAATAAACAACGCAAATGCCAATACTGGAAATAACTTACAAAATTTTTAAGTTAAACCCTATATGAATGAAACATAACGGTCCGTTTTTTTCTAACGTCACTAGTTTGTTTATTTATTTATTTCACTAGTCACTTTTAACTTCTTGTTTCTCTGAAGTACTTTTTTTGGTGCATATACAGAAAATATACAATACAAAGAACAATAAATTACAATGACAAATATTCACTATACATATTTACAACACATACACCCCAAACTTCGACTAGTCCATTCACTCCACACTCACACATAAACATGAAATCATAGAGTATGACCCTTTGTCAAAAAATAATTGAACGTACACTTTATGTACCCTACTAGATAACCTAATGTGACTATATTACATGAACATATACAGTTAGAACTCGATTTCTTATTATCCTAGCACAGTCTTTCTAGCCTTATTATCGACTCAGGGCCAAATAAGGTCGACGCGTTTCGAACCCCCTGGTTGCGGGGTTCTCCTCAGGACCATAAATTCTTTAGTCTAAGGAATTGAAGTCCCCTGGAAGGTCATGTGGTGTAGTCACAAAGTGCTCCTACGACTTGTGTTGAGTGGTGACACTTGGTCACGCGTAGGGAGGGCTCGTAGTGCCCAGTTTCATGCGGCGTGCACCCTCGCCGAGTTTGGCTAATCACTGTTTATGCTCAAATCACTTTGCGGTTGTTTCTTCCCAATGCTGTTCTCGAAAGGAAATTCAGAGGTTTCCTTTCGAGAACAGTATCGGGAAGAAACAACTGCAAAGTGATAGACCACATGACCTTCCAGGGGACTTCAATTCCTTAGACTAAAGAATTTATGGTTTGGTATAGTTTGGGGTGTATGTGTTGTAAATATGTATAGTGAATATTTGTCATTGTAATTTATTGTTCTTTGTATTGTATATTTTCTGTATATGCACCAAAAAAAAGTACTTCAGAGAAAGAAGAAGTTAAAAGTGAATAGTGAAATAAATAAATAAACAAACTAGTGACGTTAGAAAAAAACGGACCGTTATGTTTCATTCATATAGGGTTTAACTTAAAAATTTTGTAAGTTATTTCCAGTATTGGCATTTGTGTTGTTTATTCCTTATATTTGGCTTAGCCTTGCTGGGTTAAGAGTCAAGACCCTATGTTGTTCACCCACTCTGTGGATTGGCATGGACCAGTGGTATCTGGATAGCCTAGGGCTTGGTCCTGGCCATGGACAACTAGGGAGTACCAGTGGGTCACTTAGTTGGGCCTGAGAGTTTTTTTTTCAGAGGGAACCACATGGGTTCAAGGTAGCATTGAACCGGAGGGTGTCTCTGCGCTCGTGGGCCCGAGTCCGTGTTTTCTCACCAGAAGCAGGGAAGTCCATCAAGGGAATGATTGGTCTACCCTCCGTTTTGGCTGGAAGGGGGTTGTGTTGGACTTGGCCCTTTTTGACAGGTTCACCCCTGAACCTTTTGCCTTTTCTGTGACCTGGCATTGGTGGTTTTGGGCCTCTGGGCACTTTAGCACTGTGTGTCCAGTGTAAAGTGTGTGCGCTCTCTGTGTTACATTTGTAAAGTTGCCCTGCCGTCCCATAGGAATACATTGGGGATTCCCTGATCAGTGTGTCAGTGGTAATTCCTGTTATGAGAGGAGCAGTGTGGTCAAGTCTGGCATGTATGAAATTGTGTGAATAAATGCTGCGCAATAATGTGCGCAGATTTATTGTGGTTATTATAGAAATGCCACTTTTAGCAGTTGGCATTTCTGTGTGCTATGTGTCTGCCTGCCTGATGTGAATTGCATGTCTGGCTTGTGAGTGACAGGGGCTGGGAGGTGTGTGTGGCTCCAGGAGGGGCAGGGTAAGTCAGCGCTAGGCTGAATAGGACACCTGGGCTGGGAGTAGTGGGAGGAGTAATACCCTTATCCTGAAAAGGCCTGTGCCCAGCCTGCACAATGCTGGCTCTGCCTTCTGTGGTACATCTGATAACCTAGCCCCCACCTGACAAAGGGGAAGAGGAGCTTGCAAAACAAAGTGCTCCAATTCTCCCCTGAACCAGTTGCATCTAGTTCCCCCATGCTCTGCGCTAACAGACAAAGAGAATGTTGGTATAAATATAGGGGCTGTCACCCCATGAAGTGTGCTGTACCTGTTCCAAAACCTGCGGGGCGTGCTGCTGCTGGGGCCCAGGAGGACCTGCCAGGAGGGCTGCCTCCCTGGGCCGAGCCTTGTGCCCCCTGAACTTTGCCTGGAAATCCAGGACCTAGCGCCTAGCGGAGCGCTTCTACTTTTAACTGCAGCCCTGAGCTGCGACTTGGGGATTCCCATACTTGGCGTGGGAATAGAGCTGGAGCCTACCCTGCATTTGTCTGCTCTAGTGGGTGCCCACTCCGCTTATGCTTCCTATTTATTTAAAGTACAGGTGCCCACCTCACTTGGATGATTTTATTTTGGAGAGCGGGTGCCCAACCCGCTCTCATGCTATTTTTAATGGCGGGTGCCAACACGCATCATGCACCTTTGAAATGGCGGGTGCCCACCCCGCATTGTGCACCTTTGAAATGGTGGGTGCTCACCCGCATCGTGCGCCTTTGAAATGACGTGTGCCCACCCCGCTAGATGAATTTGTTGACGAGCGGGTGCCCACTCGCACTTTGCCGAGTAAAAGCTGCCACCGCCCAGATGAGCAGAAAACCGGAAGTCAGGCTGCTGCTATGCCTGACTGTGGGAGGGGCGCAGAAGACATCCAGAGAAAGCAGGAAGTGCAGAAAGGTCTTGGAGGCAGGGCCCCGCAGCCGCGGTGTGAGCCCTGCGAGTGGTGACCGGACGTGTCCCATGGGAGCCTACCCCGCAATGAGGAGAGTCCGAAAAGATTCCCAGTGCAGTCAGAGGGAAGTTGGAGCCTCACCGGCTCCCCAAAGACAGATGAGGAAGCAACGTTCATGACCCGGTGAGTGGGGCTGCCTTCCAGCTTTGTTGGTGCCAGAGTTGCACCAAAGGTGCCCCTGTGAAGGGGGCACTTTGATTAATAGAGTCCCGATGCAGGGGGACTCCTGGGGCTCCCCAGGCACAAAGAGTGCCAATTCCTTCTAGGGGCCATCTTTGTAGGAGTCCCCGAATGGGGCTCCCCAGGCACAGAGAGTGTCAGTTCCTTGTAGGGCCCATTGGTAGGCCTAATTTGTTTTGAGGTTCAATTTTGTGTAAAGAAGCTCAGCGGGGCTGAGGAGGCACAGATGTGCCCAGGCTCCTTCATGTTCCTCATTCTCCGCTGCACCGCACCAGCGCGGGCAGCTGCAATGTTTTGCGCACATTTGTACAGGAGGGCACAGTAGTGCCAGGCCTTGTTTTCATTCACAGCTGCCCTGCAAGTAGAGGGCAGCTGAAACGTTTAGGCCATCATTCCCTTGGGGGCATTGTGTGAGATAGGAGTGAGATACACTCCTCTGCCCCAGCGCAGTTGCACGCTTTTGGAGATTCTGCTGCATTGGCAGCAGCCCTGACATTTTGGACACAGGGTATTTGAGCCCCTTTGAGAAGGCCAGTTGGCCAGGGGGACTGTTAGGTTTGTCACCAGGCCCTAATGTGGCTTATGCCTCTACGATGGTTTTTATTAGGAGGTTATGTACTAATGTGATTTAGGCAAGTACGCAGGAAATGTAATTCAAGTACTGTTTTGCGCACCGTGATTTATGCCTCTAATGTGGTTTCATGATTATGAGATTTTGCATACTATGTTTATGTTTGCGTTATTCTCTACTGTGGTTTAGGTATGAGGTTATTTGCCTATTGTGGTTTATGCTAGTGAGATTATTTCCTAATGTGAGTTATGCTTAGGAAGTTATGGTTTAATATGTTTAGGCTTATGAGGTTGGCGTAGAATATATTTCACGCCTAACGTGATATTGTGCATTATATGGTTTGTGTTACAGGATAATGCTGAGTACAGATTTGCCGGTAATTGCTGGTTGTGTTCTTCGTTTATTATATGTTCTACATTTACTATCTTTACCAAGTGATGGTTCTGACAGAGGTCCAACTGGCTCTGTCATGTGTATATAATCCCTGTAAATATTGCCCAGTGCCAGCTGGCACAGTGTATATTGTGTGATTACTATTCTACTGTGTTTTATGATAATGCAAAGGCTATTTTTGATATAACCTTGTGTGGAGTTCCTTTTGTGGTGTGCCTAGTATGTTGTTGCCGTGTGTGTGTTGCGCAAACGCTCTACACATTGCCTCTGTGATAAGCCTGACTGCTTGTGCTACACTACCAAGGGGGTGAGCAGGGGTTATCTTTGGCATGTAACTCCATTGCCCTGACTAGAGTGGTGGTCTCTGCCTAGCTTTGGCTCAAGCCTTAGCCAACCAGAGATCCCATTTCTAACAGCCAGGCATGCCTACAGCAGGAACCTCACACAGACAATCTCGTAATCTCATAAAAGCTTCGACACATTCATCAGTCCAAACAATTGGGTCATTTGCACATTTTCGGGTCATCTGGATTAATGGTTTTGCCAACGAGGGAAACCCCATAATCCATTGTCTACAATATCCAACTACTCCCAGAAACATACTCATTTCTCTTTAAGTGTGAGGTAGTGACATTTGTTTTAATATTTTTATTCTGTCTGTAGTTACTTTTCTGACTCTTCTTTCTAAGGTGTGGCCTAAGTATTTTACTCCTTGTTTACAAAATTGCAATTTTTCAGGAGATACTTTATGTCTTCCTACCGCCAAATGGTTAAACCAGTTGCACACTGCGTGAATTCCCCCACTGTGCAGGCGAATTAATGAGTAGGCGGGGTTTAGACTGCCCCCGGCCATCCTCCACACATGCCCATCCTGACGTTGGATGGTCGTGGGCCGTCCAAAGCACGCAAGGGGCTAATAATGTAATTGAATCAGTGACACAGTCCTCGCGAGTCCTTGATGCGACCAGTAGGTCATCAATATACTGCACCAGGACTGACTTTTGGGGCATGACTAATGTTTCCAGACACTTTTTCAAGATTTGGTTAAACATTGAGGGACTTTCAGTATACCTCGAGGAACTCGGCATCTTGCCAAGACACAGTCATCAAACTTAAAGGCAAACAGTCACTGACTATCTGGCAGGGGCGTAACACAGGCCCCCGCAGCCCCCGCATTGCTGGGGGGCCCTTACCTCTCCAGGGGCCCCGTCCGCAGTCAGGCAGTCGCGCAGCCTGCACTTACATAGCTACCTTGCTGCGGCCTCTTTAATAAATTAAATGGTGCGCAGCGCGCACGTCTCCGCGTCTGCGCAGTGAGACTGGTAACCACTTTCATGCGCTTCATGCAATTGAAAGTGCGCGTGTGAGGCATCCCTGAAACGAGAGGAACTGTGCAGCCGCCGGCCTTAATTTAATTATTGCTAGGCCCCGAGTGGCCCCTTGGATGTACGCGGTCTCGCTCTGTTCAACTGTGTGGAAGCCAGCGCACCGGGAGCTCGCCTCTGCTGCAGCTCTCATCGCATTGTGGTGCGTGGCTGCAGGGAACCAACCCCTGGTGGACTCCTGGCCTATTGCCTTAGCACTGCAGCCTGGCCCCAGGTATGTAAAATTCAATTTAATAGTTAGGATGCCATGTTTTGGAAAACAGGGGACCCCTACAAATACATAGTTTGCTATACGTAGGGAAATAATACTATGTTAGGAAAATGAGAACAAATAGCAAAACATTTGATTAATTACTGCCAAAAGCTCTCCCTTACTTAAACTCTAAAAAACATTGTGACTACACAACATGCATAGAATAGACACCCAAATTTTTTTTCGGTTTATATGCAAAACATTCTTTATTCTTTTCTCAAGATAATTAGTGTATTTTCACTTTTTTCAAAGTTTTTATAAAGTATGTACATTTTTTAATTCAAAAATCATATGTATAAAACATATATATATATACACACACATACAATACATTAGCTCAACAAATAACAGTAAACCGGTCAAAGCTCTTTATACAGTAGGCAAAGCGGTGAATTGGGACTACGCGCGTTTCGGCATTCTGCCTTCGTCAGGTGACCGTCTTTGGCACATACATAGGTCACAATATACACTAAAGAAAACATTAAAACAAAAACAAAAATAAGTACCTATATTAAATATATATACAGTAGTCACACTAAAATATATATACATTACTATATACAATATATACAATTTATCTAGGGAGAGCATAGGTCAGTCTTTACATGAAAATTTATATATATACACACATTGCACATCTAGGAGTTTATATAACGCAGCTGATGTATCCTATCCTTATCTAATATCCTAATGCGTACATTGGGTATGTTATCACATTCAGTGGCTGCACACATCTTGGCATATTACTAGGATTATACTGTATGCTCCATCTATAATAGGAGGTAACATTCTTTTATAGACTCGATCCCGAATCTATATTTAATCAAAAGATGCATTTTAGTATTAAAGTACATAGGTCAGTGTCATGGATTCATATTCTAACTGAGCTTCTGCAGAAGGAGGCAGAATGCAGATCTGAATTTATTTTTGCATTCAATGCAGAAGAAAATCAGGTAAATGAGAGAATAAAATATAAAAAGGTTTATGGACGAAAAAGGGCAATAATGGAAACTTGCTAAGGTTAAGGTAAACCCTTCTGTCTATGTCAGCTGGCATAATTCGGCTTACTCAGGATATTATGGCTTCAAAAAACTCTAGTAATTTCTTAGTTTATGACAGTTATTATATGTATTATTAATCTAATACTGAGAAGTAAGCATGTACTTACAGCACACAAATATTCGTAAACAGCAAAAAGAGTTCCTGTACAGCTGGACTGAAAAAGTCTTCAAATAGACAGCTTAGTATAGTTAGGATGCCAGTCAGAATTTATTTGCGTTTGAAATGTAAACGTGCATGGTATCAAAGACAAGGCCTCAAAGTAAGAGTGTGCACGTGTCTGAATTGTGACCTTTTACACACTCGGAGGCTCTCTTGTACTGTTTTGGGGATCGTTGCTGCCCCTACCTGCTTGGGCTTGCTCATTTGCTTACCGGGACCGACTGTCTTCCCCTCCCGCTGCCGCCATAACCACCAGAGCGGCCGCCGAGCGGAGGGGACGAACTACACGCCCAAGACTCCTCAGCGGCTACACCAGCTGACGCCAATCTCGCTATCTCGCGCCAGGAGGCGAGATAAATACACTGCAGAGCCCCGCAGGAGCGGAGGCTCTCTTGCGCTGTTTTGGGGATCGTTGCTGCCCCTACCTGCTTGGGCTCGCTCATTTGTTTACTGGGACCGACTGTCTTCCCCTCCCGCTGCCGCCATAACCACCAGAGCGGCCGCCGAGCGGAGGGGACGAACTACACGCCCCAGACTCCTCAGCGGCTACACCAGCTGACGCCAATCTCGTTATCTCGCGCCAGGAGGCGAGATAAAAACACTGCAGAGCCCCGCAGGAGCGGAGGCTCTCTTGCGCTGTTTTGGGGATCGTTGCTGCCCCTACCTGCTTGGGCTCGCTCATTTGCTTACTGGGACCGACTGTCTTCCCCTCCCGCTGCCGCCATAACCACCAGAGCGGCTGCCGAGCGGAGGGGACGAACTACACGCCCCAGACTCCTCAGCGCCTACACCAGCTGACGCCAATCTCGCTATCTCGCGCCAGGAGGCGAGATAAAAACACTGCAGAGCCCCGCAGGAGCGGAGGCTCTCTTGCGCTGTTTTGGGGATCGTTGCTGCCCCTACCTGCTTGGGCTCGCTTATTTGCTTACTGGGACCGACTGTCTTCCCCTCCCGCTGCCGCCATAACCACCAGAGCGGCCGCCGAGCGGAGGGGATGAACTACACGCCCCAGACTCCTCAGCGGCTACACCAGCTGACGCCAATCTCGCTATCTCGCGCCACGAGGCGAGATAAAAACACTGCAGAGCCCCGCAGGAGCGGAGGCTCTCTTGCGCTGTTTTGGGGATCGTTGCTGCCCCTACCTGCTTGGGCTCGCTCATTTGCTTACTGGGACCGACTGTCTTCCCCTCCCGCTGCCGCCATAACCACCAGAGCGGCCGCCGAGCGGAGGGGACGAACTACACGCCCCAGACTCCTCAGCGGCTACACCAGCTGACGCCAATGTCGCTATCTCGCGCCACGAGGCGAGATAAAAACACTGCAGAGCCACCGCGTCGCGGGACGCGCGCGGGCGAAGCACGGGCAAAGGGCGGGCCCTCTGTGGCCCTCAGAGGCCTGAGGAGACTGGACTGGGCCAGACCCCCTGGTTGTGGGACTCTATTTAAGTAAGAGTGTAAACTTCTTGTATTTTGGTGCTATTGTTGGTAATGTCTACCACCGTGATTACATCACCCTCTGCTATTGTCCCTGATAAAGTAGGGGGCTTGTTGAATGGTACCCTCGATAACTATTTTACTGAAACTGCCCTTGAAGGTACTAGAGTACTATCTTTAGCAGAACGCCGGGACGACCGCCGCCGTTCTATAGAACGAATTAAGAGCAGGGCTTTATCTGAACCAATCCCTGTTGTTACAACAGCTAATAACTTTTGTGCTGACACCATGGACGCTACATTAATTGGGGACAGTGTGCCCATATTGTTAAGGGAGTGTCTAGCACCTTCTATCGGTTCAACGCATACTGAATCAGCTCCTATCTCCCTTGATTTTTCCAGTACCCCTAATGCATCAAAAGTTATGATTTCACCAACACCCAGGCCAGGGAAGATAGTAAGAGGAAAAACAACGAGACCCTTGCCATATAAAATCCATGGCCCACCGCCAATGAAAAAGAGACTCAAAAGATTGGACCCAACTGAGCCCAAATTAAGTCATTCTGAATTTGGGAAAAAGTCTAATTCTACCACCATTGAAGCAACGGGATCTATAGTTGCGAAGGGAGCTGGAGAGACAGAGTTAGACCCACCAGCACTCTTATTATCGACTTCACACTTGGCCATTAAGTACAATACAGAACACGCCATAAATGTTGAAGGGTCCCCATCAACTCCCACTAGTAATTTACTAGATAGTGTAGAACTAATTGTGAGGAGTTATACGCTAGCCATAGTTGAAAGATTAAAAGGGGTGGAGACAAGACTAGGGAAAATAGAGGCAGACTTGGCCACACATGGAAACTCTGCTAGGGCTTTAGGAAATAAGGGTCCAATAATAGCATTAATCCCTAGCAGAACCTCCACTTCGGCCCACGTTACTACATCAAATGTAGTAGTGGCAACACCTCCCACCACTACTCCTTGTAATTATTTGAAAATAGTGACACCAGTTGTGACCAAAAACAATCCTACAGGTATACTATCTGCCACCAAATATTCCCCAACTCCTAAACCAAATCAGACTCAAATAGTGACATCAAGATCAGCTGCAGCTTCGAATCTTATTCCGGATATCCCCGTTAATAATAATCAAGTAAGGGAAGCGGGTAACTCATTAAATGGGCTACCTAGATTGGAAGGGGAAGAAGCCAGATATACAAGAGGGGTCCAAGGTAGGAGACCACCCACAGAACTCCCACCAGAAGCTGTACCCTACGTGGTGGTACTCACTGGGGTACCAGAACTGCCTGGAAATAAGCGGGAAGGTTTTTTCCAACTCAAGAACAAAATAATGCATTGGCTAATTTCACACAGACCAAAGGCCAGCAATATTAATGGCGAAATAATCCATGTCCGACGGTTGCCTTGGCTAGGAGGAAGACCAAAGGACATAGGGGGAGATGTGGTTGTGGTGAATTTCAGAGATAAAAATGCGGTCCAACATATACTGTCCTGGCCGCATGGTAATGAGAATAGTTGTATTATACCGCGTCCACTGACTTACTTTTGTCCAAGATCCATAGTATTTCCAAATAAACCGGTAACTAGCAATGCTCTCTTGGATAACCATTTTTTTTAACTTGGAGCTTGCTAGAAACCCTGTTCATATGTACCAACCAGCATCAGCCCCTGTTTTACCTGGGTGGAATACCATACCCCCAAGATACAACACAAGTGAATATAGAAGAATGTCTCACATATTGCCATTCACGCCATTGGAAACATCGAACAGGTTTGATGTTTTCAGTGGTTTGGATGAATGTGATTGAAGTTCAAGGAACAGGGAGGTAGATAGTGGTGGTGCAAACAACTATAATGCTGATGGAGCAAAGGAGGAAGAAGGAAGTAGATCCCTGAGGGCAGACAATGCTGTTACTGTAATTGGCACTGGGATTAATTGTAGCTTGTCTTCACCCACAATAGTTGGCAACTGTGGGTCAAATGAGGGGCACTCTTTGATTACATTAGTTTCATGGAATGTGGCGGGGGTGCGTGCAAAAATATGTGACCCAGATTGGAATAGATACATGAACACCTTTGATATCTGTATGCTGCAGGAGACATGGGCTACGGACCAGGTCCATAGAGTGGGATACAAAACATATCAAATAGAGGCTGTCCCTTCACCAAGAGGTCGAGCCGCAGGAGGCCTACTAATATGGATCAGTGTATCTAATAATATCGGTATAAAGATCTTAAATACTGACTCCCTAGATATATTAGGCCTGGAAATAACTATAGAGGACAAAAGGGTGATTAACCTTATAAATGTGTATAATAGTCCTCATCCATCTCATAAGGTGTCGCCATGTATTGAAAAACTGGAGAGTTTTATGGACACCCTAGAGCCTGACGCAAGCATAATTTTATGCGGGGACATGAATTGTAATTTTGAACCGATCACGGGCATGGTCAATTTGTATGAAGAAGAGGATGTGGCTAATAGGATACCTCTTCTGATTGATAATGGAACCGTTGCTGGGACTACACTAGCCCTTCAGATCACTAGGTTGCTTACAAGCCATGGTCTGAGGGCTTGTAATGGGCGTATGCCTTCTGATAGCCCGAAAGCACCCACCTTTAGGAGGTGAAATTACAAAAGCAACCTTGATTATGTTATCATTTCGTTTGACTTGTGGCAATATACAATTGATTTAAAAGTCAATGAGAGATTTGATAGTGACCATTACCCCCTTGAAACCAGCTTTCTTAAAAACTTATTAAATGGGCAGGGAAATATAGAGGGAGGTGGTACAAATGCACAGTTACCAACACTGGATAACATCATTGTTAGCAACAATAGAAGGGCTGTCAAATGGGCATATATATTGGAAAGAGAGGACCTCCTATCTAATATTTATTGCACCTTAGCAAATACATTTGAATCGTATTGTTCGCTCGGAAGTGAACATGGGGAATTTATTAACCTACACAAATCCTTTTTCAGCCAATTACTAGACCTTTTAACAAAAAGACAAAAAAAAGGGACTGGTATTGCAAATGCTAAACCAGTTGGGAAACCATGGTATAACAAGGAATGCCGTGTTGCCAAAACCGCTCTGATTGAGGCAATTAAAAGAAAAAGTCCCGTTGAAATTAAAGACAAAAGGAAATTATATAATACAACATTGGTAAAAGTAAAATCCTCTTGGGACGACGGAATATGGTCCAGTATGTTACAAGCAGCTAAAACCAAGGACCAGAGGCACTTCTGGGAATTAGTGGCCAAGGGGAAAGGCTCTAGAGAGGTTTTTTTAGACGAGGCCACATGGGTAAAACATTTTACAAACTTGTACGCAGCTAAAATAAGCGAGGTTGCTCCCTTGGAAGAACCGACTCTTTTTCAGCCAGCGAACTCACACCCACCGGTAGTCTTTGATTTACACGAAACCGAGTTAGCAATTGCTTCAGTCAAACAAGGGAAGGCACCTGGACTTGACAAAATTCCAGGCAATCTTTATTTGCATAACACTGATGTTTGGGCACAATATTTAAACCATTTATTCAATACTATTGCGGCCGGTGATCATATGCCAGAAACTTGGGATGGTGCAGAAATTATCACTATTTTTAAAAAGGGGGATAGAGGCGATCCAGCCAATTATCGCCCCATTAGTCTTTTAGACATAACTCAAAAAATATATGCCAGGCATATATTAAATCGTATAAACACGTGGTTAGACGAAGAATTAGTTTTATCAAAATATCAGGCGGGGTTTAGGAAACAAACTGGGACCATAGATCAGGTTCTAAGGTTATGCTGCTTGTATTGGAAATATGTCATCATCCACAAGGGCCACTTGTATGTGACCTTTGTAGATTTACGAGCAGCATTTGACCTAATACCTCGTGACCTGCTTTGGAAGTCCTTGAAAAGGCAGGGACTTTCTGGGGAACTTTTAAAACTGGTGATGGGCCTTCACCAGGAAAACTATGCTAAGGTCAGGTGGGGCCCTAACGGGGAACTTACAGACTCAATCCCAATAAAAAGGGGCGTACGCCAGGGATGCGTACTTGCTCCCACACTCTTTTCCCTTTTTGTTAATGATATTGCGGCTTATATGGAGGATTGTGATAATGATTCGCCTCGATTGGGAGGGGAACGTGTACCGTCCCTCCTTTTCGCGGACGACACGATCCTCATCTCACAGACTCCTAGGGGCCTTCAGATCTTATTAGATAGGTTCCAGCAATATTGTACCTTAAAAGGGTTAGAGATTAACACAAAAAAAACTAAATACATGGCACTAAACCCTCATAAAAGTTTTTAAAAAAACCTAATGTTAAATGGTCATAAGCTTGACTATGAACAGAGTTTTACATACTTAGGGGTATTATTAGATTCGACTATGCGATGGAGACCTCAGCTAGAAAAATCTAAAATAGTGTTCAAACAAAACTGTCTCCCAATATTAAAAAGACACAATAAATGTGTGACCAAGGCAGTAACCCCAGCAATAGAGATTTTTAGGTACAAGGTCCAATCAGCTGTTTTGTACGGGGCTGAACTTTGGGGACCAGTATGTAGGAAGACCTTCGAAACACTGGAAAACAAGTTTATTAGGGGATTATTAAAAGTTCCCACTAATACCCCATTGGTACCATTATTCTTAGATCTAAATATCAAGCATACTGACCATCATGCAATGTTGAGACCATTATTATTATGGGTTAGATTATGGACAACCCCCGAATTGATTGACTACAAAAGTGGGTTGAAAGAAGTACTGGACCTAGATAGTGGTAACCAAATTTTTTGGTTTAAGCATGTAAGAGTGTGGTTATCCAAACTAGGACTAGCGCACTTTTGGAGTGAGCCGGAGTCCTTAATTATGGCTTCCAAGAAAATCGTAAAGTTATCTTTCTGGTCTTATGTGAGCCACGATTCTGCGTATGTTAGGACACACGGCCCCTTAACCGAAACATTCTTAATGGTCAAAAATGTGGCGTGTTTTGAAACATTTCTTGATGAGGTTCAGCCGCCGTTGGCCAAAACCCTGTACCTAAAATTCAGATATGGAACACTGAGAACCAAAGTAACAGAGAAAAGCTGGGGGAAGACAAATAGTGACTACTGCACTTTATGTTCTAATAATATAAGGGAAGACGTTTTACACATATTGTTTTTTTGCCCTAGTTATAGCATACCAAGGAAAAAATGGATAAAGCCATTATGTTATATCATTGGCTCTAGATCCCACAAGGAAGCAGGTAGAATTTTAAAAACGGACACCAGCCAAGCAATCATGTTTGGAATTAGTAGATTTCTTCTGGCTGCAAATTTCATTAGATTAAAAATGTCTCTCCCTTTTTAAACTGTATACCATTCGGACCTGTTCAAACCACGGATTATGTTTTTTAGTTTTATAGGTTTGTAATTTTAAAAATTCTATGCCTTGGATGTTATAAATTTTGACTCGATTTAATGACTTTTTAACATTGTATAATGTGTTTTAATCTATTTATTTAAACCCTGTGATAATTCTAAACCATGACAGATTGTTTTAAAATGATGACGCGTAGTATTGATTACTGGTTTTTTGGTATTGTATAATGAACTTTTTTTTATTATGTATTATTGTATATCTTTTATGTTGCAATGCAACGAAATAAAGATTGAATTGAATTGAGAGCGTTTGTGTGCCCAGTGCTCACCTCTGTCAAGATGCTGCCACCATAGATCACACAGTCGCAATTAAGCATCGGCACTCTACAGACTAACATATGGAAGAATAAACAAAACGGCAGTGCGAGAAAGAGCTGTTGAAATACAGAGCAGGGTTCACAGGTGCAGGAGGAGTTGCCACTTGTGCAAGAGTAGAAAACTTTCAAAGGAAGTGAAAGATCGAGAAGGAAAACAGCGGAAGGAGAGGAAAGTAGTAGGAAAATGAGCATGAGGCTCAGATAAAGAGAGTGCAGGTGCATTTGCCTTGTGGCTTGGTCTGGTGAGGTATGTCGCACCGGAATAAAAAGTGTCAATGGACCCAGTTTGTACCCAAGGCACCACCCCGTTTGGGTCCAGCAGCACGGTCACGCACTTGGCAGATTGGTTCCGGGTAGACAGAATGGTGGGTGTCAGCCTAGTTTTGCAGCGCTGGCCATCAGCAGCCAAGCAAGTGGTGCATTCTGTGCCATTCAACCTCTTACAGTGTTTTGGGAAGGGTCATAGTGCAGGGTGTTGGTTTGCAGCCTGATGGGTCCTGCCCTCCTAGGGCCCCAACCAGACTGGCCACATCTTGCCACAGAATGTAAAAAAAAAACATCAGCTTCGCAGCTCTTGCCCTCCGATCACGTGGTTTCTGGAATAGGGGCACAGTGTTTGTCCATTCTTCTTAATCCAGCCCTTTTTCCCGTCCGCAAATCACACGTTTTTGAGCGCAACCTTGAGCAGCCCAGGCTGTCAACAACTCCAGGTGAGGCTTGTGTCATCCCCCATCCCAGAAACAAGGCTGGCTGCACTGTAAACCTGGGAGACAGTACAGCCAAGTGCGAGGATGCGGCCAGCCAGCAGCAACAATTTGGCAACGAGTGGTGATAAATGTGCAGGGCACTGGCTGGTGACGCTATATAAGTTCTTCAGAGATCTCAAAACTGCGGTCATTAATTTGGCTAATGCTATTAGTTGAAACACTTTGAAATCCCAGACTAGTGTAAAGATTTTTTACTGCACAATTAATTTCTAAGTTGCACCTCAATTTTTATATACGGGCCGACACTGAGATAAGACAGTTATTTGGTATAGATTACCAACTGCATTTTATTTACTACTACTGTCAAATGGTAGAGGAAGGTGTGGTACGGTGGGAAAGGGTGCAGGGCAACTTCACAAATCACGGAATACCCCATGTCAGGTGTGAGTGGTTTATTTAATCCAGGTACTACACTGCATTTACTAAAACAAGATTTTCTTAATCCACTGCTAGTTATAAGGTGTCGAAGATGAGATATGAATATGTAACTCATAGGTGTCTTGAAGCATAGAAATGTCACTCGTGTGTAATTAAAAGTTGGCAGCTATGTTTGGGCTGCGCCCGTAAGGATCGGGTGACTCTGGTCAGTGGTGTTGGAGATAGTGTCACTCATAGTCGTTGAATGTCACTCATAATTACACTGAAATTATGGAAATGTCACACTTGAGCAATCTGAAACCTTGGCAGCTATGCTGGTGAATCACAACATCTCTGTTAAAGGTAATCCCCACCTGGGGCGCGAGGCTTGATGTGGTCGGACGTGTTTCCAGGGGGTTGGGCACATCAATCTTTCAGCGAGTTAAGGGGGAGTTCAACTTGTAACTACACCAAATAAAACCAGGAGTTAGGTTGGTTTGTTAATTTTAAACAGGTTATTTGAAGAAGCAAAACACATTTTTAGGATATTTATTTAATATGATGCTAAAGCTCTGTTAAATGCTGGATATCGCTTTCAATTGCCTGCACCCAATTGGCACGCTATTGAACCCATCCCCTTCCAAGCACTTTAACGATGGCAGGAGGAGACCAGCAATGTGATTCAGATCCCGGAGATTACATTTTTGTTTTCCTTTCTGTGCCGCTCCGTCCTTAGTAGATCTGTCCTCTGGCACACACTACAGAGGGGCACACCTTTGCTTTCCCCTTCAGCCAATGGCAGCTCGGGATAAAATTAACATTCCTGATACATGAATCATTGGTTGGGCTTGGGCCCCAGGGGATAGCATAACCTGGTGTCTGTGTTTAGGGAGAGATGACTTACTCCACGTTAATCCTCCCAGCCTTTCTGAATTAGTTGTGTTTCTGGGAAATTAACCGATGTTGCGACAGACCAGCCCAATTCTTGACATATTTCCGTCAGAAACCTTGTTTTGTGCGTCAGTTGCTGTTTGGATTTTATTCTCATCTCATGAGATGTCGAAGACGCAAATAGCCTCCCATTGTACTACGTCTCCTCCTCCTACGAACCATTTGTGTCTGAGAATGTGAGGGAACCATAAACAAAACTGCGAAAATGACGGAGAAATGTACAAACCGAAGGAAATGTGGGGGAGGTCGCTACTATGGACTCTATAGATTGCATAGTGCTTGCCTCCCACATCTCTAGGGGCGTAGCGAGACCTGACTTTGGAACGTGAACTGTGCACACCAACGCCATACCCTAATTCAATGTAAAATAATCCTGTAATCATGGGAACAAAATGTTTTTAATTAAAAGAAAAAGAAAGTAAAAAATATTAATATGTTTGTTATTAGAGATTAGTACCGACAGCCAGGCTTACAAATACCCTTAGATACTTAAACACTAGTTGAGTGTGTCGATGGGGTTGGAGGTGGGGACGGCATCACCCATTTTATGTCCCCCAAGGAACTGAGCGGAATATGTCCCACTCTTAGCGACACCGATCGCACACCCAGAAGGCTTAAAGTCCAAAGACAGTGCTATGGATGGGGAAGCACTGTGAGGTTCTGAGTGCATGCACTTTATTTGATAGGCAGAGAACCTGAACTCTCAAGGAGGACCCATTACTATCAATGGGAGAGCACCAGCACTTCTCAGTGGGACAAGAGCACTCTAAGGTTGTTAACATCTGCACTTCTCTCCCATCATTTCATGCACCAGTCAAACCCAGTACGGCTGCAAATATGCAATTCCGGTGCCGAAGCACTTTCTGCAAAATGAACTTGTTCAGAATCTACGATACGTTGCATAATTTCAACAAAAAGAATTTTTTTCTAACTCAAAAGATTTAGAAGTGACTAAACAGTATCACATAGTCTGCCTTGCAGATAAAGACACCTTGTAAAGGTAAGCGGGTCACCTTTCTTTTGCTTGTTTGTTTATTCATATTCCACAGTTGTATGTCAGACTATCTTGAACACAAATATCACCTGACATAAATATTGTGTTTTGAATATAATTTACAAAAATATTGTCCCATTACAAAAATATCATCCCATTGGGTGTGCATTCTATTATTAACTCCAGTGGGGTATTTTTTTTATATATATGCTATTTAGCACACAATATTTATATTATACGATAACAACACAGCCACAGAATGTTACTGCATAATGCATATTTTGCCTTTTGTGGGCACTTTATTTAATGAACCTGGCAACCTAATATGATCCCCCTTGCATTATAATTCTAGTGGCCCTGGTCAAAGACCAAGGCGACTTGCCGTTCTTTGCCCTGAGATATATCACACGACCACATACATATATGTATCTAAAAACACAGTCATAACTGAGGAGAAAACTGTATTTTACATTTCCAAAATCACATCCATTCACACAAAGTTGTAATATCCAAGAGGAAATTATGTTTTAAATTTCCCTAAAAATTATTTCATTAGTTTTTCAGTTACTTTTGAAGGCCCCTATTATACTGGTCAGATTGCAAAAGAATTATGCACAGGCTATATTAATTAGAAGAGAGAAACTGGTTCTAAAATAATGGCATGATGGTCTTGAACTGTTTATTTGCAATCTGGGTCAAACATTCGTTTGTGTTTTATTTTTCCATTTAATGCCTTTAGAAGGCAAGAGAAAGACCTCTCAGACATGTCACACCCATAGTGCAGACTTACCAGAGTCTTCATCTTCGTTATGTTAATCTGGACCGAACACCAGGAGATGTCGATTATCCAGAGGTACCCTTTTTATGTGCTCCAGATTCAAACCAGAGCAAACATCAAACTGATGTAGGTGGCTCTTGGAGCGGCTCCATATCAGAGTGGCACAAGAAGGCGTGAGGGATAAGGGCATCAGGCTCTCACACTTCAGTTTCGAGCCAACTTGATCATTTGATGCCAGGATCTGGCATGCCTCGTCCTGGCCATGGGTGGCGACAATTTACACCCTTACTGATTAAATACTGTGATACTAGATTAAAATGGCCAAAAGAGGTGATTGGTTCAAGAAGCATAAGTTCTCACCCCATAGCTAAAGGGGCTGTGTTGTCATTTAAACACTAAGAGAAAAACGTAAGTGGTCAAGTTGGCGCATGCGACAACTAGGGAGGGAGAGCTGGTGGAACACAGAAAAGGAGTCACATCTCAAAAAAGGAGCACCAGAGAGGTACAGATCAAATGTGGTTTGGGTAGAAAGCCATGCAGAATTTGTCTGTAACCCTAATCATTTAAATGCCCAAAGCTCTTTACCAGACCCAAGGTGTGAGGTAGGATCTTTGTCCTCACAGTAAATTGCAAATAGCTTGACTTGTGACATTGGAGCCCAGTCATTGGTATGAGGTTGGAGCCACAACTTTGACTGCATTTGGACACTAGTCCTTGGTGTGAGACTGAAGGCCAGTTGTCAGTTTGAGACCGGAGGCCAGTGCACAGAGTGAGATGGAGCTCATCCTTGGTTTACAGATGGAGTTCAGTTATTGGTGTGAGGCTGCAGATTCGCTCTGGTGTAACAATGGCACCTGCAGCCCCTGCAGTGCTGGGTCCCGAGCTCCAGGGGGACCTGCCGGCACTGTACATGGGTGGGGCCTGAGAGCTCCTAACTGGGTCCGGGAGCATGGGGCCCCCTCCATGCACTTTGCAGGGGGGCCCACACAAGTTTCGTTACGCCACTGCTATCTGGGTGCAAAGGAATAGAGAAAAAGGCATGGCATAAATCAATTACTGTAAACCAGCCAGCATTCCAGGGTATCTGATATGAATGAATGAATGAATGAATGAAAGCCGTCTTACATTGCGTAACTTAGCCCGGAAGGCATCAAGGCGCCTTACAAAAAAGGGAAAAAGGGACCCAAATGCCAGATTACAGATATGCCTCGGCAAAGAGCCATGTTTTTAATGATTTCCTGAACAGCAAGATAGAGGGTTGGGTCTTTAATTCCTGGGGGAGGGAGTTCCACAAGTCAGGAGCCACAAAAGAGAAAGCTCTTCCTCCCCACCTGACTTTACGAACTCGGGGCACCGATAGAAGGTTCTTGCTGGAGGAGCGAAGATCTCTGCTGGGGACGTAAGGAACCAGTAGGGCTCTCACGCCCTCAGAGCTCTCGCCATACAGGGCCCCAAAAAGCAGGCACAGGATCTTAAAAGAGATCCTGGCCTGGATCGGGAGCCAGTGCAAGTTCTTCCTAGCTGCTATGGCGGATGAAAGCCTGGGGACATCCAGCACAAACCTGGCTGCCGCGTTTTGGACGGTCTGCAGGCGTTGTATCAGGCCCTTATTTATGCCAGAGTAAAGCGCGTTGCAGTAGTCAAGCCGCGAGGCGACCAGTGCAACCACGGTCTGTTTGCAGGCTTGCAGAGATAGATAATGAGTGATTTTCCTAAGGGTTCTGATAATGCCCCAGCAAGTAGCGACCGTCCTATTAACCTGCTGTGTCATGGCGAGCAGGGGGTCAATCATCACGCCCAGATTTCGGGCTAATTTTGTGGGCGAGGGCCAGGCTCCATGCGAAGGAGGCCACCACTCGCTTGACCAAATGCCCTGATCTTCACCGAAGATCAGGACCTCGGTTTTCTCTCCGTTCAGCTTCAGTGAGTTCAAGATCATCCACTGTGCGACTGATTCCATGCATTTCCTGAAACTGACAGCAGAGGTACTCACCGAGTGGGAGAGGGACACCATGATCTGGGTGTCATCGGCGTATGACACCACTTCCATCCAATGAGATCTTATTAGCCTGGCAAGTGGGGTCACATAAATAGCGTGGGGCTCAGGCCGACCCCTGTGGGACCCCACATTGCACAGGTGTAATCGGGGATAGGAACTCTCCCAGTTTGACCCTTTGTTCCCTTTGTTTGAGGAAGGAGACAAGAAGGCTCAGTGCCGAGCCCTCCACCCCTATCTCCCTGAGACGGTCTGTTAGAATGGAAGGGGACAGGGTATTGAAAGCTGCCGTTAGGTCGAGCAGGACCAGAAGGGTGGTCTGGCCCTGGTCGACCCTAGTGTGGATGGTATTTACAACTACAGTGAGAGCCGACTCGGTACTGTGGAACTTCCGGAAACCGTGTTGTGACTGGTCCAGGTGATCAGAGGTGTCCAGGAAGGCCGACAAGTGCTTGTTAAGGTGTGTCTCAAGCATCATTGCTGGGGCCGGGAGCAGAGAAATAGGGCGAAAGTTCTTTAATATCTCTGGGTCTAACGTCGGCTTTTTCAGCAGAGGCTTGACCACTGCCCTTTTCCAGAAGGACGGAAAAGTACCTTCCGTCATTGCGTGGTTCATCACATCGAGGAGAGGGGGTAGTAGGACTTCCCTACAATCCTTCAGGACTTGAAGGGGGCATGGATCCAACGGAGATCCCGATTTAGTCCTACTCAGAAGCAGGTATAGCTGCTGGAGGGTGAGGAGAGGGAAATTGGACAGTCTCACATAGGGATCCGTTGTACGAAGTTCTATGGAAGAAGGAACTAAGGGGAGAGGAGAAACCAGCAGGTCCCTTTGTGATTCAAGACTGGTATAAATATCCGCTATTTTAGAATGGAAAAATAGGGAGATCTTGTCACACAGCTCTTGAGAGCCTACAACGGGGTCAGGGGTTTGAAGGGTACACAAGGAGTCGACAATTTTAAATAATTCCCTAGGGGAGGTAAGGGAGGCTGTTAAGTTGGAAAAATAGGCCTGCTTTTCCATGATTATCCTTGATTTATACTCCCTAAGAAGGAGTTTGTACTTTTCCCTATCCCCGTTATCCCAACCCACCCGCCAGAGCCTCTCCTGTTTTCTACAGCCCTGCCTTAGGAGCCTGAGGGTTTCTGAGAACCAGGGGGCCTAAGGTCTCTTCCTGGCAGAGTAGCGATAGGAGCCGGGGGCCAGGAGATCAACTGCACTTGCTATAGAGTTTGAAAGCTCAAGTGCGTCCACACTGACATCCCCCAGTGGGGCTGTCCTAGTATTAAGTATAAGGGGAGCTAAGGTGTCGTTAGATATTTTCCTATAATTCTGCTTGTACTCCCCATTCCTAGGGGCACTCGGTGTAATGGAGAGAGGAGAAGATTTAATTTCCAAGGGGACAGCTAGATGATCAGACCATACCAGGGGGATAGGGGGACCAGTCGTACGTCTATGGTCGTTAGAGAATACCCCGTCTAGTGTGTGTCCAGCCCGATGGGTAGGGCTATCAACCAGTTGCCGAAGGCCGCATGCGGCCAAGGAATCCACTAGGGAGAGGGTTTCACTAGAGCCTGAGTCCTCTAAATGAAAGTTCATGTCTCCCAAGACGGTCAGGTTAGAACTGCCAAAATAGGGTTCTAAGATATTCAGTAAGTTCTGACTAAAATCAGATCTAGGTCCCGGGGGTCTATAAATCAAAAGACCGGCGAAAGAAATAGAGGGGGAGGAAGAAATGGAAAAATAGATGGCCTGAAAAAGATCAGAGGGAGAGGAAAGGACTTTAATGCGGCATGTAGAGGATGTCTTGTACAGGATACCCAGTCCTCCTCCCCTACGGCCCACTCTGTCCAACCTGGCCAACGCATAGCCCACAGGGAGAGCGTTCACCAGTTCAGGGCCAGAGGAGTCGGCGGCCCATGTTTCTGTAATGAAGACCCAAGAGGGCTTCCTGACAGTAACAAAATCACTGAATGCAATGTTATTCTTTATCAGTGATCTGGCATTAATAAGGAAGCCCCTCTCCGTTATGCCAGTACGCACAGTGACAGATTTAACAGGGGGCCACAAATCCAGACGTTCCGATATTGGAGGCTCGAAGTTGCTAGAGGAGCAACCGCAACTCGGGGACCCAAGAAAGGCTTCAGGGGGGAGGGATTGATGGCACATACGACTAGAGGGCTTCAGTGAGACTAAGTCCTGCAGCGTGTAGGTGAAACTTACTCGAGAGACACCAGGCATTTCAGCTTCCTCCCTACCTGCCCCGTCCTTCAGCCCGTCCTCGGCGCGGACGGGGGCCGACCGCCTGGACTTTGGCGCGACTTCGGCGTGCGCCCGCTGGGCGCGTCCGCTGGACGCGGAGAAAGACATCCGGGTTAAGTAGCGGTGCGCCTATGGAGCAGGGTCCACGAGACCCTGTGCAGCCAATCAGGGCAGGGGTGAAAGATATTTGCCGGCGCCCTCCACAACAAGCGGGAGATCCCGTGGTGGACCGGGGCGCTGGCAGGGGGGCGTAGAGGCGGTAAGGAGCACGATTTTACCCACAGTTGCAGTATTGTCAGATGGCTTAAACAATTACAGTGCTACATAGCAATCATGCAGCACGTAGAAATTCACCCCCAAACAAAGTTTACAATGTGGTCAAAAAAGGATTAAAAGTTACAATTGGGACATGGCAATCATGCCGCACTTAAAATATGTATCACAGTTTCGCTAATAAAAACAGCCTAGGTATGTCAGAAATATTAAAAACACAGCGAGATACGGAGCATCTGACTCCTGCACCCGGCACCATTAAATCATTAAGATCACTGCAGGGTTTGATACTACTAGACAACAAGGCACTACAATTTTATTTATTTTCCGCACATCCTGCACTACCCTGTACTTTCCATTAGGCTTTTTAATCCCTATTAAGGGTGAATTACAAGGGTTGTTCATTATTTATTTTAAAATGCCTTGTTCAATCATTTGTTCTATTTCTAAAGTAACTTGTGCTTTCACTTCTGGACTCATATTGTATTGTTGGGTGTTTGGATAGACTACACCTTCTTTCACTGTTACTTCCACAGGATCTACATTTGCCATCAATCCAATTTCTTTTCCTGTAAAGTCCCACACCTCTGGGTTCACTGTAGTTTTTAACTCTTCTGGTATTTCGTTTGATGTCATAAGAGAAAACATTTCATTCACTTCGGTACCTTGCTTTGCTAACATTATCTTACAGACAATATCTTCATCAGAGATTTGGAAAGCAACACCATCCGGTGTGCAATCGATTTTGCAGTTCATCTTGCACAGCAGATCTCTACCTAATACATTTACAGGACTAGAATTGCATACAATAAATTGATGCATATCTTTAAAATTACCAATATGCACCTCCATTGGCCTTGTAAGTGTGGTTTTAATTTGTTGGTTTGAAACACCATCGACTTGGATACTAAATCCCAAGAGGGGCAGGTTTGGGATGTCTGCTGTTCTCACAGTGGAACGGGTAGCACCAGTATCCAGTAGAAAAGTGATGTCATTACCTTACAGTTTCCCATCAATAAATAGACGTGACTAATCTACTGTCAAGGATGCGCCAAGTACGCACTCCTCTTCCCCCCTCTCAGGCACCGTCAATCTTCTAAGTCACTGTCAGTATTTTTCAAAAGATATTGTGAAATCACTGAATTTTTCTTACCACTACCTCCTGGAAATCCGGCGTCCGTGCTCTGCTTTTGAGGGTTCACAAAGTTTTGCATAGGACCTGAAGGCGCCTGACACTGTGGATTAACTACTTGCTGTGGCTGATTCACAACCCCTTCAGTCTGCATCTGTGGGTTGAAATTTTGATTTGGCCCATTATTATTCTGATTATTCAGACACTAATTTCTCCAATGTCCGAGCTTTCCGCATCCATGACATGGAAACTTCTTTTTCGCATCCTCTCTATTCTTTCGTCCTCTCAATTTACCACCATTCATTCCCTGATCACTCTGGATCAACCCTTTGTCAGTTTCTGCATTTAATTTTAATTCCTGCTGTTCTGCCAATTTCACTTGTGCCCATATCCTTTTCTCTTTCAACTTTTTATGTCTGGCCTCAATATTGTTGCCACAATATTTGGAGTACTTTAAAATGTCATCAATGCTTTTGCTTTGCCAGCAAAGCATATGCTGCTGAATCATTTGACTAATCTCTGGTTTCAAGCCGTACACAAACGGATACACAAAATGTCCCATATCCTTATCGCCAATATTCTCAAAACCTCTGTACTGCTTGAACATATGTAACTGCAAACACAACAATGATGGACAGAATGTGGATCAATGTCACACATTCACCCCAGTCCAAAGATCTGGGCCCAAATCCATCGTTTTTCCACTCCACACCACCCTGGGTTAGACATTGGCGATATGCAAATCAGCGCTGACCCTGTGCCCCATGGGAACAGTCCAGTCCGAACTACAAAAGCCATGTCCTTCCCAGAACGGAAACAAGCATCCGAGGACCGGCCCGGTTTCGAGGTAACACCTCTCATCAGCCCGGCTAGCTTGATTCCAGTGGTGTGGAGTGCCTGGTACTCACGTCTGAGCATCCCCAGTACACTTAGAGCGGTAATTGCAAACACAACAATGATGGACAGAATGTGGATCAATGTCACACATTCACCCCAGTCCAAAGATCTGGGCCCAAATTCATTGTTTTTCCACTCCACACCACCCTGGGTTAGACAATGGCGATATGCAAATCAGCGCTGACCCTGTGCCCCATGGGAACAGTCCAGTCCGAACTACAAAAGCCATGTCCTTCCCAGAACGGAAACAAGCATCCGAGGAACAGCCTCTCTTAATAGGCATGTACAGATTCATTTGATTCTGGAGTTGTCAAGTCTATCTTTACCCAATCTGTCTCTTTTGGGCGAATTTTCCCTTTTAAGAAAGTAATCACTTGGTGATACTTTTTATTTACATCATCGGAGGGTGCTCCTGTTTTATCATCTCTTGGATACTCCTCACTTGGCCAATCGACTGTGATTTTACATTCTGTCCACAAATCTGCAGGCACCACAATGTCAAACAAATCATCCAAGTCCTTCAACAAAACTTTCAACACCTTCACAAACCTCTCAACCTGATTGTACCACTCCACAGATTTTTCTCCCAACTTCGGAAAATCATTTGTAAATGGCAAAATAACCTGTCTGCTCCATGGAACATCAACATACCCACCACCAGGTACTTCTCTCATGGGACACAACCGCTCTATCTTCTCTGTGTCTTTCAATAAGGAAAGCAGATGTTGATGCTTCCTTAGCCTTTGCTTCCTCTTTCTTTTTTGTCCACTTAGTTTTCCACTTGTCTATATCTCCCCACTTCTGCAAAATGTTCAGTAGTTCATTTACTTGTAACTTTCTACCAGACACATTAATGTTTTCCAAATACTTGTCTGTGAATTCCACTCTATAGGGCTTTTGAAATGCCTTAAACTTTCCTATGTCTATTCCAATCTCTGCAGCCATTTCCATCAATTTTTCACATGATACACCTTTGCGTTTCGCGTAATACTCCTTTATACAAACAACACTTCTTCTTCATTGTAATCATTCAATCTCCCTAGTCCCACATTTCCTGCAATCATTTCCTCTAATTCCACTTTCAATTTATAATGTCTAAAATCTTTGGGACTGAAATACGTCTTTCTATTCCTTGTGACCAACTTTCTAAATCTTCTGGAGTGACCGCTGTAGTTCTTTAGTGATTGGAGGTGCCACTGTCCCTCTTTCCCTCCCTTTATCAGGTAAACTTATTTTTGGAGTTTCAATTACTGGCTCTCCTATAGGGAGATCCATTAATGAAATGATTGAACTGCACTCACTAGCTTGATCTTCCGCAATTATTATTTCTGTTCTGGAGTTGCTTGCTGGGGCAGGTACAGTTTGAGAATTTTGAACATTCCCTTTATTTCCAAATAATGGTATAATGTGACCTATAGTTAGAGGTACTGTCAGGGCTTCAGCAGGCAAAGTTATTTTATTTATTTTCTGTATCACTTCTCTATTTTTGTTCAGAGCCTCAATTTCCTTTTCTTGGAGTACTCTATTCATCGAGTTATCATGCAACATTTACGGAACTAAAGGAGTTCCTAATAGTGGAGCACTTTGGGTGACTACTCTATTGAGCCCTTCCTGATATGGGGAAGAGGTTAATGTTAAAATGTCCTCTAAAAGTTTATCCTCTGATTCACCATACTCTGCCGCATTCATGTGCTTGGTTTTCTCTCTACACTTACTTCCTGTCTGCTCTTCAGCCGTCAATACTGGATATAACCCTTCTGATACCATAGCTCTTCATCATTGTTTCATCTGATCTTCTCGTGATCCATTCATATATCTAAGGAAAAATCCCTTCATTCTCCCTCTTCCGTGCTTCTCTCCCATTCTTCTAAAGCTTCATACTGAGTTAATCTAGGTCTGGGTTCTAAATCATTTATTCTCATTCTCAAATTCTGAAGAGCTTTCCCATTAAATGTACCATATTCTATGAAAGCTTAGACTCCATCACCTTTGGTATAATGTACCCAATTCTCCAACCATATACAGGCATGATAACCTCTCTCCACCATCATAAATGAAGCAGGTGTTTTTGGAGGAGGAATAAGAATCCCTTCGCTAGTCAATACAGGCTTGTCTCTCTTAAAGAAGTTCTTAATTCTTTTTATTAATGACATTTCCTCTCTTCTCCATACATTTTGGGTAAGTATTGATGTATAAAATTATATTCTGCAAATCCTAAAAATCTTCTATCTGGGCTATTCCCTGTAATCGCCTTTTTTCAATCTTGCATCCAATCCTAATGCAGCTCCTATTTTCTCATTCCAATCAGACTCAGGCTTACGCTTGTGGTTTGACCAATCTAAGCGCAGCCTTTTGTGAAGTCAGTATTACTCCTTAATACTGACCCCTCCTTTACAATCTGAGTTTGTCACACACACACCCGCTGTTTCCACCAATCCCAGCGCGGCACACTGTGACGTCAGTCTAACTTCCGTGACTGACCCTCCCTTCACAAGGTAATGCAATGACATTTCTTAATACTTTTTTTAGGTTCTTAGTTAGTAACATAAGAACATTCGCTACTCTGTCTGTTCAACTACAACAAAGGATAGATTTCTTCTCACTACGAGTAACACATTCCGCTTACTCTTCACAAAGTAAGAACTGCTGTTTACTCTTCAAATACTGTGAGTAAAACTTTCCGCTTACCCTTCATTCAAGCTCAGAAGAACCTGCTACTCCTTCGGTGTTACCCTTTTTTAGGTTATGTAAGACCAAACTTTTACCAGCGAACTCTTTTGCTGTCACTTTAGCTCAGAAGAACCTGCTACTCCTTCAGTGTTACCCTTTCTAGGTGATACAACACCAAAGTTTCACCAGCGAACTCTCTGCTTTCAATCACTCTCACTTTTACGCGAAATAGTCCCTAATTTAACACTGTCAGCACGAGTAACCTCAGAGCAGAGTGGGTACTTCCACCACCCGCTATTCTTTCCCGGGAGTTCCAAGTACCACTGGACCTGTTTTTCCAGACAACATAAAATGCGGCGCAAACAGGTTTGTTGAAACATAAATCAATAATCAATACTCATCACCATACTAGTCAATAATACCCATAACTCTGCTACCAGAAAACTGATCCAGTGGCGCAGCAACAACAGATACTCCAATACCATATATTCTCCTGTGCCCATCAAAACACACACCTATAACTCAAATTCACCTGGTTAGCCGCTGGGGGAGTTTGTTTACCTATTGATCAATATTGCAATACTTCCTTCAATTCTTATCACTGATGAATAAGTTCGTCCCTTTTGGTTGATGGACCAAATTAGTTGGAACTAGTTGATAGGCCAACCATGGGATCATTCTTCCAGGGGAAGTAACGGTCACACATGCGCAGAAGTCATTCATTCACAACTCGGGTTACAGGCCCAAATACAAACTATTGAAAAGATCAAAAGGGAAAATATTAATTCAAGAAATAAATGATTACACTGTATAGCACCTACATCTACTCTATTCCCCTTTATTCATTATTGCTTTCCCTGCATTAGCTCTTAGTAAACAAAGCGTTTTCTAGATAGCAAACCAGGTGCAAGGCATGTGGGTCTTGAAGACGCTATGTTAGTGCATTCTGCTCATGCACGAGAAATTTCCTCCAAAGCTGTTAAACGTCACATTACGTAGATGCAATTGACACATGCGCAGTAAAGTTTTCCCTGTTAGAGCCGCACTTTTAGTCCGCTATTCGTATTAATGGTTAGTAAAACACATATGCAAGCTTCACTGTCTTATTTATGTAACTGGAATGTGCAAGGATTAATCAGGAGACAAATTAATAATTCATGTTAATAAGTTAAACGAGTGAATTGAATTTGAGCAAGTCTCACATAAACAAGTCCTTGCTCCATCACTAGTACAGTGCACCATGTGTGCCCAGGGCCTGTAAATCAAATGCTGCTGGTGGGCTTGCAGCCCTGGTTGTGCCACACCCAGAAGCAGCTTGTAAAATGTGACTGAGGCCTGCCATTGCAGAGCCTGAGTGCTGCCTTCGGCTGCCATGTTTACTTGGCAAGTCCTTCCACTTGTCAGTCTCTAAACCTTCACTTTTCTGCATTTCAGTCACCCCTAAAGTAGGCCCAAGGGCAAGGTGCATTGTATGTAAAAGATGGGACATGCCCTGATGTGTGTGGTATGTCCTGATAGTGAATTACAGTCAATTTTGTTTTTCACTATTGCAAGGCTACCTGTTCCCATAGGCCAGAAGGGGTAGTTTGATTATAACAAATATGCGACGTTACATCGCAGTGTTTACACAACGATACCTTTACAACATAGGCATTGCAATGCAAGTCTTTACAATGACTTGCGCTGGAGGGCACTGGACTTAGGAATAGTATGATTTACTATTCCAACTCCAGTCTACGTACAGGAGGGAAGGTGTTGGAATAGTAAATCACACTATTCCTTAGGTTAGAGCGCCATCCTACCCGCGTTGTAAAGGTATTGCGGTGTAAACACTGCGATGTAAACGATGTTTCCTGAGTATAACATCTTATAATACTAACTGACTAAGGGAACTAGGTAGAAATTTAAGTTTAGTATGCCTGAACTCAGAATGATAAAATATATTTTTTTGTGAAATTGGTTTTAACATTCTGTGTTTGAAAATACCACTTTTAGAAAGTAGGTATTTTCTTGCCTAACCATCCAAGTCTGCCTCTGCTAGGTTGTGTATTCCATGTCTGGTTTGTGAGTGACAGGGGCTGGGGTGGCTCCAGGAGACAGGGTGAGTCAGCACAAGGCTTAATAGACCTATCTGCATTAGGAGCGGTGGGAGGAGTAGCACCTGGGCCTGAATAGGGTTGTGCCTGCTTTCTATAATGCTGGCTCCACCTCCTGTGGTGTGTCTGATGACCCTGGCCCACACTGACAAAGGAATAAGTTGTGCACTGGCAGAATGCACCCAGAACTGGTTTGGACTAGGTACAGACACTCTCTGCCTTCAGAGACAGAGGATTTTTGTGTATACAAATGGGGAACCAGACCCCAGAACTTTAGATCACTTTTGGAAATCAAGCCAACCCCTTTGCCAAGGAGAAGAACCAAGGAAGCTGAAGGAGGAGACTGCCCCTCTGCTGTGCTGTGTGGGGTTGGCCTGCAGTGTTACTTTATTTGCCAAGGAAGGGAGAAAGGGAACTTTGTGTGTACTATTGCAATGTTGAAGAAGTATCTCCAAGGGCTTGAACTGTGCTTGCCTCCTGCCTGAAGTCTCAGGGATACAAGACTTCACCGACAGCTCCTATGCATTCTCTTGCTGTGGAATTCTGCCTGGAGAGAGGTGCCTACTGTTGTTGGGGCCCTCTGAGAAGACTGTGAGTCACTGGGAGCTGAAAGCGCGGCACAACAAGGAGAAGCTTGTCACCACCACAGCAGATGCCATCGAATCGGCGAAGAAGCGTGCTGCTGCTGCACCTGTTCACCGTCGCATCATCGACGAAGCGCGTTGCATCACCGGAGAAGCATGTCACCGCCGCAGAGGTAGCCGTCGCATCACCAGAGAAGAGGGTCGCAGGGCCTGTTGTGGCTCAGAAGTTACTGAGTTTGCCGCAGAGCCATCAGGCGTGCACGCATCACATCCAACGTTGTCGCATCGCATCAAGACTCCAATTTTCTCGCATCGCATCGAGGGGCCATCTTGTCGCATCGAACCAGATCACAGTAAGAAACTGACACATCACCTCCTCTCCGGTAAGGAACCGACGTATCACCTCCCCTGTGCTGCAGTAAGGAACCGACACATCACCTCCGCCAAAGCAAGGAACCAACGCATCACCTTCCCTGCAACCCTTTTGTTTGTATTGCGTGTAGCATTCAAGGTACCTTGAGAGTAAAGTGTTGCATTTACCATCTACATTGAATTAAGCTATTTCTACCATTTTAACGTCTATTTTTGATTAGAGTATTGTGGATTTGTGTTGTTTGGTCTTGTGTTAAGTCTAGTAAAGATTACCTATTTTTCTAAACTGGTGTGGTGTCCATTTGTAGTGTTTTCACTGTATTACTGTATGTGTTCACAAATGCTTTACACACTGCCTCTGAGATAAGCCTGTCTGATTGTGCCAAGCTACCAAGGGGGTGATATGGGGTTATTTTAGAAGTGTACCCCCTTACCCTGACTAGAAGCAAAGGTCCCTATGTGGTCAAAGGTACCTACCTCTGCCAACTAGAGACCCCCAGTTCTAACAGGTGCTGCATGGAAAAACCCAGCACACGCCTATGGAACTCCTCTTTGACATATGGTAAGTTAAGACAGCAACTCGCACTGCTTTGTCTTACTCCATATGTATGGGGACATGCAAACCCACCATATAGATATGGTTTGAACAACGAGTCACCAATTATAAAGAAACGATATCTGAACTGAACTGTAATACCTTAGTACAGTTGAGTTGTAATGTCACAATGCTGTTGCCACAGTCAGCAGCCAAGACAAAAGGCAGTTACGGTCATGGAGCATAATTAAAACAGCTGTTTAAAGAATGAAAACAAATGCTGCTTTTCTTTCTTCTGGTCTGTTTTTCTACTCTCATAGTGACAAGCAAAAATGATATATTTATGACAACATCCTGACTTTTTCCACTATTTAGGTCATTAAGAAAAGTTAGAATCTCTCAAGATGTTTCAACACATTCCGAGCTGCTACGTCTTAAAAAAAAAATCAGATTGTTTACATTGATTCTAATATCTTTTTGCAATACATATCTAACAGCTTTTCTGATGTGTTGCACTAAACTATATTTTTACTCTACATGTTTGCAAAAACTCTCTCTCTTTCATTTGTAAGTGGTACACACCAAGAATTCATTCATTCAATCTAACAGGATTTATATTGCACTACATACCACCCATAGCTGCCTCCAGGCGCTGGGGAAGGGGTGATGCTGCATTTTTATACATACATTCATAAATCTTTATTTTGGCAAGTTTGCCATAAAAGATGTCAAAACATTCATTTAAAATACAATGTACAAGGATGATAAATGATTTCAGGGACCCAAGCAAATTTACAGCAATAAAAAAAGTTTGAATTAATGCTTAGGAGGCTATACAATTACATACATCCATAGTTTCTTCCATAGCAATTAATTACAAAGTGCTCGTGCATATGAAGTTTAAACATTCTTAATCAAAGACCTACGCTGGTGCCACATTGCTGTCAAGAATTTTGCTACAGCAAACACTATCGGAGCGGTTAAGTCTGTTTTAAGAATTCTATAGGCCTGCATACAATGAATAAAGCCCAGATTTTTACAAAGGGGTTTAAGCCAGTGCCTTCTTGACTTTTGATATGCAGTACAAAAGAACAAAATATGCAGGTCACTTTCCAGGTCTCAGTTACAGCCCGGGCAGTTTTTGGGCAAAGAGAGGCACCATTTGCTGGTAAAGGCTCTAATTGGTAAGGTGCCATATCTCCACTGTAAGAACAATTTTCTTGTTAAAATAGGAAAAATATCATCCAGGACACATTCAAAATGATAAAAGTCTTTAGATATTAAAAAAGATTCAGTTAAGGTGCCTAATTGTGACTTGTGTGTAGCAGCAGTTAGTTTGTTTTCATAAAATAATCTTGCGAGGAGCCTGCGTGAAACCATGTTACAGGTTGATTCCAGATCTGACCACATAAGTGGAACTCCCAACTTCCCACATTCGGTTTAAATATACCTAAGCCATGGTATTTTCCCCGCATTTGGTAGGCTTAAAATTTCAGAGAGTTCCTGCCTATAATGGGAGAGCTCCTGTGTACACCAGAGCCTCCGCCAGAATGTTAGTGGTTTAAGTCCCAGATCTTCATCAATTGGTCTGAGGCCCAAATTGAGCCTCAGCGGTTGCAAGGGAGTACTGGGGGGGAGAGATAACAGCTGTATGAGAAATTTATTTTCAGTGGCGACAATCTCCGGTCTACACGAGTGGCCCCAGAGTTCGCCGCCATAGGTGACAGTCCCCCTCGCCCGCATTTTGTAAATCTCCATGGGGGACCAATACGTTTAATGGTGGATTTATTAGAAAGCTTGAAAATGCCCCCAGCTATTTGGGCCAATTTAAGTTGGGCTTTAATTTGGTGTGGTGTCCAAGTCATGCTTTCGTTTATTGTCACCCCCAAATATTCAAAAGTTTGGACCCGTTCTAACCTATTGGGGCCTATGCTAGGGTTTGGACGTGTAGTTGCAGGGGGGTTAAAAATCATGTATTTGGTTTTGAGGGCATTTATCTCTAGGCCCCGAGCAGCACAGAATGCCCCAAAACCGTCTAACACACGTTGGATCCCCATAGGGGATTTAGACAACAACAGTGTGTCGTCTGCAAACATGATTGCAGGCACTCTACTGCCAGCAAGCTTCGGGGCATCACTATTCGATATCCCATTCAAGTGGTCGATTACCCCGTTGACAAAGAGGCAAAACAGAGTGGGTGCTAAAACGCACCCCTGTCTCACCCCCCCTGTCAACGGGGAATCTAGATGACAGCAGACCGTTCTTACCACACCTCACACGTGCAAAATTCTCCTCATGGAGCCTCATTAATATATTCAGAAGTTGGGGTGGAATGCCCAGCTCTAGCAGCACGGACCAGAGTTTTCTTCGAGGGACCAAATCGAAGGCCGCACGTAGGTCCACAAAGACCATATAGAGACTCCCCCCTCTATCCTGACAGTTTTCCAGAACAGAAGGGTCAATTGAAAAATTTGGTCCGTTGTGGATGTCTTTTGTCTGAACCCTGCCTGGTAGGGACTCAGAATTGAATGTTCGTCAATCCAGTCCTCGAGGCGGTCTAATATCAGCCTCGCAAAGATCTTTTGCGGCACATCGATGAGGCTGCTAGGCCTGTAGTTGGCTGGGAGCAGAGGAGAGCCCTTCTTGAAGATAGGGACAATCTCTGCGCCCAGCCAAGTACAGGGTACCGCCATGCCCCTCAGGACTGCATTGAAGATAACTGATAGATATGTGGCCCATACCATAGGTTCGTGCTTAAAGAGGTCGCCCAGGAGTTTATCCAACCCCGGGGCTTTACCGGCTGCAAGTTTGGATATTGCAGCGCAGACCTCTTCGTTGGTAAATTCATCCCCATCCAATTGAGGGATGAAATTTAGCAGCATCTCCCCAGGGACCCCAGCTAGTTCAGCATTGTCCACTTCGTACAGGGCACGGAAGTGATCCTCCCACACATTGGCAGCTATATTTGCTTCAATGGCTGGTGGTGGCTTCTCGGACCCCGTGTTCACGATGGACCAAAATTTACGTGGGTCTCTGGTTGCAAGGGCGGCAGTTAAATTCACCCATTTTCCATGGTCCCATTCCACCTTGGCACAAGAAATTAAATGCTTATATTCCGCTCTCCTGACTTGTATTAGTGGTTTGTTAGTATTTTGCTTCACTGTCAAGAGTAAATCTGCCTTCGCCTTCCTGCAGGCGGCATTGAACCATGAGGGTCTATTAACCCTGGTCGTCGGCTTTGTTACACGGGGATTAAACACCTCTGCCAAATTTCTGGTTAGGTCCCCGTGTAGGACCCAGAGCTTTTGATGTAAATCAGGAGAATGGAGTAACGTAGACCTCTTCGAGTATGGGGACGATCCGAGCATAAAGCTTGGCACCGTCCTCGGGTGTCTCACTAGATTATCCCACCTGACTCGACGTCAATTATTTGCTAAAGTCATCTGCAAGTCAGGATCTTCAATGCCGTCACAATTATCTTTAAAGATACCGGGGTGTGACATTTCCAGATTTAACGCATTGTGGTCGCTCTCAGCTCTTGGGATGACCCTAAAGTCCCTGACCTTAGTCCATGAACAAGTTTCGCCCAATATGTAGTCCAGCCGCGACTCCTGCCCCGGCTTATTAAATGTACATTTAGGGGGGATATCAGAGTGTACACGACCATTGCAGGCCCTGATTGAGTGATTGAGTGTTAATGCCGTAATTTGGACAGCTAGGGGCATCCATGACCTGGGTGGCAGAGCCGCTGTCAGTGGAATTGCCCAGTAATCGTCTTCTTCCAACACTGCTCCTTCCATCAGGCCCGGCAGGGGCTCGAAGTGACAATTCAGGTCACTCCCTACTATGAGCATGGTACCACTGGATATTGTATTTAGGAATGAAGACAGTTCCTCAATGGTACTCGACTCGCTTGTTACATTCACGGGTCTAGAGTACACATTGACCAGTGCAAGTTTAACAGCATTAGGCCACTCTAAAAGCACGCATTGGACGTCCTCTGAGAGTGTATTCAGAGACTTGGTCTTGCATCCCAAATGGGATCCCACCCAGATGGTAAGGCCATCTTTCCTTACCAATTGGCCAACCTGCAACTGACTTCTGTTGTGTCACCGTCGATCACCTGCTGCTGAACCCAGGATTTGAACCCTGGTTGTCTGGTTGGAAGTAAGGACTGGACCACACTGGTTTCCATGTCCATAGCCTATCAAATCCTCCCAATATCATGGTCACCCTTTTCATGTGCAATAGAAGTCACAGGCAATGACTCCAGGGCCGGTATGTTGCTTATAGTTACTACTGCAATGTCCTGAATCACCATGGAGCTATAGCTCAACTGTACGTCTGGTACCTCTGGTGGTAAAGGTTTTACCAGGATGGGGTTTTGAATCCTACCAATGCTGTCATAGTATCTTAATGTGGGAAACCTTCAAACTGTGCTTTTTTTCATTTGCTAACTTTATTTTTTCACATGAAAAAACTGAGGAAATAAATGCAAACCTTTTTGTGCCCCAAAATTACAAATCTTTTCCCTCATGAACTTCTACCAACCCCCTTCTTCTCAAGTAGGTGCGTTATGGGCTAAGCCTTATCTTCCTTTATCAATGTATAATTCTTTTTCCTTCAAATTAGGTATATTGTAGAGCTAAATGTGGCCTCCAGGGGTATAACTGAGCACAAGAATGTGAGGAAAGTGCTGCACTGGTAGTAAAATAGGTTGCATGGTGATCATTTTTCATTTTGGTGTGAGATGATCTCTCAAATCAGGGGTTTGGTGCATGTGAGGTTGGTTAGGAATAAAGGTCAAGTATGAGAGTATGAGCTCTGGCTAATGAAATGATGGGCAAAGTTTGAGGCAAGTGAAAGTCTCTTTATTATGTGCAATAAGAAGCTAGAAAGGTTGTTTTCTTCAAGAGGCAAAAAAGGGCAGAGATAGGCCTTTACTTCTGCAGGCCTGGTCTGCTTTTTGGGCTGGGCTGGGCTGGGCTGGGCTGGGCTGGGCTGGGCTGGGCTGGGCTGGGCTGGGCTGGGCTGGGCTGGGCTGGGCTGGGCTGGGCTGGGCTGGGCTGGGGCTTTAAACACCCCCTTTCTTCCTTTGAAGAACACCCATGAACGCCCAGGTACTGTATAGAGGATGACTGCAGGCAATTTTGGACCCTGCTAAATGTGGGTGACATCACCATGTGCGGACTTCGAGTGGCAAACGTTAGCCTAAGATAAATAGGCTGCTTTTGAATTTGGCTGATGAACCATGTGTTGGAGGCAGTATCATGGCGCAAAGCCGGTGACCGTCTCAGAAAAAAGTAGGCCTGGGAGGACATTATTTGCATAGGACAGCCCTCTTTCCAGTCCAATTATTATGCTGCAGTTGCCATGAGAGAGAAAACAACACTGGGTGTGGGCTTCCCACAGTAAGGCCAAGCCTCCTTATCGTTAAGCAACAACACAAAAGCCAATACTGCAACTTCTTATAGAAGGAATGACTCTACACAAAGAACTAAACTGAGTGCGAGTGTGGACTAATTTGTCAGAGATTAATCTTATTTATTGTTCACCAATTTTTTGAACGGTTTGTTGGTTAAGATTCACCAAACATTTCACAATTTATCAAAAGACAGACACTACAGGATACAGTTAGCATAAAAATGACATTTACAAGGATTAGTGCAAAAAAGTGAAAAAATTACAAAACAACCATAGTTGATCAACATTCACATTCGAATCTCACTCTCTCTCACCAACCATACATACATGCAAAAATATTTACAATTTCAAAATATCACAAAATAAATTTTCAAAAACACCAAGGAAATCTGTTTAATCAGTTAGTGTTTAGCCTATTTGGGAAAAGCTATCTGATGAATAGCGTTCTTATGGTGTGCATAGGCGGCCTTTACTTCTGCAGGTCTGGTCTGCATTTTGGGCTGGGCTGGGCTGGGCTGGGCTGGGCTGGGCTGGGCTGGGGCTTTAAACACCCCCTTCCTTCCTTTGAAGAACACCCATGAACGCCCAGGTTCTGTATAGAGGATGACTGCAGGCAATTTTAGACCCTGCTAAATGTGGGTGACATCACCATGTGCGGACTTCGAGTGGCAAACGTTAGCCTAAGATAAATAGGCTGCTTTTGAATTTGGGTGATGAACCATGTGTTGGAGGCAGTATCATGGCGCAAAGCCGGTGACCGTCTCAGAAAAAAGTAGGCCTGGGAGGACATTATTTGCATAGGACAGCCCTCTTTCCAGTCCAATTATTATGCTGCAGTTGCCATGAGGCGTTACTAGAGGGCAGCAGGATGAACATAGTAGCACACCAAGGCTTTTCTTCTGCTAGCTGACATACCTCCTGTTCATGTTGGTCTTGCAGGGCCTACAGAGTGAAGGACTGCAATGACTGAGTGAATGAGTAATGAAGAATGGATTGCCTGTATTTGTGCTGCAGGGGGACATTTTTGGAAGGTAAACAGCACGATGAAAGTGTCAATGTGTAAATGTTTGCTGAGTAATTGAGTGAGTGTGTCATCTGTCTCTTTGAAGGGACATGTGAGAGAGGAACCGCACTTCCATAGTCCTCAGATGGGAGAAGAAGCTCAGATGAATATTTCCCTCAAATAAAAACACTTACACCACTTTAAAGCTGACAAGTTTGATATGAGGCTGTGCAGGTGTAAGGATTTGAAATGTTTGGTGCATAAATATGCATGGTTAGTGAGGTTTTTCCCTGAATGTCAGTAGCGCACCCTCTGGGAGTATGCTGAGGCCCGAAATGTCAGCCACTCCTGTGGGGGAATGCGGCCAAGAAAAGCTTTGGGAAACTTGCTCCAACCAACTGCAGGATAGAAAGACACTGGGGAAAGGTTACAGAGGCAGCCAGGCTGCACAACATTTGGTCACCGTTGGACAGAAATCTTTAGCAGGAACTTTTGACCACCCCCAAACTGTGGGATCAGAATCCCCATACCTCTGTGTCTCTGACACCTTTTTGACCTCTAGTTAGCACCATCTCATTACCACTCAAATGTTCCCTCTTGGTACCCCAGCTTTGGTAGTGCACCAACCACATTTCAATCCTTTGAGTGACAACAAACACCCTTCCTATGTGCCCTCCATTTACATACCATCAGTAACCCACCTGCTTCTCTCACTGTTCAGTCTCAAATATCCTGTTGGATGCACATTGCTCGGGTATACAGGCATTTACCGCTCTGTACAGTCCCTCGCAACTCCCTCAGACTAAACTTCTTTAAATCATAAATACATATTCTGCCTTACAGTTAGGCCTGGCCTTTCCTCTGTGGATCATACCAAACATAAGGAGGACAAATACATTGAAGAACACGCCAAACTCTCTACAGACATTGTCAGTCCATGGACTGCTGCCTATGTGCATGCTTTGATTAGTCTCTATGGCCCATACAACTAATTGCCACAGATATCCTTTCCCTGTCTTATTCATCCGCTCCACTGCCACCCTTCATTTAGCAAACATTAGTGCTCTCAGATTTCATAGCAGGAATCTCTATTTCTCTGTCTATATCTCTGTTTTCGTTAGAAATTTCCCATGGGTACCTATAACATTCCACACAGGGCAGGGGATGCAGTAAAATCTTGGGAAGCCCCCTCCCCTGCAAAAATACCACCACATGCTCCTTGTTGTACCTTCCAATACCATAATCACAGTAGGAGACTATGGTGCCCCCCTGTGGCTGGTAATAGAAACTGTCACAAACCCATTCATCCCCTAGCCCCCTTGTTTGCCCTATTCGTTTGGGGTGCACCCCATAATGGAGGAAGAGAGCAATAAAAACCGTGGTTAACCACCCCCAAATAAATACCCAGAAGCCATGTCCTTCTGTGTCCCCTACACACTTCATAATGCACCCCAAGCCCCTTTTAATACCCCCCAAAAATCAAAGATATAGGGGGGTGCAGCAAAAAAAATGTTGGGTTCCCCAACAAAAGGCCCATCCTATGTATTTGAGCCATCTGTGGAGGGAACCACTGAACGTGCGCTCATGTTTAGCCCGCCTCTTGATGAATATCCCAGGCTCCTACTCCATCTAGGAATGGCTTTTTAGTCAATGGGACCCCACCCATCTATCTATGCTCCCCCTAACACCTCTTTTATTCCTAGCTGACACCACCCAATCTGCCTCAGCTCCTACTACACCCCTTCCTCGCTCTACCCTCCACCTCACTCAACACCTGTTACCCTGTCACACTCTTTCCACCCCGTGCTCTGGCCACACCCACCAACTCCCAAACACTCTGCAATCCACTATTTGGAAGGCATCACTCCACTCTTATGCAACACACACACACACACAGACACACACACACTCACACACACATACTTATATGTGTGCATTACATGGATATATTCCATAAATTGGATTAACTAGCGTTCCCTTGAAGAATGTAGAATATTGCAAGCCGTTTTATTTTATATCTGTCTTTTGCAAGACATAATCAGCACTCATTCACTATCATTAACATCACAAAATATATAGATATGTGAGTAAACATTTACTGAACCGATTTGTCGTGGTTTGGCAAAGACAACTGTGGTTGTGGAAACGATTTGCCTGCTGTTTGTGATGCCAATAAAACTGTTTATATGTGATCCAGAGCGTGCTGGAGTCTCTCTGAACACACACAGACAAACACACACATATATATATTACCTACTGGTGGTCGCCAGTAGGAATTTATAGTTAGGACCTATTATCCATAGGAAATCCGCAACATTCTATTTGGAATAACTTTGGTGCCGGTTGACGAATCTTCGCAACATTTTCAAAACTGGTGGGGCGCTCCAGTCTGCTCCTATCCTAAAAGGCTGGGGTGATTCGTGAAGCGGGGGCTGAGAAAAAAGGGGAGTCCCAAAACATGTTTTCCCCATGAAATTTTCCATAGGAACCGTTCATCGCGGCTACAGCCCGAACTTCTGAATGGAATTACACCAAATTTGGCAAAGAGGTAGCCCTTGGTTCATACTCGTGCCTTTTCCTTAAACGGTGTAAATCTGTTCAGTAGTTCCTAAGAAAATCCAAAGTAAAATCACATATATATCCATGGCCCCGCAGGATCCACCCACCCTGCTGAGCACGAGCTGTATACTAATTGGCTGTCAACACACCAAACCAGGAAGTGTTGGCAGCCATCTTGTGAACCGAGGCACAAGAAAGTAGAAAAACAAACGCGGAGATGCAAAAAGGGGGCAGGGTTTGAAACCCCCTGACTCCCTTGGCTTGCTCAGGGGGTCCCAAAAGGACCCCCAAGGCCCAAAAAAGATTTTTTTTTTTTTTAATCGCCGAGATTCGCGCACCCGGCGCAAATGTCGGCCAACATTTCTTTTAAAAATGAAGGGCTGACTCCCGCGCTTGGGGGGGGGGGCGAACACCGCGGGCAATAGTTAATATGTTCCCAGCCCCGGGGACCGCCACCCCCCCCCTTTAAAAAATGATGTGCTTTACCTCTTGCTCTGACACTTCTGAATGAGGTGCATTTATTATGCAGCTGACAGAAATGACATTTGTTTGAGTATTACACGCTCCCTTCCTCTGACTCCACGATCTGAAATAACACTTTCGGAGGTGAATAAGAGGGCGGTGTTTATCAAATCTGAGCGGACTTGTCACCAAAACATCACCGCTCGACGAAGCACTGCTGATGCGAACAGAATTTCACATCAACCGAATGTTATACATTAATGCGCCAAGGAACAGTAGAAGGTAAACATGCTTCGGTGATGCACGAGGGGGTGTGCCGCCACCCTTGCAATGCCGCTGCCCCTAGGAATGGGCAGACAGTGGTGTGAGCCTATATCGAGGAGCAGACAGAGGTATGACCATGCAGGGAGATGCGGGGGGCACACAGACCTTAGCGCGCTGCCCCTCGGCCCCTCTAGCACCCACAGCCCGGTGCACGTGCTGCTCGGCTCAGGACAGCCCTCTGTAGGGCCAGCAATTGCCCCCGGGGCCCTTGCTGCTGTAATAGGTCTCACTGTCCAGTGTCTCCATGACGTGCTCCAGGCTGCCTGCGCCCAGGAAGAACTCGCTGCCTTTGGCCTGGCTCTTCAGAGCAAACTTCTCACTGAGAAAATACATAATTACTTAATGAGGTGGCCGTCGAGGGGGGCTCCGAGCTGCCAGGGAGGAGGAGACAGGGGAGGCCAGGGCTGCTGCTGTGAGGAGCGAAGGGTAACACATTAAACAGCTGTATAAAGAGCATAAAGAAATGGAAAAATGAATTAAAGAGAGAAAGGATGAAGAAACAAAAGCGAAATTTAGAAAAGAACAAGAAACGAAAGAGCAAAATTCAAAAGAGACAGCTAAGGAAAATATTAAAATTAAGAAACGGCAAAAATTCAAAAGAGACAGCTAAGGAAAATGTTAAAATAAAGAAACGGCAAGAATCTGAGGAATAAAAAAAAGCAACAGAAGGAAAGAAAAAGGACGCAATTAAATCATGAAGAAAGAAAGGTCGTAAGAAAGTATTAAACGAAAGGAAAAACAGGTAAGTCGGGAGGTAAGAAGAATGGTTTAATGGTTTAAAGTACGAAAAAAAATATGAAAGAACTATACGTGGCTTAGTGAGAGTGCACATTTATTCATCATGGATTGTGTAACACACTCGACTAGATGTAAGGTTAGCATTACTGTCACTACGGCGGCCCGCGCGGTACTTCGCCTTTCACTAAACCTGCTCACAAGGCTTGTGCAACACGCTGCGGAGACCAGAACCTGCAGAATATCAGAGCGGCAGGGCTGCTGTTGAGAGGGTATTCCGCGCTCCCTCGGGGGCTTGCTGTGGTGCTCCCAGTCCCACTGCACAATTATTATACTATTCAAACATAACGATCAGTTTAAGACAATTCTTTCAACGTTTGATGCTTCTCTGGTAGACTTTTGCCAGAGTTTTGTACAAAGTTCGAATTTTTCTAGACTCGAGGCGGAATTCAATGGTTACTTCTCGTTCTTAAGACTGTCACAAACTCTGGGAGTTTGCGTAAATATTCACCAATACGGGAATGTGACAGATGTAGATGTGCACATGCTGAAATATAACCCATGAATGCCCTAAACATTTGCCCTTTGTTTCTCCCAGGAAACTGTTCTCCCCCTCCTTGCACCTCCACCAGTTTCAGAGGATTGCTTCGGTTTTTTTTGCAGTTTTATATAGCGCGACTTCGACATGAAAGTCTGGAGCGCTGGAGCGCTTTACCCGAGCATTTCACAAGAACACATTCATTTTGGGTGAGCGCAAGGAGATTAAGTGATTGGCTCAGAATGTTGAGCTGACCCCAAGAGTGGAACCTGGTTCCCCAGCTGTAAAGTCGGCAGCTCTGGCTCTTGCTCCACATCCCTTCCACTAAAAGGCAAGCATTGATTGGCAGTCATTAATGGCTGATTGTGCCTCTAAATACCACATATCAATCATTGAAAAAAACAAAACAAAAAACACTTCTGCTTCCGTTTCAAGTGCATTTGCAACTTTGTGGGAATTTACAGAAGCCTGCATGAGTGTCTCAAATGCAAGTGCAGTAATTCATTTGGGACCCTCACAAAGGTGTAAGAGGACATAGACGCTTTTACATATTATTAAATGCCTTTATGAATTTGTATACATGGGGATATTCGCACAATTCTCATATAAACTTAGCCCAAGTAGAAAAGATGGGTCATCTTTCCACTTTTGCTAATTTAAATTAAATGTAATTGACTATTCATAAAGGTATGTAAAAGAGTACTCCTGTAGTACTACTTCCTGTACTCAGAAATGCGTAGGGACTCAGCCTTCAGATTTCACACCTACGCCTTCTTGCATTTATAACAGGTGTGCCTTTACACTTGTATACATTGTTTGCTAAAACACATTTAGATCTCAAAATGTTTCCCATTTAATTGCACTGCATATGGGTTAACTTGATTGAAAGCTGTCTGAAGGGATTAGTGTGATGCATATGTACTATTTTGCTGATTTCCATATATAATTATACATAGAGAGATATACACATACACAACTGTTTTCCTTGTGAACAAATGAAGAAAGGCCTTCCCTACACCGCCCCCTCAACCCCCCACTCACACACACCAGTTTTGGGGTTGGAGTTTTTCCAATCCCACCCTTGCGTAGATTTTCTCTTGTCCTGGAGAGAAATAATTCTCCAATTCTGGGGTGGGACTGAGCCTTGTGGCTGCTTTGTGAACCACTGCAAATGTGCAAAATTGCTGAGACGAAAGATGTTCAAGTTTTTGTGGAAAGCTAGCCCCTGGACTCTCACTCTTACCCCTGTGAAAAGATAATCTCACAGGCAAAATTGCATGGTCTGCTGAATTTGTAGAGCGTGGCTAATGACCCGCGTGGGCATACATGCGCTGGGTATGGCAGGCGGGGGCAGATCATACCTGTGAGGTTCCAATGTATGTTAACATTTTATGTGTGAGGAAGCTCATTTGTGAGTGTAAATTCAGTTTTGTGATGAGTCAAAGTGGATTTCTACATAAAATGGGCTACTGGCACCCTTCCTTAGCACGCTAACAGCGTCATAGGAGTGAAGTCAAAGACTTTAGCAGAAACCGATTTTAGGGGTCGCACCCCGGCGTCACATTTCACAGTTTCCCTGTCAGTTCAATGAGGTGGTGGGTGGGTTTGCATTTTGCCCGTGAGTGTGCAGTGAAGTTGCCTCACAGCTCCCCTCAGATTATTACTGTACATTAAACCTGGCCTCACATAACCACGGATCGGCCCGACGCCCTGGAGGTAAGTAAGTAAGTAAGTAAGTAAGTAATATTTATTCAGCATAGTTACTTAAAACCATTGCAATGTAAAAATGAATTAGGAACAGTAAGGATAAAACAACAGTTTTAAAAGACTCCGAGTTTAAAATTTAAAATGTTCACATTTCCTAATGACCGATGTGCTTGTATTTGGACTTAATATTTGTTAGTTAATACTCAGTGTCCTCATAAGCACGTGAATCGGTGAAACAATCAGCGAAGTGATGTCAGGTCGGCTGAATCGGGCAGTTATCGGTTGGGTTTTTTGGCATCTTTTTTTCAACTGCCTTCAAAAATTTTACAAAGCTGCAGTTCAAGCCAGGGTCGTTAGGATGAAAACATGCAAGGACCGCCGCCCTTCTAGTGCGGATCCCTTGCCGATTGAAGTGGTGTTTTAGCCAGCGTTTCCGTTCTTCCTGTAGTTTTCCACAAGAGCATATTAAGTGAAGCATGTCCTCTTGTGCCAAACCGCATAGCCGACAGAGGGGGTCAGCTTTGATTTTGAGCCAGCGTGGGAGATTTTGAGTACAAGGTAGCAGGCCCAACCTGTGCCTTAGAAAGCACATCTTGACACTTTTGGAGTAACCCTCGGCCAGATAGCGCTGTTGTGCTTTAGTTGTGTACGAGTTCAGAGTCAACCAGCCATGTGTTCTCTTCGAGAGGGTTTCCTTGTCTTGCAACCATGATTGTAATTTGATAGATTTTTTTACCAGTTTTTTGAAATTTGTATGGCTTGTTGGAGTATTCCAGAGCTGTTCTAGACCTGTACTCGTCAGGCTACCCACGAGGTACTTAGCTGCTTCTGAGGAAGGATGCTGTTCTAACTCCTTCCACAGGTGTTCATTCAGGGTTCCTTGTTTTGATTTCCTCACTTTATCCCAGGCTATCACGTAGGCTCCCTTTCTTGCTAGGAGCTGTTGGTCGATGCCGAATTCGAGCCTGATTTGAGCAGGTGAGGTTTGCTTGGGAAGACTGAAAATAATTCTGTAAGCTGCTGTTATAGTATTGTCAAGGATCTTTGCATCCCTTCCTCTGAGTGCCTCACTCCCGTAAGTAATTGTTGGAAGAAGTTTAGCACGAATTACTTGCGTCAGGGGTAAAAGGGATGGGCCGGAGAGTTTGTGATTTAGCGCCTTCAGCGAAATCGCTAACGATAGACCTTTCCCTCGTATGCTTGTTCTCTGAACCGAGAACCGCCCACCGTTGTCGATCTTCACTCCTAGATATTTGTATGTTGTGGTTTCTTCGATTCTTGTCGTGTTCCAATACCATGATATTGGTTTCCTTTTTTTCCTGCTGATGGTCATTGTTTGGGTTTTCCCCAGATTTATGATAAGATCGTTCTTACTTGAGTACCTTTGTGTTGCGTCTAAAAGATGTTGAAGTCCTACCTTCGTGTGGCTTATTAAGACGATATCGTCTGCATATAGTAGACAAGGTAGCTGGAGCCCACCTAATTTAGGGGCGTGAGAATTGCAGTCATTTAGTGTTGGCACAAGGTCGCTTAGGAATAGGTTGAACAGCGTGGGGGCCAGGACGCAGCCTTGCTTTAGGCCCTTGTTGGTCTGTATGGGTCTTGACAAGGCGGATCCGTCCCCTATTTTTATCCGTACCCAGGTCTCTGTGTGCAGATTGATGAGCAGGTCCAACAGGGGTCTCGAGATCCCCCAGTCGTTCAATTTAGACCATAAAAGCTTCCGATTTACGTTATCGAAAGCAGCCTTGTAGTCGATGAAGCAGAAATGAATGGGCATTTTGTTAAATTCTGCTTTGTCTATGAGCATGCCCATGCTCAGGATGTTCGTCGTCGTGCCCACTGACTTAGCGAAGCCTGTCTGATTGGCAGGGATTAAGGATCTCTCTGTGGCCCAGGCTATCAGCTCTTCGAGTAGGATACCTGCAAAGTATTTTGCCTCGTTATCAATTAATGCGACCAGTCGGTAGTTATGTGGGGAAGCCTTATCTCCTGCCTTATGGATTGGGGAGATGATAGAGCCCCTCCAGGACCTTGGAATAGTGTTGAATTGTCGTATTTCTAGAAAGAGGGGTTCCAGGGCTGCTGCCCAGCCTGGCACATCTTGTTTATAGAGAATAGGAGGTATGCCATTTGGCCCTGGCGCTCCCTCCTTTCTTCCTTTTTTGATTTGGCGCTGGATGCTGCTTTGTAAGTTCGGCAAGTTCACAGTGTCATTTGGAGTGAAGCAATCTGCTGGCCTTGTATCAATAATTGATGTATAATTTTTGTAAATGACAGGCTCGTAATGTTGGTTGTTCCCTTCAGTCTGACTAAAATGGGTGCCGAGAAAGCTTGCCCAGATTTCCTCTGAGATGTTTGAAGAAACCCCGTGGTGAGCGGATCTTATGAATGCATTTATTGACTTCCAAAATTTTGCTCCATCGTTTCGTTTAATATCGGAGTGAAGTCTCGCCCATAAATTGTCCTCAGCTGATTTATTTGCTTCCCATTTTAGTTTTTTTAGTGTTAATTTTAGTTCTCGTAGATGGTTTTGCTTTACGTTATCCATGGTTTTCCGTTGCAATTCTCTCATTGTGCGATAGATTAGAGTCTTTATGTCTTTAATTTTCCCTTGGTCTTTTCGAGAGAGTTTGCAAAAACTTGCGTCCCCCAATTGTGACTGAAACTTGGGTCTTGTAGCATACATAGACATGGTACTTGTAAAATGTTCCCATTTTGTTATTTCACTATCCCCAGAGCAACCCTCGAAGTGCTGTTTTGCCCTTGCCACCATCGTTCCATCTATTGCTGATGAATATTTGATTTTTTTAAAGTTGATGGTTTGGGTTGACTCTATAGGCTCTTTTGATCGCACAAAGTTCGGCTTTATGATCTTGATGATAATTTCTTGGGGACAGTGATCACTTTCCCCGCTACAGCCAATCCGGTATGATTTTAAGAACTGAAAGAGAGGAAATGATATAAAAGTATAGTCTAGAATGCTACTTGTTTTTATTGAGTGAAAGGTTGCGACTGGGGGATTATCTCCAGAGGTCCTTCCGTTGAGGGCCCTAATGTTAAAATTTTCCAAATCTTCTAGTATCCTGTTACCTAGTTTGGTTTTTTTGGATAACAGTGAGATTGCTTGTGTTGGGATGTCCCAAATTGCGTTTTGTATTAGATGTTCATCTTCCTGCGTCTCGCCCATGAGGTTAAGGTTAAAGTCCCCGGTAAGAACAACATGTGGGGTAGGTCTTTCCCTTATATGTGTCTCCATAAAGCTACAGAGATCTTTAGTTGCTTTCCCTTTCCTTCTTGGATTGATTTAGGCATTTATTAGAAGGAAATCGGTTTCAATAAGGCCTTGTTTAAGTTGTGGCAAGCGGATTTTTACAGCCAGGGCGCCTGTAGAGGATGGTCCATCTTCTATTGCTGTCAGTACGCTTGTAACCAGTATATAGGTCACTAGGCCGCCTTTAGAATGCCCATATTTAGCCGTCCTACTTGCAGCTGCATAAAAGCGTAAGTAGCCATGGATGTTGGGGGGGTCTGCGAGCCATGTCTCTTGGAGTGCCACTATATCAAATTTTCTGATGTAATTCATGAAATCTAGGTCGGGTATTTAGGAAGCCAGGCCATTGATGTTCCATGAGCATATTTTTAATGAGCCGTATACGTCTTCCTTTGGCTTGTGGCCAATTTGTCATTCATTGTTATTTAGTGTTCTGGCAATCCATTCTGAGTCAAACATTTGTGTGTGTTCAACTGCAGTGGCTCCGGTGCTATTAATGTGCAGATCAGTTTTGTTGCTCCCAGGTCCTACCGCTCCTCTGAGGACCGAGTTTTTTTGAGTTTTCATGGTAGCTGGAACTGCCGCTATTTCCACCGGGACAAGAATGTCAGGGTACCTTGGTTTGACATAAGGTTCTATTGTGATCCCCCAGTTTCCAAAGATATCAGCTTCCGCAGTTATTTTTTGTGAAATTGCCAGGGTTCTCCAGGTTGTTTTTGTTTTTTCTTTGCCTGTAGCCTCATCGGCTACAAATTCGATGGATTCCAGGTCAGAGCTTTTTAATTCTTTCAAGGATGGAATATGGGATAGCAGCCTTAAGATGTTGCCTCTGTTGAGAGTATCGTGTCTTCCTTGCGATATATAGTCCGGGTTAAACCAGACAACGCCTGTTGAGTTTTTTCGTTCTCCTCCTATTACACTCTTTATTATTGGTTGACTAGGTCCCATAACTTCTACTCGTCGTGTTGAGGTTGTTCCCAATTGGCTGGCGGTGGGTACATTAACTCTTAACCGTCGGCTGGGTATATGTTCAATCGGTGGGACCGGTTCAGCATGTGATCGATCGTCTGACCTTCGCTTGACCTCTACTAGTCGTGCTGCAGTGGTTTTGACGTCATTTGTGCTGCTTGTAGTTATTCTTAGTTCTTGGCCAGAGATATGATGGTTCCTTATTGCTGACCCGTCTAGATGGAGAGTTTCACAAGATCTAGAGATGTTGCACGTGGGGCGCGATGTCCCCATGATAGCTGAGTCCGCTTCTCTTTTTGTAGTTAGTGCACCTTCCAAAGTCATAGCTGGAAAACTTTCTAGCAGCTGATTGCCTGTCTCAGCAATAGCCAGTCCTCGGTTGATCCCGAACTGAGTTCCCTTAATAGCTCCTTGATTTTTTATTAGCTGACAAGCCGAGCTAGGCTGCATACTGCTTGTTTGTGCTTGTTTTGCACAGAAGGCAGGAGTAATATTGCTAGTTTCATCGAATTGGAGACATGAGTTTTGTGTTCCTATTCCCGGTTCTTTTTGAGTGCAGATGCTATGTAGATCCGGATTTGTTTTTGTTTTGCTGTTGTCCCCCAGCCCTTTGCTGATTGTTGCCATGGTCGGGGGCTCAGGTGTGGTAATGGCTTCATCAGATTCTGGTGGGTACGTGACGCCCTCAGGGTGTGCTATACTTTGTTCCCTGTTCGGTATGGTCCCAAAAAGTTGTCGGAATCCGATACGTTGCAAATCAATTTTATGTTTCCTGCCTTTGCGTTTTTTAGCTCGTCTTTGTTTGGCGTTCATGTTTAAGTTTGTTGTTTCTTCCTCCTTATTATCGGGGAATTGAGGTTCTATGTTTCCTATATCCCTGATCACTGGAGCTGGTGGTTTTTTGGGTGTGAGGGCCCTTGGAGTGGGATTGGTTTGTCCCTTGCTCCCCAGCGCTTCTTTGGTCAGTGAATGATTTGTCCCCGCCACGACAGGGCTGATACAGGAGTTCCTTTGCCTGCACTTGGGTGTTCTTCTGAGTTCTGTACACAGATCGCTCATTATTGTTGGTAAACTCGCCAGCTTGTCGATTATTGGGCCGCATCCGCATCCTTCATTATAACACCCAGGTGCTTGGTCCGTCGGTGGTGATTTATTCTGAAGAAGCGTAGTAAGCGTGCCCAACTTCCCATCAATGGCCACCACGAATACAGCCAGTGTATCAAGTAGTGATAGTTGGATGTCCATTTTGTCGGATTGATAATTAAGGGCGTCTACCAGGAGTTGTGTTGTTTTGAGCAGACTGCTCCACGCGTTTCCCTGATTTGTTTGATTCGAGGTATTGACCTGATTATCCTCAGACGATGGGCTTTTTTGGGCCACCTCTGGAGACCCCATGACCATTACTGGATGATCCAATGAGGCATCATTTATGATAATCGGTAAGGACGTGTTCATGCTTGTTCCACTGCTGCTTTTGTTTTGGGTGTATGCTGCTACAAGGTCTTCCCACTCTTCCTTGCCCAGGTATGAGGATATTTCTATCACATCTAGGGGCGAGGTTGGTGGCCTATGTGAGGCTGTTGTATCCTTCCCTGGCCTCATCGTGCTGTTGTGATCAGTTGTACGTTCAGATTGTGTTAAAGCTGGATTCCCAAGAGTTGAGACGTTCTCTTCCCAACACTCCTTTGCGTCTTTTTCACTTGCCCCGTTGTGGGTAATGGGGTCTTCGTTTGGTGCTTGGATTTGTGACGTGCAGTTCGCAATGCGATGGGGAGGTTTGTCGGCTTCGCTGCCCTTGCCAATTGCTGTCCACTCGCATAGTTTATTACTAGCTGTTTTACCGGAGTCTATAAGGCATTTGGGAAACGCGTGTGAAGGCCGGCTTATATTGTTGTCAATTGCTCTGTGCACTTGAATAAGGCTTTGTTCTAAAACGATTTTCATACCAGACATTGACCCTTTAGTTGTAGCAGCCATTGTGAAGTTGTTTTTATCGCCCTGAGGGGTTGATGTCACTTGTAGTGATTGTCTGGCTGTGGGGATAGGGCTACACTGACTTTTGTCGTTGGTTGCTGTACCTGTATTGTGCACAGACACCAACTGGCAAGTCTGGGAGGGATCGTTAGGTTCCTGGAGGTATGAAGATTCCATGGTGTTGGAGGGTAATATGTCCCCCTTGTCTTTTAGGAACTGAAATTTTGTAAAGATTTTTGGTTGGAGCATTGCAAGTTTGGATTTTGTTGTATTACTGCTCTTCTCTCTATTTGCCAGTTGTTCACTGCTCGCACAGATAGGATCAAGTTTGTCAATTGCTATGTCAATTGGTGAGCCTTCACTCTGAGTTAGTTGCCTGGATTTCCTTGTTTGATCTTCCCTTGCCCCCTCGCCTACCTTCGGAGATCTTTTTCGTTTGTTTGACCGGTTGTTTGTCCTTCCTTTGCTAGTGGGGCATCCACGAACTCGCCCTGATCTCATGTCGCCTTGCCTTGCCCTGCAACCTGCGCTGACTCCACGCCAGCTCCTCAGCGTGCTCCCAAGCCCGTCTACCCCTCGCAGAAAGGGCGGCTGCCGTCAGGGAGGGTGAGGGTGAGGAGCGGTAACGAGGAGTAAGAAATTAGGAGAAAGATATTATCCAAACGTCAATAGGTGCAGGTTCTGGCTAGGGCAGGGTCAGGGACCGCGCAGGCTCTGCGCCGCAACCTCCACTTTAGGTTGTTCTACAGTTCTACAGTTCTAGGCCGGCCCCCTGTTCATCAATGCTCTAGCCTTGACACAGCCCCTTTCCTGCTGGAGTCTCAAGCCCCTGTGGGAGAATGGGGGTGTTTTGCCACCCCAATGCACAATGCTTGGCCGTGAGGTGAGCTATTGGCTGTGGGCCAGGCGGGCGGGTGGGCGGGGGACAGCTGTATCAGCGACTTGATCACCCCCCTAAGCACCCTTGCTGGTTTCACTCACCATTGTGATGCTTGCTTTGCCACTTTGCCGCTTGCTGCTTCACAGTTCACAGTTCACAGTCCGTGCTGCTCAGCCCAAGTACAGCCGCCACCTTTATCCTTCCCTTTACAATTTTTATGGCTTTTGAGCGTGATGGTATAGCTGCGGTATAGCTGCGGCGGATTTGATGGCAGAATGATTTTTTTTTTTTTTTTTTTTTTTGCTTTTAGCAATCACGCCGATCAGCTAATGTTGCTGCTGCTGCCTGCTCAGGTGCTGGCTCTCCAGTAGTTGTTGCACCTCTTGCAGACAAGCAGGCAAACCACTCGCATGTCACTGTCTTTGTAAAATTGCAAGTTTTTGTCGCTCCCGCTGTCCCAGCGCCTGGAGTGACTTTTTGCAGAATGGGAGCTCTGCAGCGGCCCCCCCGCCGCTACCGGGCGGCTCCCGCTTTTCACCCGGCGCAGCTGCGAGCTACGAGCACCCGGGAGCTCCGGCTCTGATTCTGGCGTCCTCCGTCCTCTGTCCTCTGTCCTCCTGCACTCACTCTCCCCCCGCGCTTCAACACCTCACTACACGGGGGGGGGGAGGGGTCAGCGGGGTTCAACAGAAGCAGAATCCTGGCCGGTGTAGCTGGCAGAGACGGTAGGGACGCTTTCCTCTCGCCCTCCTCTCACTCCTTGCTCTTCGATGCTCCGTGCTCCGCTCTGCGCTCTGCGCTCTACTGCTTCAGTCCGCCTGGAGGTGAAAGAGGGCCCAGACTGCAGCCCAGAAGCTGCCAAGAATGACCCCTGAAGGTTTGCGGTGTTGCGTTTACACCCTCTTTGCCCTCAGTGGAAGGTCTGTGCCTTTACTGTAAGTGATGAACCTGAAAAACCGCAAAAATCATACTGAGGGAGAAAGGGAATTTTGTCAGAGAAAGAAGGAGTGGTAGAAAGTAGGAAATAAATAAAGTAAGAGTTACGCCAAACAGAGCGGATCAGAGAAGCTCCCGTGGGTTTTAACCAGGCGCGCAACACCGATTGGGCTCACGGGGCTTCAGCCCCCCCCCCCGTCGTGTGTCAGCCCGGGCTGACACAGCTTTGCAGGCTGGCGGCGCTCTAATTGCAGCCGCACCCAATTACTTAACAGGTCTCTAAAGACCATTTACTTGTAGATTAGGGGGCAGATTTACAATAACTGGCGCATCCCCAGGGATGCGCCTGTTATTGTGCGCCACAGCTCCACCACCCATGGTGCGCCGCATTTACAATGCGGCGTACCATGGTGCAAGGAAGGGCAGATGCGTGACACATCTTTTGGCTTACGGGCGGCGCATTGCTGGAGTCGCGTCGCAAGCGCGGCGCAACTCCTGCAATGCACAGGGGACACCTATACATTACATGGTGCGTCACTCCTTACGCCTGCTTCAAGCAGGCGTAAGGAATTGACGTAGCAGCTTTGAGAAAGTGACTTAGTGAAATCTTGTAGATTTCACTGAGTCACTTTCCAGGGGCGTTCCTGTGACGGAACGCCCCCCCTGCACCGGAACGCCTACATGAAACCTGACGCATGTTTCATGTGGCGTAGGGCCTTACACCGTGACGCATCTCCATAGATATATCAAGTTGTAAATGCCTCGTAGGGATGCGCCACGTTTACGCCGCCTTGCGTGACGCAACAGCGGCGTAAACGTGGCTCAAGGGGCTCATAAATCTGCCCCTAGGTGTTTGTTGTGTTTTCACCCCTTTTTTCAGTCACTCTGTCTATGGTTGGAAGAACTAGCCCCCTCCCGAAATATTTTTCAGCCCCCCCCCGAAATTTGGCTCTAGTTGCCTGCCTGGTTTTAACTTCCGTGGTACGCCGAGGGAAAAAGAGATCCTTCTGCTGCTGTCTCGGGTGAGTGGGGCTCATGAGAAGCTCGCTGCACAGTGTACTTGTACAACTTGCACTCTAGAAACGCACCTCTGAAGCGCTCATCCCAGTATCCCATGCGAGGGCCGGCGCTGCTCCCTGCTTGTTCACTAGCACAGCGCATGAGCGGCAGGTATTATTTGCACAAGGGCTTTGGACTCCTCTCCTCGCAGGTTATTTGGTTATATAGCGCTAACTAGACCAGAAGGTATTGTTGCGCTATATATAAGCAGTAAGCACCATACACTACACAAGGATGCATTCATTTTAAGGTACTGAGAGATTGAGTCATTTGTCCGGAATAACGAGGTGCTGGGACGACGAAGAGACTCAAACCTGGTTCCTCGGTTCCAAAGTCAGCAGCTCTAACTATAACATCACATCCTCTGCTTTGAGGTGCTCTGGGGCGGCAAGAACCCCTCGTTACATTTTCACAGACCTTACAGTCAGTCCAGAGTTCAAGCTATGAAGGTGAACTCGCTCTGAAAGGTGGCTCAAGGTGTGAAAAGACAGCCGACAAAATACCGGTCCAAGTTCTGAGGACTTTCTCTCCTCTCACATTGTAGTAGTTATCGCCCAGTATAAAGCTTTTGGGGTCGACCAGAAGGGGGCGCCCGCGAAACTCGAGGGGCATTGAGGACACATATTGGTACTTCCGGCATTGGAAGTTAGCCTCCTACTCCATGGCTGCACTGTAAAGTGTGCAGAGCTTCTCTCAGGTGTGTCAGAAGACACCAATATTTCTCAAGAGGCGTCTCGCACCTTCTGTCGTGACACTTTGTACAAAACCCTGGCTATCACGGAACACACCCTCCATTAGAAAACTCAAATCAAACCATAATCACGCCAGTGGCTGTGGGCAGGAAACTATTTTACCCTGTAGTTGGAATGCGCGAGTCTTGTACTGGGGAGGAAGAGGAAAAGAGCACATTTAACTATACATGCAAGATTTAAATATACAGAGGGCTGGGGACCGCCACCAGAAATTTAAAAAAAAGGGAAAAAAAAGGACTGCCCCAGGGGATGGGGTCCCCGGGGCCAATCATGGCCTCGGGAGGGGGGCCACTCGGCCCCTTTCAAAACTAATATTTTTAAACGTATATATATATATTTTTTTTAAAAAGGGGTCAGGCCCTGGGGGTTGGGGTCCCCAGGGCCAAAATATTAGGAAAAGAAGGGGGGCCACACAGTCCTCCTTCTTAAAAAAAAACAACAAAAAAAACGGCATCTGCCCGGAGGCCAGGCCCCCTTCTTGCAGCACTCTGCAAACGCCCCCCCCTGGCGCATTTGCAGAGGGGAAACAAATTCCCCTTGAATATTGGGGGTCCCTGGGGGACAACTAGACCACCAGGAACCTCAGGATGCGCCAGGGGGCTGCGTTGCAACAGAGGTGTTGTGAAGCAACGCCCCTTTTTACACCTCTCTGCAACACAGCTCTGTGGTGCTTACTGGAGATAGGTGGTGGGCTAGTTGCACCCCAGGGACCCTCAGTATTCAAGGGGAGTTAATCCCCAAACTTAAAACGCGCCACGGGGCGCGTTTGCACAGTGGTGAAGGGAGGGGGCGGGCCTGAGTTCACTTGTGTGCAAACACCCCCTGTGGCGCGGTTTAAGTTGGGGAATTAATTCCTTGTCAATCCTGCGGGTCCCTGGGCCCAACTAGCCCACCAGGTACCTCTAGTAGGCGCCACAGAGCTGCATTGCAGAGTGTTGTAAAAAGGGGCGTGGGCTCTGAACACCTCTATGCAACGCAGCCTCTTGGCGCATACTGGAGGTACCTGGTGGGCTAGTTGGCCCGCAGGGACCCACAGGATTGAGGAGGAATTAATTCTCTAACTTAAAACGCGCCACGGGGCGTGTTTGCAGACATGTCACCTCAGGCCACGCCCCCTTCCTTCACCCTTGTGCAAACGCTCCCTGTGGCGCGTTTTCAGTTGGGGAATTAATTCTCTTTCAACACTGAGGGTCCCTGAGGGCCAAATAGTGCAAAAGGTATCTCCAGTATGCGCCAGGGAGCTGCGTAGCAGACAGGTGTTCAGAGGCCACGCCACTTTTTACACCTCTCTGCAACGCAGGTCTGTGGCACTTATTGGAGGTACCTAGTGGGCTAGTTTGACGCTAGGGACCCTTAGAATTCAAGGGGACTTACTCTCTTAACTTGGAACGGCCACAGGGCGCATTTACACAGTGGTGAAGGGAGGGGAGGGGGCCTGAGGTGACGTGTGCAAACGCCCTGTGGCGCGTTTTAAGTTGGGAAAATAATTCCCCTTCAATCCTGAGGGACCCTGGGGGCCAACTAGCCCAACTTAAAAAGCGCCACAAGGCGTGTTTTCACAGTGGTGAAGGGAGGGGATTGTGTAGGAAAGTGGCTCTATATATACTGGACCGAAGTAAAATCAGCCGAACTACGAATTCCTATTTAGTATCCTGTTTTCAGGAGAGACCTCAGTGCTGTAACTTTGAGCCCAGTACAGATCCTGAAAAGTAATTCTAACCCTGCTTACCAGTAACTTGAATTTCCTTCCATAGGCTAACATTGACTGGTTTCACTTGGAAATTCTTCTGTGTGGAGTTTTGGTACTTTAAAATATTCACCTAAAATCATCCGAACAACGAATTCTGATTTACTCACCTGTTATCAGGAGAGAACCCAGTGCTGCATCTTTTAGCCCAGCACTGACCCTGAAAAGTAATTCTAACTGTACTGACCAGGAACTTGTATTTCTTTCTATAGGAATCCATTGTCTGGTTTTCACCAGAAAAGTTTCAGTGTCAATTTTCACAAACTACAAATATTCCTTAAAAATCGCCTGTATGACTTAAACACATTCTTTCAACTGTTTACAGGAGATGCACCAGTGCTGGATCCAGGATCCACCACTGAGTAAGAAAAAGTAACGATAACACTACTTACCTGCTAAGTGAATTTCCTCCCAGAGGATAACATCGGTGATTCTATGTGAAAAGGTTTCGGTCAACTTTTAAAATACAATAATATTTCTTAAAAATCACTACTGTAACCATAACGCTTTTACTCAACTATTTTCAGGAGACGGATGCAGTCCTGTGGTTAGAAAAGTAATCCATAAAGTAACTAATTGCATTTAACTAGAAATTCCCATGGAGCTCAACGTTGCGTTGTGTTTGAAATTGTGTGGCCCATTGCAACAACTGTAACTACTGTACTTAAAAGTCTATTGCCTATTTGCATAGTATTTGAACTAAAGAAATTCATTCTGAGAAAGTATATTTTGTAATGTAATGTATAATGTAATTATGATGTAATATAAAAATAAAATATCTAAATATAAATAGTTTAAATAAATGTAGTAAATCAGTATCAAATAAATAAATATAACAATTAATACATTTAAAAATCGTCATTTACAAAACCTTTGAAATTCACTGAAAAAACCATAGGTTTCAGACATGTTATAGTTAGGAATTGGCATTTAAAAAACCTTCAAAATTCACTGTAAAAAACATAGGTTTCAGGCATGTTATAGTTAGGAATTAGCATTTAAAAAACCTTAGAAATTCACTAAAAAAACCATAGGTTTTAGGGGTGTTATAGTTAGCTGGACATTTCACCCGGATCCCTCGGGAAGGTGGCTGGTAGCACAATTGGCATTTGAAAACGTAGCCTTAACATGTGCATCCTTTTATGGCCCCAACATTGATGACCTGGCTTATATATATAAACTACAATCGGCATTAATTCTGGAATCTCCATCCTATGTCATCGGAGGGGATTTCAATGTACTGCTGGACCCGTTGAAAGATAGATCCAACTTGAGTCACTATGTTGGAGCAGTAAAGGTACATCGAGCGCTACTTAACATGATACATGATTTGGATTTGATCGACGTTTGGAGGCCCAAAAAGGTGACGAATAAGGGTTTACATTCTATAGTAAGAAGCATGGTCATTCTTCAAGAATTGACTATGTCTTTTCGGATAGAATGTCTAGAGATAGCCTACGGGAGATATCAGTTCTTCCGAGTCACCTCTCTGATCATGCACCTCTGCAGTTTATATATCAGAGTAAAGAGGTACAGCGGAAGCCAGTGAGATGGACCCTCAATAGGGCCAAGCTTTTAGACTCTGAAGTTGTTGAGGCAGTACAAGCTCCCTCTCAGGAATTTTTCTCTATGAATATGGGTTCCACAACTCTAGATGTTGTTTGGGACGCATATAAGGCCTGGTTAAGGGGGAAACTACATGGAATAATCTCTTTTAAGAACAAGGTTGAAGTAAAGGCACTGAAGGCCATTGAGGGGGAAGATAAATAATCTGAAGGAAGAGAGAAATGGACTTAGCAACAATGACTCGGAACGACTAACACAAATCTTGAAGGATTTGGACGAGGCAAGATTAGAGTATAGAGGGAAACTAGAAGCTAAGTGCAGAGCGCAGTGGAATTCCAGAAGGATGCAGAATTTCGAATATGGGGAGAAGGCAGGTGCCCTTTTAGCGTGGAAAGCGAGAACAGACTGCGCTAGAAATGACATAAAATAATTAACTATCAATGCTAGTGGGGAAACCTCATGTAAGATCAAAGATATGCAGTTCTGTCTCCTCTCTATCTTTTTGGAATTATATAAAGAGGACTTGGCACCCCTATTGAGTTCTATTCAGTCATTCCTGAGGAATAAGCATCTTCCCTCGCTCTCGGGAGAAAGCAAGAACAAATTAGACGCTCCCTTTACTGTAGAGGAGATAGTCGACCAGATTAAAAAGTCTAGGAATAAAAATGCTGGAGGCCCAGACTCACTTCCAAGTGAGATCTATAAACTCCTCAACGAGGAGATGATAAATGTAATGGGGGTCACTTTTAATTCAGTCTATAGCTTAACTGGAAAGGTTCCCAAGACCTGGAAGGAGGCAATTATTGTCCTGATTTTAAAAACTGGGAAAGACCCTAAAAAAGCGAACTCCTATCGACAAATCTCCCTGCTGAATGCCGACTATAAGATCTTTATGGGCATTGTGGCAGGGAGATTGGCAAAACTGATCCAGAAGGTAATCCATCCAGATCAGAAAGGGTTTGTTGTAGGTAGACACATCCAGGAGCAAACACAGCTCTTAATAGGCAACATAGACCTTGCCATTCAGAGGACTGAACCCTTGGCCGTAGTCGCTTTGGACGCGGCCAAGGCTTTTGACAGAGTCTGTTGGGTGTATCTCTGGGAGGTTTTGAAGGCAATGGGGTTCGGTCCCGTCTTTATTCAAACCCTGCAGAACTGCTACCATGGTGCCTCCGCACGAATCCTATTAAACGGGATACTTACATCGAGTTTCAACATCCAGAGAGGAACCAGGCAGGGCTGTCCGATCTTGCCTCTTTTATTTAATATATACATGGAACCATTGGCACAGGCGTTGAGATTGGACAATCTAATTTACCCTTTTAGATCTGAACAATACAGTTCCAAAATCGCCCTTTACACCAATGACCTAATACTGTATACGAGTGACCCAGAGGCAAAGATTCAGAGGATAGAAGAGCTTATGTGTGAATTTGGGGCCTTATCTGGATATCTAGTTAACAAAACCAAGACAGAGGTGATGTGCTGGAACCTGGAGTGGTCGGGAAGAGTCAGTGCAGAGTTGAGATATCTGGGGATATATATAGTCAAGGACTTGGAGAAGATACCTGAGCTTAACCTTAACAGGGTTATTAAGGAAATAGATGGCCTCTTTAGCAGATGGAGGAACCTCCCCTTGACTATCTATGGAAAAACTAATTTGGTAAAGATGGTCATTCTGCCCAAGATGTCTTACTTATTCTCCTCTATACCATTAACATTCACGAAAAAAAGCTTAAGCAGGGCACAGAGTAAAATTGGGAGCTTTGTGGGGGGAAAAAAGGGTCCGGCTGGCGTGGAAAAAGATCAGACGCAGACTGAAGAAAGGCAGGCTAGCCCTTCCTGATGTCAGGCTATATGCAGCAGCATTCCAGTTTAAAAGCATAAGGATGCTACTTGTCAAACCAGAGGAGTCGGAGTGGGGCAGGCTGCTTGGTGAAATGGCAAGAGCGGAGGGTGGAGGAGAAGGTGAGGCTTTTCTGTATAAGTTTGGATCTCCAAAATTCTTCAAGCGAGTGCGCCTGAAGGTTTTGAGGGCGACCCTGGAGTTATGGTACTCGCTCAGATGTAGTTGGGGCATAGGATACTATTCGGACAGTACCCCTGTCTGGGATTCACCAGGAACACCGGGCTGCCTTAAAGATAGCCTTGCACTGCCCTTGAGATGGGCAGGTATCATCAAATGGGCCGAGCTCGTAGATTCTGTAGGGATTCACCCATGGGAATACTTAAGAGCAAAGATTGGGCCAGGTTCTCAAGATTTAAATATTTACAGTTAGTCTCATGGCACGATGCAGAAAAAGGGGAGGTCAGTGGGAATGGAGACATTGAAGGGTTGTGGCAATCTACCATCCCAATAAAGGAGGAAATCTCAGTTTGGTATAACAACTTGTTGGAAGCTGAGGACCACGTGGTCCCCCCTTTGGCTGCAGTATGGTCCGAAACCCCTCTTGGGCCATCAATAGAGTCGTTATATGAGCCTTCTTTAAAGTTTCTGTATAAATATGTCAAACCTGCTTGTTTAAAAAAAAACACTTCTTCGTTATTAACAGACTCTACTATACCCCTGCTAGGATCGCCAAGTTTGCTCCGGAGCCACCCCCTAAATGTCCAAGATGTTTGTCACCTTTGGCCAATGATCTACATGTTTTCCTAGAGTGTCCAGTACTGGCAAAATTCTGGGCAGAGGTGGGCGACAATATCCGTGATATCCTCAACACCACTTTAGATATCAATATGTCATTGGTGTTTTTTGGAGATGATGGTCGACTTAGTCAGACCCTCTCCCAGAAAAACAGAGGCTTATTAATTGATCTGGTACTGTTGACTTGAAGGGAAATTTGTAAGAGGTGGAAAGACCCCCTACCATCACAGAGGGAGGATTGGCTTAAGGCATCATTCTCCATGGCTCGTCTGGACTATGAGGGTACGGAAGACAAGCTATTAAACATCTGGCACCCCTTTGTGAGCTGGGGCCAAAGTCTAAGATTAATATAATTGGTCTAATGATTACACCAGGCTCCCTCACAAAAAAGGGACCGGTCGGACGACCCAAGCGAGTGCGGTAAGCCGGAGGGGCCACAGATCGAAAAACTGGCTTCATAAGACCCGCAGAGGCTTGACAGATGAGATGAGGACCAAAAAAAAAAAAAAAAAAGAAATTCACTGAAAAAACCATAGGTTTCAGACATGTTATAGTTAGGAATTAGCATTTAAAAAACCTTAGAAATTCACTAAAAAAACCTTAGGTTTTAGGGGTGTTCTAGTTAGCTGGATATTTCACCCGTACAAAACCATTGAAATTCCTCCGTTATAGTTAGTTGTACTAACTGTAACTCCCGCGCCCGCAATCCACTGCTGATGATGTCACATATTACATCATTCATGACATGGTCAGTGACATCACTGATGACATCTCAAATGACATCACTGATGACATAATTCACGTGACAATCCGATACATCTTATCACACAGTAGTATAACTTTTATTCACTCAGAACAAAATACAAAGTAGAATACCTGGGGAAAGGAAGATGGCGGATTGACTCTACCACTGAAGGACGTACGGCTGCTCTCCTCTGAGGTCTTCAGCTGCCCGTCGCGATGCCTCTCCTCCCACCCAGTACACGGCGGGGATTAAATAAATCCATCCTGATGGCAGAGTGAGAGCGAGCCGTGAATGAATTTTTTTGGGGAAAACTAAAAGAAAGAATTCGGCGTCAGATACCTGCCGTTTTTGGCTGCATGCGGTGTGGGCTGTGGCCAGAGGTCTCAGCGCTACAGCGGCAGTCTCCTTCATTCGCGCAGCGGCAGTCTCCTTGTTCTCTCCCTGACCCTGCTTCCTGACGGATGTGCCGGCTCACTCACACCAGATTTGTGATTCACTCTGCACGCATCGCGAGATGGTTCACAGCTATGGGGCGGCTTCAAACACCGATGCGGCTCCCGCTGTTGGACTCTTCTGCTTCAAGGTGTTGCAGCGGTCTTACTGGTGGAGTGGAGGTCAGGTGCGGAGGCAGTGTCACGCAGGCACTGGGATCTGCATTCCAGCTGATGGAAATACTGAGGGAAAAGCGAAGAGTGTTGGCCCCACCACGGACAACTCGTCGAGGGTGCATAGAGGTCCAAGCAGAGAGCGGAGGTCTCCCCGCAGCAGTTGAAGGTCAGATTGGTTTTGAAGATGATTTCCCTGTAGACAATGTTACAATGCCTTGGAGAGCCCCAATAGGTAATAGTGTCTAAAGCTGTATTACGGATCCTCAGGTGGGGAAGCTCATTCTTAAACTACTAATCTCAGGGAAGGCTACATTGCTTCTCCGGTCCTGCGGATCTGAATCTGTTGTTCCCCTTGCCCAGATGGCTGAAGTATTGAATGCTGCAGTTAAAGAGGGTTGGGGGAGTATGGAGGGTTCTAATGGGATCCCGAGAATGGATGTTTCTCCTGTGGGAGTATGTTCAGCGAATCAGGGCCCTGTTGACCCCTTTCTTCTTCTCCACTTGAGGCTGGCGGTGGTGAGACTGGAACTAAATCCTCTGTTTTGGAAAGCTTCCCCCAAATCGAGGGCCCAAATAATGAAGGCTCTTCTGGTCCTTCAAATGAAACTGCCCAGGAGATTAGTCCAGGCATTATTGGCAACTGCCCGACAGACTGCATTGGTGATGGAGCTGGAGGCAGCAAGGAGCAGGCAAACGACATTGTGGAAACAGGGAAGGGTTTGGATTCTCCTATCAACTCTTCCTCACTTGGTTTGGGCAGTGCTGATATCAGGAACAAGAATGATGCGGTGCGTAGTTCAGGGGGTAATACCCCCAAGGGGGGGAGGACCCCGAAAAAAAAAGGCCCTAAATCAGGTCAGACTGGAAAAGGTGGTAGAGGCCATGGGGGGACAAGCAATAAGGCTCAAATTATCGACGCACTCGGATAATTAAAAGGTGCAACAAGCACTTCTAAGGCCGGTTGCAGGAGTTAGTCCACTATGAAAATGGGTGTCATCAAAGGGGGAAGTACGATCTATTGTTTCCAGACTCTCTATTGTAGGGTCACAGGGGGACACAATGGCTCCCACTCCACTGAAAGGTCGCTCAGACATGCTGACTACCATGGCCGGTGTCACCTCTGCAGTCCATCAATTAACTAGTAATCCTACTGTAGCTGATACCTGCTTACACAATATGGAATGTGCAAAATCTTCGGACACGGTCGCTGGCCTCAGTCATGGTCAAAATGCTGCTGATAGGGTGCCTTTCTATTCTAAGGGGTCTACATCAGCTGGACTTAACACTTCACCCGCAGTGCTTGGATCTTCTTCCTCCCCCCGCGGTTCTCTGGGCTCTGAAGAAGCGGGAGGGCGACGAGCCTTCACTCTCTAGTATTATGCAGGCTTTAAATGCTCAGAGAGCGGAAGCACAAGCCTACTACCAACAGGAAAGTGCGGACTGTATTGAAATTAAAAAAGCACTATATGAGGTTATTACCAAGGTCTACCACTTAACAGCTGAGGTCTCTGAACTGCAGGAGTGGGTGGCTGGCGTGGAGGAAGTCAGTACTCATACAGTCAAGGTGGTTACTGCACAGGAGTCACAGCTTGTATCAATGCAACTCAAAATTGATGATCATGGACTCATTTAAGTCTGTTTGCTCTCAGGCTTTTTTGCAAGAGCCTGCTCGGCTTAAAGTTATTAAGGATGGTCGCTCATGTTTCGTCTCAAGTGAGCAGGAGGCTAAAAAAGCACTGGGTAATTGGCAAACCACCCCCAATCCTTGATTAATATAACGTCTTGGCTCAATCTTTCCTGTTATCTTGGCATTGGGAAGTAGGAAATGTCATTTGGGATGTAATTATGCAATAGTTAAAGATGATCTTTCTTTACTTTCAATAAAAATCTTTTTTTCTGGTTTTTTTGCGGTTTATCCACCGGGTGGGTGTGGACAGAGGTGGTATGGTTTGTGGGTTTGTTGGGGGCCTTCGGGGAGGGGGGTCGTGGCGTCTTTCATCTGCTGTTGGTCAGGACAGCCTTAATCGGGTGATTCCTTTTCCAAGAAACGGTGTGGGGGGATGGGGGGCGGTTTGAGGGGGTTGGGAGTTGGGGGGGTTAAACAGTCACAGCTTTTTTAAAGTAGCACAGAAAATATTTGAAAATACTAATGAGCATCTGTTGGGCGGGAAATTATGTATGTGGTTACGGATAGAGTACAATTCGGCTTTACAGAACTTGTCTTAAGATAAATTTATGAGCTGAAACGTCTGTGGGCTGAATATGGTTAGTGAAAGGCGATTGGTTGCGGAAGAGCTTAAAGGATTTAAGCCCCAAATAGTTGGATTGGCTGAAACACATCTGGCTTATAAAGAAAGAAGCTTTTTTAAACAACTAGGCTATGATCTGATCGTTTGTAGTTCACAGACGGCATCTATAAGGGGGGTCGCTCTATTGAAAGATACACACTCCAAAATAACTGTACTACAAACCCTTGCTGATAGTCGGGGCAGGTGGGTAATTGCGCAGCTTTTGATTCTTGGAAATAAGGTAACAGTATGTATGGTTTACGGCCCTAATGTTGATTGTCCTAAAGTTTTCTCTTACCTGAATTCTGAACTTTTAGATTAGGCAGTGATCTCATTGTTATGGGAGACTTCAATTGCATCTTAGATCAAAAAAATGGATACCACAAACACGCTTGCAAGAGCTAGAATGGTCCAGGTAAGGGCTGCTATACGAGATCTATTGCATATCCATCAACTGGATGATGCCTGGCAGACATTGTTCCCCACAACATCGGGGTTCACTTTTTTCTCTTACCCCCATAAACAGTACTCCAGGATTGACATGATTTTTACTAACTATGGGTTGTTGACCAATGCATCAATGGTTGTATGCCCAAACGTAACCTTGGACCATAATCCCATCACCCATCATAATAAAGCACTCAATGGAGGAGGAGCCCATGACATTCAGAAAATGTTCAAGCCCTATTCCCCGGTTTGTGCGTTAAGATCCAGTAACCTGTGTCTTCTCCACATTGATAGGATTAGGAGAGTGAGATGGGGTGGCAGAACCTTTTCTCACTGTGCAGCAAAGCTGTGGAACAAAATGCCAACAGACATGCGTTTTCAGTCAAACAGACTATGCTTTAGGAAAGACCTGAAGACCTGGCTGTTTGCTTCAACATAGTTTTTGTAACGCTGGCTGCACCACTTACACTTGATGCTTCGGCATCATTCGAGCGCTTTACAAACATATATCCTATTCTATCCTATCCTATCATGCTTACTGTAATTCTTGGATTAAGCTGGGGAATTTTCGTTCCCTTGGCACCTGCAAAGTAATTCTGATTTTGTTACTCCCATGCAAGAGGTTTTGAAGGAAATTATTCTGAACAATCTTCACACCTCATCCCTCGCATTTGGTATGGGATTGTTTAAAAGCATGTGTGAGAGGGGCTACTCTCCTGTATGTAGTCAAGCAGAATGGAATTAACTGTACTCAGTTGGCCAATGAACATAGGCAATATATTGAGTTAGAAAAGCAACACGCCTGTGCAATAGCGTCAAAGGACATGAGTGAACAACAGATATTTGCCCAGATTATTGAGGCTAAAGCGAAACTCCATAGAAGGTCGAAGGATAAAGTTGCCAACAATTTCCTCAAGTTTAGAACGAAGCAGTATGAGTATAGAGAGAGGGTGGGAAGGGTACTGGCTTACGAACTTGCTGATCAGAGGGCTAATTCTCACATTACGAAAATCAAGGGTATGGATTGTGTTACCTATACAAAGTTGGAGGATATAGCCGAGCAGTTTAGGATCTTTTACACTTGCTTATATACGGAAACTGGAACCTATAATCAACAAATGGCAAGGATTTATTTACAAGAGAGTGCTTTACCTTATTTGGATGTGTCTCATACTCTGGGCTTAGAGAGTAATGCTGACCTCGAGGAATTGAACATAGCTATCGGGGCTCTGCCTAGTGGTAAGGTGTTGGCCCGATGTATTGCGGGCTATCTTTAAAACCTTCGGTCAGGGTCAGATTGGGAAAGCTTATCAGAGCTTCCTGTCTCCAATTGGAAATGACGGATTGCAGATTATGGCAAAACTCAATCGTATGTTTGCAACTGGAATTAATATAGAAGAGGTTGTTGATTCAATACAATTAACTCTTCCGTCTCCTCGATTAACTTAAAGCTGCAACAACATCGCACCACGTTCATGTTCTATTACACCCCAAAGGTAATTTCGAAATGAGTTACCTCCCAGGTCTCTTCGAAGTCATACTGCCCTAAATGTAATGAGTATGCTGCTGATCTCAGACATATGTTTGTTACGTGTCCTCGATTAACTACATTCTTGGGTTGAAGTCACATGTGTGCTGAGCAGGTTATCAGGCAAGGTGATCCAATTAACTGAGAAAGAAATAATATTGGGTTCTGTACCAGATCCAGGTTATTTATCCAAACCTTTAGTCTCAGTTATTATCATCTCTGCTCGGCTATGCATTGCTAGCGCTTGGATTGATGTACTTAGTCCTAAAATTACTGATTTTTGGTTATTATCGAGGGGGGTTTATGAAATGAAACTAGCGTTAGCTAAAGCTCGAGGTTTACGATCAAGGGTAACATTTGGGAGGGTCTGGTCAAGTCTTCAGTGGGACTAACTGCTTTATGTTCTATGTTTTTTTTATTATTGTCATGGACTGTTTTTATTTTCATTGATTTATAAGCATTTTAGATTTGGCTTGGACAAATTTTATGTTTATGACTGTCTGATATATGATTCTTCTCGATGTTTTGATGCTCGAGAATCTCCTTTTTTTCTTTTTTCTTTTTTCTCCTTTCTCTCTTCTTTTTTCCTTCCTATTTGTTTTCTGTGCTGTGAATGCTCTCTTGTTTTTGTTTCTACTTGTGACTTAAAAAAACAATAAAAAAGTCAATCTGATACATCTCATCATACACTAGTATAACCTTTCAACACTCATTATAAAATATGGAGTACCATATTTGAAACCATTGACACACCAATACACGTTTCCTAAAACCCACTCAGTGATTCCTACATCTACACACAAATCTAAACACTTACCTATAAAATCACTCATACATGCTAACAAGGATCAATAAAACACTATTAAATATACTTATACACCTACATCGACATTACACACCAGCACACATCATATTCACTTATGCAGTCATCCTACTCACTTATTCAAACAATTGATCATACTTACATTTACTAAGATACACACTCATACAAACACCACTTTATTTATTCATATAGATAGTAACTCATACTTACTGAGTTATAAAATCACTATTACAAGTATACAGTTTTCGATAGTCACTCATACAATCACTGAGTCTTATGTATACTTATTTATTTACAACAATGGTCACATACACTGCCTTTTATATTTCTACTTTGTTGGACATGTATCATTGAGAAATATATTTGCACATCACCACACCCATAAAGAGATTCACTCACCCAAACAACTGTTTCCACATGCAGTCTTAACCTCATATACCTACTAAATCAACTATTTACACATCTTTGGACAGTCACACACCTCCCACCTAACCACACACACATTCACTATTCCATCCAAATACTCACTTAACTAATTATTAACTAATATAGACTTTCACTTTTTATTTTTATTTTTTATTAGCAGCACAGGAAACAGAAGTATACAAACAAAACAAAGCAAGCAAAAGAAAATAAGGGAAAAAAAAGGTAGTCTAAACATATACAGGATTGACATTAAATCATTTGGCAAATTCTTATTGAATCCAGACAAAATAAATACATATATCGTTACAGATATACAACATAAGTCAACAGTTATCTAGGTAATAAATAGTTTTCACCTAGAGTAAGAGAGACCCCCAAATCTTATCGAATTTAGCTAGAGACTTAGTACTCCTGAGCCTAGCCAACGCCAATTCCATACTATAAATTTCATTAAGAAGAGACCACCATTCCATTATATGTGGGGGATTAGGGGATATCCAGGCGCGAGCGATTATGAGTTTAGCGCAGGTTACCATAATAGTGATTAAGGGTCTTTGTGGAATGTTCCTAACATTAGTATCTAACATAACTACTGCTGAAACTAAAGGAAATGTGCCCCCTAATTTCAATGTCATTATGTTCTCGAGAGATGTCCAAAATTCTAATAGCTTAGGGCAAGTATAAAATATGTGCACCAGATCTGCTGCAGCTAACGCACACTTAGGGCATTTAGTTCGTTAGCTGTATATACTGTTCGAAGCCGATTTAGTTATTCTTTCTGGAGTATGGTAGAGCATGCAAGTTATTTTAAATTGCAACAATCTTAAACTTGATGAAGAGACCAGATTGTTTATATTGCGTAGAGATAAATTAATTACAGCCGGAGTGATATTGATCCCTAACATCCTGCTCCACTTCTCTGATAGGATACTGCAGTCCATGTTTCTATAAGTATTAAAAGATTTATAACAGCCACTAATTAGTGACTTATTTTCCTGCGAATAGAGATTATCCCATATGCTAGAATCAGAAATATTCTGTAGTTTCATTTTTCGGGTAAAAAAATCAAATATCGGCATGTACTTGAACCTCATGGAGTCAGGGATATTATATAATATTCTAAGTGTTTCAAAGCTCAGAAACACTTGTGCTCCATAGAAATCCCCAAGACTTTTTATTCCATGCGCTTCCCATATGTTAGTTAATCCATTGCTGAATATTCCCGGTAAGCCAGGATTTCCCCACAAAATCAATTTAGGATGGAAAAAAGTAATGTTGCAGAAGGCCTGAATATTACGCCAGATTTTAACTAGATCCCTAGCTATCTTAAAACGCACGCTTTTGTAGTAATTGGTGTCATTGATCCTCCATAAAAACATTTTTGCATCCAGATTAAACATAAATGTAAGAAAGTAAGGTCTTTTGTCTGCGCCCTCAGAATTAATTAGATATCATAAACGTCCAACAAATGCTGCCCAAAAATATAACTTAAAGTCCGGGAAGTTCAGCCCTCCCATGTCAAAAGCCCCTTTTAGAAGTGTCATAGATCTACGAGCTTTACGGTATCCCCAAATAAAGCTGCTGAAGACCCCCATCTAGTTTTTAAAAAAAAGAATTACATAATGCCAGGGGAATAGAACGGAAAAAGTACAGAAATTTAGGTAGAATTATCATACGGATCAAATTAATTCTACCAATAATATTTAAAGGGAGTTTATGCAATTTTTTAAACAAAATTATAGTGTTTTTAACTAAGTCATCGTAATTTAATTTAATTAAATCCTTGATATTTGCAAATAGCTTGACCCCTAGGTAAGTAACCGCCAGGCACAGTCCAAAATTTAGTCCACCTGGTTTGTAATTAGCAATTATTTGGGTTTTATTTAAGTTTAATTTATACCAGAGACGTCCCCGAATCTACTAGCTTCTAGTGTGATGCCCTGCATCGCCTTTCCAATATCAGTTGAATATATGGCAACGTCATCAGCATAAGCTGTGAGCTTCAGTAAATGAGGGCCAAACTTAAAAGGAGTAATAAGAGATTGTACTCGTAGGGCATGAAGAAATGGTTCTATTGATAATGCAAATAAAAGAGGTGACAGGGGGCACCCCTGGCGGGTTCCCCGGGCAATAGTAAACGAGGCTGATAATAAACCAGCATAACTAATTTTGGCCGTGGGATTGTCATATAATGACTGTATCCAATTCAAAAATGTACCCCTGAAGCCAAGGCCAATCATAACTAGCCACAAGTAATCCCACCCCACTCGGTCAAAAGCCTTTTCTGCATCAAGCATAATCATACCGAGTGGGGTGGATTCCTTTTCAGCTATATCGAAGGCTGTCACAGCCATATTAATATGTGCTGTGGTGTCCCTGCCGATTACAAACCCATGTTGATTTGGGCTGACTATTTTCGGTATTATAGGTGCTAAACGGGTGGCTAACACTTTAGCAAATATTTTAGCATCCGCATTAATTAGCGATATGGGGCGGTACGAACCGCACTCATCAGGTGGTTTTCCCTTTTTAAAAAAAATGACCAATTTTACCTTATTCCAAGATCTCGGGGTTTCCTTATTTTCCCCAATGTAGTTAATAACTTGAAAGAGGAGAGGTATAAGTTCCTCGACACACACCTTATAAATTTCTAATGGAATCGTATCTTCTCCAGATGCTTTCCCAGCTGACAAGGAAGAAATCGCCTTTTTAATTTCACATGCACTGATAGGATTGGATAGTTGTTCCAACTCAAGAGAGTCGGGTTTCTCTAGGAAATTATCGAGATAATTCTGGATAGCCGCCCCTGTCGGTTGATTTTCTGGAATATATAGTTTTTTATAAAATGCGGCAAAATGTTCTAAAATTCGGTTTGGTTGATCAATTATATTATTATTAAGACCCCTTAAGTTCTTAATCAAAGTATTAGCTCGTTCGTCAGCTATTTTATAAGCTAATAACTTTCCAACTTTGTCACCGCTCTCATAATGTGTCACTTGGAATTTATGTAATTTAATGCTACTCTTATCCCAGAAAATAATTTTTAGGGCAGACTTCAGCCGTCCTAGTTGTAATTCCAATTTAGTTATATTCGTGGCATGTCGGCGGAGAGCCTCCGCTAGTAACAGTTCAACAGAGAGTATATCGTTAGCCAGAGCTCTATCCTTTTTAAGACGCTCAGAATTTTGGTGAAAAAGAAATTTCTGGGTAAAGCCCCGAATACTCGCTTTGCAAGAGTCCCATACCATAAGGCATGTTGTGGAGTTGAAATTAATCTTAATAAAGTCTACAATGTGCAACTTAAGTTGTGAGATAAATAAGGTATTTGTAAATAAGTGCCTGGGAAAAGAAAATGTACAAGATGTTGTATAGTTCTTTTCGGTATCAAAAGTTAATAATATAGGGTTATGATCGGAATTGATTCTAGGGCAGAGTTCAATGGTACTAGTTTTCACTACTCTGTCTGATGCCCAGACCATGTCAATACGTGAACAGAGCCTGTGAGGGGCAGAGTAATATGTATAACCAGGTGTAGTAGGGAAAGCACATCGCCAAACATCTTTAATATTGTGAATGCGCCCTAACTCTAAGATAGCTGCCCGTGTTTTCCGCATTCGGTGAGTTACATTGCCCCTCGTAGTGTCAACCTTATAGTCCATTATGCAGTTGAAATCACCCATGATAATTAATTTGCCTACCCACTGCAGTAGTTCTACGTTCAACTGATCAAAAATGTAAGCATCGTCAAAGTTTGACCCATAGACTATACAAAAGACATATTTAATTTCTTCAATCATTAATTGAACTATAGCCCACCTCCCTTTCTTATCGCAGGTGCTCTTCCCAACTTCTACCTTAACACGTTTATCTTTTAGGATAGCAACCCCCTTATTGATGCATTGAATGTCGAATAAGTTATCACCTCGAACCCCAAATGTCCCAAAATGTTCCTATCAGCATAAGCAACATGCGTCTCAGATAAAAAAACTAAATTGGGCTTATACAGAGCTATTTCTTCACAAACCAAACGTCTTTTCCTTTTACTATTTAGGCCACCAACGTTCCAGGCCAAGCATTTTATTCGAGGCATTTAGTAAAAAAAAAAGGTTACACATACTTTGCCAATCCGATCAATCTGTAACATTGCAATACACGGTACATTACTCTCTGATTGCTCTAAATTTTCGATTTCATTTTCCTGTGTTGCTTTTTTCAAGTAAACCCCCCCTCCCCTCCACATACCCCCCTCCCAACCCATCCCATCCCTCCTGCCCCCTCCCTCCTCCAACGAGAGGGCACCCCCCCAAATACAGCTTTCTGCTGCTGTAGTGGCAGCTACCCTCAAGAAGCAGCCGGTGGCTTCACCCACTCCCTACCCAACCGGAAAAAAACACATGGTTTTATTTTCAAATAGTAGCTCGCTTAGTTACGAAATGAGGCCAATACATCCTCGGCTTCCCTTACATCTGTAAAAAAATACGTGTGCCCTCCCTTAAGCACCTAGCCGGTTCCTGCAAGTATACTTGACCCCCTAGAGCCTTGAATGGATCGATTAGCTTGCGTAGTTGCCAACGTCTGTCCATTGTAGCCTTACTAAGATCCGATTTGACGAAAAAGGAAATCTCACCTACCGTAACTGGTAGATTGGGTCTTGCTTTTAAAGATACAGCCTGCCTTAACAGATAATTCCCAAAATGAATTAGAAATGGGCGAGGGAATTTATTTTGTTTATTTCTCTGAGTTATTGGTAACCTATGGACTCTCTGTAACTGAGAATCTCAATCCCAGTCTGAGAGATCTGTGAAAGCCTGCTGGAATAACCTTACCATGAATGCCCTCGGGTCCCCCCCCCTCGACCCCCTCTGGGATACCAAAGAGCCTAAGATTAGACCGCCTTTGGCGGTTTTCAAGATCCTCAACTTTTAACTGTAATGCTAACAGCTTGTCATCATGTTGGCTAACAACAACACTCATTCCTGCTGCCCCTTCCTCTATCTTAACCACTCGTTATTGTAAGTCCCCAATTTCCTGCGACATCCCGCCCATCTTTTCATCTATATCCTGTAACGAGTTCTGCAATTTGGTATTGTCCTCTCTCAGTTGTAAAAAATGTTCTTGCGCCTCCTTCCTGTTACCAGTCAAAGTCTGTAATATCTTATCAAATAGCGAAGTCGTTTTTTCCATCTTTTCTTCCAGTATTCTAGCAATGTTAGTGTTGTCCGCTCCTTCAGATAAATCATCAACTAATAGAGCAAGTGGAGTTAGCGGCCTTGTTAATTGTCTTGGACTAGCAGAAGAGACACTATCAACCACCTCCTCCATCGCTATTGGGTTATTAAGGGAGAGTTTCTTAGCGGATGAGTCCATCTGAGTGCCATCATTTTCTTTGGCTTCTAGCGCTTTCGGGATATTAGCAGGTTGATCAAATCCTGCAGAATTTTGTAGTGTTGTGATATTCATATCAGGTACAGACTCCTGAAGGATGTCCCTTACAGATGTAGTATCTTCTATAAGCATAACAGACGTTTGGATAATGTCTTGTTCTGGCGAGCTTACACCAGAAAGCCAGAGCGTCATACTCTTTACCAAGCCCTTGGCTTGCATCCACTTCCTGAGAGGACTTTTCTCAACAAGATGTAATTTCTTTGCTGCTGGCACTAAAATTGGTACAGATGTGCTCGATAAGCCCAGTACTTTCCCTTTTTTTAATTTTCATTTTGTTCTTAGATTTTGATTTAGACTTAGCCTTATCTCTCTTGCCGGAAAAATGTTCAGCATTATCTGATAAAGAGGCAGTTTTAGTAATTTCCTCATATTCCTCATTTGAGGCTTCGCCCTCTATTTCTCCAATTTCTTCCACTTGTAGGTTTTCCTTAGGGGGATTAGTTTCACATATATCAGAGGCTGGAGGGTCTAAGACAGTCTCTAAGGCAGGAGAGGGAGCACCCGTTATACAGGTAGAAGGAATCATCTCAGAGCCGTTGTTTCATCCCCTCGCTCTTTCCCCATCCCCATTTCCTGATATAGCCATCCCCTCCGGGACATACGAGGGTATAACTGTAGTCTCTTCCCCCTTATTAGCACTGTTCGTAGGTTGCGAGTTAGTAGGGACCTCTCTTGCTTCGTCAGTATGGCCATTCGCAGACCCAGACCCAAGAGCCGGTAGAACCAGAACGGGAGGTCGAAGTACTTTTTTACCCAGTGCTGGTGGGGCTGTTACATTGTTACCCCCTTCTGCCCCTGTTGCAGAGGCAGCAGAAGTAATTTTAACTGCTTTAGGCATCGGTATCGCCATGTTTAGTTTCGGAGTATTCAGTGTCTCCCCAGCCCCCAAAGCCTCAGCTCCCTCCATAGTATTAGTTTTATTGGCTCTAGTTTCCCTGCGATATATCTTAGGGGCAATTTGCGAGCACTTACTTAATGATAAGTCCGTGTTCACTTGGGCGTTGTGAATACGATCCTCCGTCCAGCGTCCCAGGTCCAGACCAGACCAGACCAGCCAAATGTAGATCCTCCAACAAGCAGCGGAATGAAAAGACGTGCGAGGAGGAGGTACGCCCGGAGCAGCCGCTGCATGTGTTCAGAAGCACCCGTCCTCCAACCCGCAGAAAATCGCGGACTAGAGTCAACAGCAAGTGGGAAGCACCTCCGCAGCAGCCACAGCCAGCACACGCGTAAGCCTCCAACTCCGGTACGGTTTTTCGTTCCGTACTTTGCTTTCTGTCTCACCCCCTTATTTTCAATCAATATGTATACCAAACCCAAGGAGTATCTTATATTAGGAAAACAGTCTGTCAAAAGTCATAAGTAGACATAAATCATCAAACATTTTTCTGTTTGATGATTTATGTCTACTTATGACTTTTGACGGACTGTTTTCCTAATATAAGATACTCCTTGGGTTTGGTATACATATTGCTTGATTGTGTGGCTTTTGTGGTCGGCCATTCCAAGTGTAGTATCTAAAATCTTTTGTAATTAGTTTGTGTGAAGAATCAGATTTCACTAAGTGCTTAAAATAGGGAACTCTCACCACATAGCATAGTTCCCTTATTTTCAATCATCCACAAAAATAACACTCGCGTTGATATTGCAGCAAGTTCGCTGTATATGTACCAGCAGACAATGTTTCTCCTCGGTTGTTAAGCCCGTTTAGTGCCTTTCATGTTTAATTACTTTCCAAGTTGTTTGGCGTTCTCCATAGCTTTCCACAAACATTCTGTGGTTCGATTAGCCTCTTCAAGAGCAGGTTTCGGTGGTCATCACGGGTCGGTTCAGCAGGGAGTAGGGAGCTCCTCACAGCTGCGACTGCACGGCGGCGTCCTCAGTCCGCCATCTTGCCCCGTGTCCGATCAACTAAAGGTACTAATATAGACTTTCACATAGCTAGTAACCGACTTATGTAGTAGTTTACACAAGAGACAGAGTGATGCAGATATTCACACAGTTTAATCACTGTCCCATATATTTAGTGAGACACTTTAAATTAGTCACTTAGACAGTCAATCACAGTGATACTACATCCGCCATCCAGACACTGATACATCCACTCGGTCTTCAATGCAGATTGCTATATAAATAATACTTATTTAAATGTCGAACCAAACCACATTCATTGGGTGATGTCATCAGTGATGTCATTTGAGATGTCATCAGTGCTGTCATCAGTGATGTCACTGACCATGCCATGAATGATGTAATATGTGACATCATCAGCAGTGGATTGCGGGCGCGCAAGTTATAGTTAGTAAAACTAACTATAACGGAGGAATTTCAATGGTTTTGTACGAGTGAAATGTCCAGCTAACTATAACACCCCTAAAACCTATGTTTTTTTCAGTGAATTTCTAAGGTTTTTTAAATGCTAATTTTATATATATATATATATATATATATATATATATATATATATATATATCTATATATGTATATCCACACAACCTCCAGCAGGCTTCCCTGTGTCCCCAAATTCATCTGCACAGCCACAGCACAAGTCTGCTGAGTCCACGGCTGGAATAATGTCCAATCCTATCCGTGAAGTCACGAAACTGCTGTGAGTGAACTCTGCCTGACTGGCGCTGGAGAGGTGTGCTGCTGCAATCCGATACCTCGGTTACAAAGAAGAAAACTGCTCACGCAGAAGCCAGTGATACAGCAGTCACTTGTCAGATGTGGCCTCTTGAAGCGTCTCTGGCTGACCTGTAAATATCCACACAACCTCCAGCAGAACTGTAGGAAGAGGCACACGCGGGGAACTCAGGAAATAAACCTTTAATTGGACACGCAGGTAAGGCATTATGCATTTCGACATTGAAGTCTTCCTCAGACGCCCCTGCTGCATTGACAAACAGTCCCGGGCTTCCACTTAAAATCCACCTGCATGTCTCCTATTGGTGAGAGAAAGCACCTCCCCTGCCATGTGGTCGCTCACCTGCTGTAGTGCTGTTGGTACTACAGCACCCAGAATGCAACATCCCTGGGTTGGTGCTGCGAGGGGAATGAAGGAATAACGTCCATGTGGCTGTGGTGCACTGCAGAGTGGAGCGCACTGTTGTTGATGCAAATTAAAGTCCTCGGGCTTCCCTGTGTCCCCGCATTCATCTGCACCGCCACAGCACAAGTCTGCTGAGTCCAAGGCTGGAATAATGTCCAATCCTATCCGTGAAGTCACGAAACTGCTGTGAGTGAACTCTGCCTGACTGGCGTTGGAGAGGTGTGCTGCTGCAATCCGATACCTCGGTTACAAAGAAGAAAACTGCTCACGCAGAAGCCAGTGATACAGCAGTCACTTGTCAGATGTGGCCTCTTGAGGCGTCTCTGGCTGACGCTGTAAATATCCACACAACCTCCAGCAGAACTGTAGGAAGAGGCACACGCGGGGAACTCAGGAAATAAACCTTTAATTGGACACGCAGGTAAGGCATTATGCATTTCGACATTGAAGTCTTCCTCAGACGCCCCTGCTGCATTGACAAACAGTCCCGGGCTTCCACTTAAAATCCACCTGCATGTCTCCTATTGGTGAGAGAAAGCACCTCCCCTGCCATGTGGTCGCTCACCTGCTGTAGTGCTGTTGGTACTACAGCACCCAGAATGCAACATCCCTGGGTTGGTGCTGCGAGGGGAATGAAGGAATAACGTCCATGTGGCTGTGGTGCACTGCAGAGTGGAGCGCACTGTTGTTGATGCAAATTAAAGTCCTCGGGCTTCCCTGTGTCCCCGCATTCATCTGCACCGCCACAGCACAAGTCTGCGGAGTCCAAGGCTGGAATAATGTCCAATCCTATCCGTGAAGTCACGAAACTGCTGTGAGTGAACTCTGCCTGACTGGTGCTGGAGAGGTGTGCTGCTGCAATCCGATACCTCGGTTACAAAGAAGAAAACTGCTCACGCAGAAGCCAGTGATACAGCAGTCACTTGTCAGATGTGGCCTCTTGAAGCGTCTCTGGCTGACGCTGTAAATATCCACACAACCTCCAGCAGAACTGTAGGAAGAGGCACACGCGGGGAACTCAGGAAATAAACCTTTAATTGGACACGCAGGTAAGGCATTATGCATTTCGTCATTGAAGTCTTCCTCAGACGCCCCTGCTGCATTGACAAACAGTCCCGCGCTTCCACTTAAAATCCACCTGCATGTCTCCTATTGGTGAGAGAAAGCACCTCCCCTGCCATGTGGTCGCTCACCTGCTGTAGTGCTGTTGGTACTACAGCACCCAGAATGCAACATCCCTGGGTTGGTGCTGCGAGGGGAATGAAGGAATAACGTCCATGTGGCTGTGGTGCACTCCAGAGTGGAGCGCACTGTTGTTGATGCAAATTAAAGTCCTCGGGCTTCCCTGTGTCCCCGCATTCATCTGCACCGCCACAGCACAAGTCTGCTGAGTCCAAGGCTGGAATATATATATATTGCCGCTCAAAAATCCAAAGGTAGATTTACATCCACAGGAAGAAGCACTCGCGGGGGCTGTTTGAATCAATTTATTGCGAAACAAACACAGCAAACAGCAAACAGACGCGTTTCGGTCGTAACCTTTTTATATGTTTACCGAAGCGTCACTCAGACTATCATTTTAACCAGGGTGCATAGAAATAAACAAAGGACAATCAACCTCTCGAATAAGGTGAAAAGCATGGGCACCATCTTATATATATATATTATACACAGACACACACACACACATGTGCACACACACACTCTTATATATGTGCATTACATGGATATAAACCATAAAGTGGATCAACTAGTGTTCCTTGGAAGAATTTAGAATATTGCAAGCCGTTTTGTTTTATATCTGTCTTTTGCAAAACATAATCAGCACTCATTCACTATCATTAACATCACAAAATGTTTAGATATGTGAGTAAATATTTTCTGAACCAATTTGTCAGAGTGTTCATTCAGCAATGTTTAATAGGCTGCACATTATTCTTGGCAATAAATCAATTTCTCATTACTCTAAGAGATGGGTACAGTCAGGACTTGCAGGGAGTACTATGGAGCATAGAAGATACTCATGAAACACAGCAAAGACTATAGGAGCACAGACTGGAATAACAGAGCTTAGAATGCATGCACACAGCACAGTCTGTTAGAGACCTGCAGAGATGGTACAAGCACACCATAGATTGCTGGAGCAAAACAGAGACTGAAGGAGCATGGCACACATTGTAAAAGTGCAGCAGAGATTGTGACAGCAGACACTAAAGTACAGAATGCAGCAGAACACAAGAAACTGCTAGGTCTTAGACTACAGGGGGAAAGCTAAGACTGGGATTACAAGAGAAACTAGGAACGCAACACATAGGTGAGAATGCAGTAAAAGAGCCACCCACTAAAAGAGCATAGCACAGACTGACAGAGCAAAACAGAAACTACAAGAGAACATTAGCAGGACGATTTGTTACGGATACAAAAGATATTGCTGAAGCCTTTCACAGGTATTTTGAAGAGGTGTACAGGGAGGATCTTGTCCCAGCTGAACAGGAAATAGATAATTGGGTGAAGGTTTTGAATCCACTGACAGAAGAGTTTCAGGAATCCTTAAATCAAGAGATAACGCAAGGAGAAGTAGAGGTGGTTTTTAGAAATGTGAAGAAAGGGAAGGCTTCTGGCCCGGATGGGCTTCCTGTTGAAGTATATAAGGTGTTGGCAGGGAGTGTGACACCCTTATTGATGAAGCTCTTCAATGACATTTTTTGGGGAAACGCGGCCCTCCCTGAATCATGGAATGAGGCGAACATCATAGTTATTCCTAAACCTGGGAAATCACCAAAATATATGGATTCGTATAGGCCGATTTCGCTTTTAAATAGTGACTACAAGCTGTTTGCTAAGAATCTGGCAGATAGGTTGGCCAAAGTTGCTCCACATCTTATACACAGAGATCAAAAGGGCTTCATCAAAGGCAGGTATTTAAAAGAGTTAACTTTTTCCCTTATAAGTAGTATAGATGTAGCAGTTACACAAAATCTCCCCTTGGCGGTAGATGCTTTGGATGCCGCCAAGGCGTTTGATCGTGTTAACTGGGTGTATTTGAAAGCTTTAATAGCACATCTACACATGGGGGCTAATTTTGGCACGGTCTTGGCACGGCTATATCAGTCACCTACCTCGAGGGTATTAGTAAACGGTACATTAACCTCGCCAATAAAAGTAATGAGGGGCACAAGGCAGGGATGACCCTTATCTCCTCTCTTGTTCGATTTTTATATAGAACCTTTAGCGTGTAAAATTAGAGAGGCAGAGTTGATTCCATCTTTTGAGTTTCAGGGGTGGGCCAGAAAGATCGGGCTATATGCGGATGATATAGTTATTTCAACCCCTAAACTACATCAATCATTGAGCTGTATAGATACTATAACGAAGAAATTTGGGGAGGTCTCTGGATATCGTTTAAATAGGGACAAAACTGAGATCATGTCCTGGAACTTGAATGCAGATGATATAGCATGCAAAACAGAGATAAGATATTTGGGGGTCCGAATAACACAAGACATAAAGGAACTCACTAAAGTTCATTTTACTAAAGTTAGGAAAGAAATCTCCCAGGCAATGAAAGGCTGGATGCACCTGCCGCTAACATTATATGGCCGAGTTAACTTGGTGAAAATGATGGTTTTACCTAAGATAACCTTTCTTTTCGACTCTATACCACTTTTGTTTGAGAAGGAGGGGATCATAAAGCTGCAAAGTGAGATTGGGTCTTTTATTTGGGCATCCAAAGGATCGCGTTTATCTTGGGAAAAGATTAGGAGAAAACTTTTGAAAGGAGGCCTGGCAGCTCCGGATTTTCAGATCTACTCTTGGGCTTTTTTGTTGAGGAACTGCAGAATGCTTTTGGGTACTCCAGGGAGTTCAGCCATTGGTACACTAATGTCAGCACTGCTGAGAACAGAAATGATCGATCAGAATGGTTTTATGTACAAATTTGCCGACCCGAAGTTCTTTAAAAAAATAAGGTTAAAGGTACTGAAAGACTTAGCAATGTTATGGTACAGAGTCAAGGGGGCAACAAAGATACCATATTGGAGCGCAATGGCACCGATTTGGAACACACCAGGAGCTCCGAGCTGGTCCGAGGATGCATTGGCAAGGCCATTAAAAACAGAGGGCCCTCAGAGATGGGGGGATCTGTTTTTAGAAGGTAGCTTAGCACCGTGTAGGTATTGTGAAAACAAGTGGGGCCATAAGTTCTCTAAGTTTAAATATCTTCAGATACAAAGTTGGGCTGTCGGGAAGGAAAATTTTATCGGGCACTATAATGTTTTTGAAGAGAAGCTAGCTTTGGAGACCTCAATCAAAAAAGAAGTGGCGATGTGGTATTGGTCAATAGTGGAAATAGAAGATGGACCTTTTACATTGCCTGAGACCCTGTGGGGAGAGTGCTTGCCGAGGATCGCGACTGAGGACCAATGGCAAGTATCTATGATGATTCTTTACAAGGTGGTAAAACCTGCGAATGTAAGGAGAAACCACTTGTTCACTCTCCACAGGACGTATTGGTCACCCAAAAAATTGGCAAAATTCAAAGATGGTGGAACTGTGAGGTGTTCCAAATGTAGTGCCCCTAATGAAGACGACTTGCATATGTTTGTTACATGCCCTGCGATAGAGGACTTCTGGAAAGCAGTGAGTAAATGCTTGTCTGCCGTATTGGGCCAACAACTGGAGGTAAGCCCTGAACTTGTTATGACGGGAAGAGCTGACCTACAAGGTAAGGGCCTTAACGGCAAAGCTGGTGTTTTTTGGCATACTGGTGGCTCGGAGGGAAATTTGCAGGATGTGGGTATCTGTTGACCCTCCATCAGACTTGAATTGGTTAAGAGCTATGAGAGCTATAGCAAAGCTAGATATGGTTGGTCGGAACGAGAAGAGATACAGATTTTGGACTCCGTTCTTACAACAATATGGGTGATGGTGAGGGGGGCTAAGACTTAGGTGAAATAGAACAATAAAATCCTATGATTAAGCCTCTCCAGAATCTCGGCGGAAGGTCTGCTTAAAGGAGGAAGGGTGAGCGTGATATACTTGCTCCCAACAGCACTATTTCTACCATATGAGATGAAATTACCCCAGGGTGGAACCGCGACGGTACGGGGTGAGGAGAGGCATATGAGGACAAAAAAAAAAAAAGAGAACATTAGCAGAGCACTGGAACAAAGCAAAGGCTACAGGACCATGCCAGTGATTATAGGAGTACTGCAGAGACTTCAAGAACACAGCAGAGAAGGTAGGAGCATAGATGGACTGTAGACGCACACATAGAGCAACAAGCCAATGCCAAGTACAGACTACAGGGAACACTACAGACTGCTTGTACACTTCAGAGTCTGCAGGAGCACGGTACTGACTGCCTGAACACAAGAGAGATTAGATTCAGGAACACAGCAACAACTGCTTCGACAAGGCTTAGACTACAAGAATGCAGCACAGAATGGAGGAACAGAGCAAATACACAGCACAGCACAGTTTGCAGCAGCACGGCACAGAGCGTTAGAGCATAGCATAGACTACTGGAGCACAACAGAGACTATAGAAGGATGGCATTGACTAGAGGAGCAAAGCAGTGACTGCACAGCAGAAACTACGAGAGTCCACCACACACTGTAAAGCACAACAAAGACTTCTGGAGCACAGCACCATCTTCAGGAGCACATGGGAGGAAGCAGTAGCGTCGCACAGTCTGTTGGAGCACATTAGAGGCTGACAGAGCCTAGAACAGACTGCTGAAGGACAGCACAAAATGCAAGAGCACATACGAGATGGCAGGCACACAGCTCAGATCGATAGAGCACAGCAGAGACAGGAGCAGCACAGACTGCAACAGCACAAAGTTTAGGTGTGTAGGATAGATTATGGAAGCAAAGGTAAAACTGAAGAAGTACAGCAGAGATTGTAAGATTCTAAATCATTAAGATCAGCTTGAGGAGGGGCTGTTGAAAAGCTGTTGCAGGAAGTGTTTGAAGATCTTTTCTCTTCAACAATCATAATAGACCATGCACACCGTGTTTTTAACAGCTGACAAATGATGAATACAAATTTGTATTTGTTTTAAGATGAGGACTGGGATGAGGGCTTGGTTTCTAAGGTTGCTCTTTCTGTGGAAGTGAACATTTGTAATATTGTTGTGCAACTACACTTGTGTTTGTGTGATGGGCTCAAGTGACAGTCTCTGCCTAAAAATTAAAACAGCTGTGTCACTTAGTACATGGTATTATTGAATGAAAGGTTATTATTTCCCAATTAGTTGCATTTGTAGATGCATGGCAGGGGACTCTCCATCCTATTTAATTTGTTTCAGGACCACTTGTATTACAGTCACAGAGCCCGATTTACAGAGGTAAACTGAGACAAAAGACTAACATTACAAATTTCTTTGTTCACAAAGGACATTTACGGGTAGTAAAGTTAGACTTTTGTGTCAGTTAAACTTAAGTTTTGGTCTTAAATTCAACTTAGACCAAAAGTTAAACTTAAGACCAAAACTTAAGTTTACCTGAGACAAAAGTCTAACTTTTCTACTAGTAACTGCACTTTGTGAATACCAAAAGTCGTAAAGTTAGACTTTTGTGTCAGTTAAACTTAAGTTTTGGTCTTAAATTCAACTTAGACCAAAAGTTAAACTTAAGACCAAAACTTAAGTTTACCTGAGACAAAAGTCTAACTTTACTACTAGTAACTGCACTTTGTGAATACCAAAAGTCGTAAAGTTAGATTTTTGTTTCAGTTTACCTTTGTGAATCTGGTCTATAGATTGGATGTGAAGAACAGCAACAAGGCACATGAACAGAATGTAAGTGGCTACTGTTTGTTGCCCTTGTGTTTTTTTCACTTTTGTTTGATGCAAAATGCATTCTCGTGTTCAAAATGGACATTAAAAAGTAGGTTGTGTTAAAATATGGTGTCAAATGCTGGTTTTGCATTTCGAGTAATGTCGAATAGTTGCCCTCAAATTTAGCGTAATTAGGCAAATGTAAATGACAAAAATTTCACACAACCCTAGTTGAGTGCACCTTTCATTTTATTGATTATTACACTTGTGGTTGTTAGTCAAATGGTGCATGACCACTATTTGCTGGATCAAAAAACTTTTAGTTCCAGGCCAGATGGAATTGCATTAGCAGTTGCCATCTCAGTTTCTTTAATGAAGCACATTTCATGTGAACCTCACTGTGGCTTTGCTGAACGCACATTTCTATTGAACTAAAATCAACTGCCAGATCCTGAACCCAACCGAGGCAGTAAAAATACACCAATTTTTCATGTCAGCTTTAATTACATCATCCTGCTAGAAATTCAGCAAGCCACGGGGATACAGAAGTTGTTAAACAAATGATGTCTCATTTAAAAGCCTTTTCCTATTTCAAAGATTATGACTAGCATCTGTATACAGATAATTGCAAACATATATTTTGTTTTCGTCATTTAGGAAATTGGTATATGCTTCAATCCAATGCTCCACTTACTCGTAGTTTTAATTTTATTGTTTGATTGCACGCTGATCTGGAAAACAAATATTAATCTTCAAATGAATATACAACTGTAATCCTTCCAATTAAAACAACCATTATTAATTAATGGTAATACAACCATTATTACAAAGACTTCTCCACAGTATTTTAAAAGTTCCCCAATTTATGACATAGCACAAAGTTTTCAAATTTCATTATAACTAACAACAACTCATTCATTTTTTGAATCTGTAATTGTCTGAAGACATGAAGTAACGATTCTTTTGGTGCCATTGAAAAGTATGCGCAAAAGACAAACAAGTGCAGTAGTAAAATAGAGGCAGGGTCACGGAATGGGCAAGTCAACCAAGGATTCGCTGTATCATTATTACTTACACCTTCTATTTATTTTTTAGGGGAACTTGCCCCAATATTAATCTTAGCATCCACCTTCTAATAGCCTTGAATTGGATGTGCTGTAAATATGACTGCAGCTCACTCTTATATTTTGTATTAACTATTTGGCATATCTTGGTGAGTTTACACATTCCTGAAATTTGTTTTCCACTGATTGTGTTTTTGCACTTTTGTCTACTTTTTCAAGATTACTATTGTATAAGGCTCAGGATTTCATAACATTTTGGCTGTAATATAAGCTGGATTTGTTTTTAGTAATCAAACCAGTGAACTTGCTTAGATTTATATACAAACTCTTTCTTCGTATGTCACAATGATCCCTCACTTGCGTGTAGTACCAGAAAAGTAATTCTCTTTGATAGCACTTGAATAATATACTTATTAAGCCAAGTGCAAGTCTTAGTAGGCAGTTCAAGTTTCAGCTGACACCCTAACCAATCCTTCAAAATCTCATTTCAGTAGTGTGATTTATTTAACGTTAATTTTGTTCCAAAATCTCACTTTCAAATTTCAACAAATTTATAATTTTCATGGTATAGGTTTCCTTTACTACCTCCATCGATCGGTGACCAAGATGACAATCCAATCTCTTTATTCCTCCTGCGACTGATTTTGCCCTACAGCACCTATGTTTTCTAAAAGTCTAGATCACTTGTAACGATCACCCCAGATATGTTTATTAATTAGTGATCTCCAGTTTCTAGAACCAATTTCATTTTTGTGATATTCTTCTTTGTGAAAAACATTATTTTATTTGTAGTTACATTAAATGATAAGTCATTCACATTGCAGCATTAGCAAATTTGAGTAGAATGGTATCATCAGCATTAAGTAGGCTTGGCACATATTCATCACACAGTTTTGGAGGAAACAAGCCGGTGTTCTTTAGAACCTGATGAGTATCTGCAATGTATATTGAAAATAGCAAGGGGGTAAGTATGCCAGCTTGCCTCAGACATTAGGCATTTCTATTTTTCATGATAATCCCATCAGTTGAATTCTCATTCAAGACCCTAACTGTAGCTCCAGTATTATTTTCAGCAAGCCTGATGGTATTCCCCACTGTGAAATATTTTGTTCCATAGTCATGTTCTGTAAATGGTGTTAAATGCGATGGCTAAATATTATGTACACCACATATAGAGGTCGTCTTGTAGTCCTTACACATTTCTCTACAAGTAATTTCAGTAGAAAACATCCATTAATAGTTGACTGACCTTTCCTAGATCCCAACTGACATTTTGTTAATAATTTAGCTATTTCCACTCATTCTTTGAGGTGATGTAGTAAATGCTTTTGATAAATTTTCCTCAAGGTACCCATTAATGCTATCTTTCGATAATTCTCCGGTTGTTCTCTAGCTCTTCTTTTATAAATTGGGACTCTGACACAGCCTCTCCATGAATCCAGAATTATATTTAACACCATTGCAGCTGTGCACAAAGGTTACTTGGCACATAACTTGGGGTTAACTCTTAAAATATTTGATGAGAGGCAATCTGGACCTGCATCCTTGAATGGGTTCAGACTTTTATAATTTCGTCAATTTCTTTTATAGACATCAAGAAAACATCAAGAAAACAGTTTTCAAGATTTGCTATCCTTAAGATACATGTTGGGTAAACATTAATTTAAACAATATAACCTTGAAGTATATTTCACTAAACACTCTCCACCAATTGGGCTGGTAGCCACCTTTTTCTGTTTCCCAACGTGTTTCCTATAAAATTCCAAAATACTTTACTTTTTTTTTGCCTAAGAGCACTGATAACTGTGCTCTGCTTCCATTTTTTTCTACCCAATTTAAACTCCTTCTTTCTCATATATATTGTTTTCTGACTCTTTTCATAACAAAATCCCTTTCAGTTATCCTAAAATGTAAATACTTCTTGGATACCTTTCTTCAGTTTTGCTGTTATTTTCTGCATTGGAGTGAGAGCCCTTATTGATTTTCTTTTCCTATTTTCAAGCTGATAGTTTCTCTTTTTTCTTAGCTTACTCTTATGTTCATAGTGAAATTATTATAGTTTTCTAATATTTCACATGGTGCTTTCTCCTTATTTGGCTTCAGTAGTTTTGATATACCCTTTGAGCACTGGAGGTTTAAACAATCCTTCTTTTGTTTTTGTGTTTGTTTTGATATGGGTTGGGTTGGTATTACAATCTATACTAGTATATTTCAGTTTATAACCACTACCTAATAGTCTGCCTACTTTCAAATTTCTTCTAAATTTTAAACTTTCAGATGTAATCAACAATGTTTTCCAACTGTTATCATAGGTCATTTTTACAGGCTGATCAATGCCCAATTTTCCACTTATCATGGTCAGATTCAGGCTTTAAAAATTGAAATTTTCCTTTTGTGTCTCATTTGCACTCCCCCAAGCATTGGGGGAGGGGGATGTCCAAAGCTCCCTCAAAATCTTTCTGGAACTCATCATTGCTAATTGAGTAGCGAAAGTTTGCATTATAAATCCTCATTGTTACTATAGGTGAACCCAGGTATTTCCTTCTTACCTCCTCAGTTAGGTGTATTCGTTTTTTTGTATATAGTCATATTATTTATAGGATGGATTATAGATATTTATTCATCAAAATAATGAATAAATAGCACTTGTTATAATGAAAGCCGTAATGTACACCCTGATTAATGATATACACCCTGGATGGTACTCCCTGGATGACAGATAGCTGTATGAAGTTAAACGCTGATAAAACAGAGGTTTTGTAATCAATCCTCTCCCCCACAGACTGAACTCTGGTGGCTTGCAGAGCTAAATCCTCCTCCTCTTCCAGTGGTGTCAACTAGGAACTTGGGGTTCAAGTTTCACTCTAACCTTTCAGGTCGAACTCAGATCTGCCAAGTTTCCGCAGCATGTTTTTGGAAACTGAAAGCCTTACGGAGATTCCTACATCTATTGCCTATGGATTGCAAAGAAACTGTGGTGCACGCATTAGTCACATCCCAGCTTGACTATGCGAACAGTCTCTATTTGGGTCTCCCAGACTATATGATTAGGAAGTTACAGATTATACAGAATACGGCAGCTAGGCTTATTAGAAATGTGCCACTCCACCACCATATCTCCCCTCATTTACGGAGCCTACATTGGCTACCGGTTAAGAGAAGGATAGAATTTAAGGCATTCACCTTGACTTACAGAGCAACCAGAGACATTTGTCCACAATATCTGAAGCAAAGACTTCGGAAATACTGTCAGACCATGTCCCTGAGGTCAAATCACCAGGAGATACTGGTGATTCCCCGTTTTGCAAAAGCCAGGATTGGGGGTCGAGCTTTTGCTGTAAAAACAGCCTCCCTAAGAAATTCCAAGCCTGAACATATACGGAAGGCTAAGTCAGAACCTGCGTTTAGAAAGGCTTTGAAAACTTGGCTTTTTGGCCTAGTCTAGAGCTTTACAGACTCTAAGCCAATGCCTGTTGCGCTCACTATTAGCGCCGGGACACTTCCGTTGGAGGAAACCGTGCGCTCTATAAATTGCAATAATAATAATTACAATAATAATAATAATAATACATTCCTTATACAAGGCTCTTCAAGTATCCTTTCATTCTTGATATTTGATTTGACTGAGACTAGCAACAACATTCCTCCTAATGAACGTCCAAGTATCCCCTTCAGAGCTTTGTTGTTGTATAAAATACATTTTCAATTTCCACCTTTTGCGTTTCCCAAGGTATTTTAATTTTTATTAATTCAAATCCCAAAAATGTTCTATTTCTTCTAATACCTGCAATGTTCCATAGTCAATTTCAATGTTGAGGCATCAGGAGTCATAAGGTTTTAGTACTAGATTAACAGGATTGATTGTCATAGCAATCCAATTCCAATCACATTCTTCTATTTTACCAAGCTTGTTAGCCGTTTCTTCAGTGTAGATTAATCTCTCTGATTTCTCAGAAGGATGCACATTGCTAATTTTGATAGGAGACGTTAAGTCTAAAAACTCAAACTGCTCCTCAATGACCTTTAGAAATCAAGAGTAAGAAAATGCATGGACCATCCCTGAAACAACTTTGCCAGACCATATCATATCAGGCAGGCGAGGGCTCAAGTTCCTGGTTTGCCTGAGAACCAATGACCCTGTAATCTTGAATGGGAGATTCCCAGAGGATTCTCCAGCTTTCTTTACCTTTCATTCCTCCAGAGGGCAGTCATCATTAAGCCGGGTCTGGTAGCGCAGTGGACAAATGCATCCCCTGTAGGGGCCTGTGTTTGACTTCATGGTCACAGGTTCTAATCCTGGCGGGTCCACTCAGCCTTTCATCCATCTGAGGTCAATAAAACGAGTACCATTGAGTTGGGTAACAATATACATCTGTTATTCAGCGCCTTGAGACTTTCGAGTGATACGTGCACCATACAAAAGTTTATGTTATTATTCAATTATATGGTGGTATCTTATCAAATGTTTGGAGCATGTACACAGTTGATGGTACTGAGAATAATTGAGTGACCACAGTATTCATTCTGTGGACATAGACTTGGAACACAAGATGTATGAGCTATGGAATTATAGAGATGATACCATTAAGTATAATAAAACAAATGGGCATACCTTTTGGTCAAATAAAAACTTGACAAACTTGGGGGGACTGGTAAAAAAAAGCAAGTTCTGCTCCCTCTCTGGAAAATCATATTATTTGATTTGAGTAACATCTGACAAAACAGGGTATTGGTGCAAAGCATGGAGCTGCAGTTTTGTGGGAGGTAAAAAAGTTACATCGGGAGCTAAAATTCCTAGTAAGTGAACAATTTTTGCAGCCGGCATTAATGAGGCACAGGGAAATTAATCGACTACACAGGTAAAACCAAGACTGAAGGTGTCTGAACGTAGAGGAATGGAGGATCAAAAATAGATTAAACTCAGAGAGATAGCTCTATCTGGTGACCTGCAAAAATATAGGACATTAATAGCCAAATACTGTGACAGCAGAATCAAGGCTTAACCAATCTTAATATCGGATGCTGAATGGGTTCATTACATCTCTCAATTATACGCAACAAATCCAAGGGGACGGTTCAATTTCGACTCTGCTTGAACTGGAGAGTCTCCCCTGTGAAATGTTTATGGTCCTCTATCTCTGGAGGAGATTGAGTGCTTCATTATAGGAGCAAGGTACTCTGGGGTGATGGGCCCAGATGACCTCCTGATAGCCATTATTAAACAAGATATTCCCCCATGGGTACTCTTTCTCCATCTGGTGTTTCAATACTGTTACCATCATGGGACCATTTCGCCCTCTTGGAAGGGAATCATAGTGGTACCACTATATGAAAAGGGTCCTAAAATGTCTCCCGCCAGTTTTAGGCAAATTGCACTACTGGATGCCACATGAACTCTGTTTGCTAAGAGTATTCTTCTCCACCATCACGACTGGGCTTTTGGTAACAATTTGGTTCCTGCGTAGCAGGCAGGATTTTGTAAGCATAGTGGTACTCTTGATAATATGTCAGCTCTGCAAACCTTAATTGAAAAGTACCCAATGGGTGAGGGTATGCTGCCTTTATATATTTCTTTACAGCGTTCAACAGGTTTGACCGGAGGTCACTGTGTTGGAAACTGTCTGCAATGGGGATTCCCGTGAATCTGTTTAGGTTGGTTATAGCACTGCACTCCTTTACCTGAACTCAGGTCCTGATTGGTGGGAGTCAGGGTCTGTCGAGTGAAGTAGAAACCCATAACAGGTTGAAGCAAGGGTGTTCATTAACATCTCTCCTTTTTCCCAGTACATCAATGACTTGCCTAATAGGGTGAGGCCCTGTGCGGGGGACACTCCAAAGTTATGAAATTTGGTTTATGAACTATGCAGATAATGATATCCTGTTAGACTTAACTTCAATTGGCTTACACAGGTGCCTTAATGAGTTAGGTCAGTATGCTGATGATTATTATAAATATTTCAAAAAGCAAAATCACGGTTTTTAGGTCCCAAGGATGCGGGGTTAGGAAAAATATGCATTGGTTTTTTAAAAAAAAGATAAGCTAGAGGCAGTGAAACTACCTGTATTAGGGAGAATTCTTTCAAATAACTGCTCTAGCACAAATCACATTTGTCAGTGTAAAAGTCAGGCAATACCCCAGGCCTCTGCAATTGACAGGCTATATAAAAGCTGCATGCAAAGACACTTTGTCCATGTTTTATCAGTTAATAAGAATACAATTTCGCCTACAATAAGTTACAAGTGTGAATCAGTGAATGAGCAGCTTTCGGACTTTTTATTTAGAAGGTGGAAGGGTGCATTTGGCACCAAATATGCAACCTGAATTGAACAGCTGCTCCCGCGGCCCTTCGGCTCAAATTCCGCCTTCTGTCGACCAATGTCTTGAGGACTATGTTGGATGAATTATGTTGTTTCTCTTTTCTAATCTTTTGGTTCGCTATCTCTTGTATGAAGATTTTTGTGTGCTTTATTTGAGAGGGATAAGTGTGGTAATATAGTAGACGGGAATCGCTAGATACTCGCATTCTTGGAAACATTTAGGATTCCAAAATGTAAGGTATTTGTAGAATGTTATTGTTCAGTTGGTGACCAGTGGCGTAGCTTGATGAGGCTGGCTGGGCTGTCTCCTTAATGCTGTATACTTAATAAAGCCTGCAAATCCTACTTCCTCTTCGGCTCTTATTTCTACACTTGGATTCAACTTTTTAACACAGTTTTCACCTCTGCTTCTCCCTTTTGTAAAGCCTTAAATTCCAGAGGCTCTCAAACAAAGCCCATATTGAACAAGCCCGCTGACGAGGTCACACTCTCACCTTTCCCCAAACAAAAGAGCCACATTTACCTCAGACCATTGGAAGAGAGCTGGGCACGTGCACCCACCTGTCCCAAAAAAAGCCCTCTATTCAAACCATACTTTGGGAGAGATGGACTCGCAACTCACATGTGTACCTCTATGCAAAATCTCCAAGAATGCAAGTAAATGCGGGAAGTCACTCATGCATTAAAAATAACTAAATAAAAGAAAGAAAGAAAAAATACATATGAGAATAAACCTGCTTCCCCTCCCGTCAACTCGCCACCTAATCTACACACCATCCTGAAGTGCACAGCAAATGTGTCTCATCCTCCCCGGTCTAGCTTGAGGAAGGTAGGACTTCCTGTTTAGAAATAATGGCAATGGAAAAGGGACTAACTTAATTCTACTTAGGGCAAGATTTAAAGTCACAGGCAGAAACGTAATTCAAATGTTTCAATGTTAACACAAACATATCACTAGATTTAAAGCTGGCATGTCCAGAGACAAAGATGTCATTGGGGGCACATTTTGTGAGTAAGTAATAGCAGTCTAGTTTTATTGCTAATGATTGGTAGTGAGGCTGGTTCCCACTTTGGATAAATGTAAATGTAATAAATGTAAATGTAAATGTGGGATACTTGTAAAGCGCACTGTTACTCTACCCGAGTGTCCTGGTGCTGTAGACCGCTGGGGAACCCGTCCTGGTTTTCCCCTGTGAGATGGTCCCTTTCTGGGTATCTCCAGGGTGAAATCAGGCATCCCCTGGCGTCTGTGGGGGGCCGTTGTAGAGATGAGGCAAGCTTAATGCCCAGAGTTACTGAGTGTGTTCCCTGGTTAGAGTAGGCACTGAGGCGAGAATTATCGAGTCCGTTGACCCTGGCCCAAGACCCTGCCGCGTCGGGAATTGAACCCGGGTCCCGGGCCGTTCTCCGCTTACAGGTATGCCGCCTCTAACCAGTGAGCCACACCTCTCCACTGTTATACTTCAAGTCAATGCTTACTCGTTTAGCTTAGTGGGGGGTGGGACGTTTAATCTAGGTAACACCTGTTTCACTAAAAACAATAAGATGGTCAAAGTTATTTTTTGTATCATCAGTAAATGGAAAATATTTGATTGTATTTATCTCACGTTGCATTACATCGAGTAATATGTTTCTCTCAACATCTATTCTTTGGGGCAGAGGGGGGACTTCATGGTAGGATTACATTTGCACATAAATTTGACCTAGGGGTGAAAAAAAATCTCACTTAAAACCAGGGTTGCAATGACACATACATTTAACCTATGATTACCCAAGCGCAAACTCTGCTATGAGCAGCACATTTGCATGTAGTTCATTCTGTTTGGAAAGCCTTGTATTTTTCAGGAATTTGCGGGTGACTTCAGGGTCTCTATGATCTCATTCCCAGCAGGTCAATGTAGAGACATGAGAACCACAGACATTTTTAGGCTGTTCCGCAGAGTATGCGCAGGCTGGCTGTTGTTGAATCAGCCTTCTCTCATAAAAGTTCTTGGGGCATATTATCAAGCGGCAGCGATAATTATTGCTGGCCGCGCTTAGAATGATATTTTTTATTGCTGGAAATTATCGCCATGCTAGCGCTGTATTAACAACGCATAGCGCAATGGCGATAATCATCCCAGCAATAGCGGTGTTTTCCATGGAACATCGCTGGTTTTCCAGCGATGTTCCATGGAAAGCGGTGATAAACTTGCTGAAATGACCCTGTGGTCATATCAGCATAATCCACCCCAATGTAAAGTATAGGTAAGTCAGCATTTTAGCAGACGTCAGTTTTTGGCGAAAACCGCAGTCAAAAACGAACGTCTGCTAAAATGCGTGGGCCTCCTTGTAAATATCGCGATGTGCACATCATCGATAATTTACAGGCAGTACTGCCCAGTGACGCCCACTTTTCATCTCATTAGAGATGCAAAGCGAGGCGTCAGAAAAACGGGTGCTAACATGCTCTAATGCATATTAGCACCCACTTTTAAATATGGCGATAGTTTTATCTCTGCTTTTTTGGCTTTTAAAGCCAAAAAATCGGAGATAAGGCCCTTGTTGATATACCCCCTTGAGCTTGATGAGTCAGCGGTGCTCGCCGATCACAGTTGCAGAATGCAGGCGGGCTGGGAGATGAGCGATCCTCGATTGAAGTTGTGGGAGTACAAGGGTATCATCTTCTTTAAAGCTTACAGTTGTTTAACTAGAGACGCCATATCTCAGTTACAGCTCAGCTAAGGTTAGAGGGGACTTAGTATTGATGCAGCACCACATAGAGTGCCACCTACAGAGTTATGCACAGGTATCATGACGTTGGGGTGCAGGGCATCATAGCAGTGATGGGCAAATTCATGAATTACTGTCTTCAGAACAAAGCACAGGATGTGTGGGTGGAGTGATATTCCGGTTTTATTTATAATAGGTATAACTTTTGGTGATGCCACTGAGACAAAGTCGTATTTCAAATGTTTTTTTCCTGGATGTCACAACTTGACCTGTTTGAATTGGTTTCTAGTTACATCTGGAACACAAAGTTTCTTTCTGGGAATGGGTTTTGAAAACCAGACCGTGCACTTGACTATGTCATGACTTCTGGAAGGAGGGTGAAATGTAAAGCAGCAGAGCACATTCAGTAAGAGAAGACATCTATATTTGACTACCAGTTACCTTATGAAGTACCTTTCTACCTACAGGGGTATTCCCAACTTGAGAACTTCATCTCACATGTACCCAAATATTCACATGCACATAACCAATTGTGGAAGGGGCACAAGGGAATTTAAGTTATGGCCTAATACATGGATTTCCCAGGGTGAATCAGTAGACAGTCCTCTCCATGAGGCTCATTCATAAAAAGACCTGCACACTGGCACTAGAACCTGCTGCCACGAAAAATTAGCGTTGGCTTGGGGAAGGTTGTCATTGACAGAAACTCGAGTGGACCCTAAATCCATGGAGCAACATGGCAAAATGGTGGAGAGCACTGGCCTGGAAACTCATGACACAGCAACCCCTCCCTTTTTTAAAAGTGGACACCTCTATATAATGGGGAATCTTCATGACATATTTTTGCACCTTAGCCCTAATCATGACGTTCCTAGATAATCGTGGCTATCCTTGACGCTTTGTCAGTATTCTTAGCAGTATGGTGGCCACTCCCAGCATGGATTTAGACTCTTCAGGATACTGGTAGACACCCTTTTCGTATTGTGAAAATGTATGGCGTAATAGTGGCCTATTTGGGTGGCTGCTCAAGGCATGTTGGTGACTATTTTTGACCTGCTGTGGGCATCTGTGGTTTAAGCTAAGCTGTGCCAACATTGGTTATGTTATCTTTGGGCCGCCACTGATCACTAACTGCTGTTATGGCACCTGGATACCCATGCTATCGGTCAGCAGTCACAGTGCAAATACAATGTCATCATCAGCAGGTGGCATCAGTCCACCATTTGAACAGCAAGGTTGGTGGAAGGGTTTTTCCTGCCTCGAAGGGAAACTGAAGCTACATTTTATACTTTTACTTCACAGCTTTGTATTCTGCAAAATCTGTAAAATTGAAAAGAAGGCACATGGTTTATACATTCTTAATTAAAATGAGAGAGCTGGATAATAGAGACAGTGTTAAATAATGTACATTCTTTGATCACCAAATCGGCAACATTTTTTATCTTTCTATGCTACATAATTAAACTGTGACTGACATCCACAGCTCTCTATAGCACATTGTGCGCTTATTTACATATAAAAGAAAACTGATGTACGAGCTACATTGTGTTCAATTGTAGATTAATTAGCAAATAATTCTGAAATCACCTAATAGACTAAACATTTCTAACAAAAACTAGACCACCATTGTGGACGGGCTCTTGAAGTAATAGGCAAACCATCCTCAAATCATCAGGAACAGTGCTATCTCGTTAGTGCCTGTGAAGTAATCAGATAGTCATCTTCAAATCATCAGGAAGAATGGCATCGTGGGCAGTGATCAAATAACCCTTTTCAAATCATCCAAAGATCAGGCCTGGTTCCTAAAACTCTGCTGATGACTTGAAGAGATTGATGATGTGTGATGAAAAGAAAATGACTTCAAATGTAGTTTGATGATCATCCAACGACTCTGAGATGGCTTATAGAGTAATACTGTTTGGTCTGGGGAGGAATGGGCCACATTACAACGCATGCAATACATCCCATGCCATTCCAATGCAGTCATTACAACAACCGTGTTGTTACAATGCATACTATTACAATGCAAGTTGTTACAACAACTTGCTGTAATCGGGGTGTTGGATTTTCGGATAGTATAATTTACTATTCCAACTCCAGTCTGTGCAACAGTAGGGAAGGTGTTAGGTTTTAAATCCAACACCTTCTGCCCCCTACAGCAAGTCATTGTAACAACTTGCGCTGTAATGGTATGTGATGTAACAACCCCGTCATTGTAATGACTGCTTTGTAATGCCATGCGATGCATCGCATGCTTTGTAAACGATGTTTCCCTCTGGGGAGTGCCAATCGTTAGTTGATTTTGTACAGCTCTTTATTCCTGAAGGAGTATTAGAGAAGCTTTAATCCTTATGGGGACCGGGGTGCTGTGACTGCTTCCACTGATCTATCAGATCTATCAGGTCCCGCCGGTCATACCCGCCGGTTTTCCCTGTTCATGAAGCTGAAGCAGTTCCTTCCATCAATCTCACATGAAATCTTCAATTGCAGCCAGTGGGGACATTGCACAACATCACACGAGAAAATGCACAGGCATTTAAAAATGCTTTATTTTTTTAATTTTATTTTACTATACTCATGAATAAAATTCTGCTTTTTTATTTATATGTAACTGAGAATTTGTCCACAACATTTGTTAGAAACGGTAGAGGAAGTTCTTAATCTGCATTTATTGACTTTGAAATCGCATCTTGTTATATATATTTTGCAATGCATCTGTGTAACATAACAGTGAATGGAGAACATAATTTTGGCAAAATCGTGCGGCAGACACTGTGTTCCTCTTGCTTGTTTCGACACAATTTTCAGTCCTTGAATATGAACATTAGACCACATGTTTAGTGTTTACTGCACCTGTAGAGAGGGAAATCTCCTAGCACCTTAAAAAAATTATTAGCGCTTCAAAGACTTGCCACGAAGCCAGGGCCTTTCAAATAGAGAGGACAAAATGTACTTGATAATGATAAATTACCTCAAGCTGCGCTTATCTAATGGATCAATGTATTTGGATGATATTATGGTCCTGCAGGTATAGCTGTAAGAGGAATAGATGACAGACCTAATATTATGTGTTACATTAGGGTTGCAATCAGACTATCTGAGCATTTTCTAAGGAGATAGTTTGGAGGATTACATACTGGTGAAGAAATGAGGATCACCGGCAATAAGAAATGAAGTTTAGAAACAATGCACTGCTGATGACATCACATATTACATCATTCATGACATGTTCAGTGACATCACTCATGACATCTCAAATGACATCACTGATGACATCATCCAGTGACTGTGTGTTTCTGTAAAGTTTAATATGTTTTATATATATAGCCAAAGTGAATTGAAGAATGAATGGGTGTATGCCTGTCTGAATGGATAATTTAGTAGGTGCGTAACTGACTGTATAAGTGAGTGATTAAACGTGTCTTACTGAATGCATGGCTTAGTGACTAAGCTGTGTGAATGTCTGTATCAGTCTGTCTGTTGGTGTGTGAGCAGCTGCAAGGGTTAGTGAGTAGCTACATGAGTGTCTCTTTGGGTTGTTGATTGGTTGTCTGAGTATCTGTATGGGTTTCTGAGTGTGTGGGTGTGTTGGGTGTGTGTGACTCCCTGCATGGATGTGTGAGTTGTTGATTCACTGGGTGTATGGGTTCAAGAGTACATCTGTGAGGGGCTGTATGGGTGGGTGAGTGTGTGTTTGGCTGTGTTAGTGAGTGAATGGATGTCTCAGTGGTACATGTATGAGAAGAAGAGTTGGAAGAACCTGTCAAACAAAGGTATGAAATATTGTATGGGCCTTTTTGTCTATTCCTCCTCAGGAGGAGAAAGTGAATTTATGTAAGGTAAGATCATGTGCAGAATTTGCGAGAAGGTCCTCTCATGTGGATTGGGCAAGAAATATTCATGTGGGACCTCTTCAATGCTCAAACACCTACAAAATATGCATCCATGGTGTCTCATAAGAGAACAACAGTGTCAACACCTACAAAGACAGGCAACTTTAGACGACCAAGTTGTAGGGTTAAGCATGTCCTCAGGTTCTGCTACTACTGCCGGACCCCATATTATACCTGAATTTGCTAGAGTGGAGCAGCGTTGTAAAAAGTGTAAAAGAACTTCTTTGGATAGGTAACGCCTAGGTGATTGCATGAGTGCAGGGGTAGTACCTAGGTGATTAGAGGAGTGCATAGGTAGTGCCTGGGGGATTTTATAAGTGCATGGATACTGCCTGAGTGATTGAAGGAGTGCATGAGTAATGACTGGGTGATTGCATGAGTGTAGTGGTAGTGCCTGGGTGAGTTGAGGAGTGCATAGGTGGTGCCTAGGTGATTTTATAAGTGCATGGATACTGGCTGGGTATTGGAGGAGTACAGGAATAGTGCCTGGGTGATTGGAGGAGTGTAAGGGTAGTGCCTGGGTGATTTTATAAGTACTTGTGTACTGGGAGGGTAAATTGCTAACCCTGGGCGGACAACTACAGTGTTACTTCGCACTACGCGAATTGTACGTAGCACAGTGCAAAATCGCATAGCGTAGTTGCCATTTTTTGCTCGATCGCGGTCCTCAACGTCAAGTTGGCGACCGCAAGCGAGCAAAATGACATCTCGTCGAGACTTTTTCCTCGTTCGCGATCAGCAACGTCAAGTTGCCGATCGCGAGCGTGGAAAATAAACCTCCCAGCGAGATTTTCAACGCGGGGAGGTCAGGTTTGTCATTGCGAGTGGTCGCGTATGCTCGCGACCGCTACTCCGCAAACTACGCCCAGGGTTAGCAATTGCATGAGTACAGGGTTAACACGCACCTAGAATTATGCGGCATATTTCAAGTGAAGTTTTACACAGACTCTAATAAAGTACCATTATCACTAATTCCTCACCCAACATATCTTAAATATCACTTTTCTGCTGCAACTGCTTCACTATTCTACTACTAATCAGGTATTGAGCATAGCTAGAAGCAAAACAGCAACCCTTCACATAGCTCTGTGTAAGTCTCCCCATATTTCTAAAAGCATGCATGCCTGTCTGTGTACCTTTTGCCAGTGTCATCATATATAAAAGAAACATACAAATATTTCATACCTGTATTTTATAAATCTAACATCTTCAGACATATAACACGTACCATAATACATTTGCAAGTAGAGACATACCTCACTCACAACACCATACACATCTTAAAACTAGACACACTACATTTCAAAATTCAAACTGACACTAAAAATTATGTGTTATATTTGAAGTGTAGCTTTCCACAAACTCGCACAAATTAGCATAACTAATCTCTCTGCAAACATGTCCGAAACCTCACTTTTGTGCTGCAGCTTTACCAAGCTACGACTACTTAGAGTGTTACACCTAGCCAATAATAAAGCAGAAACCCTTCACATGTCTCAACTGTAAGTATCACCATATTCCTATAAGCATGCATGCATATGTCTGTACCATTTGCTAGCAGCATAATATATAAAAGACACATACAAATAGATAAATACATGTGTTTGATTCATCTACCATCTTTAGATAAATAACCCACATCACAATATATCTCCTAGTAAAGACTTTTTTAAATCACAACACAATGCACACCTCAAACATTCACAGAACACGCTTTCCATTCCAAGCAAACACCAAACATTATGAGGCATATTTCAACTGTACCTCTCTGCAGACTTATAAAACGTAGCCTAATCTCTAGTACCTTATGTAAACATGTTTTAAACCACACTTTTATGCTATAACTTCACCATTCTACTACTACTCACAGTCTTGAGCCTAGCCACATACAAAGCAACAAAATTTCTTTGTTATACATCATGTATCTTCGAATGTAAAAGACATAGGAGAGTACACATAGAAGTAGAGGCATACTTCAATCACAAGTCCATGCTCACCTTAAAACTTGACAGTGTGCACATCCAATTTGAAAGAGACACCTAAACATATGCGGTATTCTTCAATTCTACATTTCCGCTCACTAATACAAACCTCCATAATCACTAATCCATCTTTCAATATACACATATTACTATACACAATCTATTTCAAACATTTAAGTACAATAAAACAAACTACAATACACATCTCTACATTTAATATTTTTAAAATATCACAGTTCTTGAATAATCTTTAAAGTTTGAAAATAAGATTAATACATAATACACCTCACAAATACATAACTCACCTTCCAAATAGTTTTGTAGAATATGCAATATCAGAAACTCATAAAAGATTTTCTTATGCACACAATCAATGTAATGCACGACTCTCAACAAGGTAAAACCTTTAATGGCAAACTTTTCCTCTCTTTCTCCACAGGAAATAAATGTAAGTAACAAACCATATTGCCTCCTACATTATTTCAAATTGTAAAACACATTTCTATTGGTTAGAGATATTAACCTTCACCAACTGACTTCTAAAAGTCCCCAAAATGATTGTGGAATTTTCTAGAGTCGCAACTCCACTGTGCACCATTGCGATGGAGCCGCAAATCCATATGGGAGTTCAAAAATATATCACTAATAATAATAGCACTATTTTTTAAGAACACACCACTTCTAAATGCAATACTGACATGGATAATCTTACTTTAATAACATATATATAAATTACAATTCCATATTTTAAAACCACAGTTAAGATTCAACCCTTCCCCATTCTGCTTAATCCCAGTTTCCATAGTAACAGTTTTTCCAACATCCAACTAAACAGGCAAGTCAGAAGTTCACCATATTTTCAAGTTCAGCACACAAGGTTACAAATGCAAACAGCAGGTGTGGTTGACTTTTCCAAAATATTACCTTCTCCTATCTACTGTACCTTTTAAACATTTTTTAATAACCAATAAGAAACATGCTTTTTAAAGAAAGTAACATCCACTCTATTTTTCAGTGTACAATGTTCATAAACAGCCAATCAATTATCGACTTTTTTTAAAACAGCATCCTGTCCACCATTTTAAAGATTTCTTATTCTACCAACTGACTACCTCAGCTACAGGCATCTTTTCATTACTTCCAGACATCCCTTCAAGATGCTTACACTATGGATTGTTGGGCACAACTATGTTTTCTGGTGCAAAACGCAGAGGTATTGACAAAGACCTAGCTTTACAAAATGTGGATATTAAATGGAGTGCACATAGAGGATTAAAGTGGCACCAATTGATGCCTTTGGTTAAAACCTTTTTGCATCTCCAACCCCCTGACTTCATGATTGTGCACTGTGGTGGCAATGACCTAGGCACATTGACTTGGGTAGGTCTGGAAATGCTAATGAAGGACACCTTTGCACAATTGATGTTGCTTTTACCTCAAACTGTCTTTGTATACTCTAATATATGCCAAAGACAGAAATGGAAGCGATCAAATCAATTCTGTACACAGATTGAAAAAGCTAGGAAGAATGTCAATAAAGCTGTTTCTGCTTACCCCTGAGACCATATGATGGGATCCATCTATGAAAACAATCTACGATTTGATACGGATGACATCTACAGAAGTGATGGACTACACTTTACAGATCAAGGAAACAGAGTCTTTCTCAACATCCTAAAGCTGTGCATCCCCACTTACATGTAGCTACAAAATCTCATAATAATAACTATTTCTAGAGTCACCCTATAACACAATAGTGAATCTATATTTTTTAACACATACATACTCTCTTTTATTTTTTTGTGGAGTCGCGCACCCATCGCGAATCTGTAAAACCATTAATTCATTGTACTACATCACAATACACTTTTCAAATGTAACTATTAATTTTTGATATTATTTATTTTTACTAACTCTATCAATTTTTATCTTATCATTAACTTTAATCACACTTCCTCTTCAAAACAACTTCACAAATGAAACACTACCATCTTAATTATATACTACTAAATTATTTATTTGAGGAGGATCCGCAAATCCCACGTGACATTACATGGGGGGGCCTGCGCTGAGAGCCCCGTTAGGGTTGTGACTCCAAACTCGAAAGAAAAAAAATGCCCCACTTCCATCACCCGGTATTCGCCTCGGGGACCCCATCGCCAGGGCATTACCTCTTTTTTTTTTAACAATATTATGGAAGGAGGGCCACTTGGCCTCCCTTCCATTGGCCACTTTCGGCCCTGGGACCAATGGCCATCTGTGTATCAATACATTATTTATAAAAATTAAAATGAGGGTGACCGCACGGCCCCCCTCCTAAGGTCATTTTTGGCCCGGGGACTCCATCACCCGGGGCTTTCCCTGTTTTTTTTTAAATACCGAAGAGGGGCCACATGGCCCCCCTTCACTGAGCCACTCTAGCCCCAAGGACCCCATCACCCAGGGCCTGGCCACACATTGGGGACCACGGGTGGACTCCCAATGACCCTGCAGTCCCTGCAGGCTCCCCATATCCTGCAGGTTTTCTGCTCTCGCTTCCATGAAGCGAAGCAGAGTTTGCAATGATAGGGAGGGAGCTATCCTCCAGCCCTCTCATTGCTAACTGCAATGTCCCGGGGTGGGCACCCCGGGACATTGCCAGAGCGGGCCCTGGGGGTGGCGGTCCCCAGGGTCAGCTAAGGCTCCAGGAAGGGGGCACGTGGCAGCCCCCTCCCAACATAAACATAGAAGGTGGCGGTCCCCGGGGCTGGGGTCCACAACGGACCCCTGTATGAACATAATTAGTGCCCCAGGGAGGTGGTGGTCCCGGGGCTGTGTGGGGGGCTCAACCCCCCAACACTAGTTTATTTTTAAAACAGCCTTGGGAAGGTGGAAGTCCCTGGGCTGCAGAGGCGCCACTTGCCCCCACATATATAAATCATAAATTAAAGCCCCAGGGAGTTGTTAACGCCCAGGGCTGTATGAGGGAGACATGAGCCCCCTACACTTTTAAGAATAATAATCATAAAAAAGCCCAGGTAGGTGGTGGTTCCCGGGGATGCAGGGGGGCCAAAAGCCCCCCAAATTTCAATAATTATCGTCCTGGGGAGGTGACAGTCCTCAGGGCTGCGGGGGCCTCCACAGGGCCCCTGCGTAAATATTCAGATTTGCCCTCGGAACCTGGCCCACCAGTGGTTCATTAAAACAAAGCATGGGAGACTGCACTTCTTTGTTTTTAATTTCTCAACAGGATTCGAGCACTCAGCTCGAAGTCTGCTGAAAAAATACAAATAAAATGCTTTTTTTTGGCCCTGATGGTCCCTGTGGGACCCCTGACCAGGCCTAGCGGGTCAGGGAGTTTTTATCCTGACCCCTTTCCTTCATTTATAACATTTCTTTACCTTTTTCCTTGTGACTTGTTCCGAGTCAGAAAATGGCTGCCAACACATTTTAGTTTGGAGTGTTGGCAGCCAATCAGAATGAAGCTCATGCTTGGGAGGGTTTGCAAATCCTCTTCGGTCACCAGATATCGATATTTTTTATTTCTGAATTTCCCAGGAACTACTGATTGGATTCACACCATTTAAAGAAAAGGTCGCTTTCTTAACCAAGAGCTACAATTTTGCCAAATTTGGTGTTATTCTGTTCAGCAGTTCAGGATGTAGCTTTGTATAAAGTGCTTATGGAAATTAACATGGAGAAAACACATTTTGGGACCCCCCTTTTTTCTCAGCCCAGCTCAACAAATCACTCCAAAACGTTCAAGACAGGAACTGACCTGGGTGAACCATTAGATTGGAAAATTTCGCAAAGATTTGTCAAACAACGCCGAAGACATTGACAAGAGAAAAAACACTTTTTGAATAGAAACAAGGTCCTAACTATAACTACTTACTTACTGTTGACTGCCAATAGGTATTATATATCACGAAAATCCTTCCTCTGCTCGTAGCATTTGTCAGTGCTTCTTCAGCCACCAAGGATTCACGAACCACCAAAACTGCAGGCAAATCAAATCTTTATTGCTGTTTCCTGATTACGCGTTTCGGGCACCACTTGCCCTTGTTCACACCTATATATTTGAACAAGGTCAGTGAACAAGGGTGCAACGCACTCTAAATACGTTTGACAAGTGGCTAAAGAATTGTAACTGCACAAGGCTTCGTTTTTCCTTCTAGAATTTGGGAGGTTGGAGAAGAAAAATTTAATGGGACCTGCTTCGCGGGGTCCGTATGCGCCAAAGCAACTCTCGTTAAGGAGGAGGTAATTCATGCACGGAAGGTGTCGGAAGATATATATACATATATATTCACTGAAAAAACCATAGGTTTCACACATGTTATAGTTAGGAATTAGTATTTAAAAAACCTTAGAAATTCACTGAAAAAACCATAGGTTTCACACATGTTATAGTTAGCTGGACATTTCACTCATACAAAACCTTTGAAATTCCCCGTTATAGTTAGTTCAGCTAACAATAACTTGCGTGCCCGCAATGGACTGCTGATGACGTCACATATTACATCACTCATGACATGGTCAGTGACATCACTCATGACATCACTGATGACATCTTAAATGATATCACTGATGACATCTCAAATGATATCACACCTACATTAAAAGCAAACTAACGAAACAAAAATATATTAAAACGGAAATTCAAGAGAGCTAAGTTACTGATTATATTACAGTTTGCTGTTTGAGGCCCTTTTCTTAGATGTTTTACGAATGTGTATACAGATCCTCTTCCATGTTGAGGCCCATCAGGGCTTTGGTATTAAGTTCTACAATGTAGCGTGAGTCTAGTTTTCTTAAACTTTTTTGCCTATCACCCCCTCCTGCATTGGGAGCGATCGCATCAATGACAAAGTACGTAAGGCCAGCCAAATTGCTCTCCTGGCATTTAGCAAAATGGCGGGCCACAGGTAAGCTCTATCTACATGCTTTATGGCTCTCAGGTGTTGAAGCACCCTTCTGAGGACTAGAAGAATTGTGCTGCCCACGTATTGAAGATTGCACGGACAGCTCAATACATACACAGCAAATTCTGTTTTGCAATCGAATTGCCCTCTTATATTCTTCTCGATTTTAGAGCAACCTGTCAATAATTTTGTTGTGTTTTTGCTATGCTGGCATGTCTTGCACTTCATACATTTAATAAACCCATTTTTACGTTGCAACCATGACGATTTAATTTGCCGAACCTTGGGTTTAGGTGCCATGTTACTCACGAGCATCTGCTTGAATGATTTTGCTCTTCAGAAAGTTACCAAAGGTTTATTAGATATGATTTTACTTAACACTGGATCATTCTGAATCATATGCCAGTGTTTCGCTAAGGTGTTTCTTACTTGGCCATGTTGTTTATTGTATGTCGTTATCATTCTGCATTCGTTCATGCCATCCGCATATATATATATTTTCCCACTACCTCCTTCAACATAAAAAGAGTCCATGCACTCGAGGACTCAAGGGAGAGTTTAGCCTCCTTATTTTATTTTGCCACTTCCACACAGAGACGCGTTTAGCAATCTGGACTGACGTCATGGTTGCTCAATTACATGCAAATTGACTCTCCATGAAGACAGAGAAAATACTTTCGGTTTCTCTTTCACAAGCTGGCACATCACGATAAACTTATTGTGAACAAATGTCCCAGTTTGCATGGTAAGTATTTAGATTTTTTTTTAAAAAGTGTAGCACGCAGCATTCAAAACATGAAAGTTCTAACAATTCTGGCATGATACTGCCTTTTGTAAAACTTGAAGAGTGTTCTCACATAAGGGTTCTTAATTCTTTCTTCTCTCCACTGCTGCCAAATCTTATTGCAGTGCCCTGCTCTGTAATCCTTGGGAGTCTTTCTGGCAGAAGACGGGCCTCTCTCAGGGCCACCTGCTTCACTTTCACAAGTCTAATCTGCTCACAGTGGTGGCTGGCAGCTCCTGCCTCATCTCTTCTCAACCAGATTCCATACCATGTCTGGAAATTGGTCCGCTATTCACTTCTCACTGCTTGTAGTTTGCCGGGCTGCTCCAAACCACAGGTGGTTCAAGGTAGGACGCTTACCGCAAAGCGCCTTCAATTTCTCACTACCTCCTTCAACATAAAAAGAGTCCTTGCACTCAAGGGAGAGTTTAGCCTCCTTGTTTTATTTTGCCACTTTGACTTATACTGGGTGCTCCCTTGTGTCTAGACAAAGCTATACCTCTCTAAAGAGCTCTAACAAGAGTGATGTCAGGGGTTGCTTTTGCTAATTTCAGGTTGGCTTGGAAAGTAGTTTACCAATCCAAACGGTATAATACTGTGCTTGGAGTGGTAAAAGGGTAAAATACTTTGGTCATATTACAGCTTGGCATGGATGGCACTGTGCCAATCCTATGCCTAAAGACTTTGCTGTAGAAATGGCAAAATATGTGTCACTTTCTATCTTGGCGTGGATGGCACTGTGCTAATCCTATGCTTGAAGACTTTGATAAAAAAGCAGGCATTTGAGGTGAGCTAATTTTGAGTGTTGCTGGTGTTGAGGTTGCTTTATACTAGAGCTGCTTGCCACCTAAACTTGAGAACTACTCAGAGTTCTCTGCTTCTTCGTGTGTGTGTGTGATGGGGGGGTGTATATATCTATATATATTCCTAGCCATTTATATATATTTTTTTCAATGTACCATTCTAAAATCATGTTGGTGGGGGCGTGGCCAAGATGGCGGCATGAACGGACGTTTGGCTCCGGAGCTCCCGCCGACAGCGATCTAAAGCACGGGCTTACCGGCCATTAACGCAGCAGTCGGCCTTCTCTGCCGGTGGGCCGAACTCCCGAGAGTCGGGGGAGCAGTACTGACCTGACGAACTTTGGCTCGGTGACTCCTGGCGCCCAGTCACAGTTGAAGGGCAGGAGCGGAGACGGAGGCTGGTGGGGGAAGTGCGGCTGAGCGGGCGGCGCGCTGAAGATCCGGGTGAGCGCTGTGGGGGCTCATCAGCAGAGGCGGAGAGCAATGGCCCCTGGCTATCACCGCTGAGGGAGAGAGGCGCCCCTGCACTAGCGGTGGACCGGGCCCGCCCGCCATCTTGTGAGGATACGGCTTGGTGGAAAGCGGGTTCCCCTGAGTCCCTCTCTCGCAGCTGGTGGCTAGTGCCGCTGGACAAGGCAATGCAGCGTGGGGACCTGCCTGGTGAATGCTGTCACGCCTAGGTGCTTGGCTGGTGTCGGACGCGGTGCTGGAGCTGTCCCTGTGGTGTAGGAGGTGAGCCGCCATCTTGCAGCCGGGCCGTTGAGCCGTAGCGGTGTGGGCCCTGACGTGAGGTGGCCTGCCAGTTTGAAGCAGCGTGCGGGGCTTGTGGGATGGCACGAGCAGTTTCGGGTGAGAGGGCTTCATCCCCGCCAACCCCTGAGGTGTTGCGGGAGGCTGTGCTGGCCGATTGAGGTGAGGAGTGTCACAGGGTCTCGGGGAACTGTGGGCGGACTGCCACGCTGGACTGGGAAACCGGTGAGAGTGACCGGCATTGTGCGTGCTCTCCAGTTGGCGCCTGACTTCTTGTGCTGCTAGGTTGGCCCCAGAACTGGGCTTGTGGAGTCTTGCCGGCCCTATCGGAGCTGAGGTTGGTGGCGCAGCTGTGGGAGGAAGCGGCCTTGAGCGGACACCGAGGGACATGATAGGCTCTGCGGTGCAGAGGCGGCAATAGGCGACAGAGGTCAGGAATCGCTTGGCGAACCGGGAGTGACCCTCAAGCTGAAGGGAGTGGCTGAGAGGCTCGGAAGTGAGCGTTGGAGAGCACAGAGGGGTGTCCCCCTCCTCTGAAGACTGAGCGGCATGGCCTTGGGCCGTGGGACATGGTATGGACTGATGGATGACGAGGCGGCAGCCCATTGAAGCGGGCTGACTGCTGCTATTGAGCGTGCCATCTGGAGTTTAGGGCATAGTTGCCCATGCTTACCCTGTGAGTAACGAAGAGGGGCTCTAGGGGGAGTGACCGCCTGCAGTCCTTAGGCAAACAGTTGGGGCTGACAAGAGGCTCTGGGTTGCGAAGGACCTGGTCAACGCTCCCCGTAGGCCTGGAGGGCAGCTATGTCCACGACGAGGGTCCGGAAGGATAAGACTGTCAAGGACCTATTCGCCAAGGCCCAGGCTGATCAGCAAACCAAAGATATGGCGACGAGTGCATCCCATACTGCTGCTGAGCAGACGGAGGGCGCGGAGCCCATTACCAAAGCTTTTTTGGAATCACTCTTTACCACCTTACGAGAGGACATTCACACCTTGCATAAGGAGTTCGCCGAGGAGATTAAAGAAGTGCGTAGAGATGTGGATGGTATAGGGGAACGTGTAGCCGTTCTGGAGACCAAGAGTGACAGTTGTGACACCGAGATGGAGGCATTGCGCCAAGAGATAGTGCGGATTCATGACCAACAGGTGGATTTACAGACGCATATGGAGGTCCTAGAAAACCGTTCCGGCCGCCATAATATCCATATCCGGGGCGTTACGCTGTCTGATGACACCAAAGACTTGTTTGGTTTTACCAGCGATCTATTCAATCACATCTTGGGGCTTCCGGCTGAGTTGGAGATCCTGTATAGATGGAGTTCATAGAGTGGGCCCTCCACGGTCGTCCTCAGCCCCCCCTCCAGATATTTTGGCTTGCGTGCAAGACTCCTGCACCAAAGAAGAAATTTTGCAGAAGGTGAGACAGCAACACCCTTCGTCCTTCAGGGACCAGTCTCCGGTATTGTATCAGGACCTATCCGCACTTACACTTCAGAAACGCAGGACATTCAGGCCGGTCATGGCCTACCTCCAGCAGCATAACATCTCTTATAGTTGGGGACACCCTTTTCTCCTGATCTTTAAAAGAGACAATAAGTTACACCATCTCCAGTCATTAAAGGAAGCGTGTCGCTTGTTGGGTTTTGGACCCGCCGGCCGAGGTCGACGAGGTGGAAGAGCCCGCTGTGGAGCTTGAGGACGGCAGACCGCAATGGCGTTAACAGGGCAGATGATGCTGTGTCCGGAAGCCCCCTGTAGCGGTGATTCGAGACGGCCAGCGTGCTGCTGTAGAGGCTGTCTCTTCTGGCTCAGAAGTGCCTCATCCTAGGTGAACTCCACGCAGACTTGGCGTATGATTGTACTTTAGTGCATGGTCTGGCTTACGCTGTCGGTGGGATGGGGGGTCTCTATGCAGTGAATAGTTTACCCCGTTGCTGTATTCAACCAATCACCTACGGATGATGGACAATGTGTACTGTTTGAAATGTTTGGGGGTCTTTTTCTTTCTTTCATGGGGGCTCTGTTGGGGTGGGGGTTTTGGGGCGGGGTAGAGGGGTTCCAGGTCCAGGGGTACCCTTGGGTGAGTCCTAGAGCTAGGTTTCTATTTGCTAGCGGTAGGCCCAGTTGGCTGTATCTTTTGCAGGGATGTCAGCTCTCCCTGGTTGGGCCTGTGACTGGAGCTGCGCATCCCTTGGCTGTTGAGCGCGTAGAGTCTGATGTGAGCTATGCCTCCTACTGAATTGCGAATCCTCACACTGAATGTTCGGGGACTTAACAATCCAGTAAAGCGGAAGGTAGTCCTTTCTTTTTTGGAGCATTCGAGGGCTGATATTTGCCTTCTCCAAGAGACGCATTTATTACAAAAGGATTGTCAAAGGTTGAAGTCCCGTTGCTTCCCATTTCCATTTTTTTCTTCCGCTTCTACTAAAACTGAGGGGGTAGCGATATTGGTGGCCCAGCACTTCAGGGGGAGGGTCCTGCAGAAGGGGGCGGAGATCAAAGGGAGGTTGCTGTCCTATAGATTTTCCCTGGGGGGGTCAGTCTTCACGGTCTGCTCTGTTTATGCTCCCAATGAGGGTCAGGAGAAGTTTTTTCATTTGGTGCTTAGCGAGGGGGCTGCCTCCCCCGACCGACATGTTCTGCTGGGTGGGGATCTTAACTTAGTGTTTGATAATCTCCTGGACAGGTCAGGTCAGCGGTCCTCTCAGGCGGGGACTCTCTCTGGTGGAGGGTTGGCCAGGTTGGGTAAGATGGGAATGGTGCACCTTTGGCGCTGCTTCCAACCAGGTGTAGGGGAATACTCATACTACTCTAATGCTCATAAAACCTATGCGCGATTGGACTATTTTTTAGCTTCTACATCCCTTCACGTACTTACTACAGAGGTAGGAATAGGCGATGCGGCACTTTCTGATCACGCGCCACTGACTGTGGTGTTCTCCTTCCCGCCCGTGGTGCGAGCCACGTGTTGCTGGAAACTGCGTGACACGCTGTTGCACCGTAAGGACGTGCTGGAGAAAATCAAGGAAGCCATTGCGGATTATCTATTACATAATAGCACGGCCGACACGTCATTGGCGACGCACTGGGCAACACTTAAGGCGGTACTGCTCAGCGAGTTTATTGCGGTCTCGGCGGCAGAAAACGTAGAAAGGGCGTGTAAGAGGGAAGAGCTCATGCAGAAGGACGAGGGAATTAGAACACATGCACCAAAGGACGGGCACGCCCAGGGTTTGGAAGCAGCTGCGACTGGTACGGCAACAGTTGGCTGCGTTGGATCAGGATCGGGCGGAATACGCGGCCTTAAGAGTGCGGCATATGTATTATACTGGAGGAGATAGGTGCAGGCGTCTATTGATACTCTGGGAAACCCGGCAACGGCAAACGGTGCAGGAGATTGGTACACGGGGCGGGGGTTGGCCACGGAGGGCACTGAGATCGCGGCAGCGTTAAGCGAATTTTATACTTCCTTATATACCGGGTCCTCGCTCGAACTTGCTGCGGGTAAGGCGTTATTGGCGTCTGTTCCACTCCCAGCCCTGACACAGGACCAGGCAGATCTCTTAGATCTGCAGTATTTGAAAAAAATGGATCATTAAGTCCAAAAGGTTTCTGTGACTGAAGCCTCATCATACAATAGTTCTCTCTTTGCAATAAGTGTTTATTATTGTCACGTCCTTCAATTTTGACAATTTTTTCAAGTATCACGAATCTTAATTGTGATATATTATGCTGTTGTTCCATGAAGTGAACGGCCACTGTGGATTTCTTGTTTTGGTTCTTATGTTTGATTTGTGTTCATTTATCCTCAAGAGTATCTTTCTCTCTGTCTTCCCTACGTAAACTTTTCCACACAGACATTTTAATAGATACACAACGTTTGATGTTTCACAGGTGGCAGTTACATGTAATTTTATACTATTACCCTTCATTGGATGGTGTATTACCGTGCCTTGGATGATGTTGTTACAATTTTGACAGTTCAGGCATGGTCTCGTGCCACTGTGTGTGTGGCATTGGCCAAAGTCTATCTACCTCACGTGAAAAAGCTTTAACACAAAAGAAAAGAAAGAAAACACCAGAATAGTGGTGGTATCGAAATTTTCAACATCCAGCAAGACATTCAACAAAACAATTCAGAGACATTGGCCAATGCTTACTACGGAGCCAGATTTTAAACAGTCATTTTCACAATTTCCTATATTTGCATACACTCGTCATAAAAACTTGGGAGAAATCCTGAATCAAAAACAACCACAAACTTTACCACACAGTGGCACGAGACCATGCCTCAACTGTCAAAATTGTCCGGGGTTGATTGACCCGGACCAGGCTGGGTTTTTACCGGAGCGCCAAACCGCTGACAACACCAAAAGGGCATTGCACCTGATAGAGAAGGCCATGCGGACGACTGGTGAGTACATGATGCTCGCGATCGACGCTGAGAAAGCTTTCGACCGGGTCCATTGGCCATACTTGGAGCAGGTTTTGGTGAAGGCGGGGCTGGGAGAAAAATGTCATACCTGGGTCTTGAATTTTTATACATGTCCCACGGCGACGGTTCGAGTCAACGGTTGCTCTTCGCCCCGTTTCCCCATTGACCGGGGAACGAGAAAGGGGTGCCCTTTGTCGCCCCTGCTCTTTGATCTTTAAATGGAGCCATTGGCACAGGCGATGAGACTTGACCCGAAAGTGCGTGGCATTAAGTTTGGGGCCTATGTACATACAGTCAGCCTATATGCGGACGATGTCCTTCTATCCTTATCCTCTCCTAGCGAATCGCTGCCGGCCTGTGTCGATATTCTGGATGCATTTGCGCGGGCGGCGGGTTTTAAGGTCAACATGAATAAATCGGGGGCTTTGGACCTCTCGTTGACGGGGCACACTCGGACCTATTTGCAGGAGCACTTTCCTTTTCGCTGGGCGTCGGAAGCCATCCCATATCTGGGGATTCAGTTAGCCTCCACGTTGCAGGACACGGCCCGCATCAATATGCTCGGCTTCGCCACACCTTCCGGCTAGAGCTGGGTAGATGGAGGCACCTTCCACTGTCGTGGTTGGGTAAAGTGGCTGCCATAAAAATGACAATTCTTCCACAGATTCTTTATCTGTTCCGCGCCATACCGTTACGCCCTCCCGATGGTTGGATTCGCCAGACTCAATCCGAGCTTGCTCAGTTCATTTGGAACGGCAGAAGGCCGAGAATGAAGCTCAGACTGTCGACACTGCCCCCTGAGAGGGGTGGACTGGGTCTCCCGGACTTGCTGCTATATTATCAGGTGCCCCAACTGCGGACCCTTGTGGAGTGGAGCAGGTGGGAGTCCGAGAAACACTGGCTCTTCCAAGACCAGGCGGTTGTGGGCCACCAGCTCCAGGAGGTTCCCTTCCTCAGCAGGCAGCATCGACCCCCCAATCTTTACGCCTCGCACATTACGAGGGTCCCATTGGAGGTGTGGGATCATACCAATATTAAGCATGAGTTAACAACCTTTCCGTCTCCTCTTACGCCCTTGCTGGATACTCCTGATTTTGGACCCGGGCAAGATACTTCGGTCTTTGCACTGTGGCGCCCGGCGGGATACAGGTTCTTGTTCCACTTGTACACGGGTGAGGGGGTATTTCCATTTGAGACCTTCAGATGGGAGTATGGTCTGCCGGAGTCAGAACGGCTTAGATACCTCCAGGTGCGGCACTAGGCGCTCAATTGCCAGGTTAGGGAGGGGGCGGATCGACGCCTACGACCATATGAATGTTGGTTAATTACGCGAACAATGGATAAAAAACTCATATCGGTTTTATATCGCATGCTCTTAGATCGGTACACACACGTCTATAATCCTGGGAAGGTGCGTTGGGAAAGGGACCTGGGGCGTACGGTTAGCAGCAAAGATTGGGAGGGTATCTGCTATCGAGCGCGGCATTCCGCTTATCATATGGGACTGACTGATACCCTCACTAAAGTTTTGTCATATTGGTACTACACTCCAGAGAAACTACATGAGATGGATCGCATGAGGAAGGCGCCCTGTTGGTGTGGCTGCGGGGAGAAGGGTACCCTGGTCCATCTATTATGGGATTGTGCCCAGCTCCAGGGGTATTGGAAGCCAGTCCTCGATGAGGTAGATTCACATTTTGATACAGAATCCCGCGGTTCCCCTCATATGTTTTGTTAGGACTGCCTAACCCCATCATCTATCCATTGCGATCACGCAGGGGTCGATTGATTGCCATTGCTTTAGGTTCGGCGATACAGAATGTTTTATCCTATTGGCGTACCCTGCATGTTCCCACATTTCAGGGATGGTTGCATTGCCTCTGGAATGTTCTGAGCATGGAAAAGCTGTCTTTGATTAAGGCGGGGGAGGGTGCTAGGTACTCGGAACTGTGGCAGCCGTTCTTCTCCCTACTTGCCACGGAATTTAGGGAGGTGATATGTCCCCGATATCTACGTTTGCTGCGTTTGTCCCAGGGAGAGGGTTAAGGCACACCAAGGTGGATCGTCAGGTAGTTACAGGGGGGTATTGGACCTGGAACGTGGGTGGTGGGTGGGTGGTCTGGGGGGGGACTTGGGTACTGGGGGGTTGGTTATTGTTTTTGCTTGCTTCTGTATACTTGTTTGCTCATGCAGAGTATCCAGCTATGGCATCGGTCTGACATTCTTGATTGGCTCAGCAGATGCTACTGTCGGCGTCTTCTTTTATTGACTTCTGATGCTCTAAATGTCTGGGGCCTTATGGAATCGTGCTATGTCTGTTTGGGCGTTCATTTGTTAATAAGCAGATTTAATACTAAAATCATGTTGGTAATGTTAGAATGCTAAACTATAAACTGGAGAATGTGCTCTGGTTCGCCCTGACCTAAGCATCTATTTTAGAGTATGCTCCATCCTTCTTGGAATGGTGGAAAACCAGTACCCTTCCTAAGTGACTGCTGATTGCAAACGCATGTACATCGTGTCATGTTGACGGCCATTTTTCCATTTGTAATTTACCCTTGTAACATGATCAACGGCCATTTTAGAATAGTAAATAAAATAAAATATATATGCATGGCAGTACCCATGCAAAGCATTGCACTGGTAAAGCCAACAGTTTGGAGCTCGTCTTCAAAGGTGGGTCCTTCTCATGGGCGTCCGCAGGGGGTGGCAAGGAGGGGCGCTTGCCCCCCCTGGAGTGACCCTCCTTGCCCCCCCTGCGGACGGCAATGAAAACCTTCAAGACGGGGTTCCTCACTCTCTTTCCTCTCCTTTCTTTTATTTGCTTCCCTGTGAAATGGATCCAAAAAAGAAAGACGCTTTTGCTGGAAATGGTATTTTTCTGACATTTTAATTCCAGGCCTGCCAGGTATTACGCAACGGACATGATTCTAACGCATTTCAGTGTGGCGATCCGCATCACCGCACTGAAATGCTTTGTCACGCATTTTAATGCCACTGTCTCTTCTCTACCAGACATGCTGAAGTAAGTAACTGGCTATGCCAGACTGGTAGCACGCAGCGCGCCGACCTATTACACCCAAATTCCAAAGAGCAGCATTGGGAATAAAAGGCTAAAAATATGAAAAATAGATAAATAACTAAATTAAGTAAGACAGAGTGGTAGCAAACTGGCCAAACTGATTTTATTCACACTGAAACACATTAGCGCCACTTTTACAGAGTTTGCCAGTGAAGCGCTATTTTTGTTTTCTTGTCTTTGTTTTCCCTGGACTTGGCACTAGTGCACCAATCCTGGAGGTACTGCAATGGGTGGATTGGAAAACAAAATGTGTGCTGCGGCTCTGCGTCCAGGGATGTGGTCTTTTTACCATACTGCTTACGTTTTGTAAGGATATAAGCAATGGCCATTGAAATGGGTCCATTCAGGGCCCTTTAGTCATGTCCTTAACTTTTCAGGCAAAAGCACTCACTGATTTCTGAATAGTAAGTGTAAAAGCATTAAGGTAACCATGTTGTTCCTGCTTACATTTCCCATGGTTTGCTAAAATTTGCATTCCCTATAAGTGTTTGCTTTTTCCAGGATGTTGTTACTTTTTTTTTTTGTAGGCCGCATATTGCTCTTGTCTAGTGCGTATTTTAAATTAAGCCGCATCCAGGTGTTTATAGCGGGCAACAATTGGGTTGTAGTTGAAGACAGTGGGAGTTTTTCTCAGTGGGGCAGTACGGTGTTCAGTGGGGGAGAGGATGTGGCACTATGGTCAGAGCTGCTGAATTTGGAACTGGGAACCAGGTTCAGCCTTATTAACCAGCCCACCAGACCACTCTCCTGCGAGAGCACAATCACATGCTAGACCTTAGAAGGCTTCGCAACACCTTAGAAGTCCTGGTGTCTTCGCACCAGCAGGTGGACCCTAGCATGACAAGTGTAGGTTAACCTTCAAGGCTTGTCCACCACGATCCATACTGAAGTTCACCTCCAGTCTTGCAGGCAGGTCTTTGAAGCAGCACACCCTACAACAACTGTCACTGAGTTCACAGGACCCTTGAGAAGGGCCAGCTCTAGGGCGATGCAACCAGTGTGACCGCACCGGGTGCTGACTTTAGGTGGAGGCATCATGTTTGCAAGTATATTATGGTTTTAAAAACACTTGCTGCCTCCTTCCTGGCCTCCAGCAATTTTCGGCAACCATAAAAATATCATGATGACGCTGGTGATTAATGTTCTTCCTAGAGAGAGATCAGAATCTTGTCTAGTTGAAGTTTTTACTCATGGAAAGGTAGCTCGGAGGGTTAATGTACCGGCTGCAAGGAACATGCGCCATGCAGATCACAAAGTGCACATAATGTAAATAGGTTAGTGGGCTACTGCTTTTGTCAGAGAGATCCTTTTGTTACTTGCAGTTTATAAGTTAAAATCCTAACTTAGAACAGTGAGCTAATAATTGTCATCTAAGAGCTGCATACACCCAGTCTTTGATTATCCTAATGTCCCAAAAAGTGTTCTTTTGGACAGAAATCAATTCTAGAGAACCCCCAACCATGGTATTACGTTTAAATTCCGGGTATTGTGTTTCTCCAGACCAATCACTATAAAACTATACGTGCTCCTAGTATGGTTGTCATGTGACTCCTACACCTTGTAGTCCTTAGTCTTATGTAACATTTTCTATACAATGATTTACACACATATTGATTGTCTCTGTGTAATGTGTGTGATGTAAAGTGCTCTGACACCCTGCATTGGTATGAGTGGCGCTGTAAATCAAATTAAATGCATCTGAGAGAGAGTGGTTATGGAAACCTGAGGGGCACAGTTAAAGGTTGGTAGTGAGGGAATCCATGGCAGAGGTGGTCATTGGGGGGGCACTAACAAACATCAATGCACAGGACACCACCAGTGCTATTGCTGGCCCTGCCCTTGAGGCCAGTCTGCCTCACCCATAGGTACCTCCATTGGCCTTGTTTCAGCAGTAGTAGCTGCAACTCACCAGGGATTGGCAATGCAGGATTTGCACGCACACCAAACTAAGTTCGCAAACTTCACAGTATCCCTGCTTCATTCACAAGCACTTTTAACATGTGCTGCCTGCTGTGGGGCCACTGAAATTAATTATGCAGCAAAGGATGACATTATGCCGTAGTGTTGACTAAATTATGCATTAAAAAAAGGCTGCAGCGTTATGCAGTATATTTTCAGATATTTTATTATTTTGACACGTTTACACATGCTAACAGTCTCTGGAAAGATTTTGCCTTATTAGTACCAGTGTAACATACAAACGCAGCAGTGAGAAAGGTGACCAGTCAACCTTTACAATAGGCCATCCACTCCGCAGCAACACAAGTCACATTTTATATTAACTTTTGATATGTTTGAGCTACAAACAATTTATTAGTTTAAATGGTCAGATCATGCAGCAGATCTTGCATTATGAGGCAAATATGGCAGAGCCATCATTTTAGAGAAAACATTTGTAAACTAGGGTATTTTGCCATTCACGTTTGAACTGCTGTTGTGGAAAAAGGGAGTAGTGCTGATGACAGAAACTCCATGGCTCGGAGACAAATGGCTTGTGTTTCCACATTTTATCGTATTTGGTACATTCTGTGATTAGAAGCATATCCCACTTTGTGAATATATTTTAATGTCAATAACTCATTATAACCTTAAATAATCATGTGTATTCATTGGTTGATTAAACTGGGCAGTGAAATGCCAAACAAATACTAAAAATTGGGACGTCTGCGCATTCTGGCCACACCTCTGGCTCCACCCTCAGATCCAATCCTTGGGTTATTCCAGCCCTCTGATTCTCTGCCCACTGTTCCCCTACTTTTTCCCCCCACTTCAACCACTGTGTAAGACTCAGCATCCTTGGACCTGTGATGTGCCGCCACTGCGGGCGCTGCATGTGCCACACATTTACGGTGCCAGGCTTCCGCATAAGGGAGCTGGCCATTATTGTATCCCTAAATGTGCGCACGTTGTCAGTTTGACATTGACTACAAGTAGAGGTACTCTAAGTATCTTTTCAAAATATAGCTAACATTTGGACCTATACATTTTATTTTGCATAAATTAATTGAATGAGTGTAAAATTTAGCAATGCTCGGAGAATTCTAGTAAAGGGAGCACCCATTGGCGAATCACTAGCGTGTGTGATTGCTACATTATTTATTACTAACTTTGACGTTGTGCTTTATCTTTGGATAAAAGTTATCATGAATTCTAGCACCAAGAAGCCAATATTGATAAATATGTGTGCTGCAAATAATTCCTAACATACACTGTGCATACAGTATATTTAATCTGGTGCTTTAATCATAGGCTGTTTTAAAGTATTCTGATCAAAATCGAATCGTGCTGAAGACAGCTTTGATTGGTGTTGGATCGAGGACCCGGAAGTCTGCACACCCAGCAGACAGAGATAAAGCACCTTGTCAGAAAGTTTAGCATTTTCCCTACAGGTGGTGTTTGTTGGCCTGTGGCAGGGTCAGTCACATGTCCTGGATTCCTGGCATTTAATTGAGTCTATCACAGTTATGCTCTCCAGTGTTTCTTGTGCCCCACCTGGCACACATCATGTCGGAGGATGGTGATGACGTTAACAATTTGCCTCCCACCCTGGAAAAATGTCTGCGGACTACATTACCAAAGCTTGTTTTCCATTTGCATTGTCTTTTCTTTACGAGCATAATTCCAAGTGGGCAACATCAGATTCGCCACTTTCAGACATTTTGTTAATTTCAGACAAATTATTATTGCATGTTGGGACTGATAGTTTCACCCTTACCATGCGAAGTAAAATCTCAAAAATCCCATCATGCAAAAGCATTTTTGTCTAAACACTTGCTGATTGATGCCTGTGTATGCCTTATGTGGGAGAGCTTTATGTTCTTGCCTGATCGTTGACTGGATGCTTGGGTTCATGTTCATTGATTGCACTGGATATTTGCACGTGTGCATCGGTAATTGTACTTGTATTGATCTGTGTGTTTATGAAAATCTGCAACTTTTTTGCTTGCTCTGTCTGCATGTTTGCATGGTTCCCTCTATATTGTGTGACTGTGTGTGCATTCATATCTAGGCAAACTCATTGGCTTTGTCAACGTGTGATGTACCTCTAACGCACTGATGATACGTGCGTATACAAAGTCTCTGAGGTCATATACATTTAGCACCAAACTCATAACACTTTCTTAACAAAGCAAAGGATTGCTATGCCAAAATAGTCTTCTGGGGGCTTTCTGTCATCCTACCATACTAGTACAAACCACCAACGAGCGGTCCTTTATCACTCACCCATACCACTTAAAAGGACGGATGCACAATCTGAATTTCGCCTCATAGCCAAATCCACCTCGATGTAGCATAATTCCTAGAAATTGCAGTTTTAATCAGTGCTGTTAACTTAATTGGACACCTGGGAAATGTTTATTCCAAACAGTCAGATGTCTGATTATGAAATCCTAATGAATATTCAGTGCAATTAACACCGCTAGCTAAAATACGATTGAAAAATGAAACACTAATTAGGATGAAACGATACTGTGAGGGGGTTATTTCTGGTCTTTTGTGTAAAACACGTATTCCAATTTACTGTCAATTTTGCATTCACCATAGCCATAAAGTCTATTTTATCCACTGTGCTGAGAATTCGATAGAGCTGCTCAGGGCCGGCGCTAGGCATGGACAGTATGGGCAGCTGCGCAGGGCCTCGCTCTCAGCCCACCAGCATGAGGCCCGCACCAGGGCAACGCACCACCAAACCTCTAGTGCCCCTTCCAATCCCATTGAAGAAAGGTATCTGTTTGCAATTGGGCTTACAAGAGGGGGCCCCATCCCTGGGCCTCTCAGGGATGGTGTGGGGAGGCCTAGGGGAGGGGGACACTTCATTTTTTGCCTGTTGCAAAGAGGCCTAATTGCAGGTGTGTCCTGCAATTAGGCCTCCTGTCTGGCTGCCCAATGAGAGATACTGCGGGACACCCATTGTCAGCACTGTTTTAACTCTCAGCCCCCAAGATATTCTCACACCTTCAGCCCGATATGAGTTGTGAAAGAGGTGCTTGTAGGTGGCAGATAGGAGAGCTGCAACCCAGGAGTCTGCACAAAGCAGCTCCTGGAGCCCTGAAGGTGTCACTTATAATAATTAGAGGGGCCTCACACATTATACTTTGCCCGGGGCCCTAAAAGTCCTAGAACCGGCCCTGTGGCTGCTAACGCAAGCTAACTGCCACATTGTACTTACACATTCTGTGATAACTCCTCAGACTCGGAGTTTTCAACTTAAGCTTGTTGATCCTGGTGAAATAGCGGATGCAAAACGAGGAATAACTTGGGGGAGTAGAGACTGCATTTGCTGAATGCGCTGTTGATTCCTCGTTTTTAAGGTTGCCTCAGGGTGCCATTGATAATCGGTTTATAATTCCACCCCGCAGAATACAGGTTCCCGGTTTAGGTTACCCTAGTGGGGGTACAGTTACCTGTAGATACTCTAGAGCACTGATATGAGTTCATATATGGCAGGGTTGACTGTATTATACAGTGGCAAACAAAAGCACATTAAAAATCAATATAAATCATATACATTTAGAGGCAAATATATTCAGAGGAGCAAATATTATAAGAAGCAAAAATATACAACACATTCTGTAGTATCGTCATGAAAATAGGATTCGAACATTAAATATATATATTTATAATGTATATATATATGTATACATATACACTAACTTTACCTACTTGCAGTTGGCAGTAGGTAGTTATAGTTAGGACCTTGTTTTTATTCAAAAAGCGATTTTTGTTTGGCCAATATCTTCGGCGCTGTTAGACAAATTCTCAAAACTAATGGCCCGTTCACTTCAGCTGCTGTGTTGAAAGTTTTGGCGTGATTCATCAAGTGGGGGGTCTCAAAACGCATTTTCTTTATGTTCATTTCCATAGGAAACTTTAGACATTGCTAAAGCCCAACCTGCTGAACGGAATTACATCAAATTTGCCAAAAAGGTAGCTCTTGGATCAGAAAGCACTCTTTTTGTTAACTGATGTAAATCCATTCAGTAGTTCCTGAGAAATGTAAACATTTCTCAGATATACCGATATTCCCGTGGAGGATCCGTGACCTCTCCTGATCATGAGCCTGCTATCTGATTGGCTGCTAGCAGTACCAACCAGGTAGTGTTGGTAGCCATCTTATAACTGAACCGAGTCACAGTAAAAAAGGGGGGAAAAGGCTTCAAAACAAGAAAAGGGGGCAGGGTAGAAACACCCTGAACCCCTCAGCTTTGCTCAGGGGGTCCCACAGGGACCCTCCGGGCCCAAAAAAGCATTTTTGTAAAGATATTTTGGCGTTATCTGCGCACCCAACGTGAATCCCGCCGAAAATTAAAAAACGAAAAAAACCAAAGGCTGATCTCCAGCGATTTTTGTCTTTTAAGCCCCTGGGTGGGCCAGGTCCAGGGCAATGCCAAATAAAAAATGCGGGGTCTCTGCAGCCCTGGGGACGTCATCTCCCTGAGTATTTAGATCTTTTAAAAGTGGGTGGGGAGCTCCGGTCCCCCATGCAGCCCCGGAGACCGCCATCGTCCCGGGACTATATGCATTAAATGTGGGTACCACATGGCCCACCACAGCACAGGGACCGCCAGCTACCCGTTGCTATCTTTAAAAAATAATGTGTCAAGCCCCCCCACACAGCTCCGGGGGCCACCACCTCCCCGTGGTATGCATGAATTAAATGCGGTTGTCCGTTCCGGTCCCACAACCTGGGGACCACCCCCTCCCCGGGGCTTTAAACATGTTGAAGGGGGGCCATGTGGCCCCGCCCATGGAGCTCTCATTGACCCTGGGGACCGCCACCCCCCAGGACCAACTCCAGTAATGTCCCGGGGTGCCCCTCTCCAGGACATTGCAGTTTGCATGCCATAGCAAACTCTCTTTTGCTTCATAGAATCGAGAGCCAAAAAGATGCTCTCGCTTCCATGAAGCGAAGCAGAATTGCTTTGGGCAAAGGGAGCTGCATGTTAACAGCTCCCTTTGTCCAAAAGCAATGCTGGCCCCCAGAGGGTTGGGGAGCCGGCAGGGACCGTGGGGGCCTTGAGGCTTCCCCCGCGATCCCCAATGCTGTGGCCATGCCCTGTGGGTTAGGGTCCTAAGGTCCGAAAGTGGCCCAGAGGAGGGGGTGCTTGGCCCCTCTCCTTTAAAAAAAACATTAACAAATTGCCAAGCCCCGGGGGTTGGGGTCCCGGGGGCCGAAAATGGCAAAGCACCCCCCCCCCCCCCACCTACAAACATTTTTTTCAAAAAATCTGTCCGGCCTCGGGGGATGGAGTCCAAGGCCGAAATGGACCTCGGAAGGGGTGCCACCCGTCACCCCTCCCCTTTTATTTAATATAACAAAAGGCAGGACGGAGCCCTCCGGGCCCAAAAGCGCCAAGGGAAGGGAGGCCAATCAGCTCCCTTTCCGAAATAAAAAAAAATAGGAAGTGGCACCTCGCAGGATGCCCCACCCCCTTTTTGCACTAGTCTGCCATCGTGCCTCTTGGCATGCTTTTGGTTGGGGGATGAAGTCCCATCGCTGCTGAGGGTCCTTAGGGGCCAACTAACCCACCAGGTACCTCCAGTGTGCCCCACACAGTGGAATTGCTGAGAGCTGGTCGGAGGCCATGCCCCTTTTTACACCACTCTGTTAACACACCTCTTGGCGCACTGCTAATGGGGGGGGGGGGTGAAGTCAACTTTACTCCTGAGGGACCTTGGGGGCCAAGAAGTCCTCCTGGTACCTCCTGTGAGTTCTATGCAGCAGCATTTCTGACCACTGGTTTGAGGGACTGTGAGTGTGTTTTAAAAGTTTATGAGTGTTAAATATATATACACTGAGGTGGATTGGTGAATCAGTGGGTTAATGAGTGACTGTATGATTTACTGTTTAAGTGAGGGATTAGGTGTCTCAGTGAATGTATGGGTGAGTGACTGTTTGCATGAGTGTGTGTATCGGTCTGTCGGTTAATGTCTAAGTGGGCGTGTGAGTGTGTTAGTGGGTATGTGAATGGCTATAAGGGCGACTGATTGGTTGTTTGACTATGTCTATGGTTATCTGGGTGTCTGTGTGGGTGAGGAGCTGTGTGACTGCCTGTATGGATCAGTGAGTGGGTGAGTCAATGGCTACATGGGGTACTGTTGCATGTGTGAAATGTTGTAGGAGTGATTGGGTATCTGAATGGCTGAGTCAGTGATTTAGTGCATGTGTGAGTATGTGAAAGGCAGTATATATGAGTTATGGGGTATATGAGTGCCTGTATGGGTGAGTGAGTGAATGTGAGAGTGGCTATATAGATGAGTGCATGCTTCTGTCAGTGACTGTATAGCTGAGTGAGTATGTGTTCCTATTTCTATGAGTAAGTAAGTGGGTGGGTGTGTAACTGTATAGGTGAGTTAGTGGCTGTATGATTGACTATATGGGTGAGTGTCTAGGTTTGGGAGTAGTTTGATGGGTGTCTCACTCAGTGTGTCAGTACCTGTATGCCTGTATAAGTAGATATGTCAATGGCTGTATTAGTGAGTGAATGGGTCTATGAGTGGCAGTATGGGTGAGCAAGTGGATGTGTGTATAGATCAATGAATCTGTGAGTGGGTGTATAAGTACTGGTATGAAAGTGTGAATGGGTTTGTGAATGGTTGTGTGGGAACGGCAGTGGGTGTATAAAAGATTTTATAGTGGTGTGAGTGGGTGTGTCTTTGGAACCATGGTGAGACTTACAACAGTGAAATGGGAAGGGTTGCTGTTTTATATTTGGCTAGGCCCAGCATTCTGATCAATCAGTGAATACTGAATCTGCCAGAGAAAAGTGAGGCTTAAGACATGTTGGCCAAGGGATTAGGGATTAGGCTACTTCGTATGAGTCTCTGGAAAGGTAGACTTGAAATAGGCAGTATAAATGTAAGTGTCTGCTTGCAATGAGAAGTGCACTTTGTCAAGTTTAACGGTCTGCGTGCTCTCGTGACTGAGGTATGTATCTACTTGTACATGTATTTTGACAAGTGATGTGCGTCCGAAGATCCTAGCTCAAAAAACTGATAGTTTCTCATACAGGTGCACAAATCTTCTCAGTTCTGCTCCATCATTCAGTGACAGAGGGAGACATGCCTATACTATGTAGGGTCACAGAACCCCTCAAATAGACTGTTAAATACTCATGTGCCTGCATTATTAGCAGAAAGGAATGCATACACCTTCTACTACAAAATCTTAGAGAGCATGCAGGCTGAAACACAGGTATTCTACTATTTCTAGGTTTCTTTTTAGGTATCATGTCACTTGGAAAAGGCGCAGATACGCGCATTGAAGCCTCCGGAAACATGGTGAGGCTTACAACAGTGACAAGGGAAGGGTTGCTGTTTTTTATTTGGCTATGTCCAACATTCTGAGCAGTTAGTGAAAAGTGAAGCTGCCAGAGAAAAGGCTCTACTATTTTGCTCATCCAATCACTCAGGCACTACTCTTGCACTCAGTCATTCACTTAGGCACTACCCATGCAATCATCCAATCACTCACATAGTATCCGTGCACTCAAACATTCACTCAGGCACTATGTATGCACTATTGCATTCTCTCAAATACTACCCATGCACTTATCCAGGCATCTGGGCACTTCCCCCCAGGGAACCTCAGGAGGCAAGGGGACTTCATCTCCCAAACAAGAACGTGCCAGTAGGCGTGTTTGCAGGGTGGTGGAAGAAGGGGGCATTGTCTGTGTCCACCTCTCAGCAATACCACTGTGTGGGGCTTACTGGAGGTAACAGAAAGGCTAGTTGGCCCCTAAGGACCCCCAAAAGCAAAGGGGACTTCATCCCCCAACCAAGACCATGCCAGGAGGTGCGTTTGCAGAGTGGCGGGCAAAGGGGGCATGGCCTGCTATGAAAACTTGGCAATCCTGTTGTGTGGGACTTACTGGAGCTAATTGGAGGAGTAGTTGCCCCCCAAAGATGTCCTTGGGGGCAGACTACCCATCCTGTTACCTCCAGTAAGTCCCACACAGTGGGATTGTAAGAGGTGTTTGGAGGCAATGGACTCCTTTCTCCACCACTCTGCAAACGTGACTGCTGGCACACCGGTTTGGGGGATTAAGTCCACTTTACAACTGAGGGACTTTGGAGGCCAAGAAGCCCTCCTGGTACCTCCTGTAAGTCCTACACAGAAGAATTCCTGAGCGCTGGGCAGAGGTCCAGCACCCTTTCTCCACCACTCTGCAAACACAACTGCTAGTTATAGAAGCATTTGCAATTTAATAGGGTTCACATTTGCAAGAGTTAGAGCTATTGGCATTGTAAATGTAAACGTTTTATATGTGGGTGGAGTGGAAGTACGTTGTGTGTGGTTGAATTATGTGGTATGTTGTGCAGTGAAATTATGTGGATAGAAAGTATGTGGTATTTAGTGTATAGGAATTATGTAGATTGGGATTATGTGTTATGGAGAGTAATTATGTGGTATGGTAGTCTGCATTGTGGAGTGGTAAACTCAGGTTTAGTCTTCCTCGTTTCCATAGAAGCTAAACTATGAACTCAATGATACAAAAAAGAAGGAATCACTGAGGAGCATTTCTGAACCTAGTCAGAGGTATGATCAAGGCCACTGAAATTATGAGACTGTTTGACTGCACCGACTTTCGCACAAATATACATTTTCCGCATTAACCACATAATCCATCACCTGCTGCCTAATCTGCAGATTCAACCAAAAAAAGCATTGTTTCTAGCTCAAACAGCTCAAACGTTACCAAAAATGCAGCCACTGGTGTTACAGCGTGGTGGAAGGTCCTTTGTAAGCCTAGAATGGTCACCTGTCACTTATTGCTAAATGTGGGTGTTAAAGTGGTACTAAGGGTGTGCAAGCCACTCTTGCTTCTTTCTGTGCCCCTCTTGCCTCATTCAAAAGGGAGTGGTGATGGACAGAGCATTTGAACCAATCAAACACTCACACCCAGTCAACAGATCTGGGTTTAATCCATCACCGTTCTTTAGCCCACTCAGCCACCCCAGTTCAGACATGGCCATATGCAAACCAGTCTGACCCTGTGCCTCATGGGAACAGTCCAGCCCGAACTGCCAAGCAATGCCTTCCCTGGACCGGAAACAAGCTTCAGAGGACTGGTTTCTGGCATTTCAGCCGTCTTTAGTCCGGCTTGCTTGAATCCAGTGGCAAAGTGAGCAAGGGACTCACGTCTGAGCATACCCTGCCAACTTATGGCAAACAAAGTGGTACAAAAGGGGGTGGTGATGGACGGAGCATTTGAGCCAATCAAACACTCACACCCAGTCAACAGATCTGGGTTTAATCCATCACCGTTCTTTAGCCCACTCTGCCACCTCAGTTCAGACATGGCCATATGCAAATCAGTCTGACCCTGTGCCTCATGGGAACAGTCCAGCCCGAACTGTCAAGCCATGCCTTCCCTGGACCGGAAACAAGCTTCCGAGGACCGGTTTCGGGCATTTCAGCAGTCTTCAGCCCGGCTTGCTTGAATCCAGTGGCAAAGTGAGCAAGGGTCTCGCGTCTGAGCATACCCTGCCAACTTATGGTGAACAAAGTGGTACAAAAGGGGGTGGTGATGGACGGAGCATTTGAACCAATCAAACACTCACACCAAGTCAACAGATCTGGGTTTAATCCATCACCGTTCTTTAGCCCACTCTGCCACCTCAGTTCAGACATGGCCATATGCAAATCAGTCTGACCCTGTGGCTCAGGGGAACAGTACTGCCCGAACTGCCAAGCCATGCCTTCCCTGGACCGGAAACAAGCTTCTGAGGACCGGTTTCTGGCATTCCAGCCGTCTTCAGCCCGGCTTGCTTGAATCCAGTGGCAAAGTGAGCAAGAGACCCACGTCTGAGCATACCCTGCCAACTTATGGTGAACAAAGTGGTACAAAAGGGGGTGGTGATGGACAGAGCATTTGAACCAATCAAACACTCACACCCAGTCAACAGATCTGGGTTTAATCCATCACCGTTCTTTAGCCCACTCTGCCACCTCAGTTCAGACATGGCCATATGCAAATCAGTCTGACCCTGTGCCTCATGGGAACAGTCCAGCCCGAACTGTCAAGCCATGCCTTCCCTGGACCGGAAACAAGCTTCCGAGGACCGGTTTCGGGCATTTCAGCAGTCTTCAGGCCGGCTTGCTTGAATCCAGTGGCAAAGTGAGCAAGGGTCTCGCGTCTGAGCATACCCTGCCAACTTATGGTGAACAAAGTGGTACAAAAGGGGGTGGTGATAGACGGAGCATTTGAACCAATCAAACACTCACACCAAGTCAACAGATCTGGGTTTAATCCATCACCGTTCTTTAGCCCACTCTGCCACCTCAGTTCAGACATGGCCATATGCAAATCAGTCTGACCCTGTGGCTCAGGGGAACAGTCCTGCCCGAACTGCCAAGCCATGCCTTCCCTGGACCGGAAACAAGCTTCCGAGGACCGGTTTCTGGCATTCCAGCCGTCTTCAGCCCGGCTTGCTTGAATCCAGTGGCAAAGTGAGCAAGAGACCCACGTCTGAGCATACCCTGCCAACTTATGGTGAACAAAGTGGTACAAAAGAGGGTGGTGATGGACGGAGCATTTGAACCAATCAAACACTCACACCCAGTCAACAGATCTGGGTTTAATCCATCACCGTTCTTTAGCCCACTCTGCCACCCCAGTTCAGACATGGCCATATGCAAACCAGTCTGACCCTGTGCCTCATGGGAACAGTCCAGCCCGAACTGCCAAGCAATGCCTTCCCTGGACCGGAAACAAGCTTCAGAGGACTGGTTTCTGGCATTTCAGCCATTTTTAGCCCGGCTTGCGTGAATCCAGTGGCAAAGTGAGCAAGGGACTCACGTCTGAACATACCCTGCCAACTTATGGCAAACAAAGTGGTACAAAAGGGGGTGGTGATGGACGGAGCATTTAAGCCAATCAAACACTCACACCCAGTCAACAGATCTGGGTTTAATCCATCACCGTTCTTTAGCCCACTCTGCCACCTCAGTTCAGACATGGCCATATGCAAATCAGTCTGACCCTGTGCCTCATGGGAACAGTCCAGCCCGAACTGTCAAGCCATGCCTTCCCTGGACCGGAAACAAACTTCCGAGGACCGGTTTCTGGCATTCCAGCCGTCTTCAGCCCGGCTTGCTTGAATCCAGTGGCAAAGTGAGCAAGAGACCCACGTCTGAGCATACCCTGCCAACTTATGGTGAACAAAGTGGTACAAAAGGGGGTGGTGATGGACGGAGCATTTGAACCAATCAAACACTCACACCCAGTCAACAGATCTGGGTTTAATCCATCACCGTTCTTTAGCCCACTCTGCCACCCCAGTTCAGACATGGCCATATGCAAACCAGTCTGACCCTGTGCCTCATGGGAACAGTCCAGCCCGAACTGCCAAGCAATGCCTTCCCTGGACCGGAAACAAGCTTCAGAGGACTGGTTTCTGGCATTTTAGCCGTCTTTAGCCCGGCTTGCTTGAATCCAGTGGCAAAGTGAGCAAGGGACTCACGTCTGAACATACCCTGCCAACTTATGGCAAACAAAGTGGTACAAAAGGGGGTGGTGATGGACGGAGCATTTGAGCCAATCAAACACTCACACCCAGTCAACAGATCTGGGTTTAATCCATCACCGTTCTTTAGCCCACTCTGCCACCTCAGTTCAGACATGGCCATATGCAAATCAGTCTGACCCTGTGGCTCAGGGGAACAGTCCTGCCCGAACTGCCAAGCCATGCCTTCCCTGGACCGGAAACAAGCTTCCGAGGACCGGTTTCTGGCATTCCAGCCGTCTTCAGCCCGGCTTGCTTGAATCCAGTGGCAAAGTGAGCAAGAGACCCACGTCTGAGCATACCCTGCCAACTTATGGTGAACAAAGTGGTACAAAAGGGGGTGGTGATGGACGGAGCATTTGAACCAATCAAACACTCACACCCAGTCAACAGATCTGGGTTTAATCCATCACCGTTCTTTAGCCCACTCTGCCACCCCAGTTCAGACATGGCCATATGCAAACCAGTCTGACCCTGTGCCTCATGGGAACAGTCCAGCCCGAACTGCCAAGCCATGCCTTCCCTGGACCGGAAACAAGCTTCAGAGGACTGGTTTCTGGCATTTCAGCCGTCTTTAGCCCGGCTTGCTTGAATCCAGTGGCAAAGTGAGCAAGGGACTCACGTCTGAACATACCCTGCCAACTTATGGCAAACAAAGTGGTACAAAAGGGGGTGGTGATGGACGGAGCATTTGAGCCAATCAAACACTCACACCCAGTCAACAGATCTGGGTTTAATCCATCACCGTTCTTTAGCCCACTCTGCCACCTCAGTTCAGACATGGCCATATGCAAATCAGTCTGACCCTGTGCCTCATGGGAACAGCCCAGCCCGAACTTTCAAGCCATGCCTTCCCTGGACCGGAAACAAACTTCCGAGGACCGGTTTCGGGCATTTCAGCAGTCTTCAGGCCGGCTTGCTTGAATCCAGTGGCAAAGTGAGCAACGGTCTCGCGTCTGAGCATACCCTGCCAACTTATGGTGAACAAAGTGGTACAAAATGGGGTGGTGATGGACGGAGCATTTGAACCAATCAAACACTCACACCAAGTCAACAGATCTGGGTTTAATCAATCACCGTTCTTTAGCCCACTCTGCCACCTCAGTTCAGACATGGCCATATGCAAATCAGTCTGACCTTGTGGCTCAGGGGAACAGTCCTGCCCGAACTGCCAAGCCATGCCTTCCCTGGACTGGAAACAAGCTTCCGAGGATGGGTTTCTGGCATTCCAGCCGTCTTCAGCCCGGCTTGCTTGAATCCAGTGGCACAGTGAGCAAGAGACCCACGTCTGAGCATACCCTGCCAACTTATGGTGAACAAAGTGGTACAAAAGGGGGTGGTGATGGATGGAGCATTTGAACCAATCAAACACTCACACCCAGTCAACAGATCTGGGTTTAATCCATCACCGTTCTTTAGCCCACTCTGCCACCCCAGTTCAGACATGGCCATATGCAAATCAGTCTGACCCTGTGCCCCATGGGAACAGTCCAGCCTGAACTGCCAAGCCATGCCTTCCCAGAACCGGAAACAAGCTTCCGAAGGACCGGTTTCTGGCATTTCAGCCGTCTTCAGCCCGGCTTGCTTGATGCCAGTGGCAAAGTGAGCAAGGGACTCACGTCTGAGCATACCCTGCCAACTTATGGCGAACAAAGTGGTACAAAAGGGGGTGGTGATGGACGGAGCATTTGAACCAATCAAACACCCACACCCAGTCAACAGATCTGGGTTTAATCCATCGCCATTCTTTAGTCCACTCTGCCACCCCAGTTCAGACATGGCCATATGCAAATCAGTCTGACCCTGTGCCTCATAGGAACAGTCCAGCCCGAACTGCCAAGCCATGCCTTCCCTGGACCGGAAACAAGCTTCCGAGGACCGGTTTCTGACATTTCAGCCGCCTTCAGCCCGGCTTGCTTGAATCCAGTGGCAAAGTGAGCAAGGGACTCACGTCTGAGCATACCCTGCCAACTTATGGCGAACAAAGTTGTACAAAAGGGGGTGCTGATGGACGGAGCATTTGAAACAATCAAACACTCACACCCAGTCAACAGATCTGGGTTTAACCCATCACCGTTCTTTAGCCTGAAACCGGTCCTCGGAAGCTTGTTTCCGGTCCAGGGAAGGCATGGCTTGGCAGTACGGGCTGGACTGTTCCCATGAGGCACAGGGTCAGACTGATTTGCATATGGCCTTGTCTGAACTGAGGTGGCAGAGTGGGCTAAAGAACGGTGATGGATTAAACCCAGATCTGTTGACTGGTTGTGAGTGTTTGATTGGTTCATATGCTCCGTCCATCACCACCCCCTTTTGCACCTCTTGCCTCGTTCTGCAGTTCTCTTGTCTCTTTCTTCACTTTTGTTGCTTCTTTCTGCACTCCTCTTACCTCTTTCTGAATTCTTCTTCCCTCTTTCTGCACCTCTCCTGCCCCTTGATTCACCCCTGTTCCTATTTTCAGCACAATTGTTGCCTATTTCTGTACCCCTCTTGCCTCCTTCTGCACCTCTGTTAGTTCTTTCTGCACTTCGCTTGGTTCTTTCTGTACCTCTCTTGCAAATGTCTGCACCCCTCATGCCTCTGTGTGCACCTCGCTTTCCTCTTTCTGCTCCCCTCTTGCCTTTTTCTGTACCTCATTTACTATTTTCTGCGCTTATCTTGGCTCTTTCTGCACCCCTCTTGCCTCTTTCTGCACCTCTGGTGGTTCTTTCTGCACTACTCTTGTCTTTTATGTAACTCTCTTGCCTCTTTCTCTACTTTTCCCCCTTTTTCTGCACCTCTGTTGCTTCCTTGTTCACTTCTCTTGCTTCTTTCTGCACCCCTCTTGGCTCTTTCTGCACCTCCTTTGTTTGCTTCTTTCTGCACTTCTCTTGCTTCTTTCTTCACCTCTCTTTTTTCTTTCTGTACTCTTCTTCTCACTTTGTGTACCTCCGTTGCCTCTTTCGGCAACTCTCTTGCCTCTGTCTTCAGTTCTCTTGCCTCTTTCTGTACCGCTGTAGCTTCTTTCTGAACTTCTCTTGCCTCTTTCTGTACCCCTCTTGTCTGTTTCTGTACCTCTGTTGGTTCTTTCTGCCCTGCTCTTGCTTCCTTCTGCACCTCTCTTGCCTCTTTCTGCACCCCTCTTGCCTCCTTCATCACCTCTGTTGGTTCTTTCTGCACTGCTCTTGCTTCTTTCTGCACCCCTTTTGCCTCTTTCTGCACCCCTCTTCCCTCTTTCTGTACCTCTCTTGCCTCTTACTGCACATCTGTTGCTTCTTTCTACATTTCTATTGCCTCTTTTTGTACCCCTCTTGCCTCTTTCTGCATCTCTGTTGCTTCTTTCTATACTTCTCTTGCTTCTTTCTGCACTTCTGTTGCTTCTTTTTGCATTCCTCTTGCCTCTTTCTGCATCCTTCTTCCCTCTTTCTGTTCTTCTTTTGCCTCTTTCTGCGCCCCTGTTACCTTTTTCTGCACCTCTCTTACCTGTTTCTGTACCTCTCTTGCCTCTTTCTGTATTTCTCTTGCCTCTTTCTGTACCTCACTTCCCTCTCTCTGCTCCTTGCTTGCCTCTTTCTGTTCCCCTCTTCCCTCTTTCTGCTCCCCTCTTGCCTCTTTCTGCACTTCTCTTGCCTCTTTCTACACTCTCTTGCCTCTTTCTTCACATTTCTTACTCTTTATGCACCTTTCTTTTTTCTGCAATTCTCTTGATCCTTTCTGTACTTCTCTCACTTTTTTCTATATTCAAATGGCAAGTGCAAGCAGGCAAGTTTAAAAGTCTGCATGCTCTTGTGACTGAGGTATATATCTTCTTGCACATACATTCTCACATGTGTTATACATCTGAAGATGGTAGCTTAAAAAGCAGGTAGCTTCTCTTACAGGTTGCCAAATCTTCTTAGTTCTGCTCTGTCATTCGGTTTCACAGGCAGACATGTCTTATGCATATATGTGTGATAGACCCCCTCAAATATACTAATGAATATCCGTGTGTCCTGTACTGTAAGCAGAAAGAAATGCCTATACCTTTTTTAACACAAATTTACAGAGTATGCTGTTTGAAACACAGGTATTCAAGTGTTTGTATGTTTATTTTCATTTAACATGTCACTAGGTAGAAGCATAGACATGCATGCATACCTACACACACTTGGGCAGACTTACAACAGTGATATGCTTAGGATTGCTGTTTTATATTTGGTAGGTCTAACATTCTGAGCAGTCGATTATTAGATTAAACATTCAAGAGAAAAGTGAGGTTTAAGACATCCTCAGAGAAGGATTAGTCATTAGGGTACTTTGAAGAAGTCTGTTGTAAGGTAAGTCAAAGTAGGCCTCTTTCTGCATCTCTGTTGATTCTTTCTGCACATCTCTTGCTTATTACTTCACATGTCTTCCCCTTTCTGGACTTCTGTTGCCTCTTTCTGTATTTCTCTTGCGTCTTCCGGCACCTTTCTCCCCGTTTCTGTACTTCTGTTGCCTCTTTCTGCACCTCACTTGCTTCTTTCTCTGCCTTTCTTCCTCTTTCTGCACATGTTTTACCTATGTAGGCATAGTTAGAAATTAGCATTTAAAAAAACATAGAAATTCACTGAAAAATCCATAGGTTTTAGGGACGTTATAGGTAGAAGTTATCATTTAAAAAACCATAAAAATTCACTGAAAGAAACATAGGTTTCAGGAACGTTATAGTTAGAAATTAACATTTTAAAAAACACAGCAATTCACTGAAAAAGCCACAGGTTTCAGGGACATTATAGTTAGTTGGACATTTCACTTGTACAAAACCAGAGAAATTCGTCCGTTATAGTTCGTTGAGCTAACTGTAACTAGCACCCCCGAAATGCACTGCTGATGACATCACATATTACATCACTCTTGACATGGTCAGTGACATCACTGATGACATCTCAAATGACATCACTGATGACATCATCCACGTGATAATTTGATGCACCTCCTCATTGCCTAATTTAACCTTTGATACGCCCACTCTAAAATACAGACTGCCATTCTTGAAACCATAGACACACCAATACCAGTTACAACATACCCACTCACCGATTCCTAGGTCTACACACACATCTACTCCCTCATCCATATAGTCACTTGTATGTGCAGGCACTCATCATTACAGCCTTTATCATATTTACTCATACACCCTTAGAGACACTCACACACCACCACTCACCCATAGAGTTTCCTGCACAGCTAGTTAGTCATGCAAAGAATCATTCACACTCCCATTTAATCACCTACACAGTTATACATACACCACCTCACTTAATTATAGATACTAACATATACTTACTCTCTTATACAATCACTAACACAAGCACACACACATCCATACAGCTACTCTCACAATCACTCACTCTCAGATATAATAATTTATATACTCTAACATCATATATACTGCCTTTCACATATGAAGTTACTCACACATATACCACTGAGACATCCATTCACTCACCAACACAGCCATACACAGCCATACACATACTCACCCACCTATACCATATTTAAACTTTTTAGAAACACTTAATCACTGGATGATGTCATTAGTGATGTAATATGTGATATCATCAGCAGTGCATTGCAGGGGTGTGAGTTATAGTTAGCTCAACTAACTATAACTGCCAAATTTCTCTGGTTTTGTACTAGTGAAATATCCAACTAACTATAACATCCCTGAAACCTGTGTCTTTTCAGTGAATATATATATATATATATATATATATATATATATATATATATATATATATATATATATATATATATATATATATATATATATATATATATATATATATATATATATATATATATAAATATATATTACCTACTGGCGGTCGCCAGTAGGTATATATAGTTAGGATTTTTTCTCTATGGGATTTTTGAAAATTCTATGTCTAATAACTTTGGCGTTTGTGGACGGAATTGGCTGAAATTTCCAGGAAAATTGAAAATTTTGTTTCTGAGCAGCCACTGAAAATTTGGGGGGGGTTCGTCAAGGGGGGGCCGAGAAAAAAGGGGGGTCCCAAAACACGTTTTCCCATGTTAATTTCCATAGGGCGGTTGGCCTCACTTTTAGCTCGAACGGCTGAATGGATTTGCACGAAACTTGGCAAAATTGTAGGGACTGGTAGCCCGATGTGCCTTTGCTAGGTCTCAATATATGTGCTCCAGTGGATTTTGAGAAATTAAGGTTCAAAAAAATATATATATCTGTAAGCGCGCTCCGGGCAGCGCCCCGGTTTGCGTACCTGACGCGTAACGGAACTTCGCGAAGCGAAGCTGATTGGCTCTCCGGTGTCTGTCAACATTCTAAACAGTCCGGAGCGGCCGCCATCTTGTCTCTCGGTAGGATCGAGAGACAAGAGGAGGCCAAAACAAAGGGGGAAATGACCATAACGGGGCATAGAAGATCCTCCCTGACCCTCTAGGTTTGATGTGGAGGCTTTAAAAGGGCCCCGCGGGGCAAAAAAAATAAACAAAAATTTTTTTTTGGGGGGGGAGCGCTCGGTACGCGCACCGGGAAGCAGTCTGGGGAGCGTACTATAAGGAAAAAAGAATGATAGACTATGATATTTTGAAATATTGTATGTTTATTGATTGTTCTTTTTGTTGTGTTTTTTTTAGTTTTTTTTTTATTTATTTATTTTGGTTGTACTTCATGAATTAGATATAAAAATTAATATTGTCTCAAAAATGTTTAATTATTAAATAAAAATTTATTGGTCAGAATTTTCATAGTTCAATAAAACTTCCAGCATTACATCATCTGGAATCTCCTCAAACATGCATGTTTCTATGTCTTGTAAGCATTCAATAAATTGTTCATACAAAGACTGATCCATAAAATTTTCATCTAAAAATTCTTCATTTAAAATCTCCTCAGATGTAATGTCGAAGGAAACATTGATATTTTCTTGCTCCCCTTCCATTTTTTTGCTGTAAATTGCATAAAAAATAACTATATCAGAAGAGTTAGGGCACTGTTGGGTTTAAGTTCAGACAGGTAGTTTGGATTTTTTAACAGTGAATTTATCTTTGGGTAGTGTATGGTATCAGACTGGAAGTAGAAATATAAAAAAGTGTATGTGATGAAGCCTAAGTAAATTCATAATTATACAAGAGAAGCCTAAATCCATCCATAACTATAACAGAGAAGTCTATCTAAATCTATAACTATTACAGAGTGATAGTATAAAACTATCAGAAAAAGTTTTCCAAATTAACTTTAAGTGCACAATATACTTCAGTTTTCAAAATAACAACTTACCTTTCAAAAAGCAGTTTAAGTTCTCAGTGAAAATTTTCTTGAAATCTACTTCAGGATGTGGTAGTCAAAATGGCTGTGTTTCTCTCTCTTTCTTTATATATATTCAGGTACATAACCAATCAAATGTCAGGTAAAAAAAGTAGAAAATGAAAGTAACATTTTAATTGGTTGTCAATTCCAACACTTCAGATGTGTTTTGTGAAGTAATTTACCTCAGGGTATTTAGAGAGGTCTACAGGCTAAATGGCTAAATGGAATTCCAATCAAATTTGTGAAAATGGTAGAGATTGGTATGTAGTATGAGCTAATCTATATTTGGTGAAAGTGTCTCCAGTGGTTTTTCTGTGAATTACTTTCCCACCTTTTTTTGAGTGAGCGCTTCCCGGTGCGCGCCCCGGTACGCGAACCGGCAGCGTTACGGGAGTCCTCCATTTTGTGTTTCGGTAGAGTTGAGATACAAGATGGAGGGCAAATAATGTTCAGAATGGGTAGAAGGGGGCACGGTAGACGTATCCTGACCCCCTAGGTTTTCTGAGGGTGGCTGAGGAGGACCATATGTGCGAAAAAAAACCATTTTTTTTCAAATTTTCGCGCAGTTAGCTTTCGGTGCGCGTACCGGGTAGTGCTCCGGGGAGCGTACTTTGGTGAAAATTAGTGAAAAAAGTTAGAGTAAAATAATAATTGTGAGTCATAAGATGTAGGGTAGCTCTGAAAAGAGCTTTTGGGTCCTGTGGCTGATGTAGGTACCTACAAGTAGGTACCAATGCACAGTCTTAAATTGAGGATGAAAATTCTGTTCCCCTCATCTGAGAAGTGAACTCCATCTGCTCTGTAGATATCTTGCATGTAGTAACGCAAGTTATTGTTGTAGATGGAGCCCATTCCATGGTCTCTCATGTAAGCTGAAACAGACTTATTTACATGCTTCCTCGATTTCTCAATTTGTGGACAAAATTGGTTGGACCACTTCCATTTCTGTCTTTGGCATATATTTGAATATACCAAGGCAGTTTGAGGAAATAGTGCCATCAATTGCTCAAAGGTGTCCTTTAAAAGCATTTCCAGACCTACCCCAGTCAAAGTGCCCAAGTCATTTCCTCCACAGTGCACAATTAACAGGTCAGGTTTTGGCAAATGCAAAAACGTTTTCACCAATGGTATCAATTGGTGACATTTTAATCCTCTGTGGCCAATCCACTTGATTTCCACTTTTTGTAAATTGAGGTTGTGTAAATTTCTGTTATCAGCAAACCTTTGAGCCCAGTGGATATAACTATGTCCAACAATCCAGACAGAAAACATGGTGAGAGAAGGTTCTGCTGCAGTCAGATGAAGTGTGGCAATGAAATGGCAGTTAAAAAAATAAGAGTGTATAATGAAAAAAACTGTGGAGTTTCTGTGGTAATTAATCAGTAGCAGTGATTGGTGGATGTTGATTGATGAAAACAGAAAGTTAGGGTGCATGGATGAGTTCTTTGAAAGATGTAATTTGAATGGTCAAGAAAAAATCATTTTATGAAAGATTGCACTGGATACGCAGGTGTACTGAGAGTTCAGAGTTCAATTGAAACATTGTTGTGTGAACTTGCAAACATGAGAGGTCTTTCAGGAGGTGGTTGCTATGCAAAAAAGGCAGAAAGGGCAGAGGGGGGAAGGGTGTTGATTTGAAAAAAGTGAGGGAAGAGTTTTGATTGGGTGACATGAGAGATATGTGTGATGAATTACAGCATTTCTGTGCCATTGATGGTTGCAGGCTCTGGAGTGCATACCTTTTGCTCTGCTGAAGACAAATTGGTGTGTGTCTGAGACTGTTTTGAAACTCAAAAAGTATTTGCTAAGGTGAGAAAAGATTCATTTAATTTAAATAGAGAATAGTATGCTTTAAGGAGAAAATTATGAAGAAAGTTGTGTATTTAAAATGTTGCTTTGTGTCAAGTGTTTTAGAAATAGATTTTGTTTCTTTGAGTTACATAGCCATGTTAAAAGTGACGCAAAAATAGTGCAAGGGTCTTACAAAAATGCTTTCATGTGTCTTAGGGCATTTTAACTCACTTCCCCATGAATGTAGGAATATAATTGCTTTACAAGATGTGTTTAAAAACGTTTTTTGAAATCAATTAGGTTTCTTGATATGTACTGGTAGAGTTTCATAGGTTAATTGGGGCATATTTACAAGGCTTTTGAGTTCATTTGATGTAATTTTTCCCATTTTATTTTAAGACATTTCCTTGTGGTGCAAGGTCCTTGTAAATACGCCCCCATGTGTGCTTGGCAAATTTAGATTTTGATTCTTTGAGTCACATAGCCATGTTAAAAGTGACCCAAAAATGGTGCAAGGGCCTTAAAAAAACGCTTTCATGTGTCTTAGGGCATTTTAAGTCATTTCCCCTTGAATGTAGGTATATAATTGATTTAGATGATGTGTTTAAAAACGATTTTTGAAATCAATTAGGTTTCTTGCTATGTAGTGCTAGAGTTTCATAGGTTGCTTGGGGCATATTTATAAGGCCTTTGAGTCTCTCTGATGTTATTTTTCCCATTTTAATTTAAGACCTTTCCCTGTGGTGCAAGGTCCTTGTAAATATGCCCCCATCTGTGCTTGGCAAATTTAGATTTTGATTCTTTGAGTTACATAGCCATGTTAAAAGTGACCCAAAAATGGTGCAAGGGCCTTAAAAAAACGCTTTAATGTGTCTTAGGGCATTTTAAGTCATTTCCCCATGAATGTAGGTATATAATTGATTTAGATGATGTGTTTAAAAACGATTTTTGAAATCAATTAGGTTTCTTGATATGTAGTGTTAGAGTTTCATAGGTTGCTTGGGGTATATTTAAAAGGCATTTGAGTCCCTTTGATGTTATTTTTCCCATTTTAATTAAAGACATTTCCCCGTGGTGGAAGGTCCTTGTAAATACACCCCCATGTGTGCTTGGCAAATTTAGATTTTGATTCTTTGAGTTACATAGCCATGTTCCATACAGTGCTCACCTCTGCGTAGTCTTTGATATGCTAGACTCCATCTGCACAATGAGATACCTAAGCAAAGGAAACACAGGTGATGTGATTGTGAAATGAGGAAAAGAAATTCCAAATTTTTCAATTACATCACCTGTGTTTCCTAACTTTACGAATGACATTGTGCAGATGAGGTTTAGGCCTGTCCACGGACACAGAAGAGGTCTGGCCTTTGTTCAAGAGTGAAGTGGACATGACTCACTTCATTGGTAGGCCTGCACATGTATTATCTCCTCTGTACTCTTCAACAAGCGTAAATTTCATCTGCAACCCTGAGTAGGCCTCACCTCAAACAAACCTCTGGATAGGGCACACCTTATCGTCATCCTGAATCAATCATTTAAAATGTTAGGGACAGATTTATGATAGGTGTATGCCTCTTTTGCGCCACTGTGCGTCACTCTTGTGACGCAGCGGCGGTGCAAAAGATTTGCTATGTGGCGACATATTTACAACTTGATGCATCTAGGCAGATGTGTCATGCTGTAAAGTCCCGTGCCACATGAAACCGATGCAGCAGTGATGCAAAAGATGCACCATGTTGCAAGACAGGCCTCACTTCATCTCCAACAAGATAAGAAGCTGAATCTTCTGTAAATGTCAAAATTGTTGTATACAGTGCTCAACTTCTGTGTACTCTTTGATATGCTAGACTCCATCTGCACTATGAGATACCTAAGCAAAGGAAAGACAGGTGATGTGATTGTGAAATGAGGAAAAGAAATTCCACATTTTTCAATTACATCACCTGTGTTTCCTAACTTTACGAATGACATTGTGCAGATGAGGTTTAGGCCTGTCCACGGACACAGAAGAGGTCTGGCCTTTGTTCAAGAGTGAAGTGGACATGACTCACTTCATTGGTAGGCCTGCACATGTATTATCTCCTCTGTACTCTTCAACAAGCGTAAATTTCATCTGCAACCCTGAGTAGGCCTCACCTCAAACAAACCTCTGGATAGGGCACACCTTATCGTCATCCTGAATCAATCATTTAAAATGTTAGGGACAGATTTATGATAGGTGTGTGCCTCTTTTGCGCCGCTGTTCGTCACTTTTGTGACGCAGCGGCGGTGCAAAAGATTTGCTATGTTGCGACATATTTACAACTTGATGCATCTAGGCAGATGTGTCATGCTGTAAAGTCCTGTGCCACATGAAACCAATGCAGCAGTGATGCAAAAGATGCACCATGTTGCAAGACAGGCCTCACTTCATCTCCAACAACATACCGTCCGTTTAAACTGTAAACATTTAGGAATGTGTAGGGGGCATGGAGAAGCTGAATCTTCTGTAAATGTCAAAATTGTTGTATACAGTGCTCAACTTCTGTGTACTCTTTGATATGCTAGACTCCATCTGCACAATGAGATACCTAAGCAAAGGAAACACAGGTGATGTGATTGTGAAATGAGGAAAAGAAATTCCACATTTTTCAATTACATCACCTGTGTTTCCTAACTTTATGAATCACATTGTGCAGATGAGGTTTAGGCCTGTTCACGGACACAGAAGAGGTCTGACCTTTGTTCAAGAGTGCAGTGGACATGACTCACTTCATTGGTAGGCCTGCACATGTATTATCTCCTCTGTATTCTTCAACAAGTGTAAATTTCATCTGCAACCCTGAGTAGGCCTCACCTCAAACAAAGTTCTGGATAGGGCACACCTTATCGTCATCCTGAATCAATCATTTAAAATGTTAGGGACAGATTTATGATAGGTGTGTGCTTCTTTTGCGCCGTTGTGCGTCACTTTTGTGACGCAGCGGCGGTGCAAAAGATTTGCTATGTTGCGACATATTTACAACTTGATGCATCTAGGCAGATGTGTCATGCTGTAAAGTCCTGTGCCACATGAAACCAATGCAGCAGTGATGCAAAAGATGCACCATGTTGCAAGACAGGCCTCATTTCATCTCCAACAACATACCGTCTGTTTAAACTGTAAACATTTAGGAATGTGTAGGGGGCATGGAGAAGCTGAATCTTCTGTAAATGTCAAAATTGTTGTATACAGTGCTGAACTTCTGTGTACTCTTTGATATGCTAGACTCCATCTGCACAATGAGATACCTAAGCAAAGGAAACACAGGTGATGTGATTGTGAAATGAGGAAAAGAAATTCCACATTTTTCAATTACATCACCTGTGTTTCCTAACTTTACGAATCACATTGTGCAGATGAGGTTTAGGCCTGTTCACGGACACAGAAGAGGTCTGACCTTTGTTCAAGAGTGCAGTGGACATGACTCACTTCATTGGTAGGTCTGCACATGTATTATCTCCTCTGTATTCTTCAACAAGCCTAAATTTCATCTGCAACCCTGAGTAGGCCTCACCTCAAACAAACGATAAGGCCACACCTTATCGTCATCCTGAATCAATCATTTAAAATGTTAGGGACAGATTTATGATAGCTGTGTGCCTCTTTTGCGCCGCTGTGCGTCACTTTTGTGACGTAGCGGCGGTGCAAAAGATGCGCTATGTTGCGACATATTTACAACTTGATGCATCTAGGCAGATGTGTCATGCTGTAAAGTCCTGTGCCACATGAAACCTGCGTCAGGTTTCATATAGGCGTTTTGTTGCAGGGTGGGCATTCATTTGCATGAAAGCCCTGTAAAACTAACACAGTGAAATTTAGAAGATTTCACTGAGTCAGCTTTATAGCATTGCTGAATCAAATCCTTACGCCTGTTTGAAACAGGCATAAGGAGTGATGCACCATGCAATGTGTGGCTTGCTCCTGTGCATTGCAGTAGACATGTCGCGTTTACGACGTGATTCCTGCAATGTGCTGCTTTTGCGGCACAGACGCGTGACGCATCTGTGCTGTTTTTGCTCAAAGGTGCTCCACATTGTAAATGCGGCACATCATGGGTGGCAGAGCAGCGGTGCACGTTAACTGGTGCATCCCTGGGGATGCGCCAGTTAACATAAATCTGCCCCTTTACATTTAAGTATGAGCAGGGTACACAGAGTCGGTGAGGCTTATCCAAGGTTAAGAACAGATGAGTCCTGTTCACTGAAAACTTGGACATAGGCCTCACCTCCTCAGCATCGCTGGACATGGCTAAATAATAATTGCAAAATGTTACTCTTGTTAAACAATTTTAATATTATAGTCTCTGAGATTTGTCTCTTACTCTGCAACATCTCATTGTTGTTCTCTTTCTTTAAAGATAACGACAACATCAACCATGAGTGATAATGAGCAATCAGTTGATCTCGATCTTATCATTGAACTTGTCATTGAAACGTCAGTGGAAGTAGATCCCTTGGATGATTTAAATCCTGAGGATGATGAAGAACATGATGAGGATGCCGATTTGTCAGAATTGTATGACATAGGGTGGGAAGCTGACCTGCTTGAGCCTATGGAACTATAAACATTTATTTTTAAAAGTTACTGGAAATGAAAAGTAAAAATGTAAACCGTTTCATTTAAAATTAAACAAAAGTTCAAAAACAGGGTGTGTGTAGTGTCTTTAATAAAATAGTCAAATATGCTCATAAAATTAGTTCAGATTCACATATAAAACAGCACAGGTCAAATGTAGAAGCATTCCATTTCTTTGCTACTATTTGTGAATACTAAATTTGCCAATGCACTAAAAATTATTCTATGTAAAAATGACAAGTAGTTCGTTAAATTTTTGACGACTGTTATTGATTTACTGTTTGCTAATAGTGGTTAATAACATTTTTAATTATATTTTACCACAGATTCAACTGCAGATCATTTCAAAAGGAGAGAATGCCATCTAAACAACGAAACCGAAAGGCTACAAAACGTCAAAGACAGCAGCTTAATAAATTCTTGCAGCAGTCCTCTACAATAAAAACTTGTCAAGTCACCAAGAAAGCTCCGGGTAAGACAACAAAATCATTCATAAGAAACATTTGTAGAAAAAAAAGTAGTACTACAGAAAATGTTTTAGTCCAGAAAAAGAGAAGCAATTTAAACGGAAAGGGAAGGCCAATCAAAAATGTTACTGCTAGAGCAGGAGATAACTCTGTGCATGGTAGTAGAAGGAAAAATCAGTTTAGGGACATTCGCAGACGAATGTTCCGCAACAGGATAATTGGCAATTTGTTAAAAAATATTAAGAAAGGTCAGCAGAAAGTGGTTTTTTATAAGAGAAAAAAAAAATTGAGAAAGTTATTGATCAGGCATTTGAAATTAAGCGAAAGTTATTTATTTTGATAATCAATAGAATTAGGAAACTAAACAAGGCAATTTATGATTTCAAAAGAAATAGTAGATGGAAGAGAACAGTTAATCGTAGTAATTTTTGTGAAGTTTTTTCAGGAGAATGGATGCATAGTTCAAGTTGTGAGGCATTTTTTAATGAGGAGAGTTATTTCCAGGATAATGATTTGGTGCATGCAGTTGACACCAGTGGTCAAGCTTATGAGGTAAAAGATGGTTGTCCAGTTGAAAAAGAAAAAATTGTGACAACAGAGGCAGTAGAGGTGTTAGGTAATGAGGTTTTAGGAAGACGTCCTAAGGGACCTGTGTACACCTGGAAGTGTAGTAGTATTTGCAGTGTGCGACAGGATTCCATCAATTTGCTTTGTGATTTTGTACGGACATTTAATAAGAAAAGTTTGAAGCAGAAAATGATGTTGTTGCAAGAATTAGATCCTTGCAGAGTGAGAGAAGTGACAGGTTTGCATGGTCATTCACTGGCTTGTCTTTTAAGGAGAGTATGCCAGAGTGTTTTTCATCATTTCAGGATGCTAGCAGTGCATCATAATAAAGTGAGGAAATTAGTTAGAATGTTGTATTATGCTAAGAGTCCAGCAGTTATGCTTAAACAATTATGCACTGCTCTTTTGCATGGTTCTGAAATAAATGTGAAGAATATTTGTGAAGACATTGAGTTTCGTTACTTTGGAAGTAAAGAGGAGAATGTTGAAATTGACCCAGAAGAAGAGGGTAATGTGGAAGATATTGTACAGGTTTCCAGTACAGATAATTTTCAGAAGGAAATTGCCACGTTTCAGGTGAAATCAAGTGAGAGGCCTAATTTCACTTGTATGTGTTGTCGACGTACTTATTATAAGAATCAGACTAAGTTAGTGGATTTATATGCGAAAAGTGAAAGGGAAAATAATACTGAATGGAAGGATTTCGCAACATACTTGATGGTAGAAAATTGTTTTGATTTGGGATTGGATCAACGTGTGTGTACTTATTGTTGTAACAAATTAAATCAAAACCGGATGCCTGCTAGAGCGGTTCATAATAATCTGGAATTGGTTGAGATTCCTTCTGAATTGAAGGATTTAAATACTTATGAATCTATTTTGATTCAAAGTATCCATCCCTTTCAGGCTATTGTAAGAATGGAGCCAAAGACAGGGAAATTGCCTCCATCAGATTTACAGAGAGGATTAAAGGGAAGAGTTGTTTATTTGCCTCTAGATTTGAAGAAAAACATGAATACAATTGGAGTAGAAAAAGTGGAAGAGGAACCTCTGGTTATCTTAGTTAATGGGGTTCCGACAAAGAGTAAGAAAATATGGCAAGATTTAGTGGATGTTAGGAAAGTCAAAAAGGCAACATTGTATTTGAAAAAAAGCAATAAGTACTATAAGAATGTATATGTTGCAGAAGAGGAAGTAAGTGAAGAAGAGGATAGTGATTTGTGTGGTGGTCAAATTGAGAAAGTAGAACCCTCTAAAAGTGAAGAAATATATGAACATTATAGTGTTCATCCTTTGCATTCCAAGGAAGTCATGGGGAATGCTATTGAGTTGTTTCAAATGAAACAAGCCAAAGGGAGTCCCATTAGTGTTTGGGAGGAAAGTTTGGAAGCTCGGTGTTTCCCACAGCTATTTCCAACAGGTCAAGGAGGAAGATATGATGACCGACCTCATCAAATTCCTGCTTCTGAATACCGGACTTTACGATTGTATGCAGAAGATCCTAGGTTTCGACAATGCATTCCGTATTTGTTTCATCTCCTGTTTGAAAGCGATCTGTCTGGACTGTCATATGCAGTGAACCACATCTTGAAAAGTGGTATACAGATGCAAAACATCTCGGCAAGTGACTTTATGGATAAAGTCAATGTGCAAGACAGTATTTTGGATTCTCACCTGATTAATCTCATGGCGTGTCAGCGTGGTACTAATGAGTACTGGTACCGTCGTCATGGTGATTTAAAATGTATGCTGAGGAACTTAGGAACTCCCACATGGTTCCTCACTCTCAGCTGTGTCGAGTATGGCTGGGAAGACTTACTTGAATTTCTACGAGAGGCAAATGGAAACATTGAAAATATCGAATTCAAGACACCCGGAGAACTGTGCTCTTTGGATCCAGTGAATGTATGCAGGTACTTCAATCATAGATTTGAAGCTATGATGTCTTTCATCATGAACAAGAAAAATCCACCTCTTGGAGAGGTGTTGGATTTCTTCTGGAGAAAGGAGTACCAAGCAAGAGGTGCTCCTCATATACATATGCTGCTGTGGATCAAGGATGTACCTAAATTTGGAACAGATCCAGAAGACTTAGTGATGAGTTTCATAGAACAGTATTCTACATGTGCTGTTCCAAACGCAAAGGAAGACAAAAGCCTAAGAGAACAAGTTTTACGCTTCCAAAGCCATCATTGTGGAAAGTACTGTCGTCGTAAATTCAGAAACAAGGACAAGTTCTACACCAAATGTCGATTCGCCTTTCCACGACCGGTGATTTCTAAAGGAAGAGTGAACAGTTTGATGTCTTCGCTGCGACATAATGTGATGAAGAAATCACCTAAAAACACATACAATTTGAAAAGGAACGAAGAGTCCAAGTACATCAACGACTACAACCCAGTGATTTTGTCCATGTGGAATGCTAACATGGATATACAGTTTGTGGCTGATAACTGTATGGCTGTGGCTCGGTATGTGACATCTTACATCACCAAAAAAGAAAAGACACAATTGAAGGATATGTGGGAGGACATTTCCCATGAAAAGAGCCTCAGTAAGAAGTTGTACAGTTTCAGTCTGAAGATGTTGTCACATCGAGAAATCGGAGCTTACGAATGTTCTGACCGGTTGTCTTCAGCAAGTCTCTATGCCAAATCCAGGAGTATCGTTTGGGCGAGTCTTGGTCTTGCTGCAACGTGTAATCGAGTTCTGAAACCTGTGCGGGAAATTGAGTATTTGGCGGAAAAGGAGCCAAACAGTACCGATATTTTGAAGACCAACATGTTGGATACATATTATCCAAATAGAAGCAGTCACCTCGAGAATGTTTGTCTGTATGAGGTTCTACAAAATTACATATTCAAGAGGAACATCAAAGAAGATATTGATAAAGGAGTGTATGCTGTAATTGGAAGTGAGGGATGTCTGGTCAAGCAAAGAAAATGCCACTTGGTAAACCATCGAAAATTGAGTGGCGAATCTCCTGAAAAAAAAGAGTTTTTCTATTGAGCACTTTTGCAACTTTTAAAGCCTTGGCGTGCAGAAGAGGAACTGCTTGGAGATTTCCTCTGTTACGAAGACTCTTTCAATGCCGCCAAGGAGACCATAGAATGTCCTGTTTTTCCCAAATATCTAGAAATGTTGAATGCGGAAATCGAGCAGGAAGCAACGATTGCAGCCGAGATTGCTAGAGACAGTTCTCAGGACAGTCAGAGTTCTGTTTCATTGAGTCAGGATCCACTAGGAGGACCAGTTATCGAAAATGATGCTGCCACTGCCATGATTGAAGTGGAAAGAGCCATGGCACATGCTCAGGAGGATGCGGTTAACTTAGAAGACTTGGAAAGACAACTCAACGTTGAGCAGAGGAAAAAATATGACGAAGTTACCAACCAAATTGATCATGGATTAAGTCATGAGAAGAAAGAGTGCTCATGTACGTCGTTGAAGCCTGTCCGACTGTACGTGAGTGGAGAAGCGGGAACTGGAAAAAGTTTCCTCATTAAAGCAATTTCATGTTATTTGCAGAAAAGGACTGAGTCATCGCTGTCTTGTGTTGTCACCGCTCCAACTGGACTGGCAGCACATAACATTAAAGGTATTACTTTGCATGGTCTACTGATGCTGTCAGTGGAGCATGATAACAAATTACAATACCACAAGTTATCTGGAGATGCTTGTTGTGAAGTTTCAAGAGTCTTGAAGAAAATGAAACTTCTTATCATTGACGAAGTAAGCATGGTTTCCAATGTCATGCTTGCCTTTGTGCATTTGAGAATGCAAGAAGTTCTCAAAACAGAGTATGATGTGTTATTTGGTGGCAAACACATCATTGTTTTCGGTGATCTTCTGCAGCTGACACCAGTGAAAGGACAACCTGTGTTCAAAATGCTCACGCATGAAGATACCAGGAAGTGCCTAGGGAGCATTGGCAACGTTAATATATGGTTAAACTTCAATTATGCTGAACTGTGTGAAAATATGCGTCAGGCGAAGGATGAAGATTACAAGAATATTCTACAAGATGTTAGAATCGGAAAAGTGACCGAGCATGGGAAAGAAGCTTTACATGCACGATTACTGTCAAATTTGTATCCAGAACAAGACGTTGTGCCTGAGAATATTTTTCAGAAAATTACTGAGAAGAAATCTGGAATATGTTTGATGCCAACTCTTGCAGAATGTGCCATCTTCAACAACAAAATGTTGCATTTAGAAAACCAAGATATTGTGAAACTGGAAGCTATTCACAGAGTAGAGCATATGGGATCAACAATTATTTTGTCTGAGAATTTGAAATCAAAATTGGATTCATTAGAGAAGACTATATCTAAAACTGCAGGTTTTGAAAAGACTCTGAATGTGTGCTTAAATTGCCGTATAATTTTAAGAAGGAATTTACATGTTGAAAGAGGTCTGGTAAATGGATCAATGGGTAATGTTGTTGATTTTGTGAAATACAGAAATAGAGATGGAATTGAATTTTTAAAAATTAAATTTGATGGCATTGAGGAAGTACAGCTAATTGGTCGTTGCTCTGCTAGGTTTTTGCTTGTGAAAGACTTATATGTTCGCCGTAAGCAGTTTCCTGTTTGCTTGGCATATGCGGTGACAATCCATAAATTGCAAGGTTTAAGTGTAGACAGTGCATTGGTGAATATTGGCAGTTCTGTGTTCAAGGAGGGTATGGCATATGTGGCATTGTCACGAGTTAGAACTTTATCGGGATTGTACTTGATTGAGTGTGATGTCACAAACATTTGTGCGGATCTAGATTGTGTTAAGGAATACAATAGGTTAAGAAGAGAGTATGCGCCACATTTGCCTCAATATCCTTTGTTTGAGAAACTTGTGGTAGGCCGGAAACGAAGAAATGTGACCAATAGTAGGGAGGTTGTAGCAAAAAGACGAAAAGTCGATGAACCAGAAATTATAAGCAGAAAGAAAAAGGATTTTGTTGAAGTTGTTGTTGGTTTTAAATTTGAAAACAGTTCTGGTGTCAACTGCTATGCTAATGTAGTGGTTAATGTTTTGTTTTCTCTAGAAAATGTAAAAGAAGAGATTGTGGTCAATTCGGATCAAAGATTTTGCAGTTTGTTGAATTCTGTGTTAGAGAAATGTAGCACTGATAGAACAAAAATAGAAAGTGTGTCTGAAATTCGAAATCTGTTAGACAGATGTTCAGGTCAAACACAATTCTCTCAAAATATTCAGCAAGATTGTCAGGAGTTTTTAATGTATATGCTTGATGTATTGCATGATGAAGGTGTAGATGTAGATCACCTGTTTGGGCTTTCTTATCAATGGCAGCATGACTGCGAGAACTGTAGGGTATCAAGTACTACTAGTGTAGACTCAGAAAAATTTATATATTTAACTTTGCCAGACAGTAAATCAGTGTCCTTTAATAAGCTAGTAAAAGCAGCTGATCACAACATGGAGTGTAGCCAATGTAAGTCTGAAATGTTGTCAACATTATTTATACGAACATATGGCCAGTATGTCATTTTAATGTTCCAACGATGTAGGCCTGATGGAACAAAATTGACAACTTTAATTAAAAATGTTGTGGCTTCGCAGTTGTCAATATCAGGAAGGACTTTTGTAACTGCAGCAATTATATATCATGACGGTCCTTCAACAACATCAGGACATTACACAGCTTATTTAAAGTCTAGAAACGGCTGGTCATTCTGCAATGATTCTGTTTTAACTTTAAAAAAAAAATTGCCTTTTGACCTTAAAAATTCTTACCTGGTGTTTTTAAAACCAAAATTTTAGGGAAGGAATCTCGGGATTTGCTCTGAGGAATTTCAAGAGGTTCTAATGGCTCCTACACTATTTGGCCTTGAGGATAAGTGTAGTACAGAGTCAAAAGTTATTTTTGAGTTTTAAATAGTTCCTGGAAAAAAAGAAGGTTTTCTTACAGAAAGTGGTGGGCACGGATTAGTTAAAGGACAACAGAGTATTTCCCAAAGCAAACGGTGTTCTTACCATAACACTTAACGTCATGGAAAAATAACTGCACTTTGAATGAGTTCAGAAAAACTGTTTCTTTTTATAAGCTAATTCAAGCAGCCAATCAAAACATGGAGTAGAGGTAATGTAAGTCTGCAATGCTGTCTAGATTATTTGACCAAACTTTTCGTTATAATGTCATTTTAAAATTCCAACTATATAAACCTGATGAAAGTAAGTCTTCAACTTTAATTACAAATGTTGTGGCTACACAGTCGTTGATTTTAGGAAGAACATTTTTAACTGCAGCTATTATATGACATGATGGTCCTTTGACAAGATCCGCTTATTACACAGCTTATTGAAAATGTAAAAAAAGCTGCTGTTTCGTAAATGATTCCTATTTGACTACGATACAATGTTGCCTTTTTACTTAAAAATATTCTTACTTTCTGTTTTCAGAAATGAGAATTTAGGGTAGGTAACTGGCCTATAATAATTCTAGGGGTTGATATAATTTTATCTACTGTTTTAAATTGCTTTGTGATTAAAAGTGATGTAGAGAATTAAATAATTGTAGTAGTCATATAGGTAGTGTAAGTCTGCTTCATAGTAAGCAGTATCAGTGTCATAGGAAATGTGGAACATGAGTGAGCAAGAAGGGTGAGATATTACTAGTACAGGATTGTGAAAGTGATCTTGAACGTTTTCTTTCTGAAAGTTGCGGAAATACAAAATGACGGGATTTGCTTAGAAGAATTCCAAGAGTTATAAATGGCTCTTACACGATTTGGCCTTGTGGAAAAGTGCGGTAGAGAGCGAGAAGTCATTTATTGTATGTAACATATTTGTCAAAACGATGGAGCTTTTCTTTCAGAAAGTGGCGGGCTGAAAATAATAACAGCACAACAGAGTGTAAGCTGTTCATAGGATATCCTTCGACATCATGGAAAGTAAGTTACTTTTCAGGAGTTCTGATTTCTGATTGGTTATGTTATATGGGTTTTTTAAACACAATCATTTTGATTGTGTTTTTTTTCCCCGCTGTTATATGATGAATACCTTCAAGTCACTGTTTTTAGTGAAATTTGATAAATTCTGAGAACAGCAAAAATAAACCATTTAACATGTATAATTAATTCTGTACTTTTTGTATTTATGATATACATTTAGAACTGTGTAGTAGGCATGGAGAAGCTGAGGCTTCTGTAAGTGTCAAAGTTGTTGCATACAGTGCTCACATTCTACGTAGTCTTTCATATGATAGACTACATCTGCACAATGAGATACCTAAGCAAAGGAAACACAGGTGATGTGATTGTGGAATGAGCAAAAAAAATTGCACGTTTTTCAATTAAATTACCTGTGTTTCCTAACATTACACATCACATTGTGTAGATGAGGTTTAGGCCTGTTCCAGGAGACAGAGGAGGTCTGACATTTGTTCAAGAGTGCAGTGGACATGACTCACTTCGTTGGTAGGCCTGCACATGTAATATCTCCTCTGTACTCTTCAACAAGCCTAAATTTCATCTGCAACCCTGAGTAGGACTTACCTGAAACAAATCTGTGGATAGGCCACACCTTATCAGCATCTAGAAACAATCATTTAAAATGTTAAGGGCAGATTTATGATGGCCGTGCGCCTCTTTTGCGCCGCTGTTCCGTCACTTTTGTGACGCAGCAGCAGTGTAAAAGATGCACCATGTTGCAAGATAGGCCTCAGTTCATCTCCAGCAAGATACCGTCAGTTTAAAATGTATATATTTAGGACTGTGTAGGGGGCATGCAGAAGCTGAGGCTTCAGTAAGTGTCAAAGTTGTTGCATGCAGTGCTGCACTTCTGCGTACTCTTTCATATGCTGGAATACATCTGCACAATGAGATACCTAAGCAAAGGAAACACAAGTGATGTGATTGTGAAATGAGCAAAAGAAATTGCACGTTTTTCAATTACATCACCTGTGTTTCCTAATATTATGAATCACATTGTGCAGATCAAGTTTAGGCCTGTCCAGGGAAACAGAGGAGGTCTGGCCTTTGTTCAAGAGTAAAGTGGACATGACTCACTTCATTGGTAGGCATGGACATGTATTATCTCCTCTGTACTCTTCAACAACTCTAAATTTCATCTGCAACCCTGAGTAGGCCTCACCTCAAACAAACCTCTGGATAGGACACACCTTATTGGCATCCTGAAACAATCATTTAAAATGTTAGGGACAGTTTTATGATGGCTGTGCACCTCTTTTGCGCTACCGTTGCGTCACTTTTGTGAGACAGCAGCAGTGCAAAAGATGCACCATGTTGCAAGATAGGCCTCACTTCATCTGCATCAAGATACTGTTAGTTTAAAATGTATATTTTTAGGACTGTGTAGGGGCATGGAGAAGCAGAGGCTTCTGTAAGTGTCAAAGTTGTTGAAAAAATGTTTGTCCTTCAATCTTTTCCCTTGTCTTTACTAATTTTTAAATACATGTTTTAATATTTTTCAAATGTTTGTTCTCTCTTTCACAGATTGAAAGTATAAAAATAACAAGTGACTAAGTTAACGACAATTATAAGGTAAATGTTTTGTACTCTTTTCGTTACATTTCTATCACATTTAACTTCTATTAGTTTCACTACTTCATTTCTTTAACCTTCACTTTCCTGCCTTTGCTACTTCCCTCATTCCTTTCTCTATTACTTACTTACTCTACTCCTTCCACTCTTTTTCTCAGTCCCTCTCTTCTCATACTTCCTCACTCTTGTTCACTCACTCCGTCTCTATTACTCTCACTGTCTCTGACTGATCACTCTTTCACTACTTGTTCATTATGCTTTCTCTCTGTAGTTCAAACACACTAAGGGGCATATTATGAACACAGGCAATAAAATTATCGCTGCTTTTATCGGCAGAAAACTGCTGCAAAAGTGGCTTTAGCGGCAGTTTTCTTCCGCTAAAGCGGCTTTAGCGGCAGTTTTCTGCCGATAAAAGCAGTCATTATCAGCAGAAAACTGCCGCAAAAGCGGCTTTAGTGGCAGATTTCTGCCGATAAAAGCAGCGATAATTTTATCACCTATGTTGATAATATGCCCCTATGTTATTTACATTTCTTTGCTGTTTCAATCATTCCTTTTCTGTTACTTCTTCTTTTCTGCTTTCTGTTTTTTCTCTCTGTTATTCCACATGTTTTAATCTTATTTTGAACATTCACTCACATTCTCTAAGAAACTCTTGTTTATTATTCTTCTACTCTCCTTTTTTTCTTCCACTTCCTTATCTATTTTGTTTTTCACAATTATACCCTCTTCCATCTTTTCTTCGGTAAATAGATCTATTAAACAGTATCTCTATGTTACTCCCTATAGCTGTCTTTCTTTTAACATTACTCTCTGTTTCCTTCCCTTATACTTACTCTTCTTTTTATTTTTTTATTTTTTTTTGGTTCGCTCCCGGTTCGCGTACCGGCGAGCGAATCGGGAAGCGAACCAAAAGAAATAGAGGTTGCCAGAGTGCTAAACATTCTAGCAATTTTTTTATAGAGGGGAGGAAGTTCTGAAAAGAACTTTTTTTTTATTATTTGTGTTGCTTTATATTTTTTTATTATTTTTCTGAACAATTTTTTACTTTTTTTGTATTGTTTGAACAGTTTTATATTTTTTTTGTTTTTTTGGGGGGGGAAACGAAAACGATTCATTGTAAAGGGCTCAACAGGAGCAACAAAAAAAAAAGAATTTATTCTCTGGGGCGTTTTGGACAATTATGATTGTCGATAGCTCTGTTGATTAGAGTGATGCTACTTTCTCTGTAGCAAATCAACTGATTGCAACGCACGCACACTTGTTTGACTTCCCCGAACCTCATCTGTATATTTGGGACCGTCTCTCTCGCCTCTGGTCCCGTCACTTCCTGTACAACTGATCTTCTGGCCACAGAAGGGGGATTATCTTGCTGGTCACGTAACTGCGCAGCACTGTAGTTGATAGGGTGCCACCTCTCCATATGGCGATGCATTGTATAATTGCCGTAACTATATTTTTTATCTGTCCCTCTGGACAGATTATCTTTACATATAAGGCAAGTTACGTACCGGGCATTGACTTTTTTTTGGCCCCGGGGATATTTAAAAAATTGCCAAATATAATTTTCTTTGACATGAGACCTCCTGGGCTCCTCAGGCAAAAAATGCCTCTCTTCCTGCTGTTCCTCTTTTTCCTCTTCTTCCTCCTTGCTGAATGATAACTTCAGCAGGTGGTCCTCTCTTCCTTGGAGGTGGTGGAGGTGGTGGGGAAGCACCAGCTGAAGCTACTAATGAAGCCATTGCTCAGTGATGACAAAAGGTCTTCCTCTCACAAAGATGAAAGTCAGAGTGAGGAAACAAGGAGGGGTTTTCATCGTTTGGGAAAAACAATAGTTCTAAACCAATGAAAAATGTTACTGTTAGGTCACATGACCTAGTCTTACATCATTAGGAAACCAAAAGTGAAATGAACCAATGAAAAGTGTTATTAACAAGTCACATGACCTGTTGTGTTTACGTTACGCGCTTTGCGCCGCGTCCCGGATCGCTTCCGGGAAGCTGCGCTTCGTGCCTCGCGTACCGGTTCACTTCCGGGTACGCTAACGCGGCGCGTCATATGACGTATCACACTACAACGCGATACGTCACGCTGACGCGACGCGTCACGATGTTGTTTTCTAACGCGGCAGTTGCGCAAACGGAACGTTTACCGGTTCGCGGACCGGGTCGCGGCACCAAATTGAGCTAACGGGAAGCTACCCGGTGCACGGACCGGTAGCGAAACAAAGAAAAATATATATATATACATAAAAAAATTGTATAAAAAACATATAAAATATATTTTTTGATTTAAAGAAGAATACATTTTAAAGCTTTTGATATTTGCTATTAAAAAACCATTGAAATTCACTGAAAAAACCATAGGTTATAGACCATATATAGTTAGGAATTAGCATTTACAAAACCTTGAAAATTCACTGAAAAAACCATAGGTTATAGACCATATATAGTTAGGAATTAGCATTTACAAAACCTTATTTTACTCACACAAAACCATTGAAATTCCATATATAGTTAGTTGCACTAACTATATATCGCGCACCCGCAATCCACTGCTGATGATGTCACATATTACATCATTCATGACATGGTCAGTGACATCACTGATGACATCACTGATGACATCTCAAATGACATCACTGATGACATCACTGATGACAACATCCAGTGACTGTATGTTTCTGTAAAGTTAAAACATGTCTTACATATTGAAGAATGAGTGGATGTATAAGTGTCTGGATGAAGGATTTAGTAGGTGCATGACTGACTGTATGAGTGAGTGATTAAATGTGTCTCACTGAGTGCATGGGTTAGTGACTAAACTGTTTTAATTTGTGCATCATTGTGTCTGTTGTACTGTAATCTGCTGCATGTGTTGATCATTAGCTATATGACTAACTATATGGGTTATTGATTGGTTGCCCAAGTATTTGTATAGGAGACTGAGTGTGTGTGTGGGTGGCTGGGAGGTGTATGACTCTGTGCATACATGTGTGAGCAGTTGATTCACTAGATGTATGGGTTCAAAAGTGCACGTGGAAACAGCTGTATGGGCGGTTGACTGTGTGCATGAGTGTATTGGTGAGTGAATGGATATCTCAGTGCTACATGTCAAAGTAAGTACATATGTAAAACACAGTACATGTGAGAGTTGACATATATAAATAACTGTGCATAAGAGCCAGTGAATGTGTGAGTGGCTGTATGGATCATTGTGAACTTGTATCAGGGATTGTATAAGAGAGTAAATATGTGTTAGTATATGTTTCAATAAGTAAGGTGTGTATAACTATATAGTTGAGGAAATGGAGGTGTGATTGATTCTTTGCAAGACTGACTAGGTGTGTGAGTAACTCCATGGATGAGTGACAGTCTGTGAGTGTCTGTTTACACTGAGTGTATCTAAGGTTATATTAGAGTCTGAAGAGGTTCATCGTATCATCACATGAATGATGTCATCAGTGATGTGATCAGTAATGTCAAATGAGATGTCATCAGTGATGTCATCAGTGATGTCATTTGAGATGTCATCCGTGATGTCATCAGTGATGTCACTGACCATGTCATGAATGATGTAATATGTGACATCATCAGCAGTGGATTGCGGGTGCGCGATATATAGTTAGTGCAACTAACTATATATGGAATTTCAATGGTTTTGTGTGAGTAAAATAAGGTTTTGTAAATGCTAATTCCTAACTATATATGGTCTATAACCTATGGTTTTTTCAGTGAATATATATATATATATATATATATATATATATATATATATATATATATATATATATATAGAAGGCTACAAACACCAAGCAGTTGCACACACGAGTGGGTGCACGCCAAATCGGGGGTGTGCCCGAGTTCCAAATTAGCTCCAAAGTCCCAGGAAAATAAATCCAAAAGGAAGGTAGCACACTCAGGGGAGGTTTCACAGAAGATTTAATAGGGAAACCAACAACAACGACGCGTTTCGCCTTAGGGCTTTGTCAAGTAGTGCAGAGAGCCGAGGCGTGCGTCGGTTTAAAAAAAGGACAACATGCAAATTCAAATGTCAAGAAATCAAGGTAGGACTGTGCAAACACAAACTTGGTCGCCATATTGGAACGGAGTTAGATACAATACAGGCAATAGAAACATCATGCTTCAGATAAATGCCTAAACCAAATACAATGTGTGAATCACAAAATATCCAAGTTCCGAATGAACATGATAGCACAGTCATAACAAGGAATCCTGTTGCAATAATCTCGCCCAGAATGGGCATGCGGTGAACACTGAATGCAGTGTATCTCGGAGCAAGCTCAATTATAATTACAGAATGCGATGTGTAGCAAACAATCAAGCCCCGAATGGGCACACAATTAATGCTAAATGTATTTGTCTATGCATACATCATGCAAAAAATCAAGGAGCGAGCATTGAAGACTAAATTCTATCAAAATCATAGCTCTTTGCACCAATTATGTAGCATCCAGTCAAACCCCACAATAATTCCATCCTGGATGGATAATGCATCAAATATAAGCATGTGTCACAAAATTCATTAAATATCATATATACAAAACTTAAAAGAGTATTTCATATGATACATATAAAACATCACAAAATCACTAAGGCACAGTCACGGAAATATGAGGGAAATACGTTGAAAATGATATCTAGAACAGAAGAGCCCTAACCAATCAGCCCAAATGAACTGATAGTTCTTCATGCATATTTAGGCCAAGCGGATGCTTACATTGTAAGTCAATTATGTATCTAGATTCCAGTCGTCTAAGTCTAAGTAGACGATCTCCTCCCCTAATGCTCAAAGGCACATTATCTATGCATGTATAAGTTAACAGATCCCTGTTACTTTTATGCCTTTTGGCAAAATGCCTAGCTACTGGGTAAGTCTCATCCTTTTTAGCGATCGCACGCATATGTTCAAGTATCCTAAGTTTTACAGCATTAGTAGTGCTCCCGATATAATTCAGGCCGCACGGACATGTTAAGCAGTAAATAGCATATGACGTGGAACATGTTAAAAATGTGTTAATTCTTTTGGGGATGGTCACACCAGGTATCTTGTAAGTAAGCGTCCGCTTACTGAATTTGCAGGCCTTACATCGGCCACATGGATAAAAACCATTGAGCACAGGCAACTTGGGGGTCTTTTCAGGAGCAGAGTAATGACTGGAAACCAAATGATTTTTTAAAGATCTCGCTTTTCTGAATGTAATAAGGGGGTTAGGTGGTAAGTCTGCTTTAATGGTATTATCCGACAATAAGATGTTCCAATTTTTTCTTAAAATTTGCTTAATCTGGCCTGCATTATGAGAAATGGTTGTGATAAGACGAAATTTACCGTTTTTAGATTTGTTTTGATTTTTCGTTTTCAACAACTCTTTGCGTTTCATTTTTTTGACCCTCTCATAGGCCTTACTGAGCACATTGTCGCCATAGCCCCTAGTTTTAAACCTTTGCATGCTGGCCTGAGCTGCTCTCTCAAAATCAGTGTCACTAGAGTTATTTCTGCGTATTCTCAGTAGCTCCCCATACGGTATACTCTCCACTAATTTCCGGGGATGACTACTTGTGGCGAACAAAGTGGAATTGCCCGCCGTTTCTTTTCTAAACAGTTTAGTCTGAATACAACCACAATCGTCTATATATATGGTGAGATCAAGATAATCTACTGACGTGGTGCTGATTTGTCCAGAAAACTTCAGATTGATGTCATTATCATTGAGGGCGTCTACAAAGCTATTGGCAATATCTATTGGACATTCTAATATGATGAATAAATCGTCTATATAACGATACCACCTTATTATTCGGCTGTTCCACTCAGGATATTTCTCGCTCCAGGATGCCTGCTCCTCCCACCACCCCACGAAAAGATTCGCGAAGCTGGGGGCGGAGCAGGCTCCCATCGCGACGCCGGACATTTGTTGATATAATTGCTTGCCAAATAAAAATATGTTATTATTAAGGCTAAACATCATGAATTCCATTAGCATCTTGTTATGCTCATAAAATCTTATGGGCCGTTTATCCAAGAAGCTGGCCATCGCTTTGAGACCATCACCATGAACTATACACGTGTATAGACTGGTGATGTCAAGCACCAACATACAATATGTATCCTTCCAGACAATTTCTTCAACACAGTTTAGAAAATGTTTAGTATCTCTAAGATATGATTTCAGGGACATCACCAAAGGAGACAAAAACGAATCTACATAAATGGAGAGATTCTCCGTCAAACTACCATTGGATGCAACAATGGGCCTACCAGGAGGATTTAACAAATCTTTGTGAACCTTGGGCAGGTAATAAAAGGTGGGGATCACAGGACTCAAACACCTTAAGAATAAATATTCATCTGTATTTAGCATGTTCACATTATGCCATCTGGATATCATCTCATGATAATTAGCCACACTTAGATTGTATGTTCTTTCATTCACAGTGGCATAGGTGTCGGTGTCTCCCAAAAGGCGGCAAGCCTCTGTTTCATATTGGATCGCAGTGAGTAAAACAATGTTCCCCCCTTTATCAGAAGGCTTTATTACCAAACCTGAGTTTTCACAAAGAGTAGTGAGTGCAAGCTGTTGAGTTTTGGTAAAGTTATCATTTTTGGGTTTGTATTTACTGGTGATGCGCAGTCTGGTGAGATCCCTCAACACAGCATCTGAGAAGATGTCGATGGCATCGGCACCCATGATCGGCATGAATGTCGAGACCGGTTTAAATTCACTGGCCCCACCTTTTTGTTGTACATCCCAATTATCAAGCATCTGAGTGTTGGTTACCTCACCATCACCGTTAGTGTTGCTTTCCAAACGGAGGCCTTCTACTGCTCTAAGGCCTCGTAGCTCGCTACAAATAAGTTCTGTATCCTCCACAGGTTTGCTGGCCACAATGCGTTCACTGGGTGGTTTGAGTTTAAAGAATTTGTGTAGTTTTAATTTTCTCACAAATTTGAAAATATCAATGCGCGTTTGAGCGAATTCAAAGTTTCGACGTGGACAAAAAGATAAACCTAATTGAAGTGTTGAATTTTCTTCATTCGTTAACACTCTCTCCGTTAGGTTAATGATAGTTAGATTATCCTGGGGGTTAGTAGACTCTTGAATATCTTTCAGTTCCGTTTCTTGAAGAACTTTTTCATGCTGCGGGTCACAGGAGGAGAGCTTAAAGGATTTCTTCCAACGGCCCCCCCGCCGCGTCTTCTTCTTGGTCCTTGGTTGTCCGGGGGCTTCCCTCTTCCACCCTCTAGTTGGTTGTTGCGCATTACTTGGTATTCCACTTGAAAAGGAGAAGCGTCCTCACTGCCATCTTCACTGGCTATATCATCTGGATTGACATCAGACTCAGAAGTAACTGATTCGGCAGTAGTGGAGACGCCCGTCTTTTTCTTATTTTTTAGTTGCCTTCTAGTGTTGTCATATTTTTTCGCAAAGGTCAACACTCTCCCCATTCGATAATCATTCTCGTCCCTTTCAAATTTTTCTTCTTTTCTTTGTTTTATTTTTTATTCGTATTTTTTCAAACGCTTTTTTAGTAGTTCACGTTTATCCCCCAGGGTCTCCTGGTCTTCTTCTTTTAGTAATTCGTCTTCAATTTCCTTGATTTGTGCCAAAGCTTTTTCGCGGTCACTCCAGGCAAAGCGTACTAGGATTTGTAGACTCCCTTTGCATGATGCGGCGGTATGCTCTGCCCATGCATCTAGCAATTTGGGGTCCGGATTTTCATACGCCGGAATGGTATATATCCGCAAGCCTCTGGGGACCCGGTCAACCTCAATGTAGTTCTGTAATGAGGTTGCCTCCCACCACTTCCTGATCTCACGTTCGTATAAACGTTCCAGTGAGATCAGTTTGGATTGTAGGGATGTGTTTACCCCATTGGATTGACTTCCACCAGCCTTTTGTGAACCATCGAACTTTTTCTTATTTTTGAACATTCCTGGGGGATAAACGTGAACTACTAAAAAAGCGTTTGAAAAAATACGAACAAAAAATAAAACAAAGAAAAGAAGAAAAATTTGAAAGGGACGAGAATGATTATCGAATGGGGAGAGTGTTGACCTTTGCGAAAAAATATGACAACACTAGAAGGCAACTAAAAAATAAGAAAAAGACGGGCGTCTCCACTACTGCCGAATCAGTTACTTCTGAGTCTGATGTCAATCCAGATGATATAGCCAGTGAAGATGGCAGTGAGGACGCTTCTCCTTTTCAAGTGGAATACCAAGTAATGCGCAACAACCAACTAGAGGGTGGAAGAGGGAAGCCCCCGGACAACCAAGGACCAAGAGGAAGACGCGGCGGGGGGGCCGTTGGAAGAAATCCTTTAAGCTCTCCTCCTGTGACCCGCAGCATGAAAAAGTTCTTCAAGAAACGGAACTGAAAGATATTCAAGAGTCTACTAACCCCCAGGATAATCTAACTATCATTAACCTAACGGAGAGAGTGTTAACGAATGAAGAAAATTCAACACTTCAATTAGGTTTATCTTTTTGTCCACGTCGAAACTTTGAATTCGCTCAAACGCGCATTGATATTTTCAAATTTGTGAGAAAATTAAAACTACACAAATTCTTTAAACTCAAACCACCCAGTGAACGCATTGTGGCCAGCAAACCTGTGGAGGATACAGAACTTATTTGTAGCGAGCTACGAGGCCTTAGAGCAGTAGAAGGCCTCCGTTTGGAAAGCAACACTAACGGTGATGGTGAGGTAACCAACACTCAGATGCTTGATAATTGGGATGTACAACAAAAAGGTGGGGCCAGTGAATTTAAACCGGTCTCGACATTCATGCCGATCATGGGTGCCGATGCCATCGACATCTTCTCAGATGCTGTGTTGAGGGATCTCACCAGACTGCGCATCACCAGTAAATACAAACCCAAAAATGATAACTTTACCAAAACTCAACAGCTTGCACTCACTACTCTTTGTGAAAACTCAGGTTTGGTAATAAAGCCTTCTGATAAAGGGGGGAACATTGTTTTACTCACTGCGATCCAATATGAAACAGAGGCTTGCCGCCTTTTGGGAGACACCGACACCTATGCCACTGTGAATGAAAGAACATACAATCTAAGTGTGGCTAATTATCATGAGATGATATCCAGATGGCATAATGTGAACATGCTAAATACAGATGAATATTTATTCTTAAGGTGTTTGAGTCCTGTGATCCCCACCTTTTATTACCTGCCCAAGGTTCACAAAGATTTGTTAAATCCTCCTGGTAGGCCCATTGTTGCATCCAATGGTAGTTTGACGGAGAATCTCTCCATTTATGTAGATTCGTTTTTGTCTCCTTTGGTGATGTCCCTGAAATCATATCTTAGAGATACTAAACATTTTCTAAACTGTGTTGAAGAAATTGTCTGGAAGGATACATATTGTATGTTGGTGCTTGACATCACCAGTCTATACACGTGTATAGTTCATGGTGATGGTCTCAAAGCGATGGCCAGCTTCTTGGATAAACGGCCCATAAGATTTTATGAGCATAACAAGATGCTAATGGAATTCATGATGTTTAGCCTTAATAATAACATATTTTTATTTGGCAAGCAATTATATCAACAAATGTCCGGCGTCGCGATGGGAGCCTGCTCCGCCCCCAGCTTCGCGAATCTTTTCGTGGGGTGGTGGGAGGAGCAGGCATCCTGGAGCGAGAAATATCCTGAGTGGAACAGCCGAATAATAAGGTGGTATCGTTATATAGACGATTTATTCATCATATTAGAATGTCCAATAGATATTGCCAATAGCTTTGTAGACGCCCTCAATGATAATGACATCAATCTGAAGTTTTCTGGACAAATCAGCACCACGTCAGTAGATTATCTTGATCTCACCATATATATAGACGATTGTGGTTGTATTCAGACTAAACTGTTTAGAAAAGAAACGGCGGGCAATTCCACTTTGTTCGCCACAAGTAGTCATCCCCGGAAATTAGTGGAGAGTATACCGTATGGGGAGCTACTGAGAATACGCAGAAATAACTCTAGTGACACTGATTTTGAGAGAGCAGCTCAGGCCAGCATGCAAAGGTTTAAAACTAGGGGCTATGGCGACAATGTGCTCAGTAAGGCCTATGAAAGGGTCAAAAAAATGAAACGCAAAGAGTTGTTGAAAACGAAAAATCAAAACAAATCTAAAAACGGTAAATTTCGTCTTATCACAACCATTTCTCATAATGCAGGCCAGATTAAGCAAATTTTAAGAAAAAATTGGAACATCTTATTGTCGGATAATACCATTAAAGCAGACTTACCACCTAACCCCCTTATTACATTCAGAAAAGCGAGATCTTTAAAAAATCATTTGGTTTCCAGTCATTACTCTGCTCCTGAAAAGACCCCCAAGTTGCCTGTGCTCAATGGTTTTTATCCATGTGGCCGATGTAAGGCCTGCAAATTCAGTAAGCGGACGCTTACTTACAAGATACCTGGTGTGACCATCCCCAAAAGAATTAACACATTTTTAACATGTTCCACGTCATATGCTATTTACTGCTTAACATGTCCGTGCGGCCTGAATTATATCGGGAGCACTACTAATGCTGTAAAACTTAGGATACTTGAACATATGCGTGCGATCGCTAAAAAGGATGAGACTTACCCAGTAGCTAGGCATTTTGCCAAAATGCATAAAAGTAACAGGGATCTGTTAACTTATACATGCATAGATAATGTGCCTTTGAGCATTAGGGGAGGAGATCGTCTACTTAGACTTAGACGACTGGAATCTAGATACATAATTGACTTACAATGTAAGCATCCGCTTGGCCTAAATATGCATGAAGAACTATCAGTTCATTTGGGCTGATTGGTTAGGCCTCTTCTGTTCTAGATATAATTTTCAACGTATTTCCCTCATATTTCCGTGACTGTGCCTTAGTGATTTTGTGATGTTTTATATGTATCATATGAAATACTCTTTTAAGTTTTGTATATATGATATTTAATGAATTTTGTGACACATGCTTATATTTGATGCATTATCCATCCAGGATGGAATTATTGTGGGGTTTGACTGGATGCTACATAATTGGTGCAAAGAGCTATGATTTTGATAGAATTTAGTCTTCAATGCTCGCTCCTTGATTTTTTGCATGATGTATGCATAGACAAATACATTTAGCATTAATTGTGTGCCCATTCGGGGCTTGATTGTTTGCTACACATCGCATTCTGTAATTATAATTGAGCTTGCTCCGAGATACAGCTGCATTCAGTGTTCACCGCATGCCCATTCTGGGCGAGATTATTGCGACAGGATTCCTTGTTATGACTGTGCTATCATGTTCATTCGGAACTTGGATATTTTGTGATTCACACATTGTATTTGGTTTAGGCATTTATCTGAAGCATGATGTTTCTATTGCCTATATTGTATCTAACTCCGTTCCAATATGGCGACCAAGTTTGTGTTTGCACAGTCCTACCTTGATTTCTTGACATTTGAATTTGCATGTTGTCCTTTTTTTAAACCGACGCACGCCTTGGCTCTCTGCACTACTTGACAAAGCCCTAAGGCGAAACGCGTCGTTGTTGTTGGTTTCCCTATTAAATCTTCTGTGAAACCTCCCCTGAGTGTGCTACCTTCCTTTTGGATTTATTTTCCTGGGACTTTGGAGCTAATATATATATATATATATATATATATATATATATTCACTGAAAAAACCATAGGTTTCAGGCCTTATATAGTTAGGAATTAGCAACTAAAAAACCTTTAAAATTCACTCAAAAATCTATAAGTTTTAGGGGTGTTATAATTAGCTGGACATTTCACTCATACAAAACCATTGAAATTGCTCCTATATAGTTAGTTGTACTAACTATATTTCGCGCACCCGCAATCCACTGCTGATGACGTCACATATTACATCATTCATGACATGGTCAGTGACATCACTGATGACATCTCAAATGACATCACTGATGACATCACTGATGACATCATCCAGTGAATGTGGTTTGCTTCGTTATTGAAATATGCATTATATATATAGCAATTTGCATTGAAGAATGAGTGGATATATAAAAATAAATATTTGGATGGAGGATTTAGTAGCAGTGTAATTGACTGTTTACTTGACCAATTTATAGTGTCTCACTAAATATAGTGGATAGTGACTAAACTGTTTGAATATCTGTATCACTTTGTCAGTTCTTGTTTAAACTGGTTCTCCAGTTGGTTACTAGCTATGTGAAAGTCTGTATTAGTTATTGATTAGTTAACTGAGTATTTGTATGGGAGAGTGAATGTGTGTGTGGTTCGGTGGGGGGTGTGTGACTGCCCAAAGATGTGTGAATAGTTGATTCACTAGATATATGAAGTTAAAACTACATGTTCTAACAGTTGTTTGGGTGAGTGAATATCTTTATGGGTGTGGTGATGAGCAAATATATTTCTCAATGGTACATGTCCAACAAAATAGAAAAAGAAAAGGCAGTGTATGTGTCAGTTATTGTATATTAATAAGCATACATAAGACTCAATGATTGTGTGAGTGACTGCATGGATAACTTTATACTTGTAATAATGATTTTATAATTCACCAAGTATGACTTACGATCTAAATGAATAGATGAAGTTGTGTTTGTATAAGTGTGTAGCTAAGTAAATATGTAAGTATGATCCATTGTTTGCATAAGTGAGTAGGATGACTTCATATGTGAATAGGATGTGTGCTGGTGTGTAATGTCGATTTAGGTGTATAAGTATTTTTGATAGTGTTCTATTGTTCCTTGACAGCATGTATGAGTGAATCTACAGGTAAGTGATTAGATGTGTGTATGCATCTAAAATCACTGAGTGGGTTTTTAGATACTTGTATTGCTGTAACAATGGATTCAAATATGATACTCTTTATTTTACAAAGAGTGATGAAAGATTTTACTAGTGTATGAAAAGGTGTATGTGATTGTCACGTGGATGATGTCATCAGTGATGTCATCAGTGATGTCATTTGAGATGTCATCAGTAATGTCACTGACCATGTCATGAATGATGTAATATGTGACATCATCAGCAGTGGATTGCGGGTGCGCGAAATATAGTTAGTACAACTAACTATATAGGAGCAATTTCAATGGTTTTGTATGAGTGAAATGTCCAGCTAACTATAACACCCCTAAAACGTATAGTTTTTTCAGTGAATTTTAAAGGTTTTTGAAATGCTAATTCCTAACTATATAAGGCCTGAAACCTATGGTTTTTTCAGTGAATTTGCAAGGTTTTTTAAATGCTAATTCCTATCTATATAAGGCCTGAAACCTATGTTTTTTCAGTGAATTTCAAAGGTTTTTTTAATGCTAATTCCTAACTATATAAGACCTGAAAGCCCACCAAGAATATCCATTATGCGCCAGGGGCCTGCATTGCAGACAGGTGTAATGAAGCCACGCCCTTTTTACACCTCTCTGCAACGCAGCCCCGTGCATGTTTGAAGAGGGGGAACTAATTCCCCTTGCATACTGGGGGCCCCTGGGGGCCAACTAGCCCACCTTGAACCTCCAGTATGCGCCAAGGGGCTGCATTGCAGAGGTGTAATGAGGCTATGCCCCTTGTTACACCTCTCTGCAACACAGCCCCCTGGCGCGTTTGCAGAGGGGGAACTAATTCCCCTTGCATACTGGGGGTCCCTGGGGGCCAACTAGCCCACCAGGAGCCTCCAGTATGCGCCAGGGGGCTGCATTGCAGAGAGGTGTAATGAGGCCACACCCCTTTTTTACACCTCTCTGCAACGCAGCCCCCGTGCATGTTTGAAGAGGGGGAACTAATTCCCCTTGCATACTGGGGGTCCCTGGGGGACAACTAGCCCACCTGGAACCTCCAGTATGCGCCAGGGGGCTGCATTGCACAGAGGTGTAATGAGGCTATGCCTCTTTTTACACGTCTCTGCAACGCAGGCCACTGGCGCGTTTGCAGAGGTGGGACTAATTCCCCTTGCATACTGGGGGTCCCTGGGTCATATCTGCCCAAATGCAGAAATTCCGAATGATTGAAAATGACTTTTCTTGAGAAACATTTGGATTTGGATTATCATGTCCTATACTTTGGAATTTTTGAAAGACTGACTTTGAGGATGCTATAAATTACTCAAGTCTGCCCGAATTGTGTGGGTAAAATTGATAACTAGTCACTTTGAATAAGAATGTAATTACAACTCGTCTAACATTTGGAAGAAATATCTAGTTATATGACAACAGGATACCAACATAACTTGAAGGAAATAAGAACGCCCTGAAGAATTTCTGTTGTACAGAACGAAACGCGTCAGCTGGCTGTGGTACATAAACTTAAGGAAAATAAAAGCATTTGAATATACACCAAGATTCAGCGCTTCAATAAGGACTCTAAGAGATATGATTTGATTGGACTTATTGTGCAAGTGGTGCTGTGCCAAACTTTGGAATATTCTCCACTACTCTCTACTACTTACTCTCTACTACTCCACTACTCTCTAATACTCACTCTCTACTACTCATTCCCTACTACTCTACTACTCTCTACTACTCTCTCTCTACTACTCTCTCTCTACTACTCACTCCCTACTACTCACTCTCTACTACTCTCTACTACTCACTCTCTACTACTCTCTACTCTCTACTACTCACTCTCTACTACTCTCTCTCTACTACTCACTCTTTACTACTCACTATCTACTACTCTCTACTACTCACTCTCTACTTCTCACTCTCTACTACTCTCTACTACTCACTCTCTACTACTCTCTCTCTACTACTCTCTACTACTCACTCTCTACTACTCACTCTCTACTACTCTCTACTACTCACTCTCTACTACTCTCTCTCTACTACGCTCTACTACTCACTCTCTACTACTCTCTACTATTCTCTCTCTCTGCTACTCACTCTCTACTACTCTCTACTACTCACTCTTTACTACTCTCTACTACTCACTTTCTCCTGCTCTCTACTACTCACTCTACTACTTACTCTCTACTACTCTCTACTACTCACTCTCTACCACTCTCTACTACTCACTCTGCTATTCACTCTACTACTCCCTACTACTCACTCTCTGCTACTCTCTCTACTGCTCTCTACTACTCTCTACTACTCACTCTCTACTCTATTACTCACTCTCTTCTCTCTACCTCTCGCTACTTCTCTCTCTACTAGTCTCTACCTCTCTACCTCTACCTCTCTACCTCTACCTCTCTACCTCTACACCTCTACCTCTCTACCTCTCTCTACACGCACACATATACACATATATATATGCATATATATGCATATGCATTTATGTATGTGTATATATATATACATACATATATAAACATATTTAATCTGCATATCTATATAAATACAAATATAAATGCATGCATACATATACATATATGCATACATATGCATGTTATTTACATGAAAGTTTTAAAAACACTAATAAAAGCAAAGCTAAAAAGCCACCTCATTACAAACAGAATGGCTATAACTTAAACGAGGGCGAGATCTATTGCATTTTCAATGCTTGTTTACTTTGGTTCCATCAAGAAGGCATTCAGATGTGTCACACATTTGCCATAAATTCTGAATGTTAGCACTCTAGTTGCTCATTAGATCACTATAGTAAAGCTACTGCTCACCAGGTAAGTCTGCTGCTAATCATACTTTCTATGGCAAAATGAACCCCCTCATTTTGTTCCTTTTTAAATTAAATGTTTTCAGACTTACCACTTCATTCCAATCAAGATGGCTTCTGGTGTGCCATACTTTGTCATAAGTAAGACTGTTAGCGCTCTAGTTGTTCTTTAGAACACTCTGCGACATTCTGTCATTGGGCTATACTTGGGCTACATCTGGGTGATATTTGTGCTACATTTGGGCTCTTTTGTCTCTGGTGGCCATCTTGGGAGACTGCATGTCAGAATTATTTAATGAAATAGAAGAGGATTTGGGGAGTCACTCAAAATGTGCCCTAATTTTTCTTTCTGCAGCACTAATCATACTTTCTATGGCAAAATATACCCCCTCAATTTGTTCCTTTTTAAATTAAATGTTTTAAGAGTTACCACTTTATTCCAATCAAGATGGCTTCAGGTGCGCCATACCTTTGTAATAAGTAGGACTGTTAGCGCTCTAGTTGTTCTTTAGAACACTCTAGGAGGCTGCAGTAGAACACAAAGGAATCAACTGACAGTCTCTGTCCCTGTTGGATGTACATGTTTTACTGAGAATGTCAGACTTCATGCTCACATGACTGAGAAAGATAATGTGAATTTACTGAAAATATGCTTTCAGTTTAGCTTATAGATCCCCTTCCAAACCACTGTGGGAAAAGCATGAGATAATAGTTTTCTTTCAAACATGATTCATGATATCCCAGCAGAAGGCTTTTTCACATGGTAAAATCACCTTAGAACACACCACAATTCCTAAAATGAGTATGGTACCATCAACAAATGATTTATAATGTAACTAAAGTCCTAAAACCCTCTATTAACTACAATGCTTTTTAATGAGGTGCTATCATGTATATTGGTCCCAAGATGGCTGCCAACACTTCTTGGATGAAGTGCTGACAGCCAATCAGATCTCATGATGAGATGTGTGGTTAGGCTCCGCCCAGATATATATGTGTTTTTGAAGTTAGTTTTCATAAAAACCACTGGAGTAATTTTCACCAAATATAGCAAAGGCACTTCTGCGTACCAGTCCCTACAATTTTGCCAAGTTTAGTGTAATTCCGTTCAGCGGTTCGGGCTGTAGCCTTGTCAGAACGTCCTATGGAAATTAACATTGGGAAAACACGTTTTGGGACCCCCCTTTTTTCTCAGCCCCCACTTCACGAATCCCCCCGAACGTTTCAGGGAAGGAGAGCAGCGGAGCTGGCCGAACATTTGGAAAATTACACGCAAATTCCCCAACCGGCGCCAAAGTTATTCCCAATAGAATGTTGCGGATTTCCTATGGTAGCTAGGTCCTAACTATATATACCTACTGGCTATCGCCAGTTGGTTATATATATATATATATATATATATATATATATATATATTCACGCTCCAAGGTTGTCCACCTTATGAGTAGCACGCGAGCAGCAGCTTTATTTATGTGTAGGTGAGGACGGGGATCCGCTCGTAGACGCCGCTCCGTAATGGATCTGCCCGACGCGTTTCGAAGCTCCATCTGCTTCTCTTCAGGGGCTTTAACGGAAGCGGTGTGCGCACCCGTTACACTTCTCCAATTTCATATAACTCACCCGCCAATGGGAGGCTCCAATGAGACTTCTGGGAAGTGTAGTGCGGAAAGCACACAATCAAGTCCTGTATGGACTCCACGAGTGGGCCCGTCCTCGATCCCATGTACGGCTGCTACTTCACTGCCGTGACCCCCACGTTAACGGGGTGGTGCATACTCTGCGGCTGGACTGCCGCATATAGATTCACGCTCCAAGGTTGTCCACCTTATGAGTAGCACGCGAGCAGCAGCTTTATTTATGTGTAGGTGAGGACGGGGATCCGCTCGTAGACGCCGCTCCGTAATGGATCTGCCCGACGCGTTTCGAAGCTCCATCTGCTTCTCTTCAGGGGCTTTAACGGAAGCGGTGTGCGCACCCGTTACACTTCTCCAATTTCATATAACTCACCCGCCAATGGGAGGCTCCAATGAGACTTCTGGGAAGTGTAGTGCGGAAAGCACACAATCAAGTCCTGTATGGACTCCACGAGTGGGCCCGTCCTCGATCCCATGTACGGCTGCTACTTCACTGCCGTGACCCCCACGTTAACGGGGTGGTGCATACTCTGCGGCTGGACTGCCGCATATAGATTCACGCTCCAAGGTTGTCCACCTTATGAGTAGCACGCGAGCAGCAGCTTTATTTATGTGTAGGTGAGGACGGGGATCCGCTCGTAGACGCCGCTCCGTAATGGATCTGCCCGACGCGTTTCGAAGCTCCATCTGCTTCTCTTCAGGGGCTTTAACGGAAGCGGTGTGCGCACCCGTTACACTTCTCCAATTTCATATAACTCACCCGCCAATGGGAGGCTCCAATGAGACTTCTGGGAAGTGTAGTGCGGAAAGCACACAATCAAGTCCTGTATGGACTCCACGAGTGGGCCCGTCCTCGATCCCATGTACGGCTGCTACTTCACTGCCGTGACCCCCACGTTAACGGGGTGGTGCATACTCTGCGGCTGGACTGCCGCATATAGATTCACGCTCCAAGGTTGTCCACCTTATGAGTAGCACGCGAGCAGCAGCTTTATTTATGTGTAGGTGAGGACGGGGATCCGCTCGTAGACGCCGCTCCGTAATGGATCTGCCCGACGCGTTTCGAAGCTCCATCTGCTTCTCTTCAGGGGCTTTAACGGAAGCGGTGTGCGCACCCGTTACACTTCTCCAATTTCATATAACTCACCCGCCAATGGGAGGCTCCAATGAGACTTCTGGGAAGTGTAGTGCGGAAAGCACACAATCAAGTCCTGTATGGACTCCACGAGTGGGCCCGTCCTCGATCCCATGTACGGCTGCTACTTCACTGCCGTGACCCCCACGTTAACGGGGTGGTGCATACTCTGCGGCTGGACTGCCGCATATAGATTCACGCTCCAAGGTTGTCCACCTTATGAGTAGCACGCGAGCAGCAGCTTTATTTATGTGTAGGTGAGGACGGGGATCCGCTCGTAGACGCCGCTCCGTAATGGATCTGCCCGACGCGTTTCGAAGCTCCATCTGCTTCTCTTCAGGGGCTTTAACGGAAGCGGTGTGCGCACCCGTTACACTTCTCCAATTTCATATAACTCACCCGCCAATGGGAGGCTCCAATGAGACTTCTGGGAAGTGTAGTGCGGAAAGCACACAATCAAGTCCTGTATGGACTCCACGAGTGGGCCCGTCCTCGATCCCATGTACGGCTGCTACTTCACTGCCGTGACCCCCACGTTAACGGGGTGGTGCATACTCTGCGGCTGGACTGCCGCATATAGATTCACGCTCCAAGGTTGTCCACCTTATGAGTAGCACGCGAGCAGCAGCTTTATTTATGTGTAGGTGAGGACGGGGATCCGCTCGTAGACGCCGCTCCGTAATGGATCTGCCCGACGCGTTTCGAAGCTCCATCTGCTTCTCTTCAGGGGCTTTAACGGAAGCGGTGTGCGCACCCGTTACACTTCTCCAATTTCATATAACTCACCCGCCAATGGGAGGCTCCAATGAGACTTCTGGGAAGTGTAGTGCGGAAAGCACACAATCAAGTCCTGTATGGACTCCACGAGTGGGCCCGTCCTCGATCCCATGTACGGCTGCTACTTCACTGCCGTGACCCCCACGTTAACGGGGTGGTGCATACTCTGCGGCTGGACTGCCGCATATAGATTCACGCTCCAAGGTTGTCCACCTTATGAGTAGCACGCGAGCAGCAGCTTTATTTATGTGTAGGTGAGGACGGGGATCCGCTCGTAGACGCCGCTCCGTAATGGATCTGCCCGACGCGTTTCGAAGCTCCATCTGCTTCTCTTCAGGGGCTTTAACGGAAGCGGTGTGCGCACCCGTTACACTTCTCCAATTTCATATAACTCACCCGCCAATGGGAGGCTCCAATGAGACTTCTGGGAAGTGTAGTGCGGAAAGCACACAATCAAGTCCTGTATGGACTCCACGAGTGGGCCCGTCCTCGATCCCATGTACGGCTGCTACTTCACTGCCGTGACCCCCACGTTAACGGGGTGGTGCATACTCTGCGGCTGGACTGCCGCATATAGATTCACGCTCCAAGGTTGTCCACCTTATGAGTAGCACGCGAGCAGCAGCTTTATTTATGTGTAGGTGAGGACGGGGATCCGCTCGTAGACGCCGCTCCGTAATGGATCTGCCCGACGCGTTTCGAAGCTCCATCTGCTTCTCTTCAGGGGCTTTAACGGAAGCGGTGTGCGCACCCGTTACACTTCTCCAATTTCATATAACTCACCCGCCAATGGGAGGCTCCAATGAGACTTCTGGGAAGTGTAGTGCGGAAAGCACACAATCAAGTCCTGTATGGACTCCACGAGTGGGCCCGTCCTCGATCCCATGTACGGCTGCTACTTCACTGCCGTGACCCCCACGTTAACGGGGTGGTGCATACTCTGCGGCTGGACTGCCGCATATAGATTCACGCTCCAAGGTTGTCCACCTTATGAGTAGCACGCGAGCAGCAGCTTTATTTATGTGTAGGTGAGGACGGGGATCCGCTCGTAGACGCCGCTCCGTAATGGATCTGCCCGACGCGTTTCGAAGCTCCATCTGCTTCTCTTCAGGGGCTTTAACGGAAGCGGTGTGCGCACCCGTTACACTTCTCCAATTTCATATAACTCACCCGCCAATGGGAGGCTCCAATGAGACTTCTGGGAAGTGTAGTGCGGAAAGCACACAATCAAGTCCTGTATGGACTCCACGAGTGGGCCCGTCCTCGATCCCATGTACGGCTGCTACTTCACTGCCGTGACCCCCACGTTAACGGGGTGGTGCATACTCTGCGGCTGGACTGCCGCATATAGATTCACGCTCCAAGGTTGTCCACCTTATGAGTAGCACGCGAGCAGCAGCTTTATTTATGTGTAGGTGAGGACGGGGATCCGCTCGTAGACGCCGCTCCGTAATGGATCTGCCCGACGCGTTTCGAAGCTCCATCTGCTTCTCTTCAGGGGCTTTAACGGAAGCGGTGTGCGCACCCGTTACACTTCTCCAATTTCATATAACTCACCCGCCAATGGGAGGCTCCAATGAGACTTCTGGGAAGTGTAGTGCGGAAAGCACACAATCAAGTCCTGTATGGACTCCACGAGTGGGCCCGTCCTCGATCCCATGTACGGCTGCTACTTCACTGCCGTGACCCCCACGTTAACGGGGTGGTGCATACTCTGCGGCTGGACTGCCGCATATAGATTCACGCTCCAAGGTTGTCCACCTTATGAGTAGCACGCGAGCAGCAGCTTTATTTATGTGTAGGTGAGGACGGGGATCCGCTCGTAGACGCCGCTCCGTAATGGATCTGCCCGACGCGTTTCGAAGCTCCATCTGCTTCTCTTCAGGGGCTTTAACGGAAGCGGTGTGCGCACCCGTTACACTTCTCCAATTTCATATAACTCACCCGCCAATGGGAGGCTCCAATGAGACTTCTGGGAAGTGTAGTGCGGAAAGCACACAATCAAGTCCTGTATGGACTCCACGAGTGGGCCCGTCCTCGATCCCATGTACGGCTGCTACTTCACTGCCGTGACCCCCACGTTAACGGGGTGGTGCATACTCTGCGGCTGGACTGCCGCATATAGATTCACGCTCCAAGGTTGTCCACCTTATGAGTAGCACGCGAGCAGCAGCTTTATTTATGTGTAGGTGAGGACGGGGATCCGCTCGTAGACGCCGCTCCGTAATGGATCTGCCCGACGCGTTTCGAAGCTCCATCTGCTTCTCTTCAGGGGCTTTAACGGAAGCGGTGTGCGCACCCGTTACACTTCTCCAATTTCATATAACTCACCCGCCAATGGGAGGCTCCAATGAGACTTCTGGGAAGTGTAGTGCGGAAAGCACACAATCAAGTCCTGTATGGACTCCACGAGTGGGCCCGTCCTCGATCCCATGTACGGCTGCTACTTCACTGCCGTGACCCCCACGTTAACGGGGTGGTGCATACTCTGCGGCTGGACTGCCGCATATAGATTCACGCTCCAAGGTTGTCCACCTTATGAGTAGCACGCGAGCAGCAGCTTTATTTATGTGTAGGTGAGGACGGGGATCCGCTCGTAGACGCCGCTCCGTAATGGATCTGCCCGACGCGTTTCGAAGCTCCATCTGCTTCTCTTCAGGGGCTTTAACGGAAGCGGTGTGCGCACCCGTTACACTTCTCCAATTTCATATAACTCACCCGCCAATGGGAGGCTCCAATGAGACTTCTGGGAAGTGTAGTGCGGAAAGCACACAATCAAGTCCTGTATGGACTCCACGAGTGGGCCCGTCCTCGATCCCATGTACGGCTGCTACTTCACTGCCGTGACCCCCACGTTAACGGGGTGGTGCATACTCTGCGGCTGGACTGCCGCATATAGATTCACGCTCCAAGGTTGTCCACCTTATGAGTAGCACGCGAGCAGCAGCTTTATTTATGTGTAGGTGAGGACGGGGATCCGCTCGTAGACGCCGCTCCGTAATGGATCTGCCCGACGCGTTTCGAAGCTCCATCTGCTTCTCTTCAGGGGCTTTAACGGAAGCGGTGTGCGCACCCGTTACACTTCTCCAATTTCATATAACTCACCCGCCAATGGGAGGCTCCAATGAGACTTCTGGGAAGTGTAGTGCGGAAAGCACACAATCAAGTCCTGTATGGACTCCACGAGTGGGCCCGTCCTCGATCCCATGTACGGCTGCTACTTCACTGCCGTGACCCCCACGTTAACGGGGTGGTGCATACTCTGCGGCTGGACTGCCGCATATAGATTCACGCTCCAAGGTTGTCCACCTTATGAGTAGCACGCGAGCAGCAGCTTTATTTATGTGTAGGTGAGGACGGGGATCCGCTCGTAGACGCCGCTCCGTAATGGATCTGCCCGACGCGTTTCGAAGCTCCATCTGCTTCTCTTCAGGGGCTTTAACGGAAGCGGTGTGCGCACCCGTTACACTTCTCCAATTTCATATAACTCACCCGCCAATGGGAGGCTCCAATGAGACTTCTGGGAAGTGTAGTGCGGAAAGCACACAATCAAGTCCTGTATGGACTCCACGAGTGGGCCCGTCCTCGATCCCATGTACGGCTGCTACTTCACTGCCGTGACCCCCACGTTAACGGGGTGGTGCATACTCTGCGGCTGGACTGCCGCATATAGATTCACGCTCCAAGGTTGTCCACCTTATGAGTAGCACGCGAGCAGCAGCTTTATTTATGTGTAGGTGAGGACGGGGATCCGCTCGTAGACGCCGCTCCGTAATGGATCTGCCCGACGCGTTTCGAAGCTCCATCTGCTTCTCTTCAGGGGCTTTAACGGAAGCGGTGTGCGCACCCGTTACACTTCTCCAATTTCATATAACTCACCCGCCAATGGGAGGCTCCAATGAGACTTCTGGGAAGTGTAGTGCGGAAAGCACACAATCAAGTCCTGTATGGACTCCACGAGTGGGCCCGTCCTCGATCCCATGTACGGCTGCTACTTCACTGCCGTGACCCCCACGTTAACGGGGTGGTGCATACTCTGCGGCTGGACTGCCGCATATAGATTCACGCTCCAAGGTTGTCCACCTTATGAGTAGCACGCGAGCAGCAGCTTTATTTATGTGTAGGTGGAGCTTCGAAACGCGTCGGGCAGATCCATTACGGAGCGGCGTCTACGAGCGGATCCCCGTCCTCACCTACACATAAATAAAGCTGCTGCTTGCGTGCTACTCATAAGGTGGACAACCTTGGAGCGTGAATCTATATGCGGCAGTCCAGCCGCAGAGTATGCACCACCCCGTTAACGTGGGGGTCACGGCAGTGAAGTAGCAGCCGTACATGGGATCGAGGACGGGCCCACTCGTGGAGTCCATACAGGACTTGATTGTGTGCTTTCCGCACTACACTTCCCAGAAGTCTCATTGGAGCCTCCCATTGGCGGGTGAGTTATATGAAATTGGAGAAGTGTAACGGGTGCGCACACCGCTTCCGTTAAAGCCCCTGAAGAGAAGCAGATGGAGCTTCGAAACGCGTCGGGCAGATCCATTACGGAGCGGCGTCTACGAGCGGATCCCCGTCCTCACCTACACATAAATAAAGCTGCTGCTTGCGTGCTACTCATAAGGTGGACAACCTTGGAGCGTGAATATATATATATATATATATATATATATAGATATATAAAAAAAATTTTTTATTTTTGCACACAAAAATGCACAGCACTCCAAAGTGGAAGTCTTAAGCTTGTTTATTTAAACAAAACGAACCCAACCAACGCGTTGGTTGGGTTCGTTTTGTTTAAATAAGACTTCCACTTTGGAGTGCTGTGCATTTTGTGTGCAAAATTGAATTTGGGGCTAGGATCCGACTCCTACGCCGAGCACCCACTGCCAGAAGCGCGCTGGAAAAAGGATCACTTTGTGGAAAATATATATATATATATATATATAACGAAACCGTAATTCACCACCATTCCTTCTACGGAAAAGAATAACGCAAGTACGCCCAGAATTTGTGCTAATTCTTCGGTGATTTATTGTGAAATTGTTGCCAGCCATCCGCCATTACGCGTTTCGCCTCCCAAACGAGGCTTGATCATATATATATATCTATTACCTACTGGCGGTCGCCAGTAGGTATATATAGTTAGGACCTAGTTACCATAGGAAATTCCGAACATTCTATTGGGAATAACTTTGGCGCCGATTGAGGGATCTGTCTGTAATTTTCCTTAAATTTGCCTTCCCTGAAAGTTTTGGGGGGATTCATCAAGCGGGGGCCGAGAAAAAAGGGGGGTCCCAAAACGTGTTTTCTCCATGTTAATTTCCATAGGGACATTCTGACAAGGCTACAGCTGGATTGGCTGAACGGAATTACACCAGATTTGGCAAAATGGTAGGGACTGGTATGCAGCAGTGCCTTTTGTATGTTTGGTGTAAATCCCTCCAGTAGTTTTTGAGAAAATTGAATGTGAAATTGAGTCCAATGCAATTTTCTATAGGACCGTTAGACACAGCTACAGCCCGAAAGGCTGAATGGAATTACTGAAAATTTGGCAAAATGGTAGAGCCTGGTATACAGAAGTGCCTTTTGTATATTTGGTGAAAATCCCTTCAGTAATTGGTGAGAAAATCAACTTTTTTCACATTATATATCTATAGGTGGGACACGGTGCGCTCATGAGCTTGCACCGTCTTTGCACTGTCCTTGCACGTGCGCGGACCTTAGCGTGCGCGCGCGGAATTCTGATTGGCTGTTGGACGTCTGTCAACATTCCAGTCAGTCGAAATGAGGAAGTGTTGTCCGCCATCTTGTTTTTGTGGCAGATGATAGTGGTTGTAAACAGAAGCGTAATAGTTGACAAGGAGGCAGGGTAGAGATTCCTGAGCCCCCTAGGTTTTGCCATGGGGTCTATAAAGGACCCCGAAGGTTGAAAAAAATAAAAAATAAATGTGTTAAAAATCACGGGGTCTGCGCACCGTGCGCGGACTTCGGCTCAAAAAGACAAAAAAGAAATACATTAAAATAACAAGTTTCAGTGTTTAGATGTTGGTTGAGTGCAACATTGAGCGATGACTCTTTGGGTTTAGGTAGGTGTTTAGTGGAGAGTTAGTATGGTAATTGGTAGAGAGCATTGGGGGTAGGTTGAATATTATGTGAGTTTGAAAGTGTTGATAATTTGAACCAATTAAAATGTTACTTTGGTTTTGAATTTGTGTGTGATAATATTTGATTGGCTGGGTATCTGAATATGTATGAGAAATGAGAGGGAAACACGGCCATTTTGAGATTTTAGTGTTTGAGGTATACTTCTGAGGTGTGAGATTGAGACAGAAGTTACTGTTCAACAGTTTTCTCGAAGGTGAGTTGTTAATTTGTAAGGAGAACTCTGTTGTTCACTTTAAGTTAATAGGAAAAATGTTTTCTGTTAGTTATTTAATGTTTTCCTGTTATACTTATGGATTGAGTAGGGCAACATCAGATGCAGTGCTTTATATTTCTAATTCTTGCTTGATACTATACACTGTCCAGGGAAACACAGCCATTTTGTGACTATAGTGTCTGAGGTAGTTTTGTGAGGAAATTTTGGTGTTCAATTTCTGGTGTGAGATTTAGACAGTAGTGACTCTTCTAATAGAATTTAATAGTTTTTCTCTGCCCTATCTCACTCTTCCTCTGCACCATCTCACTGTCTTTCTCTTTCTTTTAATAGTACACTAACATCAATAATGGCTGAAAATGAAGAGTCATTTGACATCGTTATAGAAATTTTTGTGACTGTTATTGAGGATGTTCCTGAAGGAGAGCTTTATGATGGAGGAGATGGCTTGGACGATTTCTATGATGAATCCTTGGATTCAGATTTAATGGAAGCTTTGGAGTTCATTGAGTTTGAGGATTCTTTTTGGGAGATTTTTAATATTGACATTGCTGATGATGCAATGTTAGACGATCATTTACATTTCGAAAATTTCCAACAATAAATTTAAATTTAGTAAATAAATATTGTATGAGAATTTATACTTATCAAAATGTAATTTATGAGGTAGTAGCAAACTGATAATTTTTGGTGTTACATAGTAAGTTTACTCATAAATATTTCCCTTCTCCCCCAAAATTTTCTTAAATGTGTATTTTACATCTCTTTTTCATGTCCTGCATCCTTTCTCTCACTGTCTGTCTCTGATGCACTAGATTTATTTATTTATTTATTTATTTATTTTAAATCCTCATATTGCGAGTTTTTATATGAATGGAGCTTTATCTGATGCACTAGATTGCAACATAAGTAAGTTTAAAGAACAGCAAGTGTGTCTCACCAGAGCAGATAATCATGCAGTAAGCGATGTTTCTCTTTCTTTTAATAGTACACTAACATAAAATGATGAATGAAAATGAGGAGCCTACCAACATCTTCTTTGAAATAACAGCAACGTTTATTGAGGCAACTTATTCTGCGGTGTATATTGATTGTATAGGTGAAACAAATCATGAAGAACATGAAGGAGATACCATGGCAGATTTTTTTGATGAAACACTAGATATGGAATTAATGGAATGTGTAGACATTGTTGAGTTTGACGAATCATTTTCAGACCCTTTGATGGATGAAATTCCTGATGAAGAAATGCTACAAGTTCTTTTAGAGTTTGAAAATTCTGATAAATAAATTTTAATTTAGTAAAGAAAAATTGTTTTGAAAATTATACTTATTTAAATGTAATTTATGAGGTAGTAGCAAAGTGATACAATTTTGAGTTCTTCATGTCCTGCATCCTTTCTCTCACTGACTGTCTCTGATGCACTAGTTTACAACATAAGTAAGTATATAGAACAGCAAGTGTGTTTCACCAGAGTAGAAACTCATGACCCCCTACGCCAATTCTGACCACACATTGAGAAAGGAAGGAATCATGTGAACAAATCTGTTTCTGCTTTCCTGAAAGACTGCAGTATGGATTCAATATACCACAATAACTTGCATTACAAGATACAAGGTATCTACAGAGGAGACAATATCCATTTCCATTTAGTTTTTTGTTTTTTTTTAAATTCCAATAGGTCCGCGCACCGTGAGTGCTCGGTGCATGCACTGTGAGTGCTCGGTAAATGCACGGTGCGCGATCCCTATCGCCGCCATTTTGTGGTTTCAGAAGAGAGTGAAAAATATAACTTAAAAACGTGGGAAGGGGGTAGGGTAGAGTGTCCCTGACCCCTTAGGCCTTCTCAGGGGGTCCTTCAAGGACTCCTAAGGTTAAAAATAATGTTTATTTTAAAAATAAATAACAGAAAACACGATACGCCCGCGCACGGGGAGTGCTCGGTGAGGGCTCGGTGCGCGGACCTCGGTAAAAATTAATAAAAAAATAAAGTTAAAAATCATATTTGAGTGTGTACATGTTAGTTGGCTCTAAAAAGAGCCGTTGTGTTCATTGTGTTTTTTTTGGTACCTACAAGTAAGTACCAATGCAGAGTCTGATGTTACAGAGAAAGACTTTGTTCCCTTCATCAGTAAAATGAACACCATCTTCCTATAGATGCCTTGCATGTTGTAACGAAAGATGTTGTGGTATATACAACCCATTCCATAGTCTCTCATGTATGCAGAAACAGATTTATTTACATGTTTCCTTGCTTTCTCAATCTGTGGACAAAATTGATTGGACCAATTCCATTTTTGGCTTTGGCATATATTGGAATAGACAAAGGCAGTTTGAGGAAAAAGTGACATCAATTGTCCAAAGATGTCCTTCAATAGCATTTCCAGACCAACCCCAGTCAAAGTGCATAAGTAATTTCCACCACAGTGCACAATTATAAGGTCAGGATGTGGGAGATGCATGAAGGATTTCACCAATGGTATCAATTGGTGACATCTCAATCCTCTCTGGCCAATCCATAAAATATCCACATTTGGTAAATCAAGGTTTAAAATTCCTCTGTTTGTTGCAAACCTTTTAGACCAGAATACAAAACTGTGTCCTACAAACCATACTGAAGGCATCTTGAAGGCAGGTCTGGTTGTACTCAGATGAGGGCTGTAAATGAAATGGTAGTTGGAAAGCTTGCAGTTTAGAAAAAAAAGAGGAGGACATTCACTGCACTTGAAGCTTAAGGAATGATTGGTGCTTTCTGAAAATGGAAAAGAGCATATTAGGGTGCATAGTTTTGTTTTTTAAAAGAAGCAATTCTAATGGTTCAGAAAAGGTAATTGAAAGGAACATTACACATGATTCGCTGTTATTTTGAAAGCTCTAACAACCTTGCTGGATTCATTTGCAACATAGTATAATGAACTTTTAAACTCTGTTCTTCCTTAGGTGGGAGTTACCATGGTAACAGGTTGAATGCGCACTAGGGGGATGGGTGAATATTATGTGAGTTTGAAAGTGTGGGAATGTAGAACCAATTGAAATGTTAGTTTAGTTTTGAAATAGTGTGGGAAGAGATTTCATTGGTTAAGACCTGAAATATGAGTGAAGAATGAGTGGGAAAGTGTGCCATTTCTGGTTCCAGTGTCTGAGGTGCATTTCAGAGATTCTGCTTAAGAAAATCTGCTGTATGTTTGACACTGTTCTATATTTTCAAAAGCGATTTTAAGGGTGAGTAATATAGAGAGAGTGCTGTTTGCAGTATTGGGAAGTATAACAAGCATATTGGGCTTCATTCCTGTTGTATTTTGAAAATGAGTCAATGTTTTTGCATTGTAGTGTAGTGTTCATTTAAATGGGTTGTGCTCTGTGTGTAAAATGATTTACCATGCTAAATGTTTTTTGATAAAATGTGTGGCTTAAAGATTTTTGACAAGGATCACAGTGAGTGTCTGTGTGAATTAAGGAATTATATTTTCACCTTTTTCCATAATGTTAGCTGTGTGTGCTTACAGTTTGTATTTTTTAGCTTATAAGGTAGACTTCTTTTTAAATTGTTTTTCATGCTTGGAATCAATGCTGGTATAGAGATAGTGTAATGGTTTCATTGGACTTGTAAATATGCTCCTTTTTTAGAAGCGCCTTGTGCAACCTTTAACATGGGTGCAAGCAGTGAATGTATGGAGAGGGATAGGAATAGCAGATAGAAAACCATATGAAATGGTGTGGGAGATGCAAAAATTATTTCACTAATGGCATCAATTGAGATGGAATATAAGATAAAGAGGGGCATATTTACAAGCCCCTTGCGCAATGTTTGACATGGGTGCAAGCAGAAAATGCATGCAAAATAATAAAATTGGTACACAGACAAGAATATGAAATGCGGTGAGAGATGCTTAAAGGGTTTTTCTAATGGCATACATTGAGATAGAATATACAAGAAAAGAGAGGTATATTTACAAGCCCTTTGCGCAATGTTTGACATGGGTGCCAGCAGAAAATGCATGCAGAGTAATAAAATTGGCACACAGACAAGAATGTGAAATGCTTTGAGAGATGCGTAAAGGATTTTACTAATGGCATAAATTGAGATGGAATATACAAAAAAGAGAGGCATATTTACAAGCCCCCTGCGCAATGTTTAACATTAATGCTGGTATAGAGATAGTGTAATGGTTTTATTGGCATATTTACAAGCCCCTTGGGCAATGTTTGACATGGGTGCCAGCAGAAAATGCATGCACAGTAAAAAAAAACTGGCACACAGACAAGAATATGAAATGCTTTGAGAGATCCGTAAAGGATTGTACTAATGGCATAAATTGAGATAGAATATACAAAAAAAGAGAGGCATATTTACAAGCCCTTTGCGCAATGTTTAACATTAATGCTAGTATAGAGATAGTGTAAAGGTTTCATTGGCATATTTACAAGCCTCTTGCGCAATGTTTAACATTAATACTGGTATAGAGATAGTGTAATGGTTTCATTGGCATATTTATAAGCCTCTTGCGCAATATTTAACATTAATGCTGGTATAGAGATAGTGTAATGGTTTCATTGGCATATTTACAAGCCCCTTGCGCAATGGTTAACATTAATGCTGGTATAGAGATAGTGTAATGGTTTCATTGGCATATTTACAGGCCCCTTGCGCAATGTTTGACATGGGTGCCAGCAGAAAATGCATGCACAGTAATAAAACTGGCACACAGACAAGAATATGAAATGCTTTGAGAGATCCCTAAAGGATTTTATTAATGGCATAAATTGAGATAGAATATACAAAAAAAAGAAGCATATTTACAAGCCCCTTGCGCAATGTTTAACATTAATGCTGGTATAGAGATAGTGTAATGGTTTCATTGGCATATTTACAAGCCCTTTGCGCAATGTTTGACATGGGTGCCAGCAGAAAATGCATGCAGAGTAATAAAATTAGCACACAGAGAAGAATATGAAATGCTTTGAGAGATCCGTAAAGGATTTTACTAATGGCATAAATTGAGATAGAATACACAAAAAAAGAGAGGCATATTTACAAGCCTCTTGCGCAATGTTTAACATTAATGCTGGTATAGAGATAGTGTAATGGTTTCATTGGCTTATTTGCAAGCCTCTTGCGTAATGTTTAACATTAATGCTGGTATAGAGATAGTGTAATGGTTTCATTGGCATATTTTTAAGCCTCTTGCGCAATGTTTAACATTAAGGCTGGTATAGAGTTAGTGTAATGGTTTCATTGGCATATTTACAAGCCCCTTGCACAATGTTTAACATTAATGCTGGTATAGAGATAGTGTAATGGTTTTATTGGCATATTTGCAAGCTCCTTGCGTAATGTTTGACATGGGTGCCAGCAGAAAATGCATGCACAGTAATAAAATTGGCATACAGACAAGAATATGAAATGCTTTGAGAGATCCGTAAAGGATTTTACTAATGGCATAAATTGAGATAGAATATACAAAAAAAGAGAGGCATATTTACAAGCCTCTTGCGCAATGTTTAGCATTAATGCTGGTATAGAGATAGTGTAATGGTTTCATTGGCATATTTACAAGCCCCTTACGCAATGTTTGACATGGGTGCCAGCAGAAAATGCATGCAGAGTAATAAAATTGGTACACAGACAAGAATATGAAATGCTGTGAGAGATGCTTAAAGGGTTTTTCTAATGGCATACATTGAGATAGAATATACAAAAAAAGAGAGGCATATTTACAAGCCCTTTGCGCAATGTTTGACATGGGTGCCAGCAGAAAATGCATGCAGAGTAATAAAATTGGCACACAGACAAGAATATGAAATGCTGTGAGAGATGCGTAAAGGATTTTACTAATGGCAAAAATTGAGATGGAATATACAAAAAAGAGAGGCATATTTACAAGCCCCTTGCGCAATGTTTAACATTAATGCTGGTATAGAGATAGTGTAATGGTTTCATTGGCATATTTACAAGCCTCTGCATGCATTTTCTGCTGGCACCCATGTCAAACATTGCGCAAGGGGCTTGCAAATATGCCTCTCTTTTTTGTATATTCTGTCTCAATTTATGCCATTAGTAAAATCATTTACGCATCTCTCACAGCATTTCATATTCTTGTCTGTGTGCCAATTTTATCACTCTGCATGCATTTTCTGCTTGCACCCATGTCAAACATTGTGCAAGGGGCTTGTAAATATGCCCCTCTTTATCTTATATTCCATCTCAATTGATGCCATTAGTGAAATCCTTTATGCATCTTCCACACCATTTCATATTGTTTTCTATCTGCTATTCCTATCCATCTCCATATATTCATTGCTTGCACCCATGTTAAAGGTTGCGCAAGGCGCTTGTAAAAAATGAGCATATTTACAAGCCAAATTAAACTATTAGCACTATCTCTGTACCACCATTGAATTCAAGCATGAGAAACACTTTAAAAACAAGTCTACCCTGTAAGCTAAAAGATACAAATTGTGAGCACACACAGCTAACATTATGGAAAAAGATGAAAATATAATTCCTTAATTCACATACACACTCAGTGTGTTCCTTGTCAAAAAACTTAAAGCCAGACATTTCAACAAAAAACATTTAGTATGGTAAATCGTTTTAGACACAGAAAGTGAGATGAGACACACACACAAACAGACAGATGGTGTAGGCAGAGATTGAGATGACACACACATACAAACAGAGAGATGGTGGAAGGAGAGAGTGAGATGAGGCATGCAAAGAGGGAGATGGTGCAGGCAGAGAGTGAAATGAGACACACAAAGAGAGATGTGAACTAGTGTTTATATTTTTTAGTTAATGTAATTGCTATGTGCGATGTTGGTAGTGGTCTATAAAATGTTATATTTTTCTTTTCAACAGATTGTAAATATCTACAGAGTCATAATAGATTATGCCTACCAAGAACTGCAAACAAAGACTTTATAAGCAAGCTTTATCAATCAAGAGGACTCAATTAGAACATTCATCCAGAAGACAATCTTCAGAGAAAAGAAAAAATGCTCCTGGTAATGCACCTGTGCTTCCTGTTTTTTTGCAGGATAACTTGAATGGACTCTTGTGCAAAGGTTATTAGTTTCTGGCAACGAATGCATTGCATCACCAAAGTTCAGGTTGGATATTTGCAACCATTTATGCTTCAATTGGTGGTGCTGTTGCTTCAGAAGAAGTGCTGGGAGTAGAGCCCTGCTCCTCTGATGATCTTTTTATTACAGCTTTACTCCAATTGTTTGGGTGTATATTCCGGACATGGCATTCCATGCTATAAGTTTCAAAGCTGTACTGTTTCTGTGGATTCCCTCTTGAAAGTACCGTGTGATAGATTTTACATGTGACAAGAGGCGCATTTACCTTTTTCTCTCTTTCTGTTTTTTTTAAACATTTCCGTACTATGGACTCTCTCTGTGTTCTAGGGGTTTTAGGAACAAACTCTTCTGAAGATGAAGTAGAAGAATCCTCAAGTTCCTTGTGTTCAGAATGCTCTTGTCCAAAGGCTATTAGTTTCTGGAAACAAATACATTGCATCATCAAATTCTTAAGTTCAGGTTGGATATTTGCAACCATTGATGCTTACGTTGCGTTTATGTTTTATTTAAGGAGAGCTTACATCATCTTATGATGTGCTTACGTGGTACGCACCCTCGTGAGATTTATAATTCTTTAAAGCAAGCTATATATATTGTTTAAAAGTTTAAAATAAACATGTTCTTTATTATCCCAGTTAATATGTTCCTTTATATTGTACAATGAATATATAGATATAATGATTTAGCACCCTCGTGAGATTTATAATTGTTTAAATAAAGTTATATATGTTGTTTAAAAGTTTAAAATAAATATGTTCTTTATTATTCCAGGTAATGTGTTCCTTTATATTGTACAATGAATACGTAGATATAACGATTTAAAGCTTATAAAACGTTCGGAGGTAAATAATGAATTCCTGTGTACATGCATATCTGTGTATGTACATTTGTGCCATGTGGCAGACATACATGCCCTAAAACCATGTATGTGTGTGACATGGCACACAAATCAGAATCAGGGGTGCAACAGGCTGTCAAAGTGACAACCTGTCTACCTTGACAATTCGGTAATTTTACCGAATCGGTATTTACTGATTCGGTAATTGCCATTGATTCCTATTGGCCTCAAGGCCCATAGGAATCAATGGCAATTACCGAATCGGTAAATACCGATTCGGTAAAATGACTGAATTCGGTAATTACCTACATCCCATTTACCTACTCTTAAATATTGAAGTGGTATGATTTGGGGCCTGATGTAGGTAGGCATTTATCGGTCGGTAATTGCCGAATTCGGCCGTTACCGACCGGTAAATGCCTTTTCCTACGTAGGAGGCATTTATTTACAGATTTGGTATTTTTACCGATTCTGTATTTACCGAATCGGTAAAATTACCGAATCGGTAAATACAGACTCGGTAAAAATACCAAATCTATAAATTCTAATGTAGGTAGCACTGTTGATAGTGCTAGAGGCGTTTAAGAATTCGTTATTTACCACTCAATACAATTTGGTGGTAAATAAAGAATTCCTGTGTACATGCACATCTGTGCATGTACACCTGTGCCATGTGGCACACATACATTCCCTAAGGGCATGTATGTGTGTCACATTGCACACAAGCCAAAAACAAGGGTGCTACAGGGTGTCAAAGTGACACCCTGTTCCCCCTGGCAGGATTCGGTATTTACCGATTCGGTAATTACCGAATCAGTATTTGCCATTGATTCATATGGGCTTCAAGGCCCATAGGAATCAATGGCAAATACAGATTCGGTAATTATCGAATCTGTAATTACCGAATTTTACCTAATCGGTAATTAATTCGGTAAAAATACCTACATCCCCATTGCCAGTCCTTAAATACCGAATTGGTATGATTCGGTATTTAAGAAGTGGTAATCTGGGATTACCTACATCGGGCCCTCGGTATTTATGAGTAGGTAAATCGAGATTACGTACATATGGCCCATTGAGTTGTAACATATTTATATACATATGTTACATTTCAGTGCTTTGGAAGTAGTACAGTATACCAAAACTAAACACCTTATAGTTTTATGCTGTACCACATCCTTATAGTTTTGCACTTTGACATTCACTATGACAAAATTTTACATACAAACATAGAGATTTAGTTCTTTCTTTAACCAGTAGTGGTAGTTCTAAAAATAACTGTTTTTTTGTTGTTTTTGTTTTGCTTGAAAAACGATGAAAAAAAATAAACTTTTTAAGGCAGATAATTGTTCAACCGGAACAAACTATGAAAAATAAAGAAAAAAATTATGGGGTGCACCTGTGCTTCCTGTTTTTTTGCAGGATAACTTGAATGGACTCTTGTCCAAAGGCTATTAGTTTCTGGCAACGAATGCATTGCATCATCAAATTCTTAAGTTCTGGTTGGATATTTGCAATCATTGATGCATGCATTGGTGGTGCTGTTGGTTGAGAAGAAGTGCTGGGAGCAGAGCCCTGCTCCTCTGATGATCTTTTCGTTACAGCTTTACTCCAATTGTTTGGGTGTATATTCTTGACATGGCGTTCCATGCTAAAAGTTCCAAAGCTGTACTTCTTCTGTGTATACCGTCTGAAAAGTACCGTGTCACAGATTTTGCATGTGAAAAAAGCGCATTGACCTTTTTCTGTCCTTCTGGGAATTTAAAAAATTTCCAAACTATTGACTCTTTCGGTGATCTAGGGATTTCAGGAACAAACTCTTCTGAAGATGAACTAGAAGAATCCTCAAGTTCCTGGTATTCAGAATGCTCAGGTTCCTTATGTTCAGAATGTTCAGGTTCCTCATGTTCTGAATGCTCAGGTTCCTGCTGTTCAGACATTTCAATAGATTTTTCAGGAGCAAAGTGCTGATGAAAAAAGGTGTTTCTTCCTCGAAAGCCAAGGAAGAATGACGAAGATGGGAGGGTCTTTCAAGAATTGGAGTGGGAAGTATTATAAACCAATAAAATCTTTTGTTATGAGGTCACATGGTTGGACGTAAGCTTACGGAGCGTTTACGGAGCACTTACGTAAACTTATGGTGCGTCTACGTATTATTTACGGAGCGCTCACGTCTTCTTACGATGCGCTTACATAGTACGCACCGTCGCGAGATTTATAATTGCTTTAATAAAGTTATATATGGTCTTTAAAAGTTTAAATTAACAAGTTCTTTATTATCCCAGATAATGTGTACCTTTACATTGTGCAATGAATACGTAGATATAACGATTTAAAGTTTATAAAACTTTCGGAGTAAGAGCTCAAAGCTTTTACGGTGCACGGACGGAGCTCTTACGTTGCGTGCACGTGCGACGTACCCTCGCGAGATTTGTTACTACTTCAAACAGTAATATACTGTTGTTAAAAGTTAAAAAAAACATTTTCTACATTAAAGCAGATATTGTCTACCTTTAAAATCTACGTTAAAAACGTAGATATTATGTTTTAGAAATTTAAAAAATTTGTCGGGGTAAGAGCTCAGAGCGTTTACGGTGCCCAGACCCTGTAATCATTTTAAAAAAAACTTGAAAATAAAAATTATATATATATTATATTAAGTAGCTCCTTGTTGCACCAAATCCGGGTCACTCACAGACGGGTGCCTCTTCGTGGTGGCGCACCACGTAACAAACTGCAGCTCCAAGTCTTTCTTAGTATCGGAAAGAATTTTTGGCACTCATGAGGGAAGTGTTCACGCTAGTTTATTGAAAACACTCAGCAGACAAACGCGTTTCGGTTTTCCTTCGTCAGTGTCTACCATTGACACGGAGGAAGCGGAAATAAAAGCATTTCATTATTTTTGCATGTCCATAGAAAGAGGACTTTCGTAAATCCCCGTGAGGAAGTCATTTATGCAGTATATCACTTTTTGTTTGACATATTGATAAACATGATAAGTGGCTATATGCATGTAATTCATTTAACGTTTACATACCACATTTTCAGATAATTATATATTAAATTATTTCTGAAAATTATTTACAATATATGTACATTTTGTGTTTTGCCATTTCTCATGTTGCAGTTGCTATCAAGCCGTGGATCGGCAATGCTCACGGGGTTTGTTTCAAAAACGTATTCAACAGGTTCATATTTCAGTACATTTTCGAAGGGTTATGCATTTCCCAAGTGAGAAGCTAGTTCCTCATTCTTGTTCAATCCCAGAGGGGCCTTTGTCTGGAGATCTATAATATAACGGGACTCTAGCCTTCTCAGTCTCCGCAATCTGTCTCCACCTCTTGGGTTTACTGGTACGTGATCTAACGCAAAGTACTGTAGGAGTTCTCTATTGCTGTTATGCTTTGAGTCCACACGGACACTGTAAGCAGTACACAACATGGGTTGTGGTACAGGTAAGAAACTTTGAAATTTTTCTTTTCTTATTGGGGACCAATAAGAGAAGAGAAAAAAAAAAAAAAAAAAAAAACCCCGTGAGCATTGCCGATCCACGGCTTGATAGCAACTGCAACATGAGAAATGGCAAAACACAAAATGTACATATATTGTAAATAATTTTCAGAAATAATTTAATATATAATTATCTGAAAATGTGGTATGTAAACGTTAAATGAATTACATGCATATAGCCACTTATCATGTTTATCAATATGTCAAACAAAAAGTGATATACTGCATAAATGACTTCCTCACGGGGATTTACGAAAGTCCTCTTTCTATGGACATGCAAAAATAATGAAATGCTTTTATTTCCGCTTCCTCCGTGTCAATGGTAGACACTGACGAAGGAAAACCGAAACGCGTTTGTCTGCTGAGTGTTTTCAATAAACTAGCGTGAACACTTCCCTCATGAGTGCCAAAAATTCTTTCCGATACTAAGAAAGACTTGGAGCTGCAATATATTATATTAAATATATATATTCACTGAAAAAACCATAGGTTTCAAGCCTTACATAGTTAGGTATTAGCAATTAAAAAACCTTGCAAATTCACTTAAAAACCATAGGTTTCAGGTCATATATAGTTAGGAATTAGCATTTAAAAAACCTTGCAAATTCAGTGAAAAAACCATAGGTTTCAGGTCATATATAGTTAGGTATTAGCATTTAAAAAAACGTGCAAATTCACTGAAAAAACCATAGGTTTCAGGTCATATATAGTTAGGAATTAGCATTTAAAAAAACATTGAAATTGCTCCTATATAGTTAGTTGTACTAACTATATTTCACGCACACGCAATCCACTGCTGATGATGTCACATATTACATCATTCATGACATGGTCAGTGACATCACTGATTACATCACTGATGACATCACAAATGACATGGTTGTTGGGTAGTTGGGTATGAGGACCTGTTCCTCCCAGTATCCCATATGGAGACAGGCGTAACTAGGGGAGAAACAGGCCCCCATAGCCACACCCCTGACCTGCTGGAACAACTGGTTAGCGAATAGAAAAAAGTTATTTTCAAGACATAGGTTAATCATAGATAAAATCATTTTGCTATGTTCACTCAAACAAGAGGGTCTCATATTTAGATAATGTTGCACGGCTCTTAAACCATCCCTGTGGTAGATGCTGGTATACAGGGAGGTAACATCTAGAGTTATCAGTAGATAGCCAGGTTGCCATGTAAAATCAGCTAGTTTCCTTAATAAGTCCCCTGTATCTAAAACATTCTCTAGGATACTGTTGCAGGCGGAAATGATTGGTCGACCTGGTGGCTTTATACAGTTCTTATGTATCATTGGGATGAAGTATACCATGGGCATTACTGGATGTTCTTTTTTCATAAACTTGCACTCCTCCATAGATATTAAGCCCATGCTTCTCCACCCCATCAGGTTCGTATATATATAATTCCAAGCCTGCTTAACTTCACTCAAGTTAGTCCTATTATAACAATCTCTATCATTGAAGAAACTGCCGTGACACGCACCAAATGAAAATCCTGTAGCCCAGGAGGAAGTGCTCATGCTCGAAACGCGTCAGACGGGACTGTAATCAAGGCGAAGCACCTTTGCTGTCTATATGCGATTTTTCCAAGAAGTTGGCTAATGAATATACCTTTGTGGGCCCCTCACTGTAGGCAACTTTTTGTTCTGGATATATAAATATATATATATATTATATCTGAGTTCCAACAGCTCGATACTTCACTAGGGCCGTCTGTGAGGGGAGGAGCGTTATGCCAGATCAGCCCATCGGCAAATTTTAAGACAAAAAGTCCAACACGAAGAAGGAAACACTCACTCAGAGTCATGTACATGCAAAATGTTTACTTCCAAACATGTACAGAAAACGAGAATATACAGAAAAAGGCACTCTAGTATAATAAGCTGAATAGAGTGGCATAGATTGGAGATGCATAGAGTTGAGAAGAGTATTATAGAGTTGAGTAAAGTATTGTGGAGTGGAGTGGCATGAAGTGGAGTGGCATAGAGTGGGAGTATCGTAGAGAAGGGTGACATAGAGTTGAGTAGCATAGAGTGCCATAGAGTGGAGTGTCATAGTATTGTAATTTGGGGTGGCAAACAGTGGCATAGAGTCTTGTAGAGTAGAGTGTAGTTGAGTGCCATAGAGAAGAGTAGAGAGGTGTAGAGTGGGGTGGAGTGGAGTGGCATAGAGTGGGGTAGGGTGTCATAGAGTGGAGTGGTGTATGGTGGGATAAAGTGTCATAGAGTGGAGTAAAGTAGATTGGACAGTCAGTTAGATGCATGTCATACAGTGGAGTGACATAGAGTGGAGTGGTGTACAGTGGAGAGTAGTAAAGTACAGTCAAGTGCTTTAAAGTGTTTTTAGAGTGGATTAGGGTGTCATAGAGTGGAGTATTATAGGGTGAGGTGGTATAGAGTGGAGTGGTGCAGAGTGAAGTTATGTGGCATGGAGTGGAATAAAGTGGAGTAGAGTGTCATAGAGTGTCATAGAGTAGAGTGGTATAGAGGGTTGCAGAGTGGGGTGGTGTAAAGTGTCATAAAGTGGAGCAGAGTGGAGTGTAATATCATAAAGTGGAGTGGTATAGAGACTAGGGGCATAGAGTGGAGTGTCATACAGTGGGGTGGTGTAGGGTGTCATTGAGAAGAGTTGAGTGATGTAGTGTGGATTAGAGTGGCATGGAGAGCAGTAGAGTGGCATAGACTGGAGTGGCATGGAGTGGGATAAACTGAAGTACAGTGTCTTAGAGTGGAATGTCATAGAGTCAAGTGGCATAGAGTGGAGAGGCATAAACTAGAGTGGGGTTTCATAGAGTGGAAAGGCACAGAGTGTAGTAGTGTAGAGTTGAGTGGCGCCGAGTGGAGTAAAGTGGTATGTAGTGACGTAGGGTGTCATAGAGGAGAGTAGGTTATCATAGAGTGGAGTAGCGTAGAGTTTAGTAAAGTGTTGAGGAATAAAGTAGAGTGGCATAGAGTGAAGTAGAGTGTCGTAGAGTGGAGTGCTGTAGGTTGGAGTGGCATAAAGTGGAGTGGTGCAGAATGGAGTATAGTAGTGTGAAGATCATTGAGCAGAGTAGAGTGTCATAGATTGGTATAGTGTGTCGTAGAGTGGAGTCTCATAGATGTAGTGATGTAAAGTGTCGTAGAGTGAAGTGGAATGGCATAGAGTGGAGGTACGGAAAATTCACACAGTTCTCGTAATTTCACAGCTTTAGAGCCAACAACCCAGAATGGGCAGGCAGCAACTATCACAAATCTCAATACCATCCAACCCGGGTGATCTTTTTTACACATTACCATAACTCACTCTTCCCTGGGTTGATGTACCCCCTTTTTCTATTGTAAAATGTCGTAACTCAGCCGCTACAATCTTAACCCGTTGCGTCTACTCATCATTCAGACTGGCCACCCCTGTGTGTGCGTCCGCGACTTCTCCCTTTACCCCAGGCTCCCCTTGTTTATATGTCCTATATAATTCCCCAAAAATCCTAGGCCTACTACGTGGTGGGAGAAGTTCACTATAAGTCTCTGTCTGGGTGCAACAGTATAGCATGTCATGGGACCATATTTTCACTGTAGGCACCGGGCCCCTCATCCAGCGTAGTGCCACTACCCTTTTTGCTATTAAAAATCCCATATCGACAAGTCTGCTTATGGCCTTGGGCAGAGGTTTGGAATATCCCAACAAGGCCAGGGCTGGATCCGGAACCAGCTCCATCTCCACTATCCTCCCCAGCTCCTGGAAAACCTCTTCCCAGTATGCTAGAATGCCAGGGCAGTTCCAGGCTAGGTGCATGAAGTCCACTATCTGTGCAGTACAACGCTCACACCTCGCCTCTTCTCTGAGTCCATATCTACATAGCCGTTCTGGTGTGTAGTATACTCTGTTAGGAAATTAAAAAATGAATGAGCCTGTGCTTTCCGTGTAGTGAAACCTGCCGCGTGTTCGAGCAGCAGCACTGCCACATCTTGTCATCTATTGCTGTTTGCAAGTCCCTCTGCCATGCCAACCTAGCTGTCGTGTATTCGTGTTCTCTATGTGTCATCGCAATTATGTAAATATTGGTTAAAATCTTGCGAGGTGAGCTGGATTTGATGACATACGTTAGTTCAGGAATTGCCGGAGGTTCCTGCATATCCGTACCGAACTGTTCTAACATGGCCCGCCGCACCCTGTAAAACTGGAAGCGCTGCAACTGTTTGGCCGCCTCCACCCCTTCCACTACCTGTTCCCAGGTGTTTACTGTCCCTTCATTAAAAAGATCGCCCGCAACCTTTATATTCAACTTTTGTAGTGCCCGGATGACTCCTCTGTCCCTGCATGGGGCCTGCCGGCGAGCCCACTCTATGGGCATGGACGGTGTGCACAATAACGCTCCCGCTTGTTGTTGTAACAGGCAGTGCCATGAGTGCCTGGTAGCATTCATCGAGTCAAGAAAGTCGGTTCTACGATCCGGTTCTTCAAATATAGTCGCCGGTGGCGAATGTGGGGCGGCGAACAACTTTTTCATACGCAGGAATGGTGTACCTTCCTCGCCATGGATCCAAGCGTGTAAATGCGAACACTGTGCCACCCTATAGTAAAGCTCAAAATCCGGTGCTCCTAGACCCCCCATACTGTAAGGTAGTATAAGGACCCGCCATTTAACCCTCGCCTGTTTGCCAGCCCACGCTAGCTTCAGCATCAACTGTGTAAGTCTTTGGAAAAAGGCACGTGATAGTACTATTGGTATATAAGTGAAGAGAAACAGCATCCTAGGCAGCACCACCATTTTTAGGTCTCGTGACCTACAATGCGCGCAAGCGCATTGAGGGATCGAGAATTCAAGTGCTCAAAATCCTCATGAAACCACCAGCTTTTTGCTGGCGTTTTCATGAAGTTCACGTGGCCACAGGCACGCTCTTTTGGGCCATAAAATTGCATAGCCAGCTTCCCCCAGGCCATAGCAGCACTCCTCCCACACCAGCACCTCCCCTCGCAAACACAGCCTTTACTTCTCCTCCCCTAACTTTGCCGTCAGAACTCTGCTCTCCCCTCAGGCGCCGTGACATACTTCAAAGGCTTATCACTTCACACAGCCGCAGGCCGTGCAACCAGAGCACTTCAGTTGGTGCACAGCCCCCCTCCCAGCACTGCCTTGTTTTCCCTTTCTTTTCTTTTTCTTTACATTTCCTTTTAACCGTTTTACTTGGTCGTTAGTCGTTTATTAGAAGATTCTTAAACTATCAACAACAATTACAATACAGCAGCTGAAACAACAGCACTTTGAAATCGAGCGTTTTGTGTTTTTTACAATATATTTAGTATTGTTAAGTTGTACTGTTTTCTTCTCCTTCCTGCTACCCAGGCTCCGCATTTCACCCATTGAAATAACTTTAGAGCAGCATAAAAGGGTATACAAACAAAGTAATGTAACTAAACAGAACATATATTCTTAACTAAATGTGGCATATACATGGATAATATATGGAACGTATGTAAGCATAACATACCATATGTAGAGTGCAGAGTGCAGATTCAGAGTGCAGTGTGCAGAGTGCAGATTGTGAGTGCAGATTGTGGGTGCAGATTGTGGGTGCAGATTGTGGGTGCAGATTCAGAGTGCAGATTCAGAGTGCAGATTCAGAGTGCAGATTCAGAGTGCAGATTCAGGGTGCAGATTGTGGGTGCAGATTGTGGGTGCAGATTGTGGGTGCAGATTCAGAGTGCAGATTCAGAGTGCAGATTGTGGGTGCAGATTGTGGGTGCAGATTGTGGGTGCAGATTGTGGGTGCAGATTCAGAGTGCAGATTGTGGGTGCAGATTGTGGGTGCAGATTGTGGGTGCAGATTCAGAGTGCAGATTGTGGGTGCAGATTGTGGGTGCAGATTGTGGGTGCAGATTGTGGGTGCAGATTGTGGGTGCAGATTGTGGGTGCAGATTCAGAGTGCAGATTCAGAGTGCAGATTGTGGGTGCAGATTGTGGGTGCAGATTGTGGGTGCAGATTCAGAGTGCAGATTGTGGGTGCAGATTGTGGGTGCAGATTGTGGGTGCAGATTCAGGGTGCAGATTCAGGGTGCAGATTGTGGGTGCAGATTGTGGGTGCAGATTCAGAGTGCAGATTCAGAGTGCAGATTGTGGGTGCAGATTGTGGGTGCAGATTGTGGGTGCAGATTGTGGGTGCAGATTGTGAGTGCAGATTGTGAGTGCAGATTGTGAGTGCAGATTGTGGGTGCAGATTCAGAGTGCAGATTCAGAGTGCAGATTCAGAGTGCAGATTCAGGGTGCAGATTGTGGGTGCAGATTGTGGGTGCAGATTGTGGGTGCAGATTCAGAGTGCAGATTGTGGGTGCAGATTCAGAGTGCAGATTGTGGGTGCATATTGTGGGTGCAGATTGTGGGTGCAGATTGTGGGTGCAGATTCAGAGTGCAGATTCAGAGTGCAGATTCAGAGTGGAGATTGTGGGTGCAGATTGTGGGTGCAGATTGTGGGTGCAGATTGTGGGTGTAGATTGTGGGTGCAGATTGTGGGTGCAGATTCAGGGTGCAGATTCAGGGTGCAGATTCAGGGTGCAGATTGTGGGTGCAGATTGTGGGTGGAGATTCAGAGTGCAGATTCAGAGTGGAGATTCAGAGTGCAGATTCAGAGTGCAGATTGTGGGTGCAGATTGTGGGTGCAGATTGTGGGTGCAGATTGTGGGTGCAGATTCAGGGTGCAGATTCAGGGTGCAGATTCAGGGTGCAGATTCAGAGTGCAGATTCAGAGTGCAGATTGTGGGTGCAGATTGTGGGTGCAGATTCAGAGTACAGATTCAGAGTGCAGATTCAGAGTGCAGATTCAGAGTGCAGATTCAGAGTGCAGATTCAGAGTGCAGATTGTGGGTGCAGATTGTGGGTGCAGATTGTGGGTGCAGATTGTGGGTGCAGATTCAGGGTGCAGATTCAGGGTGCAGATTGTGGGTGCAGATTGTGGGTGCAGATTCAGAGTGCAGATTCAGAGTGCAGATTGTGGGTGCAGATTGTGGGTGCAGATTGTGGGTGCAGATTGTGGGTGCAGATTGTGAGTGCAGATTGTGAGTGCAGATTGTGAGTGCAGATTGTGGGTGCAGATTCAGAGTGCAGATTCAGAGTGCAGATTCAGAGTGCAGATTCAGGGTGCAGATTGTGGGTGCAGATTGTGGGTGCAGATTGTGGGTGCAGATTCAGAGTGCAGATTGTGGGTGCAGATTCAGAGTGCAGATTGTGGGTGCATATTGTGGGTGCAGATTGTGGGTGCAGATTGTGGGTGCAGATTGTGGGTGCAGATTCAGAGTGCAGATTCAGAGTGCAGATTCAGAGTGGAGATTGTGGGTGCAGATTGTGGGTGCAGATTGTGGGTGCAGATTGTGGGTGTAGATTGTGGGTGCAGATTGTGGGTGCAGATTCAGGGTGCAGATTCAGGGTGCAGATTCAGGGTGCAGATTGTGGGTGCAGATTGTGGGTGGAGATTCAGAGTGCAGATTCAGAGTGGAGATTCAGAGTGCAGATTCAGAGTGCAGATTGTGGGTGCAGATTGTGGGTGCAGATTGTGGGTGCAGATTGTGGGTGCAGATTCAGGGTGCAGATTCAGGGTGCAGATTCAGGGTGCAGATTCAGAGTGCAGATTCAGAGTGCAGATTGTGGGTGCAGATTGTGGGTGCAGATTCAGAGTACAGATTCAGAGTGCAGATTCAGAGTGCAGATTCAGAGTGCAGATTCAGAGTGCAGATTCAGAGTGCAGATTCAGTGTGCATATTGGATTCAGAGTGCAGATTGTGGGTGCAGATTGTGGGTGCAGATTGTGGGTGCAGATTCAGAGTGCAGATTCAGAGTGCAGATTGTGGGTGCAGATTGTGGGTGCAGATTCAGGGTGCAGATTCAGGGTGCAGATTCAGGGTGCAGATTGTGGGTGCAGATTGTGGGTGCAGATTGTGGGTGCAGATTCAGGGTGCAGATTCAGGGTGCAGATTGTGGGTGCAGATTCAGGGTGCAGATTCAGGGTGCAGATTGTGGGTGCAGAATGTGGGTGCAGATTGTGGGTGCAGATTGTGGGTGCAGATTGTGGGTGCAGATTGTGGGTGCAGATTCAGAGTGCAGATTGTGGGTGCAGATTGTGGGTGCAGATTCAGAGTGCAGATTCAGAGTGCAGATTGTGGGTGCAGATTGTGGGTGCAGATTGTGGGTGCAGATTGTGGGTGCAGATTGTGGGTGCAGATTCAGGGTGCAGATTGTGGGTGCAGATTGTGGGTGCAGATTGTGGGTGCAGATTCAGAGTGCAGATTCAGAGTGCAGATTGTGGGTGCAGATTGTGGGTGCAGATTGTGGGTGCAGATTGTGGGTGCAGATTCAGAGTGCGGATTGTGGGTGCAGATTGTGGGTGCAGATTGTGGGTGCAGATTGTGGGTGCAGATTGTGGGTGCAGATTCAGGGTGCAGATTGTGGGTGCAGATTGTGGGTGCAGATTCAGGGTGCAGATTCAGGGTGCAGATTCAGGGTGCAGATTCAGGGTGCAGATTGTGGGTGCAGATTGTGGGTGCAGATTGTGGGTGCAGATTGTGGGTGCAGATTCAGGGTGCAGATTCAGGGTGCAGATTCAGGGTGCAGATTGTGGGTGCAGATTGTGGGTGCAGATTGTGGGTGCAGATTGTGGGTTCCGGATCAGAGTGCAGATTGTGGGTGCAGATTGTGGGTGCAGATTGTGGGTGCAGATTGTGGGTGCAGATTGTGAGTGCAGATTCAGAGTGCAGATTCAGAGTGCAGATTCAGAGTGCAGATTGTGGGTGCAGATTCAGAGTGCAGATTGTGGGTGCAGATTGTGGGTGCAGATTGTGGGTGCAGATTGTGGGTGCAGATTCAGAGTGCAGATTCAGAGTGCAGATTCAGAGTGCAGATTGGATTCAGAGTGCAGATTGTGAGTGCAGATTGTGGGTGCAGATTGTGGGTGCAGATTGTGGGTGCAGATTGTGGGTGCAGATTGTGGGTGCAGATTCAGGGTGCAGATTGGATTCAGAGTGCAGATTGGATTCAGAGTGCAGATTGGATTCAGAGTGCAGATTGTGGGTGCAGATTGTGGGTGCAGATTGTGGGTGCAGATTCAGAGTGCAGATTCAGAGTGCAGATTCAGAGAAAACTCAGCAGCACCACCACCACAGCATCAATCTGTGCAACCATTCAACAACAACTGGTTCAATTATGTTCTCTCAATGTTTCAAGCTTTATTACAAATGTCACAAAAAGATGTTATTTCACTTCTGTTCTTGGATTTTCATCACAATAAAATACACTGAACATAATCTTCACAAACGTTATTTACAAAAGTTTAAGCTATTGCCAATATAAATTACAATCACTTTTATTTAAGTATTAATTATTTTTAAAAATTAAAAGCCGTTGCTATTTGTATTATCAATACATCTAAGTCACGTAAATACAAAACATGTTGCATTACAAATGCTATAGTCGTCACATGTGCGAAAGTTATAACTATTGGCATTGAAAATGACAAAGCTATTAATTTAGCTATTTTCAAAATCAACAAATAAATAAAAAAATTGTCATTTACAAGACCAATAGCTCAAACTTTCATAATGCGAGACCTATTGCATTGCAAATGCTTGTTATAATTGAAATCCTTCCCATCATGGACAGAGGAAGCTTGAACCAAGCCTCTACACCGTCCTCCAGTTTGTCTATTACCTTGCCGTAAATCTCTTGCAATACCCTATCCTTAAAAATCGGACCGCGTCAGTGGTCCAACGCAGAGGATATTCCATCTCAAATGCCTCCGTGACAGGTGTTAGCGGAAAAACCATGGACTTGGTCCTGTTAACTTTCAGGCCCGACAGAGCCCCAAAATGCACCACCTCCCGGAGCACCGCCGTCAGAGTTTGTTCGGGTTGTCGCACATATAGCAGTGTGTCATCTGCATAGGTAGATATTACTATGTTTTATGTCGGAAAGCCAATGCCCTCATTACTGAGGTATTCACAAAGGGCACACGCCAGGGGCTCCGCAACCAGGGCATACAACAGTGGCGATAATGGGCAGCCCTGCCAGGTGTCTCTTGTGATGGCAAAATGGTCTGTGACCAAGTTTCCTATACATACTCTAGCTGTGGGCCTGTGATACAATGTGCCAATTAGTTGTAAAAAAAACGGCCCCAATCCCATCCTTGTCAATACTCTACGCACGAAAGCCCCTTTCAACCGAATCAAAGGCATTTTCCATGTCTAGGAACACGGCTATTGCTTTAACATCCTGTCTCACATGTTGCATAGTGCCAAAGACAGTACGGATATTGTATGTGAGGTTTCTGTTCGGTATAAATCCTGCCTGTTCTGGTGCCACCAATATCAGAGACAGGAGGGCCAGCCGATTGGCTAGAATCTTTGCGAATATTTTCGTGTCCACGTTTAAGAGTGACAATGGGCGATATGAGCTACATTCCTCAGGTGATTTCCCTGACTTGGGAATCACCACTAGAATAGCCTCACTCATGGATCATGGCCTGGTACCCTCAACACACAGGTCATCAAAAAACGAGGCCAGGTGTGACAATAAGATATCTATGAAGGCTTTATAAAAGTTGGCCGTAAGGCCGTCCGTCCCCGGCGCACTGTTTGACTTCATGCCCGCCAAAGCTTCCAATATTTCGTCCTTTTCTATTTGAAGCATTAGAAGCTCTCTATGCACCTCCAAAAGGGAGGGTAGCGCTATAAGTTCTAGGTAGTCCTGCATTTCCTCTTCCATTTCCTCTGACCTCGAGGTGTAAAGATCCGCATAATATTGTCTGAATCTCTCCACAATGTACACTTCTTCTGTAAGCAAGTCTCCCTCTGCAGATCTCACCAGAGTTATTAGTGTCTTCCCTCGTCTTGCTTTCAAGATCCAGGCCAGTACTGAGCCCGGCCGTTCCCCCTCCCCGTACGTGCGGGCTGTAGCATATTTGCCTAGATGTTTAATTTCACTGTCCGCTGCCTCATGATATTCTTCTAATAGGACCTTCATTTCTTCCTCCCGTCCCGTGACTCCCTCCGCCCCTTGCTGATCCTCCAATTGTTTTAGCTCCCGTTCTATGTCTGTCCGTCTCCGTCTTATTTCCTTTAGCACCCTAGAATGTTTGGGCATTGCGATACCGCGTATTTAGACCTTGAAGGCCTCCCAAACCGTTTGGAAACTATCTACCGATCCTATGTTAACCTCGAAAAAGGTTTCCATAGCTTCTGCCAGCTCCCCCTTAAAATTAGGGTCCAGCAACTAATATGGCGGGAAGCGCCAGGTGAATGGAGGGATAGTTTTCTTTGGGGTAATCAATGTGAGTAGTACCGGCGAGTGATCCGAGAGTGTACGCGGCAGCACCTTACAGGCTCGGACATTTTCTAACACTGCAGTGGAGGCCAACCAGAAATCTATGCGGGTATATATATTATGGTATGCAGAGTAGTGTGTGAAGCCCCCTGGGAGTAGATTACGTGCCCTCCATACATCTGCTAGGTCCATGCAAGTCATCACCTTTTCCAGCTCCCTCGCAGCAGCCGATGGTTTCCTATATGGGCCCGACGACCGGTCCAAACCTGGGTCCCTGACCATGTTAAAATCTCCTCCCCACAGGATTGATAGACCCTGTAGTGTCTGTACTGTGGATGCTAACCACGTGAAAAAGTCAGGGCAATCGTAATTAGGGCCATATACATTGACCAGCAGCAGATCCAGTCCTTTGCCCGTACACCTCGAGATGACGTACCGACCATTAGGGTCCAACACTAGCGGAACTAGAGAGTAATCTTATTTTGGATTAACCCAGGTCAGAACCCCCCTGGCGTGCGTTGTGTATCCTGCGGAGTTAATGTTCCCTACAAGTCCCCTACTTTGCAGTATCGCACTCATTTGTGGAAGATGCTTCTCTTGTAAGAATGCCACATCAACATTGTGCCTGTGCAAATAATTTAGTACCTTATGCACCTTGCGGAAGTCATTAAGTCCCCTAACATTCCAAGTCAGGGCACTCAAGCTTTCTACTTGTTTCCGTTCTTCTCCCTCATTTGCTCCCACCATTAATCAGGGTTGTGCCTGTGTGATAGATCACCAAAAATAGTCTTGGGTGTAGTAAGTTGCTCACCGCCCATAAGCCTACAATCCTCCGCAACCATTTTGTAAACACTTGTGCATTGTGTGCGTGTACATAGTGTGCTGCAACCAGTAGGAAAACCATTTCTTTTCCAAACATACGCCCCACCTCCCAAAATCAAATGCCCCCCAAACAAACCATTGTCTGTAAATTACCTTCAAACCCACCCCTCCCCCCCCCCACAGCGGACCACCCCCATCACGGTCAAGCAGTACTCCTGTGCCCTCCCACCCAAACCCTCTCCATACCCCTTAACATCCCCAAACTGTGTGCTTCTGGTGTGATTAACATTCGCGGGCAGAGGTCGCTCTATTTGCAGTAGTCTTGGCATTACATCACATTGCCTAACGCCCAGTCCCAACACCGCCATACAAAAACATTTGAAATGAAATTAAATGAAAGGATATTTATAGAGCGCATGGCTACCCGGAGGCCTCCCAGCGCTAGGCAGTACTACTCGATAAGTGGACAGAGCGGGAGGGGGGTTACGGATGAAGAGGGTTTTCAGCTGTTTCCTAAAGATGCCATGACTGGGTTGATTTCGGAGTTGAAGGGGAAGGGCATTCCACAGTCTGCCTGCGTTCAGGGAGAACAGTCTACCGCCACTCCTGGCTCGGTTTATTCTTGGGGTGGCGAGGAGGCGGAGTCCGTCCGAACCCAGTGTCCTCCTTGCCTTGTAGGGATGGATTATGGCAGAGAGTAGGGACGGCCCTTTGCCCTGGAGAGATTTGTGGACGATACAGAGTGACTTAATGCTGATTCTTTCTTTCACAGGTAGCCAATGAAGGAAGCGCAGAGCGGGGTTGGCAGAAAAGATTTTGGGTGTACCAGTGAGCAATCTGGCTGCGTAGTTCTGGATGATCTGTAATCGGTTAATGACCGTGGTAAGGGCACCCAGATAAAGTGCATTGCAATCGTCCAGTCTGGAGAGGATGATAGACTGGACCATCATTTTCTTAGCTTGGGGGGAGTAGGGGGAGGACTTTCCTTGCTGTTCTGATGAGGCCGAAGCATGTTGCCACAGTTTTGGTGGCTTGTGCTTGGAAAGTCAGTTTGTTGTCTAACCAGATACCCAGGCTCTTTATTTTGGGCTTAGGGGTGGGGACCGGGCCCATGCATGATGGCCAGATGGTGCTGAGTGCGGTGTTGTCAAATTTGCCTAGGGTCATGACCTCAGTCTTTCCACCATTTAATTTCAGGTGGGAGGACCCCATCCAGTTGACGAATTCAGTGAGGCAGGATTTTAGGGTGGAAGAGTGAGGGGTGGATTGATTCAGGGCTACCACCAGCTGGGTGTCGTTAGCATAGGTAACCATCTGGATCCCGAACGGGGCCGTGATGGATGCTAGTGGGACCATGTACCCATTAAAGAGAGTAGGGCTCAGCGACGAGCCCTGTGGGACGCCGCACTGGAGAGGGTGGGGTTTAGAACTCCTGGCATCTTCGATGACCTGGAACGTGCAGCCTTCCAGGAAGGAGCGAAGCCAGTTCAAGGCAGTGCCAACAATGCCCAGCCTGCCCAACCGATGAATCAAGGCTTGGTGATTCACCATGTCGAAGGCTGCACTTAGGTCTAGAAAGATGATGGCCACAGCACCTCCAGCATCTAAAAGTTTCCGGCTTTCCTCCACAACCGCCAGCAAGGCAGTCTCCATGTTCTGTGAGGGGCGGAAGCCTGTCTGTGAGGGGTGTAAGAGGTTGCCGGATTCCAGGAATGTAGAGAGAATATTGTTCACATATTTCTCGGCGATTTTAGAAATTCTCGGGAGGAGTGAGATTGGGCGGTAGTTGCCCAGGACAGTTGGATCAAGGTGTGGTTTCTTGAGGAGGGTCCTGACCATTGCTCCCTTCCACAGAGGGGGAACTACTCCTTAGACGAGGGAGGGGTTGATGGTGTCAGCGATTGAGGGACCAACGGTGGGGCCAACTTTGGCTAGAATGTGCATGGGCACGGGGTCGCTGGGTGAACCGCTCTTTACTGTGGGCAGGAGTGAAAGTAGCACCTCCAGTGAAAGAGGCGGGAAATGTTCCAAGAGGCTGGCAGTGAGGAGTAGGGGTGCTGTGGGGGACGTCGCAGACGGATCGATGGGCTGATCGATGGGGGGTTTTAAGAATGTTCTGTATTTTTCTTTCAAAGAACTTGGCCTGATCTTCGCACCGGGTACCAAAGGGTTCCGCTGGGACGGGGGGGGGGGGGGGGGGGGGGCTGGGCATTTGAGTAGTCTGTTTATAATGGAGGTCTCTTCAGGGGAGTTCGCGGCCTGTTTGATCTTTTCCTCATAATAGCTTGCTTGGGCTTTCCTCATTTCCTCCTTGTAATTACGTATGGTTTCCCTATAGGTGAGCTTACTTTCAGCGGAGAAGTCTTTCCTCCATCTCCTTTCAAGAACTTTACAGCTCTGTTTCAGGGTACGTAGTTCGGCTGTGTAACACGGCGATCTGGTGACGCCAGGCCTTTTTGTAATCCAAGCTTTAGGAAGGACGGTGCTGAGAGACTCATATAACCAGGTGCAAATGTTTTGATACATGGTCAGCGAACAGGGAGTAGGTAGGGGTGTATGTTTTCTCAGTTCCTGGGTCCACTTCTACCGAGGAAGCTTGGACCAGGGACGGGTAAAGGACCGAGGAGGGGGAACTGGGGGGGGTCTGGGGGTGCCAGGAGAGAGGGACAAGATGATGGTCGGACCAAGGGACGGGGATCGGGACCTTGCCTTTTAGTGTCACTAGGTTTGAAAAAACTGGCTCGAGGCAGTTTCCCTGCGTGTGGGTGGGGAGACTATTTGCGCTAGCTGAAGGGCCTCGAGGTCTTTAGCTAGATCGGTTGCTATTGTGGAGCCCAGGTCGTTGAAGTGAAGGTTGAGGTCACCGAGGAGCATGAAATTAGGGAGAGAACTGGCTAGATCGATGGAGGTTTCTATCAAAGACTTGCAGAAGGCGCCTATTGCCCCCGGGGGCGGTAGACCAAGAGGCCTTAGAGCAGAGGTCTTTAAACTTTTTGATGCCGAGACCCCCTTGTAAAACCTTTTTAGGCGTAAGGACCCCCTTCCGACAAAAGTTTCTAGAAACTCCTCCTCTAGGTACTCCTCATTATCAACTTTTGACAACCATAAATGTGCCTGTTAGACCTCATCACATCCCTCCATCATTCATCCACCCACACTTTCACACATCCATCCATCCACCCTTTCATCCTTCCATCCATCATTCATCCATTCACCCTTTCATCCTTCCATCCATACATTCATCCTTTACCCATCCACCCTTCCATCCACCCATCATTCATCCACCCACCTTTTCACACATCCATCCATCATTCATCCATGCAACCTTTTATCCACTCATACATCCATCCACCCTTTCATCCTCCCATCCATCCTTCATCCATCCACCCTTTCATCCACCCTTTCATCCTCCCATCCATCCTTCATCCATCCACCCTTTCATCCTCCCATCCTCCCATCCATCCTTCATCCATCCACCCTTTCATCCATACATCCATCCACCCACCCTTTCACCCATCATTCATCCCCCCACCTTTTCACACATCCATCCATGCATCATTCATCCATGCAACCTTTTATCCATCCATACATCCATCCACCCTTTCATCCATACATCCTTCATCCGTCCACCCTTTCATCCTCCCATCCATACATCTATCTTTCACCAATCTATCCTTCATCCATCCACCCTTTCATCCTTCCATCCATACATCCATCATTCATCCATCCACCGTTTCATCCATCCATTCACCCATCATTCATCCACCCACACTTTCACACATCCATCCATCCACCCTTTCATCCTTCCATCCATACATCCATCTTTCATCCATCCACCCTTTCATCCTTCCTTCCATCCATACATCCATCCTTCATCCATCCACCCTTCCATCCATCCACCCATCATTCATCCACCTACCTTTTCACACATCCATCCATCATTCATCCATGCAACCTTTTATCAATTCATACATCCATCCACCCTTTCATCTTCCCATCCATACATCCATCCTTCATCCATCCACCCTTTCATCCTCCCATCCATACATCCATCCTTCATCCATACACCCTTTCATCCATACATCCATCCACCCACCCTTTCATCCATCCATCCACCCATCATTCATCCCCCCCACCTTTTCACACATCCATCCAAGCATAATTCATCCATGCAACCTTTTATCCATACATACATCCATCCAACCTTTCATCCATACATCCTTCATCCGTCCACCCTTTCATCCTCCCATCCATACATCTATCCTTCACCAATCTATCCTTCATCCATCCACCCTTTCATCCTTCCATCCATACATCCGTCATTCATCCATCCACCCTTTCATCCATCCATTCACCCACATTCATCCACCCACACTTTCACACATCCATCCATCCACCCTTTCATCAGCCCACACGCCCTCCCCTCCGCTGACTACATCCTCCTCGGGGACCTCAACTTCCACCTGGAGAACAACAACGACCGCCACACCACCACCCTGCTGGACAACCTCGCCAACCTCGGTCTCAAGCAGCTGGTAACCCCCCCCACCCACTACGCCGGACACACACTCGACCCCGTCTTCTCATCCAGCAAGGACATCGCCTTCAGCCACGCCACCGGACTCCACTGGACGGACCACAGCTGTGTCTACTTCAGCTTCAGAAGGACCACGATCCACCACCACCAGCAACAGGCTGTACGCAGAAGCTGGAACAAGATCACAGCCTACCAGCTCGCGACTTCCCTGAGCATGAACCCTCCCACCAGCGCAACAAACCCAAGCCAGGCGGCCACCAACCTCACGAAGTGGATCAGCAACTGCGCAGACGACCTCGCCCCTCTGAAGACCCCGCCTAGCAGACCCGGCAGCAAGAAAGCCCCATGGTTCACCGACGAACTCAAGAGCTCCAAGAAGAACTGCCGAGCCCTCGAGAAAGCCTGGCGCAGAGACCCAACACCGAACAACATGACTGCCCTCAAGCTCACCACCCGAAAACACCACCAACTGATCCACGCCACCAAGAAAACTGCATTCAAGGAACGACTGGACAACAACGCCCACAACAGCAAGGAACTCTTCAACATCGTTAAAGAGGTCTCCAACCCCAACACCGGAAACAATGACATCACCCCTTCGCAAGACCTCTGCAACTCCCTCGCCTCCTACTTCCACAACAAGATCGCGGACCTACACAACAGCTTCAGCTCCCAACCGACGCACGCCACGACCGAACCACCGCCCCCCACCACCACCCTCCGTGCCTGGACCCCGATCAGCACCGAAGACACCATCCGCACAATGAACTCCATCCACTCCGGATCTCCGACCGACCCCTGCCCTCACCACGTCTTCAACAAGGCCGATGCCGCAATCGCACCCCACCTGCGGGACATCATCAACACCTCCTTCGACACCGCTACCTTCCCGGAGAGCTGGAAGCACGCCAAACTCAGCGCTCTACTAAAGAAGCCATCAGCCGACCCCACCGACCTCAAGAACTACCGCCCCATTTCGCTGCTCCCGTTTCCTGCAAAAGTCATCGAGAAGACCGTCAACAAGCAGCTGGCCGCCTTCCTCGAGACGAACGGATCCCTTGACCTCCCGCAGTCTGGCTTCCGGGCCAACCACAGCACCGAGACCGCCCTGATCGCAGCTACCGATGACATCCGAGCCCTGCTCGACAACGGAGAAACAGCGGCCCTCATCCTCCTAGACCTCTCCGCGGCCTTCGACACTGTCTGCCACCGTACCCTTGTGCAGCGCCTCAGCAACGTCGGAATCCAGGAGAAGGCACTGGAATGGATCACCTCGTTCCTCGCCGGAAGGACACAGAGAGTCCGCCTCCCCCCGTTCAGATCAGAAGCCACCGAAGTCATCTGCGGAGTTCCTCAAGCCTCCTCGCTCAGCCCAACCCTCTTCAACGTCTACATGAGCCCCCTCGCAGCCATCGCACGCCAACACAACCTCAACATCATCTCCTACGCCGACGACACCCAGCTGATCCTTTCCCTCACCAACGACCCCGCCACCGCCAGAGCCAACCTACACGAAGGGATGACAGACGTAGCCAAGTGGATGATGAGCAGCCGCCTGAAACTGAACTCGGACAAGACGGAAGTCCTCATCCTGGGATCCTTACCCTCCGCCTGGGACGACTCCTGGTGGCCCCCCACCCTGGGCAGCGCACCCAAACCAACAGACCACGCACGCAACCTGGGCTTCATCCTGGACTCCTCCCTCTCCATGACCAGACAAATCAACGCCGTCTCCTCGTCATGCTTCAACATCCTGCGCATGCTACGTAAGATCTTCCGGTGGATCCCCACCGAGACCAGGAAGACGGTCACCCAGGCCCTCGTCACCAGCCGCCTGGACTACGGCAGCTCCCTCTACGCCGGAACCACCGCCAAACTCCAGAAGAGACTCCACCGGATCCAGAACGCCTCGGCACGACTCATCCTGGACATCCCCCGTCGCAGCCACATCTCCGGACACCTGAGAGATCTGCACTGGCTACCGGTCAACAAGAGAATCACCTTCCGTCTCCTCACCCACGCACACAAGGCCCTACACAACCAAAGCCCAGGATACCTCAACAGCCGCCTCAACTTCTACGCTCCCACACGCCAACTTCGATCGACCGGCCATGCCCTCGTCGCCGTCCCCCGCATCCGAAGAGCCACCACAGGAGGAAGGTCCTTCTCCTACCTAGCCGCCAAGACTTGGAACTCCCTCCCGAACCACCTCCGCCGGACCCAGGACCACCTCGCCTTCAGGAAACAGCTCAAGACCTGGCTGTTTGAGCAGTAGCGGACCCGCCCTCCCCTAGCGCCTTGAGACCCTCCGGGTGAGTAGTGCGCTATATAAATGCTGTGATTGATTGATTGATTGCTTTCATCCTTCCATCCATACATCCATCTTTCATCCATCCACCCTTTCATCCTTCCATCCATATATCCATCCTTCATCCATCCACCCTTCCATCCATCCACCCATCTTTCATCCACCCACCTTTTCACACATCCATCCATCATTCATCCATGCAACCTTTTATATATTCATACATCCATCCACCCTTTCATCTTCCCATCCATACATCCATACTTCATCCATCCACCCTTTCATCCTCCCATCCATACATCCATCCTTCATCCATCCACCCTTTCATCCATACATCCATCCACCCACCCTTCCATCCATCCATCCACCCATCATTCATCCCCCCACCTTTTCACACATCCATCCATGCATCATTCATCCATGCAACCTTTTAGCCATCCATACATCCATCCACCCTTTCAACCGTCCACCCTTTCATCCTTCCATCCATACATCTATCCTTCACCAATCTATCCTTCATCCATCCACCCTTTCATCCTTCCATCCATACATCCATCATTCATCCATCCACCCTTTCATCCATCCATTCACCCATCATTCATCCACCCACACTTTCACACATCCATCCATCCACCCTTTCATCCTTCCATCCATACATCCATCTTTCATCCATCCACCCTTTCATCCTTCCATCCATACATCCATCCTTCTTCCATCCACCCTTCCATCCATCCACCCATCATTCATCCACCCACCTTTTCACACATCCATCCATCATTCATCCATGTAACCTTTTATATATTTATACATCCATCCACCCTTTCATCTTCCCATCCATACATCCATCCTTCATCCATCCCCCTTTCATCCTCCCATCCATACATCCATCCTTCATCCATCCACCCTTTCATCCATACATCCATCCACCCACCCTTCCATCCATCCATCCACCCATCATTCATCCCCCCACCTTTTCACACATCCATCCATGCATCATTCATCCATGCAACCTTTTAGCCATCCATACATCCATCCACCCTTTCATCCGTCCACCCTTTCATCCTTCCCTCTATACATCTATCCTTCACCAATCTATCCTTCATCCATCCACCCTTTCATCCTTCCATCCATACATCCGTCATTCATCCATCCACCATTTCATCCATCCATTCACCCATCATTCATCCACCCATTTTTCTATACATCCATCCATCCATCATTCATCCATCCACCCTTTCATCCATCTATCCTTCATCCGTCCACCCTTTCATTCTTCCATCCATACGTCTATCCTTCACCAATCTATCCTTCATCCATCCACCCTTTCATCCATCCATCCATACATCCATCATTCATCCATCCACCCTTTCATTCATCCATCCACTCATCATTCATCCACCCACCTTTTCACTCATCCATCCATCCATCCACCCATCATTCATCCACCAACCTTTTCTGTGCCTCTCTCATGGGGGGGGGAAGGGATCAATATCTCTCTGAGTCGTCTTCCTTCTTCTTTCCCGGTCATTGGAGGGCATCTCTGTGCCTCTCTGCTGGGGGCGGGGGACGTGTCACGGGACCCACAGCTCCAGGTGTGCAACATCCATTGAACTCAAAGGGCTACACTACAGCCTGCTGACCAAAGCTCCCCCTCCCCCCAGCTCCCCCCAGCTCGTGTATGTGAGCCCGCTGAAACAGCTTCAGGGACACACACACACAGTCACACCCAAGTACTTGACAGGTCTTTAAAAGACCTTTTACTTGTTAATGAGGCGTTGATGTTTTTCACACCTCGGTGTGAATTAGGCCTCCGCCGTGAGCACCCTCGATCAGCCCAATGCCAGGAGCTGCACTCTGCAGAATCTGCGACCCCCTTACCAGGACTCCACGACCCCCCTGGGGGTCGCGCCCCACAGATTGAAGACCGCTGCCTTAGAGAGATAAAAGGGAGGAGAATTTAACAGAGAAGTGAACGTTCTCGCAGTCCTGCAAAGGGCTGCCAAGAAGACAGCAGGTAAGATGGTCCTTGAACACAATCACGATGCCCCCACCTTTCCCCATTGGCCTGTCTACTCTCTGGATCCCATATCCCTGGGGAAGTTCTTGTACCAAATCTGGGTCCGAGCTAGCATTGAGCCAGGTTTCCGTTAGGAAGAGTACCTTGGGGGAAAGATTTTGTAAGAGGAGCGAAATTTCAGTTGAGTGTCTGGGGAGGGATCTACAGTTCAGCAAGAGGAAGTTGAGGACTGGGTTTTTCGGGGGGATAGCGGGAGATGCGGGAGAAATGTGAAGGGGCAGTGGGGACATTTTGCCTTGTGGTTATTTGCTGGCAAGGAATGACGGTAATTGACCCGGGGCAGGATGTTGAGCTGCCGCAGTTGTGCGCAAGAGTATTTATGGTGCCCTGGGAGAAAAGGACCAGAGGTTCTGGCCCCTGGCCCCAGATGGTCGCGGACGAGCGCAGACGGGCTTGCCTTTGGCGGGCCTGCTGTGCGCATCCTCTGCGCGGTTGCGTCATGGGCGTGATTTATGCACCTCTTCCGACGCCGGGTGCAGCAAATAGACCGCTGCCCTGAGCGTCTGAAGTACCAGCCGGAAGTGGAGCACACGACGTTCCTGCCCGCCGAGCATTGAACACAGCTCGTACCGGGAGGAGGTTTTCAGCGTGCCACCACCGGCAGTGAGTGCAGGGTAAGTGAATTACCAGATTTGTGCTGATGGAGCGGTAAATTTCTTCTGGTAATTTCTCAATGCAAACCCTCATGCTACCTCTAATATACCGCTGAAAAAGGTGTTGGGCCCTTCACACCATGTGTTACCTTCAGGAGACTTTAAATAATCCTGAACAGTCAAAAAAGCAAATATTATTCAAGCCAATAAAGAGAGTTGTTGAGTATTTTAAAGGGTTTTATTTTCTAGTCAAAAGTTAATTTTTCTCTGACCCTTTATTCATTAGTAAAATATCAATCAGGTTACAGAATTTCATGCAAAAAAGCATTTAGCCCCCTGTGTAGTGTTTGGTGCATTTGTTAATTCACACACATTATAAAAAGAGGTGTTTTTAACTGAAAATGTTTATCTAAATATGCAACAAGTCAAAGTCTTTTAAGACAGAAATAGTGAATTTAGATTGCAAGCGATGAGCTGGGAAGAGAGAAACGCATTCTACTAATCTTCAAAGCTAAAAAGGCCACTTTTCTCTACACTGCAAAAACACATGTTAATTCAGCACAAGCATTTCGGACTGAATAGGCCTCACTTTCATGTTTTTCATGTGCCATGTAGGGAGGTAAAGGAAATAAGATCTATTGGCTCAAATCTGACGGAAATTAACTGTAACATCACTGGCCCGATCTGGGTTGCGCACTTTGGTAAAATTTACGCAACACCAGACAATACTCCTTTGATGCTACCCCCTCCACACCCAATGTCTATTTCCACGCTTGAGGTTTTCGATGCAATTTTAGAAAGCGCCGGGAACAAAGCACCCGGATCTGATGGGCTCTCCATAGACCAACTAAAATGTGAACCAGAGTTTTGGGCTCCTTTGCTATGCAATGTTTTCAATAATTTAACTGAAGGAGAGATTCCGGAAACATGGTCACGTAGCATTATTGTTCCCATTTTTAAAAAGGGCGATAGGCTGGATCCTGGGTGTTACCGCCCAATTTCTTTAATAGATAACACCTTAAAAGTCTTGGGACGGATCTTATTTAAAAGGATAAGAACATGGACAGATGAGAATAACATCCTACATCCTAGCCAGTTTGGGTTCCGCAGTAGCGTCGGAACAGTGGAACAATGCTTGAATCTGAATTTGATCATGGGAAAATATAACATTGCAAAGAAATCCCCTTTATATTTTGGTTTTATGGATCTGAGCTCGGCTTTTGATTTTGTTAATCGCTCCCGGCTTTGGTCTACCCTTCTCGAATATGGTTTGGATGACCATCTGGTACATTTTTTAGCTTTTTTACACCGTGATCTTAAAGCTTGTGTACGTGTGAATCAAATGGGTGAAGTTTCCAACGATATTAACATTGGTAGGGGGGTGAGACAAGGGTGTGTGCTGGCCCCTCTCCTTTTTATTTTGTATATTAATAAACTAAGCGGCACTTTGAGCACCCTAACTAGTGATGTGCCTTACATTAACGGAGCCCCAATACCCACCCTTCTTTACGCAGATGACGCGGTCCTGATGGGCCGTACTCCGAAGGCACTGCGTATTTTAATTTCAGGGTTTGTCCTTTTTATGGCCGATTTAGGCTTAACAACCAATTTTAAAAAATCACTGATTATGAGCTGTGGGCCAAAAAGTCACAAAATTCCCCAGATTATTTCAGGGTCAAATGTTTTAAAAAGTACCAACACTTTCCCCTATTTAGGGCTCTTATTCTCAAATAGTGGTACGTGGCATGCCCATGTTTCTTATGCCAGGAATAAGCTGGGCAAGGCCATTAATTGTGTAACCTCGTTGAGGCAGCCCACCCAAGCTGATGTGATAACCCCCCTGGTGAAGATATACCAAACCCAATGCATGCCAACTGGCACCTACGGCGCTGAGGTTTGGGGCTACACTAAGTGTTCCTCCATTCAAACAGAAGAAAATAGATTCTGTCGTAAGGTATTGGGGGGGGTCATCTGTTCTCCAACCTATGTATGTCATAATGAATTAAATATTGCCTACATAGAGGATTTTGTGAGATCAAGACCAGCATTGTTCTGGATAAAGTTATGGAACAATACGGCTGCTACATTGACCCGTGACATTATTTTGGATTGTCTAAAATGTGACAGGGGACACCATATTCCATGGCTGAAATCAGTAAAAGAGTGCCTCGCAAGCGTGGGTTTGGCATCCTTGTTCACATCACCGCACCTAATAAATCGCTCCCATAAGACCATTATCTTAAGGGCATTGTATGATTTATATAGTGAAGAGCGGGACAGAAAGAATCAGATCAAATGCACGGTTGTAAAATATATGGCCTGTTCTGAACCACACATTAAAAAACCTGGCCTACCGTACAGATATTTGCGTTTGCATCTTGGTAGATGGGTAAGGGGTTTATTGTTTCGTTTCCGAGAGGGGAGTATAGTTAATTTACTGAACTTCCCTCTGGGATATAATAAACATCTTGAAACTTTAAATTGCCCCTGTAACCCTTGCATGAAACAAAGTCTCATGCATTTCCTGTTCTTCTGTGGTTTTTATAAAAAATTTACTGTACATTATTTAATGCCCTATTGCAAGAAAAATGAACTGACTAATTTTAAATCGGCACTTCGGTCCTTTTTGGTATTGGGATCAGACGAAGTTATTTTTAGGATGAGTTGTTTTCTCAAAGCTGCCGTTAGATCGAGAGCCACCCTTATTATTGATGTTTAACCATAGCACACTGCACTTTTTATTCTGTATTTTTATGATAAAGGAATTTTTTACACTTACTATTTTAATCTCTAGTATTTATGTGTAATCAGATAATATTATAATAATGTGATGTTTGTCTTTTTAAGAAAGGTTTTTAAAATTGTGTTTTTTAACAAACTTCTTTTACTTCGATTATTGGGGAAGGACAAATTTGGTATAGTTGTGAAACTATCATTATTGTAATAGATTATGATTCGATTTAGATTCGATTGTGCTCGTTTTATCCTGCATTATTCTCCAATTGTCATTATTGAATTGAATGTTGATATGTGTTTTTTGTTTGTACTTTTATGGATGTTTTTTATTCCGAATAAAGATCTTTTGACTTGACTTCATGTGCCATGTTTTTAACTTGCACCAAAATGTGCGTGGCAATTTAAATGCAGTCTGTCTGTAGCACAAAAATAAAACAATGCCTGACTGCAGATTAAATCTGCTCCATCAGTGCGAAGATAAGCAGTATCTTAAAAAAACAGCTCTCAATTTGTGCAAAATAAGTAATGTATTAAAAACAACTAACAACGTTTTTAAAAGCCGCAAATTTCGCCTAAGTAATGACAGGGTGCTGAGCGCATTCAGGATCCATTCTAACCGTGCCCTTGCTCTGCCACAGCAGGAGTAGTAAGACTTTGGTAGTTGCGCTAGCAGCCGTATTTATGCGCCTCTTCCGACGCTGGGTGCAGCAACTAGACCGCTGCCCTGAGCGTCTGAAGCACCAGCCGGAAGTGGTGTACGCGACCTTCCTGCCCGCTGAGCATTGAACACAGCTCCTACCGGGAGGAGGTTTTCAGCATGCCACCACTGGCAGTGAGTGCAGGGTAAGTGAATTACCAGATTTGTGCAAAGATAAGCAGCTTCTTAAAGTATCATTTACAGCAGTCTGTTCCGTGCTACGTTCTATTGTCCCCATTTATATCCTCACATCTGCATAATACGCGGCCTCCAGGCCCACACTGGGTATAGAACACCGCAACAGTATCACTGTAGCCACCCAGCGCTGTCCATTATGAATAACTCTGAACCCCCATCAGTTATTGTCTCTTTCGGCTATTACTATATAGCGGTAGGTATGAGAGGTACCCCTTAACAAGAGTCAAGGGAATTGGGGTTAGCTAACCAGTAAAACAGGATGTTCCCTTGGGTGTGGATAGATGAAGTGAGCCAAAGGGTCAAGAGAAAATAATTACAAATTACAAATTAAGTCAAGAATTCTTACAATTTATTGAGAATACAAAAAGTTTTTTTTTAAAACGAAGAGTGGACCAGAAGGATCCCACTCCACACAACTAAAACCATAAAAAAGTTTTTACATTCAATATTGGCCAGCAAGATTGAAACACAAAAGACAGAAAGGACTGTAAGACATAGAATAATGCAATACTGATTGTATATTCGGACCCGTTTGTAAACACCTATATAGCCAGATTCACTAGAAGGATTAGAGAACCCCGACCTCATGTACCCCAACCCCTTATACATGTGGTTACTTGCGTCCGGTTGACTCTGAACCTGCAACCCAACACCTCTCTCCCACCCATTCACGCTGCTTCTTCAACTGTCCTGTGTCCTACCGTGTCAGTCTTGTTCTTCCAGCGTGCTGCCATCCGTAGCCTCCGGGGATTGTCTGACTGGGCCTTTTCGCTGTCCTTTCGACCAACCTTTTAGCGCCTGTTGTAAGGCCTTTGGGTCAGTGAATATATGAGATCGGCCTTGCCGGTTCACACGCAGTTTGGCAGGATACAGCATGGCATAGTCTATGCCCATTTCCCGCAATTGCCTCTTCAGTGGAGTAAAGTGCCTGCGAGCCTCCTGCACTCTCATCGTGAAGTCGGGGTATAAAGATATTTCCGAACCTTCAAACTGCAGAGACTTCTTCTCCCGGGCAACTCAAAGTGCCGCATCCCTGTCTCTGTAGTTGAGCAGTTTAGCAATTATAGGTCTTGGTGCGGCACCGGGTGGCGGTCTGGGGCCCAAAGACCTATGTGCTCATTCCACTATGAACATTGGTGAGAATACACCTTCTCCCAGGAGAGTGACGAACAGTTCAATATTTCCAGTGGAAGTAGTCTCCGGAAGGCCTGTAATTCCCAGGTTGCAGTGTCGTGAGTGGGCCTCCAGATCCTCGGTCTTGTCCTGCAGGACTTGCATGACCTTTTCCATTTTCTTATGGTCTGTATCTAGAGTGGTGTGAGCCTCTTCCACTTCCATGAGCCATCTCTCTGCATGTTTGTCCATTCTCTCCGCCATCCGGTCCATTCTGTAAGACAATGCGTCCATTTTTGTGCCCAGCGCTGCGATAACGCTTTGTAAACTCTTTTCCATAGAGAGAAGAAGACTCCGTATGTCCTTACCAGAGTCATCGCCTTCTGCCGCCTGCATTCTCGCACTCTCCGAGTCAGCTGTGTCATGGGATTTAGAACGCTTCTAGTCAAATGTCAATTTAGCCTGGGTCTTGTCACCCTTTCCCATCCTGGCAATGGGTCTGTACCACCCAGTCGCCGTTCTCCGATCGCTTCGTTCTGTGCGCAACTATGTACTTGAGTCCGGAGGGTGGCGACGTCACTGCCACCCCAATCTCGTGTTCACCCCTCCTAGACACACTTTCACCACAGCCTGGACAGTTGCCCTCTGATCATATCAATTCCCATTACTGGGCTCAGAAGCTTCGAGGCCCGGCGCTCTTGACCACTCAGGCCACCTCAGCCTCCCTTCCACCTCGTGCCATGTGCGTCTTCACGACTCTGCGCCACCTCAACTAGGCATCACTCGCCCTATAAAGTCGCGCCTCATGTGCTCCTGATGCCTCGCCACTCCCTAGGCTCCCTGTGTTGCCGCTAAGCCCAGCTGTCCCCCGCCAGGCTCACCGCGGTCCCCCCTCTCTGATTAACACACTGCCAATATTGCTAAGCTGCTGGTCTTGCTGTGCCCCCTGCACCGATGGGGGTTGGGAGGAGAGGAGGGGGGGAATGACCGGCGCGTAGGTTCCACTGTAGGGCAGCGCTATACCAGATCTGCAAGAGTGGCGGGCATCAATCAAGCTCACGTGCCACCAGAGCCCCACTTCCAGCGGTGTCTCATCAACTAAGTTCTTCGCCCATCAGATTGTACGCTCCCCTCAGGCCTACCAAGATCCGACCAGAACACAGCACCCCGCTGCGTCAGCAGAGCTCTCCACCTAATCCAGGCGTGCCCCGGTCTCTTGCTCAATTAACACTTGGGAGGCCCGCAGTGCGTCCCCCCGCACCGGCGTGCGCGGCGTCCTCCACGTTGGGGGCGATACGCCCCTTACTCATGACTGCCAAGTCCCCTCCAATGCCCGTAAGTCTGTGGGGAGGGCCTCCTGTCAAGAGGAGTTGCGCGTCAGGCTCCAGGTGCTCTATTTCTCTGCGATGCTCTCCAGCCCCGCCGCTGTATTCCGCGGCCTGGGCAGGCAGAGTCAGCCGTTGTGCGCCGCCAGCCCCCGCCTCTCCTGGTCCCCGGCACAACTTTGCTCCCGGGCACCTGCGAGGGTGTTCCGACAGCGGTCCTCGCCGCATGGGTTCCTCGGCACAAGCGATGCCGTCAGTAAGTTCTCCGGCCGCCTCCGGCCCCCGTCCAACAGCCGAGAGCGGGGCCGGACATCTGGTGACGCAGCTCCGACTCCCCTCTCACCTTAGCCCGAGGGTTGGTGGCCCAGAAACCACGTCAGACTTTTAGCACCGCAATTCGGGGTTCCCACAGTCAATTTCTTCCGGGATTGGGTCCACAGATGGCTCTCCTCCTCCGACCACCGTATTTCAAGTGTGGGGGCCTAAATCAGAAAACTGCTGTCGAATCATTAAAGGATAGTGTTACGACGGGATAGAGCCCTGGGCTCACGCGGCCATCTTGGTCGCTAGCAAGCTTCGCCCCCTATGGGCGTGTAGAGTTGAGTAAGGTGGTGTGGAGTGGCTTAGATTAGAGTAATATAGAGTGCAGTACAGTGTCGTAGCATGGAGTGTCATAGTGTGGAGTAGCATACTGTGAAGTAGAGTATCATGGAGTAGAGTTGCTTAGAGTGGAGTGGTGTAGAGTGTAGTGGTATAAAGTAGAGTGGCATATAATGAAGGGGCATAGAGTCCAGTAGAGTGGAATGTCATAGAGTGTAGTGGAGTAGAATGGAGTGCTGTAGAGTGGATTAAAGTGGCGTGTAGTTACATAGGGTGCCGTAAAGTTGAGTAAAACATTGTAGAGTGAAGTGGTGAAGAGTGGAGTAGAGTGTTGTAGAGTAGAGTGGAGTGACATAGAGTGGAGTGGTGTAGAGTGGAGTGTTGTGCAGTGGAGTGGTGTAGAGTGGAGTGGTGAAGAGTGGAGTAAAGTGTCGCAGAGTGGAGTGGTATAGAGTTGAGTGGTATCAAGTGGAGTGTCGTGGAGTGGAGTGTCACAAACTGGAGTGCCAATAAAGGGAGTGGAATAGAGTGTTGTAGAGTGGAGTTGCGCAGAGTGGCATTGAGTGAAGCAGAGTGGAGTGCCAGTAGGGTATCATGTAGTGGAGTAGCATAGAGTGGAGTAGAGTGTTGATGAATAAAGTAGAGTGGATTAGTGTAGAGTGGAATAGAATGTCAGAGTGAAGCAGCATGACTGGAGTAGAGTGGAATGTTGTAGAGTGGGTTGACATACAGTGGAGTGGTGTAGACTGGAGTAAAGTATCATACAGTGGAGTGGTGTAGAGTGGAGTGGTATTGAGTCAAGTGGAGTAGAGTGGAATGGCATAGTCTGGAGCAGAGTGGAGTGGCATAGAGTGGAGTAGAGTGTTATACAGTGCAGTAAGTTGTCATGGAGTGTCAAAGAGTGGAGTGGGGTAAAGTGAGTTATAGAATAAAGTGCCATAGAGTTGAGTAGCATAGAGTGTCATAGCAAGGAGTGGCATAGAGTGTTGAAAATTGGAGTGACGAGGAGTGGTGTAGAGTGTTGTAGAGTGCAGAAGAGTGTTGTAGAGGGGAGTAGAGTAGCAGGAGAGAGGTGTAGAGTGGAGCAGGGTGTCTTAGAGTGAAGTGGCTTAGAGTGGAGTAGAGTGGACTGGAGGGTTGATTTGGTGTGTGTTATACTGTGGAGTGGCATAGAGTGGAGTGGTGTAGGGTGGAGTGGAGCAAAGTGGAGTAGAGTGCTGTAAAGTGTTGTAGAGTGGAGATGAGTATCATAGAGTGGAGAGTTGTGGGTGAGGTGGCATAGAATGGAGTGGCGTAGAGTGAAGTAAAGTGGCATGGAGTGACATAGAGCAAAGGAGAGTGTTGTAGAGTATTGGTGAGTAGAGTGGTATAGAGTGGAGTAGTTTAAAGTTAAAGTAGAGTGGAGTATTGTGGAGTGGTGTAGAGTGGAGTGCTGTAAAGTGGAGTAGAGTGGAGCAGAGTCAACTGTTGTAGATTGGAGTGACGTAGAGTAGCGTGTTGGAGAATTTCATAGAGTGGGGTGGCGTAGAGTGTCCTTGAGTGAAGTTGAGTATCGTAGAGTGGATTAGAGCGGCGTGGAGTATTGTAGAGGGCAGTAGCTTAAAGTGGAGTACAAGTCTTAGAGTCAAGTGGCATAGAGTGGAGTACAGTATTGTGGAGTAGAGTTGCATAGAATGGAGTGGCGTAGAGTGAAGTATAGTGGAGTGGTGTAGAGTCAAGTGGTATAAAGTAGTGTGGCATTAGGTGGAGTTGTGTAGAGTGTCGTTGAGTGGGGAGGCATTGATTGCAGTGGTGTATAGTTGAGTGGCATAGAGTAGAGTAAAGTGGTGTGAAATGGCATAGGGTGTTGTAGAGTAAAGAATATTGTTGTAGAGTGGAATAAAATGGAGTGGAGTAGAGTGTTGTGGAGTAGAGTGGAGTGGAGTGGCATAGAGTGGAGTGGTATAGAGTGAAGTGGAGTGTCACAGAGTGGAGTGGCATGATTGGAGTAGAGTGAAGTGTCATAGAGTGGGGTGACATAGACTGGAGTAACGTGTCATTGAATGGAGTGATGTAGAGTGGAGTGACATTGAGCCATGTGACATAGAGTGGAGTGGCGTAGAGTGGAGTGGTGCAGAGTGGGGTGGTGCAGAGGGGAGTAGAGTAGAGTGGAGTGGCATAGAGTGGAGTACACAGAGTGTATTAGGGTGTTATAGAGTGGAGTAAAGTGTCATGGAGTGTCAAAGAGTAGAGTGGCATAGAGTGGGGTAAAATGAGTTATAGAATAAAGGGCAGATGTACGACCCGCCAATTAGCGAGTCACAAATTGCGTCACATTTGCAACTCGCAATTTGTGACTCACTAATTGGAATGCACAACAATGTCTCAGACACTGTTTGCGATTCATAATGGGGTCGCAAATTGCATGCCTCATTAATATTAATGAGGCAGGTGCAATTTGCGACCCCTTTAGGAATGGCTAGCATTCACAGGGATGGTGGCCTGCTGGGGTCAGCAGACCACCATATCTGTGACTGCTTTTTTAATAAAGCAGTTTTTTTTTCAAATGCAGCCCGTTTTCGGTAACGGTCTCTGAGACCACTGCCTGCTCTTAAAAAATATTTTCCCACATACTCCCAAAGGGGAAGGGGTCCCTTTGCAAGTGCATTACTACCTACTTGAAGTAGTTACCCTTTTTTGAAGGTTGGAGTGTAGTAAAGTGGAGTAGAGTTCTGTTAAGTGTTGTAGAGTGGAGCAGAGTGCCATAGAGTGTAGTGTTGCATGGTTGGGTGGCATAGACTGGAGTAAAATGTCATTGAATGAAGTGATGTAGAGTGGAGTGACATTGAGCCATGTGACATAGAGTGGAGTGGCCTAGAGTGGAGCATCTTAGAGTGGAGTGGAGTAGAGTGGAGTGGAATGGAGTAGAGTAAAGTGTCATAGAAATGAGTGGCTTAGAGTGGAGTAAATTGTGATAGAGTGTCATAGAGTGGAACGGCATAGAGTGAAATAGATTGGAGTATTTCAGAGGAGAGCAAAGTGATGTAGAGTGCAGTGGTATAGCATGGAGTAGGGTGTTGCAGAGTTGAATGGCTTAGTGTGGAGTAAATTGCCGTGGAGTGCCACATAGTGGAGTGGCATAAAGTGGGGTAGAGTGTCACAGAGTGGAGTGTTGTAGAAAGCTGGCTCTGTATCTACTATACCAAAGTGAGGTATAGTGTGTACAGAGTCCAGTGGAACCCAAAAGTTAGGTAGAGGTAAAGTAGATAGCACCATACTCTCAATTTGTAGTAGTGTGGTCGAGCAGTAAGGCTTTATCGGAGGACAGTGTTAAGCATTTGTTGCACACACTCAGTCAGCAAATGAATTCGAACACTCAAAGACTGAACTTCAGACCAATTGTTTTTGTATAAAAAATATTATTTTCCATATTTTACTTTTTAGAGCAAAGCAAGCCTGGCACAGGTAAGCAATAAATAATTGACAGCAGTAATGCAGTTGTAATACAGTTTTGGTTTGCAATTGTAAATGTACTTTGATTTGATTACAGTTGTTTTACTGATAATGCAATGCTTTTCACAATACAACACATATACTTTGTATAAGATTTTTAGTAGAACATCATGTAAGTTACTTTTCAGATTACTTTTCTTACACACTGCAGTATACCTGGATACTACACTGGGGCATTTCCTGTAAACAGGTAAGTAAAAGCATTTTGATGTTCTAGTTACAGTTTTAAAGAAGTTCTTAGATTTTCCAACTCCACACTTAGAAACATTTCATAGAAAAACAGCCAATGTTATCCTACAGAGGAAAATAGTGTTATCGGTCAACAGGTAAGTACTTTGTTGTGGGAGTTGGTATTCTGGGGTTAGACTTAGGGGTCCCCCAGGGTCAAGGATGCACTCTTGTTACACCCACAGAGGCACTAGGGCAGCTGGTTACAGAGTGCTGCTGCCCATTGTTATCCAATGGGAGATAGGTGGCCTCCGGGTGGTGGCTGCTGATGAGCAGGCCACTGGGTTGTGGGAACAAAGCTCCTGGACTTAAACTCAGGACAAATGGGGGTTTAAGCCAGCACAAAATATGCACCCTTAGTGGCGCTGGGGCCGGGTACAGAGTGCTGTTTTGGCACGGAAGCCTTGTAGCTTTCAATGGGGAGTCTCCGGTTTGCAAAAGCGCTGCAGGCTCAGGATGAAGGTCTTCTGGGTGTGACCACCACTTGTAGAGGTAAGTTGGGATCATGGGGGTTGGTAAGACACCATCGGCTGGGCTACCCAAGGCCGTGGGGCATCGAGGGCAGGGGTGCCTTTTGGGATCGAATCTTTTTACCAGCTCCTGGTAGCGGTGGGGGAACCTTCTGGTTTGAGGCTGCAGGCGTCGGCTGGTTGCTTGAGGTAGGTCAGGGGTCACCGGTTCTTGGGTCAGGATCACCAGGGAGACCTCCTCTTGGTGTTAGGCCACTTGAACTTGGGCCGTTGGTGTCTTGTGCAGAGTGGTGCAGACTTGCCGATCCTTGCGGAGCTAGAGTCTGTTGTTGAACAAATCCAGTGTTCACGGGAGACAGAGTCTTTGGGGTGGAAGGAAGACAGGTCCTCTGGATTTCTTGAGGTTGCTGGCTGCAGGATACACTGAGATCTTGCTGGAGCAGGATCAAGGTGGGGACGGGCATGTAGGGCTGGGGTCAAGTTAGTGGGCCTCCTCCTCTTGGTAGCTTTGGCACTGCCGTGTGGTCCTTCTTCTTCTTTTCTTCCTCTGGTTTCATGTCTGAGTTCTTAGTTCAGGGCTGCCCCCTAAATACTGTACTTAGGGGGTGTTTTAGTGGCCTCAAGGTCAGTAGCCAATGGGCTACTGACCTTAGGGTGACTACACTCTTGGCGTGCTCACCACATGTGGGGAACTGAGCACAACCCCTAATTCTGATTGGGGAGTGCCTGCCATCTGCAAGATGGAAGGCACTGAAGAGTGGGCTCCACCTCGCTTCCCCCACCTGAGAGGTGGGGTTGGCAGAAGTGCACACACCTTCTGGGCTAGTTTTTCCCACCCGTCTTCCCGCTGAAAGTGAGGGGTGACAGGAAGGGGGCCTGCTCCTAATAGCAGGAGAGGCTGGGGGTCACATTACAAAGTTTGCAAGGCCTTTGAAGCTCCCCTGCCACAGATGGCTCTTCCTGGCCTATGGGAGGTGCGAACACCTAGCCCAGGAAAGGCTTTGTTTCTTTTCTCTTTTTATTTTTTTTTTATCATTTTACTACTTCTTTTTCTTTCTTTTTCTTTTTTTTCTTCTTTTTTTTTATTTTATTTTTTTATTTTTTTAAAGGTACATAGTTTAATTAAAATATACAAATGCATTAACACAAAGCTGAATCAAATGGAAAAAACAAAAAGCGTAGGCAGATACGTTATAGATAGAAATAGCAACGCAAATTAATTCTGTTCCTCCACTCATTTCTCGTCAATGTTGTCATGAGAACATACAAATCACATTACCGCTCTGCAGATTAAATAAAGTGCATGTGCAAAGTTACAAGAAACCCTAATTCTCACTGCATACACTACAATTAAATGTACTCATTGATCCATATAGCTTTCATATTTTGAGCGCACCTTTAATAAACATTTAGAACAGCGACACAGATATCAAAGAGTCGAGTGAATATAAATAAGTGAAGCCTTCTCTATAAGCGCAAGGATGGCATGGCCTCAGTATCGGAAGCAAAAATGTAGATCTCAAGTTTTTGTACAATGCACATAACAGAACAAAGTGCAAGGTGGATTATTTTGCAAAGTTATCACAGGGAAACGGTGGGAAGTTATCATACCAGCAACTTTGGTTAGGTAAAACTACCAGGAAGTGTACCGTGCCCAAGCAAAATCTCATTAAATAGAATCTATATTGAGACTCCAGAGAAAAAGATGGATATGATTGCATGTGCTTTGTAAGAGGACTTGCATTGTCCATTCTCAAAGAGCTTTGCTGATTCGGTGGTTGTTTATTACATGCACTAATGCTTGTGTAATATAAAGACTTTATTACCGATTTTGCTTGAGATTGCATTTAGAAGGATCATAAAAAATCTGTATTAGACCTATTTCACTAATTTCAGGTAACCAAACCATGGAATCCTCTCAGCGTTAGACATAGAAAGACAGGCCACAATGATGGATCTAGAATAATCTAACTCTGGTGTAATGCCAGATTTTCACTCATAATAGCAAGAGGGCAAATCCAATGCAATCATCTACATACTCCAGTCCAGTTCTAAGTGGCAGAAAGAGGTCGATGCACTCTTAGGGACTATCAAGAGCTTTCTGATAAAATATTTCTCCACTAATTGGAGCTTGCCATAATTACTAAGACCCCACACTCCAGCCTCATGGTAACAATTGACAGGCATTTAGATTTATAGAGTGCAGCTGTTTCTTTGACAGGCATCTGGACCAATTGTCGGAACAGTGCCACCATGGCTCTAGTTATTTCCTGTGCCCTTAGGGTCAACAGGGGGTCCCACGATAACTGGATATTAAATAGAATCACTGGGAAGGAGAAATTCTGGGATTTCTCGATCCAATTCCCCTGGAAAGAGAAAGATTTCGACTTTGTTGACTTGGGGCTGCACACCATAATGGAGGACTTTTTTAAATTCACCTTTATTTCCAAAGATGACATAAAGTCTACAAAGGCACCTAGGGATCTCTAGAAGCTGATAGCTGTCCTTGTGAGAACGACAGCGTTGTCTGCATAAAGTAATGCTTTTTTTTTTTATTATTTTTATTTATTTTCACCTGGTATAAAGTTACAAGAACATTCGATATTATTTCAAAGTAAGCAGATTCATGATATACATACATAGTTTGTTCTCATCTCATAAAATAACAGTACCCAACATAAATCGAAACTAAATGCCAGTACAATTCAATTCTAATTTCCCCCAGATTTTCTCATATTTCTGCAATGATTTGACCCCTCTGAGTTCTGCTAACGCACATTCCATAGTTTTGATTTCGTTAACCAGATACCACCATTCCAAGGCGTTGGGTGGGTTTGGGCTGACCCAAGCTCTAGCTAGAGTCAATTTGGCACAGGAAAGTAAAATAGATAGCAATACAGAGTGTGGTTGATTAGTAGTATATAGGCCTAATATTACCATAGGGGCTGTTATTGGAGTGCTGGAAACCTTTTTTATAACTAATATTTTCCCCACTTCTTCCCAGAACTTCCCAAGTTTTGGGCATGTGAACAGCATATGTATAAGATCTGCTGCATACGCATCGCATTTTGGGCATTTGGTTTTCTCTCCCAGATTATTATTGGGGGCCCATTTAGAGATCCTTTCTGGTGTGTAGTATAGCATATATACGGTTCTATATTGCTGTAAACGTAAACTAGAAGATCTTACATGATAATGAATGTTAGTGTACGAGTTGCTTATTTGTTTTCCTGTTACGTTGATTCCCAGTTTTATATTCCATTTATTAGCTATTATTTCATTATCGTCCGTTCTTAAGTCTGTAAAGATCTTGTATGTCAAACTAATTAATGATTTCTCCTTTTTTGAATTTAAGATATCCCAGATGCCCCCGCTCGATAAGACTTTAATGCCGTTCTTCCGTACTAAAAAGTCGTATATTTGCCTATATTTAAACTCGTGTGTGTCGGACAGTCCATATATTTGTTTTAAAGTACGGAAGTCCATTATACCTTGAGAAGTATATAAGTCGCCTAGTACCTTGATACCTTTCGATTGCCACCTTCGGGATTCCCCATCGCTAAATATGTTAGGTAGTCCAGGATTATCCCATAAAGTTAATTGGGTATGATATATGTTACTTTTACAGTAGATAAGTATCTCTTTCCAGATCTTTGCTAAATCCCGTGCAGTCTTAAATTTAACCCTTTTATAGAAGTTGGGGTCGGTGATACGAAGTAAGAATTGTTTGGAATCTCCTTTTTAAGAGTAAATGGTGGTAAAAAAGCAGATTCTCTGAGTCTAATACAGATCTGATACGCCTTATAAATGAGGCCCAAAAGTAGAGTTTCAGATCAGGGAAATTGAGACCGCCTGATCCGATTTGGTTTTTTAACATCTTTAATGATCTCCTGGCTTTCTTATATCCCCAAACAAAGTTACAGAAAGCGCTATCTAGTTGTTTGAAAAAAAGCTTATTTTGTGCCAACGGGATTGATCTAAATAAATATAAATATTTGGGTATGATTTTCATTTTTATTAAATTTATTCTGCCAATTAAGTTTAATGGAAGTCGGTGCCATTTTTTTAAATTCGCAATGGTGGTTTTCATAAGTTTATTGTAGTTGATCTTGTTTAGCTCTTTAATATTTGAGGTGATTTGTACTCCTAAATAAGTCGCAGTCTTACAAATTTCAGGCATTGGCTGGGGAGGGACAAAGTTAGCTATTATTTGGGTTTTGTGAGTGTTTAATTTATAACCAGATACATTGCCAAATTTGGATGCCTCTAAAATAATTACTTTCAGGGAGTCGGTAGCCTCAGTCGCATAAATGGCAATGTCATCCGCGTATGCAGTTATTTTTAGGCTCTGCCCACTGGTTTTAAAGGGAGTTATTTCTGATTGATTATCCAATGCCTTTAAAAACGGTTCTAATGATAAGGCGAATAATAAAGGGGATAAGGGGCACCCTTGACGTGTGCCTCTCCTGATTGCAAAATAGTTTGACGTATGACCGCAATAACTAATGTATGCGGTTGGATTGTCATAGAGGGCGCGGATCCCATTTAGAAAGTTTCCGCTGAACCCCATATGTCCCATTATGTGCCATAGATAGTCCCATCCCACCCGATCGAATGCTTTTTCAGCATCAAGCATTATCATTGCTAAGGGAGTAGACTCTACCTCAGCTATGTCGAAAGCTGTTATTGCGGTATTTACATGGGCGGATGTGTCCCTCCCCACCACAAACCCGTGTTGTTGTGTACTTACTATTTTAGGCAATAACGGTGCGAGTCTTCTGGCTAAGCATTTTGCAAATATCTTATCGTCGGCATTGATTAGGGAGATAGGTCTATATGAGCCCATCTCCTCTTTGGGTTTACCCTTTTTGTGAAAGAATACAATTTTCGCCTTGTTCCAAGAGTGCGGAGCGGACCCTGTTCTACTTATATGATTTACTACTTCTAGAAGAAGGGGTGTTAATTCTTCCATACATGATTTATACAGTTCCAAAGGGATGGTGTCTTCCCCAGCCGCTTTACCTAGTGGTAGCGTTTTTATAGCTTCGTTCAGTTCTTCTCTAGTAGTTTCTAAAGCCAAGGTTTCTGCTTCAGAGATGGTTATTTTGTTCGTAGGATTCTCTTTTAGATAATTATCAATTGTAATGCCATTAGGTGTGTTTTCCGGCGTATATAAAGTTTCATAGTATTTGGCAAATTGTTGTATTATATTGTCTGTCTGGTTATATCTCTTATTGTCAACTCCTATGATTTGTGAGACCATAGATTCCGCTCTATCTTCCGCTACCTTAAATGCTAAAATTTTGCCAATTTTGTCACCTCCTTCATATTGTGTGAATTTATATTTGTGGATCTGTGCACTCCTTTTTCTTAGCAGGTTTTCTTTGGTCTCGCATTTTAGCCGACTAAGGTTTGTATTAATAGCCAAAGTTGGCTGATTTCCTCTTAGCGCCTCTATTAGTTTAACCTCTTCTGCAGCGATATCCGAGGTCAGGGTTAGATTGCGCTTGCGTTTTTCTTGATTTTGTTTTAAAATATACGTCTGTACAAACCCTCTAATACTAGCCTTGCATGTGTCCCAAACTGTTAGGCAAGAGGCAGTATTTCTATTAAAGATCAAAAATTCTATGATGTGTTGTTTCAATTGTGTAATGAAAATCATATTCGACATTAGATTCCTTGGAAACGTAAAGGCTCTAGGGGGATTGCGTTTTTGAGAAGTAATCAGTTCAACCATAATAGGGTTATGATCAGATGTGATGCGTGGGTATAAAACCATTGTTGAAATAGAGCTCATCAACGAATCTGATATTAAAGCCATATCTAAGCGTGAACATAGTTTGTGAGGAGCGGAATAGTATGTATAACCGGGAATATTCGGATATAATGAGCTCCAAGCATCTCTGACATTATGCAGCTTACATAAATTAAAAATGGACGTTCTAGTTCTAGGCATTCGGACGTGGTTACCAGGGCGTGTTGTATCCGTCTGGCAATTCATAATGCAATTAAAATCACCCATAATTATGACTTCTCCTTCCCATCCTAATAAGGCTATACTTAGTTGTTCATATATTCTTGGATCTTCTCTATTTGGTCCATATACAACACATGCCACGAGCTTCACATTGTTATGACATAGTTGAGTAATTGCCCACCTCCCCCATTTGTCAGATTGCGTCCTAGTTATTTCTACATTGAATCTTTTATCTTTTAATATAGCCACCCCCCTGACATGAGAAGCAGCTGCTGAGTAGGTTATCATCTCGAAGCCCAGTTGGTTCAGTAACTTCTTATCACTATCTATGATATGAGTTTCTGACAAAATAACTAGATGGGGATTATACAAGTTTAATTCTTCAGTGACTAAATGTCTCTTACGCTTATTGTTTAGCCCAGAGACGTTCCATGCTATACATCTAATCCTTTGCATCTTTAAAGTAATAAGTATAGTCAGTGGTGCCTATTAACAGCATAATTTGATGTTCTCCAACATATGAAAAAAAGTGCTTTACAAACATAAATCTCTCCTCGAGTCTTTCTACCAGATTGAAAAAAATTTTTTTCTTCCCCCCTTTTCGCCCCGCCCTCCCACCACCCTTCCACCCTACACACACCCCCCCCGAACTGCGAAGACCTACCCTCCCCCTCCCCCCCCTTACCTACTGCTGCCGTTGATGAGGCAGCTCTTGCGGCTAAGAGCCTAGGTCAACCCCCCCTCCACCTTTAATGACTTTATTTCTACTAATAGTGTTAGTTCAGTCCCCACAACCTTTTTTTTTTTTTCCCTTTTTTTTTTTTTCACCCCCTTATTTTCCCCCAGAGCGCGAAGATAGGTACATATAGGTATAGACCACCTCCTTTCATTTCGACTCAGTGTCTAATTACTCTTATTGACACTGGCTAAGAATGCCTGCGCTTCCTGCGCTTCATAAAAAAAAGTTTGTATGTCCGTTCATGATCACTTTGAGTCGAGCTGGTTCCTGCAGGTATGCTGAGCCACCAAGTTTATTAATTGGGTCGATTAATTTGCGCATTTCCCATCTCTTATCCATCGTAGCTTTGCTTAAGTCCGAGCGTGCAAAGATAGTGAGATTATCGATAGTTATCGGAGTGTTGGGTTTAGCTTTTTGCCACACCGCTTGTCGTAGCAGAAAGTTGCCAAAATAAATCAATAAAGGACGTGAGAATTTACTATTAAGACGTTTTTGGCCTAGTGGGAGCCGATGTGCTCTTTGAATTTGGGAGTCCCAGTCCCAATCCGAGAGTTCAGGGAATGCACGGGGCATCAGTTTCACCAAGAAGGCCCTGGGGTCAGACCCCTCTGCCCCTTCCGGGATTCCATATAGTTTGAGATTAGATCGTCTTAAGCGATTTTCCAGGTCGTCCACTTTCCCCTGTAACTGGGTGAGTACTGTGTCATGTCGCTCCACACTGGCGTCAACCCTTTGCGATCTTTCTTCGACCAGAACAGTACGCTGTTGGAGCTCCGTTATCTCCTGTGTGATTCCCTTTAGTATGGAGGCTATATCTGTTATTGAAGTTTGCAGTCTTATGTTATCATTTTTTAACTGCTGGTAATGTGCCTCGGACTCTGCCCTTTGATTTACAAGAAGATTTAGAATGGCGTCTAACTGAGGGTGTTCAGTTTTGCCCAGCTTGGGCTCTTCCCTTAGATTCCCCTGCCTACCTTCAACGTGAGATTGGTTTAGGTCATAGTCCGAGCCCGGGTCTGCTGCGGCTACTGAATCCAATAGGGATGTAGCTCCAAGGAGGTCATTACCCCCTTTGATCTGTTCGCTAGCTTGTTTGTTAGTGATAAGATTGGGAGTTTGCGTCATTGAACAAGGCCCATTTTCCTGGAGCTGTTGTATCCCATTATCATTGTCTGTGGGGCTGCCCCCTGAGAGCCTTAAAGTCATGTTTTTAACTAGTCCCTTAGCCTCCATCCACTTTCTTAAAGGGCTTTTGTCAGTTACAGTTTTTCTTGTACTCAGGGGGATTACTCCTGCTACCATGTTGGTCAGAGTTCTACCTTTTTTTTTATGAATTGACTTAGCCTTGCCTCTGCGTTTCCGTGGTGGCAGCTTGGTCAGGGTCTTATTCGCAGGTTTGTCTGATTCCTCCTCTGTATCATAGTCACAGTCCTCAGAAGAGAGATACTCCTCATTAAGTTACGGAGATTGTTCTGTTCCGTGATTGCTCATAGATTCAGTGACGAGACAGTTAGACTTTTCCTCGTTTAACACCTCCTTTGCCACTTCTAGCCCAATAGTTGTCTCGTGGCTTTCTAGCTCTATTATCTCTTGTATCTTGTTACCTTCAATCAGGATAGAAGTGTTATCGTTATTGTCATTATTGTTGGATGAGCCTCCGGATGAGCCTCCGCCCTCCCCTGTATTTGTCCCGACTTTAGCACTTTCATTAGTGTCTGTATTTTTTTTTTACATTATTTTTTTAGGGACTGTCCCACAGTTAAGTAAGGGAGGACGCAGGACCGTCTTACCTGCCATCTTCTTATCGTTCCCCTTGGTAATAGTGATTTTATCAAGGTCGTCCTTCGCTCCCTGGGCTGCTGATGAGGCTTGCATTGCCCTTGCGGCTTCCGTTTCATTCACCTTGACGCTCATTGCAATTTTCTCAGCACCCCCCAGCGCGTTGGTTGCAGTGACCCCTGCAGATTGCAGAGCTGGGGCTGAGGCTGGGGCTGAGGCAGGGACAGGGCCCGGGATCGAGGTTGCCGTTACTGCCGTGGTTACAGATACAGGTACAGGTGCAGGCACAGTGATCGTTGCAGCAGCAGCAGCCGCGGCTGTTGTTGAGTTTTTAGTGTTTCGGGTAGTTCTTGGAGGGTGCTTGGGTGACATACCTTCTGTATTTATGGTTGCAAATGTAGCTGAGAGCCTTGGTTTGGCCAGTCCAAAAACAATGAGCCCAGAGTGAGTGAGCCTTCTCTCGAGCCAAAACTTCACAGCTCGCCAGATCTTCGTGGTGTGCAACAGCATTCGTCAGCCTCCGTCAGCCTTTAGCTATCACAGGAGCAAGTTCCAACAGTTGCAGCAACGTTATGACAGATCTTCCAGCGTTTTTTTTTTTGTTTTTTTTTCCCCTATCGATCAGACACACTGCGGTAGTCGGCATGCAGCCCTGGAACCGCCGGTCAGCAACACTCTGTCCTGCCAGCTGATGCCGTTGGCGCCGTTGAGAGAGCTCTCTCGGTTGCACCGTCACGGACTCTGCAGAGTATGTCAGAGAGCGTCAGGAGGCAGACATGGGCTCCGGACCATATCCTGTGTATTCCGCTGCCTTCGCCTCGAGTAGACAGCCGGCACAGCACTGGTGAGTCAGACTAAGGCGCTGCGTCCGCTTACTCCATCTGACCTCATGTTTGAGCTCCGTATGCTCCGTGCAATCGCGCTGCGCTGCACTCTGCTTCGCCGCCCGGTTCCGTTAGGTTTAAGTTTTAAGTTTGTTAAGACCAGCTATCGGGGTTGGGGAGTTTTTTGACTGATCTGCATAGCCGATTTCGCCAAGAGGAGGAGAGAGCTCCTAGCGCGCCGCAAGCAGAGTCCTCACTCCGCCATCTTGGACTCCGCCTGGAAAGGCTTTGTTTCTAGGCTCAAGGAGCGAAGGCTCACATCCTCGGGTTCCAGAAACATGTCTCGTGGGGGCAGGCTGGTGTGTACCAGTCAGGGAACCCACCAGAGGCTGGTTGTATTTCAGGGGGCATCTCAAAGATGCCCTCTGAGTGCATTTTTCATTACATATCACACTGGCATCAGTGTGGGTTTAATGTGCTGAGAAGTTTGATACCAAACTTCTCAGTTTTCAGTGTAGCCATTATGGTGCTGTAGAGTTTGTAATGACAAGCTCCCTGCACCATATACTCTAATGGCAGCACTGCACTTACAATGTCTTAGACTGGACTTAGACACTGTAGGGGGTACAGGGCTCATGCACCTGTACCCTAACCACTGTTATAGGGCACCCAACTAGAGGGGTGACTGATCTATGCCAGGGCAGTGGGTTGTGTGCCATGTCAACTCTTCACTTTGTCCTGCCCCAAAACACGCAGCCTGCAAAGGCAGTGTGTGAGTGTAAAGGTACAGGACCTCTAATGGTAGCACAATAAGTGCTGCAGCCCTTAGAGGCCTTCCCTGGTCACAGTGCCCTTGGTACCTGTGGTGCCATTTGCCAGGGGCTGACCTGTGGCCAGAGAGTGCCAATTGGGTGAACAAGGTACAGTTTTGGGGAATGAACACAGGCCCTGGGAACCTGATTGGCACGGACCCAGGGCACATCAAGTCAAAGTGCATCAGTAGTTTGTCAAAAAGTGGGGGGGTTACTGCAACAGAAACCCAGTTCCTACAAGTGTCATAGAGTAGAATGACATAGATTTGAGTAGTGTAGAGTAGCATGGAGTGTCATAGAGTGGAGTAGATTGTCATAGAGGTAGTAAACTGGCATAGAATTGCATAGAGTGGAGTCAATAGAGTGGAGTACTGTGTTGTAGAGAGGAGTGGTGTACAGAGTGGAATCTCATAGAGTAGTGTGGCATAGAGCGGAGTAACGTAGAGTAGTGTTGAGTAACGCAAGGCAGAGTGTTATAGAGTAGAGTAGAGTGGAGTAGTGTATCATAAAGTGGAGTGGTGTAGAGTGTCATAGAATGGAGAGGCATGGAATGGGTAGAGTGGATTGGCAGAGAGTCGAGTATAGTGGTGCGGCATGGAGTGGCATAGTGTGAAGTTACATAGAGTGAAGTAATCTTTCATGAAGTGCCAAAGAGTGAAGTGGAGTGGCGTAGAGCCGAGTATTATAGAGGGGTGTGTTACAAAGTCGAGTGGCGTAGAGTGAAGTGTTGTTAAGTGGAGTAGAGTTTTGTAGAGAGTAGGAGCGTAGAGCTGCATAGAGTGGTGTAGAGTGTCAGAGTGGAGTAACCCAGCATGGAGTATAGTGTCAGAGAGTGAAGTGCCATAGAGTGAAGTATGCTTGGTGTGGTAGTGCACTGTCCGTACAGACAACACATTCCCAAATGAAAATATCATTACATTTGCACAGACATACAGTTTTACTGAAAAAAACTATGAAATGAAAGTGAAATGAAATTGAGTTTATAGAGCGCATGGCTGCCCTAGAGCGTCCCAGCGCTAATACAATTAATAACAGACCACATGAGGGGGAAAGTTTAGGGGGCCTTGGGAAAGAGATGAGTTTTGAGTGATTTTCTGAACTTCAAGTAGGAGGGTTCCTTCCGTAGGTCCCTGGGCAGGGCATTCCACTTTTTTGCTGCATTCAGCGAGAACCGACGACCTCCAGTGCGGGCTTTCCTCACTCTAGGGGTTATGGCCAGGTTTTCTCCATCAGATCGAAGGGCCCGAGTCGGTTTATAAGGGCAAATCAATCCCCTGAGGGCTGGAGGGCCATTACCTTGGAGGGATTTGTAGGCAATACATAATGACTTGAAGGAGATTCGCTCCTGGATTGGGAGCCAGTGTAAAGCTCTGAGCAAGGGTTTAGCTGAAGCCCATCTAGGAGCTCCCATAAGGAGCCTCGCTGCGGCGTTCTGAACTCGCTGTAAGATGTTGATCGAGGCCTGTGGTGCCGCCAGGAGAAGGGCGTTACCATAGTCTAGTCTGGCCAAAATTAGGCCCTGAATTGGGAGTTTTCTTGATTCGAAAGGAAGAAGGGGGAGGACCTTCCTTACCGCCCGCAGTAATCCAAAGCATCCTCCTGCCACCTTCTGTGCATGGGTAATGAATGTGAGTTGGGGTTCAAACCAAACCCCGAGGCTTTTAACTTTCTCCTTTGGGGATGGTAAGTCCCCCATACAGGGAGGCCAGTGATCAGAGGACAAGGATGGAAGTGGGTGTCCCATGACCATAATCTCGGTCTTAGCTCCATTAAGTTTGAGTTTGGAGTCAGTCATCCATGAGAAGATAGCTGTTAGGCATCTTGATAGGTCGGATGGGTGTCCACGTTGTTGTGACAACGAGACGATAAGTTGTGTATCGTCTGCGTAACTAATATATTTGATCCCGTAGGGGGCTACTGCCTCCTCTAACGGGGTCATATAAACATTGAACAGTGTGGGGCTCAGGGAGGAGCCCTGTGGCACCCCACACTGAAGGGGGATAGGTTTGGACATTGAGCCATTCTCCCAGATCCTAAACGATCTTCTCTCGAGGAAGGACTCCAGCCATCTGAGGGCTGACCCCGTAATGCCCAATTTAGCGAGGCGCTGGACCAAGGTAGGGTGGTCAACGGTGTCAAATGCGGTGCTTAGATCCAGGAGGATCAGGGCTGCTGATCCCCCTGAATCCAAGATGCATCTTGCCTCTTCAGTAGCAACTAGCAGGGCAGTGTCTGTGCTCTGGCCTGGGCGAAAACCCGTTTGGGAGTCACTCAGGAGGCCGTACTTTTCCAGATATCCTGAGAGCTGCCTATTCACCACCTTCTCGGCCACTTTGCCCACTCCTGGAAGCAAGGAGATTGGGCGGTAGTTGGCCATGTCCAAGGGGTCTAGGCCAGGTTTCTTAAGGAGCGTTTTGATTTTAGCTTGCTTCCAGCTCGGGGGGATTATGCCTGTGGCGAATGAGGTGTTTAACAGCTCTGTGGCCGTAGATGAGATTGTACTCAAAATTTGTTTGAGGATATGCATAGGGGCTGGATCGGATGGAGAGCCACTTTTTATGATGGCAAGCGTGTTACAGAAGTCTTCCTTAGTGATGGCGTTAAAGGCCCTGAGATGGGGGCTGGGAGAAACGGGGGTTGGGGCTTCTCTCAATAATATAGTGGGCATTTGGGGGAGGCTGTCTAGAATATTTTGTATTTTGCTATCAAAGAACTCCGCTAGCTGATCACATCTTAATTCGGGGTCTTTATATATAGTTATAGGAGCTGGAATTTTGAGCAACTGTTTGACAATTTTAAACGTTTCCCTGGAGGAGTTAGCTGATGTTTTGATTTTCTCCTTAAAGAAATCTGCCTTAGATTTCTGCCGTGCAGCCTTATAGAGTATCAGAGTGGCCTGGTAGGAGGTTTTGCTGAGAGTTGACCAATCTTTCCTCCACTTCCGTTCTAATTTTTTACAGGTCTTTCTGAGGTCTCTCAATTCAGTCGTAAACCAGGGGGATTTGAAGGTACTGCTCTTTTTTGTTTTTAGTTTAAGAGGAAGAACCGTGTCCAGAGAATTGGTAAGCCAGTTATTGAAATTTTCATCCGCCAACAGTACATCAGGTTCTGTGACCGGAGTCGATTGTTCAAGGGCCCGGGTGAGGTCTCCCACCGATAACCTCGGCCAGTCTCTCTGAAGAATACGGGGACGGATAGCCCGGTTTGTTTCAGGGTGGACTTCCCAGGAGAAAGGGACTAAAAAATGGTCGGACCAAGGTAGGGGCAGAGGGGATTGAACTCTCAGATGGGGAATGTTTGAGAAAATGGGGTCTAACAAGTGGCCTTTATTATGGGTAGGTTCCCCATTTATGAGATCTAATTCAAAGGCTTTGAGATTTGAAATAAGATCGGCCGCTGTTTTATCGTTAGGATCATCAAAGTGCAGGTTCAGATCTCCCAAAACCAAGAAGTTGGAGGCCCGAACTGCTGCTGCTAAGGTAGATTCTAGAAGGGAATCTGAGAATTGTTTTAGATTACCCGGGGGGCGGTAAATGAGGAATCCCGATAGGGAGGATGTAGGTGTCAATTGAATATTGAAACCCGTGCTCTCCGTATCTAGGATTCCGCTTTCCTCGAATCTACATCACACATACAATAATATGTTGGAATCGGCTAGTGTACTGATTTGTTTTGATCATATTAAAGTATTTGGTTCCACCACACTTCAGAATTACAAAACAATGTGCTTCATTTGTGCTTTCCTAAATCCTAAATATTTGTACAGGTCATTTACTGGCATTTAAATGTAGTTGTGTGCTAGAAGAAAAGAAACTCCTACAGCCTTTTCTTTCATACCACTAGTACCGAGCAAGATTATCAAATACATCTTCTCACTTTGCAGTCAATTCAATAAAACTTTATTCGGATACAAAAAATTATATCCATAAAAGTACACAAATGTCAATAAAATGTACATTTTTTCTTAAGAAAAAGAATTTTAAAATATTATAAAAATGCATAGTATACATCAAAAGAGAGAATTTTTATACGCTAATACATACATGATAAAAAGAAGATAGGTGATACAATATTGTTAAAAACCTAGTGCAAAAAGTGTTCTGACCAATAGCAGCAAGATTAAATACAGAACGGTCAGAAGCAATGTACAACCACCATAATATACAAATATTGTAGGGGCACACTCATGAGACAACAACTGTAAACTAGACCGCCGAAAAGTTAGTCTTTTTAGGATATCAATCGTAATATTTACGATATTTAGTGCAAGCTTTTAGAAAACAAACTATGGGGTTAACACTGTACTCGGTGTCTAAACATTGTAAGGTGAGGAGTGCTGGGCGGTAGCGATCGAGGCCCATGTGTTTTACCAAAGGGATAATCCACTTCCTACGGGGGTAATCATAGAGGCTACAGAAAAAAACTATATGCAAAAGTGATTGATCAGACTGCCCATCACAGGGGCAAGGGATGAGGTTTGAGGACCAGTCATTTACCTTCGGAAATGTTAGTAGCCGATGGTAGATGTTAAACCGGAACCGAGTCAGTAAATATCTTTCATAATCATTGATGATAAACAATAAGTAAGGCTGGATCCCTAGTGAGGCTTGCACTGTCAGGAGATGAAGATTTGAGGGCTTGGAAATCTCCTTAGTAAGTCGGAGCTCACGCAGATGTGATAAGCACAGAGTTTTCAGGTGTTTCCGGGGTACTTCGACTATGGTCTCGGGGTCTTAAAAAAAGACTCTAGATTTGCATCCATCAAAAAATTGTGAACATATGCCAACCAGGGAATGTTTTTCCAGTTTTCTAAGGCTAGACAATCAGTGATTAACAAACGGGTCAATTTGCATTCACTTGTTTGCCAGATACGGTGCCATAGCAGTATTGGTTGGACAGCAATGATGTCAGATATGTGCTCCAAACCTAACTCCAAATGACAACCATATATCGGGGAGCTTTTAGGAACAGCCAGGAGATATCGTATAAACCCATTTTCTATTTTTCAGATGACGTCAGTGGTGACAAAACCCCAAACCCCCGCCCCGTAAACAGCCACTGAACAGCATTTTGCACTGTAGATCTGGAGCAACTCCCGCGTGGGGCGCTGACCCAGTTTTTGTGCAAACGTTACCAGAGCTGTGGTGGCTCTTAGGAACACCATTTTTCTGGCTTGAATGGCTGGACGCCAGCTGGACTTATCGTCTATCAGGATTCCTAGGTAGGGGATAGGAGTTTGCACGTTCCAACTTGGTGTTATCAATATAGATACCTCCTGGTTGCTTTATACGTTTCCCTAAGTGCATAACATAGGTTTTCTTGATGTTGACATTTAGGTCTATGCTCGCCATAAAATTGCAATATCTGTTAAGAAGGGTTTGCAATTGGCGGGGCGTTCTGGCCATGATGACCGCATCGTCTGCGTAAAGCAACGCAGGAATTGGACGGCGATCTATCATGGGCAGGTCCTGGCTCCCTTCTAACATAGAAGCCTCCAAACCATTCGTGTAGAGGTTAAATAGAAAGGGAGCCAGTACACAACCCTGCCCGACTCCCTTAACCACAGCGAATGATGTTGTAAGTTCCCCCCCCTAAACCGTACCTTACTTTAGCTGAAGCACCTGAATAGAGATCTTGCATAAAGTTCACTAGAGGCGGGTCAACACCCATAGTCAGAAGAATTTTCCATAATTTGCTATGGGAGACACAGTTGAACGTTGCCGACAGGTCGACATAGGCTAAGTGCAACCTCCCTTTTTTTGCCCCAACATATTTTCCTGTTAGCAATGAAAGGTTTAGTGCCTCCTCCACGGTCCCCAGACCCTCACGAAAACCGTACTGCAAGTCAGATATTATTTGATTACTTGCAGCCCAGTTTTGGAGTCTTTGGAGGACTAGACGACCCGCCACCTTACCTACCGCATCCAGTAGGGAGATGGGTCTATAGCAGGCAGGATTGTTGCGGTCACCTTTCTTAAAGATGGGGAGCAGTATGGAGGTTGTCCATGACTTGATTGGGCCTATTTGAGTGGCTGCTTCAAAAACCCTGGTAAGAATTGGGGCCCAAAGTTCTAGATTGTATTTGAAAAGGTCCATCGGGACCCCATCGGGGCCTGGGGCTTTTCCACATTTGGAAGCTAACAGTGCAGTAACTACTTCCTCATGATCAAAGTTAAGGCCTGGGGGTGGGCTTGAGATGTTTAACGGGTAACTCTTCCCCAAATAGTCTGTGGTAGACTGTGGAATATGACCCTCTGTAGTGCCAAAAATTTTAGAAAAGTGGCTGACCCAAGCTGCTTCGCCCACTGCCACCTCAATTCGGGGAATAGATTGTTGGTCAATTAAAAAGGGAGGGGCAGATTTATTAAGTCCTTGCGCCACCGGTGCGTCACTTTTTCCCATGTTAAAAATGACGCACCGGCGGTGCAAGGCCTTCATAAATCTGCCCCGGAGTTCTTACGATTTGCCAGAAAGTGGTGGAATCCTTGAGGGCGCAGCTCTGGTGGATTTTCGCCCATAATCCCTTCTTAATAGCCTTCTTGCATAATTTAAGTTCCTGGTTATAGTTCTTTCTTAATCTTACTACTTCATCTTTATCCCTAACGGAACTGGACAGAGCTTTCTTTAAGAGTGAATGGGCTCTCCTGGTTTCTGGGTTAAACCAGCCCTTTTTTGTTTGTTTGGTGCCTTTAGTTTTACGTGAAAGTTCATTCTTAATAACGTTAGTAATAGCGGAGAAGCTAGCCAATATTTGATCTGGTGCAGAGTGTGGACTGAGGCACACCTCTACTTGCAGAAGGGTGCGTCTCAGTACTTTTGCTGTCATTTCTGCGGGATCTACCTTGTCGCACTTAATGGTGTATCCATTCAGTTTATTCACCCTTAGTGTTTCTTGCATTAACAGTGTCGATATACTGCGTCGTTTAGGGGTGACAGGGATGATAATGGTCATGGTATTAGGGAAATGATCGCTAAATGGATCATTTCCAGTATTAAAACTAGACAATTGGTCTTTAATATTTTGTGAGACTAGGATGAAGTTAATTAGGCTAGATAGACCCCTGCCATTAAACGTAGGTGTGAAAGCAACCGGTGGAGATAGAAGCTCATTTGCAAAACCCAGGTCCAGGTTAAATAATGTCTCAGTTAAACGGTTCCCTATCATGGTATGTGGAAAATGTGTTAAGTTTAACCCCGCCTCATCAACAATTCCGCATTTATTGGAATCACTTTCCTTACAAAGGGTTAAGTTGAAATCCCCTCCCCAGACTATATTTACGGTGGTGGTGGGATATTTATGCCGTTCCTCCATCAAAGAAAGGGAAATAGTTTCCAGAACTGGGAGTACGTCTTGAGAGGGTAAATTATTATAAAAATTAACTATATAGTACGTATGAGTTTTGCACTTTGCAGTCATAGAAAGAAAAGTAAACACCAACCTCCATTGGAAGACAGAGTCTAACACTTGACCCCTGTCTTTAAATGCACATTAAATGTGACTAGATAATAAAAAAACTGTTTAAAGGCCTGTATGTTGCATATTCACTTCTGAACAACTGCATTGTTATTTTGGGGATGATGCAGCATCCTCACACTCCCCTACCTCCAACGCTAAGGCATGGGTGTGAACTTGACAAATATGATTTTTTAATTATGCTACTTTTAATGAGCATTGACCAAAATAAGCAAACTGGTAGACAGAACAAAATGCCCTTGAACGTCTGTATTGAGAAAATCATACAGAGGGGCCTCCTAGCAGCTGAAATTGTCACTCGGGGACACCAAATCCGACATGCTCTCCAACGTACCAATGGAGAGCTGCACATGAGAAAAAACACCTTTTGGTGGTTGGTAGATTTTAACCGGAACTACAAGCGTAACGCGGAGTGGCCAATACTGACCGAACTAGGCCAGTGGTTGGAATTTATCACCCTCCCCTAAGTTTTAAAAGAATGGTCTGTTTCACCTTTCAAACACATTTTTGTTTACATTAATGTGTCAAGGAAGCGCTTAGGTGTTTTAATAGTCCTGAAGATGTTCGTGATTTCTAATGGGATGTATAGATAATAAATGTAAAAGGTAGAAACAATTTCTGTGGGGTTGTTTTTAGTTGAAAAATTGTGTTTCCAGAGGCCCTCAGGTGTCAACACATAAGAAAACTGATAATTTGTAGTATATAATCTGCTTTTTTTTACACCCAATGATTTAGTGTATTCGGTCATGTTATTTGGCTCTTCACTGCTACATATTTTCTGTAGCCCTGCTGTAAATGTATAATTCAAGAACCAGATTTGCTGCTTGACTGAAAGTAATAAAAACAGCCAAAATATTCCAAATGAACTCTGAACAATAAAAATTCCTTATTCAGCATCCATTTGAGAAGGGGTGGCGAGGGAAGTACATAGGAACACAAGTAATGTAGTTTAAGTGAGGAAATCTTCCAGTTTTTCAGTGGGATCCTGGGCCTCTAATTCGGTTCATTTATGATATACCTTGCAACAGGAGTAGTGCAACCTAAATTATAGCTCTCATAAGTCCTTTGGGTGCCAGATCTGTGCAACCTGACCGATAGCTCTGCTGTCTGAGGCCTCAGTTTATGATTGAGATCTACTGCCTATGACCTGCACTTGAAAGATCTTTATCACTTGAGGGTTGGCTCTAATTTCTGAGCCCAGAACTATGAAATTCTATGTAACCTGATAAATAGCCCTTTTGTCAATTACTCAAGACTGCAAGTTATTTTTCCTCTGAGGGTTTACTGTAGTCTGGGCAGTCAGAGAGATGACTTTGATCACCAAACTCAAAATGTATACATTCTGTAGCAACTCAGGGGTAGGACTATCACATGAACCTTGACCCTTTATGATTGGTGGCGCCTTCCATGGTAGCTTGAATGGAGTGCCTATAACATCTGCATAACCTGAGATGTAGCTCAGTTGTCAAAAACAAATGCCTTAAGATTTGGGTGACCAGGATGATAGGCCTGCTATTTTAGGCCTGATTTGGTAAGTATTGGGACACCTGGTGAATCGTTTGGCTGTGTGAAGACCTATTCTGTAGGGCATGTATCTCCTGAAGAAAAGCTTTACTATTTATAGCCATATCTTTTGGGTCTATATTTTTTAAACTATAGTTCAGTTTTGAGGGGCCTGAACCTGGAGATTCCTTGTCCATATGCTCAACCAGGTCAATGAAATCATTCCGGGCATACAAAAACAATCTAGAAACTTGCTCTCAATACCTCTGATATCAGGACCTCCTCAGTTAAAAATACTGGCTTTGCCCCCAAACTACAAGAGCAGTCTTCACCCCAGTTACAGCACATGAGCACTGCAGACTTCTCAGGTTACCTGATTCCATGCAGAGTAGACCAACCTGTCCTGTATTCTTCACTGTATTGTGGTAATTGCAGTCCCAAATTTATGATGACCTCGAGAGGATTACAAATACCAGAATCCAAAGAAAAAATCTTGATTGGACAAGCTACTGGTACAAGAATTCAGGAGATCTGAGAGCTCTGCTACTGTAGGTCTATATCGTGCTTTTACTGTCAGTTACAGTACCTGTGCACTGCACTAGCTCGTCCTGCTCCAGTGCTTTCATAGTTTCATACCCATGCTCTACAGATGTGCACTGAGGAGCATGCCTGACCCTCACTTCAGGCTGCAGTGTCTATGCAGAGAAGAACACAACTGAGGCTGAGGGAGAGGAGAGGACATGATGCGGCAATGCAGTGCACAGCTGCACTAGAATGTGTGAGGTGCAAAAGTCCAATCCACACTCGATCATTACAGTGCACCAGTCCAGAGCTGCAGGGGCATGTCACATCATCATTCCAAACAGTGGAACTTGGAAGTGCACTACATGGCATATCCCATCCTCTCTGGATTCTTTGTATTTCTCACTGAGTTGATTCTTACCTGCCAGGGTAGAGCAGGGGTTAGTCGTGTTGGGTTTCCCTTTTGGCCTCAGGCCTCATCATCGATTTCCTGACTTATCCTAGAGTAAGCAGGAACACGGGTGCACCCTGAGCCAGGAAGGGTAGCATGGCCAATTTGTGTGATGATTGTGTGGCTGGGGCAGGCAGCAAAATATTGGTGGCAGGTAATGGGCCTGACAGCCAATGTTTTTTCTCAGAGACTTTGAGCAGGCACACTAGGAGGGAAGGCAACAGATGTCACCCCAATCAGGGTGAAACCGATGGTTGGGTTGCTCATGTTCCAGTTCAGGGTGAACCCCTTCTTGGCAGTTCAGGCTGGAATTTACATATGGAGCAGGGCCAAGACTGGTTCCTATATTGTTGGGCCTGAAGTGAGATGGTTTTGTGTGCTTTAACCGTCACCCTTTTTAGGAGATGATACTGGTGTAGGGCCTATACACTCACCCAGGGAGCCTGTGAAACATGTCAATTAGCGTGACTGAAAATACGTGATAAAAAATTCTCTCCACAAGCCCTAAAGTTAACGTGGGGCAGATAAAAATAAAGGCTGGCCAGGCCATGCACGGTCCCAGTTGTGCGCGCGTTCGCATGATGCTAAACAGTGCATCATGACACAAAGTGGGGCATATGCCAGTGCTGATCAACTTTCATGCACCCATATTTTTGTGTCAAAAGTTGATGCGATCGCAGTGCCTACACAGCATTGCCTCACACAGCATCAAATTCACATTTATCAGTGCTGAAGGGCACAATGGGGAGGGAACAGTGCAAACACGTACATTTAAGTTTTCACAAAAAATCCATAACTACTACATTTGATCTGAGGCATTGTATGCAATGCTAGTGACAAATGAAACCAGGTCGCAAACAAAGGACAGTCAAAATACGGTGTGCTATTCCAAAGCATAGAGGTAATATTCGCGAAATAACACATTTATGTTGCTTACTCTTTGACAGCAGTCCCCTTGTTTAAAAATCTAATGCAACGTGTTAGAAAGTCATCATTTTGCTCTTCTAACCAGGCCCAAGGCCAGTGCTATGTTTAAAAAAGCACATGTAATAGGGTAAAGGTACATGTAATAGGGTACACTTAGAATTAGCAATGAAAGACTTTATAAGTCCCTAGTTGCTAATAGGGTCAGGGGGTGACAATCTACCTATGTGTCCCTAATTTATAATAGAGCATGTACGTTTAGAGGCCCAGCAGATTTCCTGCACTTGCACATGTGCAGTGCTGAGTACCTGCAATCATTTTAAAGGCAGCCTGGTTCTACTGACGGTCTTTAAAAGTAAATTGTATGCAACTTAGACTTTGGTGGTATGAGCACTTTAAAAGTGATAATTAACCTTATTTTTACATATTAGACACCGCCAAGGTCTCCCCTAGGTGTCCCATGTCTGGGTGCCATGTAACTATAAGCAGGAACCCTCTAAAAGAGTCTTGTTTAATATGTCCTGTGAGGGTAAAACTGTAAGACTGTGGTACAGCCACTCCCCTGAAGTTCAGGTTGTCTGCAGGAGCGATGAACTGTCTTCTCTCCTCCTAGAACACCACTCTGGCTACTAAACTCACTACAGGAGTCCCGACAGGTGTACCAAAAGGGAAGGGGAATGGGACGAGAAAAAGAGAGAGAACACTGCTACTCCACAAAGCCTGGTCCAGCCCGGCACCCTCGAGGGAATCTGTTTGCAGAGTAGGGTCGCCTTTTTGAAGACTTGTGATCCTCTATAAAATAAGAAATGCAACAGATGAGTAAAGAGACACTTCTGGGCCATCCAGGCGCACTCAACACAGAAACATTAATTATAAGCAAGTTATGCTAATCGCCTGGTTCTCAAGAGGAGCTGAGATACACTCTTAGCCTTTAGCTTTAGGTTGTAGGAGAAAACAATCCAAATAACAGTTCTCTAAGAACAATGCTGCCAAAAAGGAGTCACTGGCTATGATTATGTGTCATCAACAGCCGGGTAAACGAATGGCACCTAGACACGTCGTTTTGTTTGCACAAAACACTCATACACAAATACTCACATCTAGGAATGGGCACAAAGGGCTACACAAGTCAGTGTCCATACAATATGATGATCAGAGGTGTAACAGGATGTTTCCATGTGCAAGGCGCAGTATCAAATTAACAATATTCATCTTAATGTCATAGTTATGTGCAAATAGTGTAGAAACAAAACTCTCAGAAGTTGGAAATGAGTTCTAACATAAAATGACCTGAAACGCTTGGCTGGATACAAATATGAAATAAGTTCAAACATAAAATTACTCCAAGCACTAAGCGTAATATAAATATGAAATTATTGCAAACATAAAATGACCCCAAGCATTAAGCGTGAAACAAATCTGTGAATGCCATAGTCTTGAATCAAAAGTCACATGTGTCAAATACCAGATGGACAATTCACATGGCAAATATGTAAATATGCAAAGACGAGCCTTCCGATACCAACAGAAAATGTCGAAGTGACAAAGCCTTTCACTTCACACGCAGCCTTAAAGCGCACTGCACTTAGATGTCTGATGCTTGATGCAGTCCTGGACATGTACGTGCTTCTGTCCAATGGTGAAGGAGGAAATCCTGAAGTGGTGATAGAAGCAGTCTCCAGCTGAAGCGAGAACCATGAGATTAAGCCAAGCACTGACAAATGCGATGCTTGGGCTTTTATAGGCAGTTCAGTGGCAGTTAACCACACATCGCTAGCCACACCCATAAGGATGGCAAGTGCACATGTCCAATAAGGTGACACTATTGCTAGCACCTAAAAACAACATGCATTGGCAAAACAAGCACTGCGCACCAACAAACACAATAAAAAGAATCAAGCAGTGGCTAGAAAAGGAAAAAAAATAACTTAGTGGGCATAAATGTGAGCAAACAGGGACTCCTGAGGGTGCCGACATACCAGACAGGATGGGGAGCTCCTGACAAAAACTGCCTGTTAGAACTGGGGGTCTCTAGTTGGCAGAGGTAGGTACCACTGTCCAAATAGGGACCCTTACTTCTAGTCAGGGTAAGGAGGAAACACTCTTTAGATAACCTCTGCTCACCCCCTTGGTAGCTTGGCACAAGCAGTCAGGCTTATCCAAAAGCAATGTGTAAAGTATTTGTTCCAACACTCACAGTAACACAGTGAAAAAACCACAAACTGACTCCACAACAGTTTAGAAAAATTAAGGTATTTAATCTAAACTACACAAGACCAAAACAACAAAAATCCAACATACATGGTTCAAGAATATGGTTGCAAAAGAGTTCTTAAGGTTGCGATAAAATAATCCACAGATTACTGAAAAGTTCACAGTTGCGTCACGTTTGGCCAACAGTACCTTTTAAAAGTGACAAAGTTCCAAAGCAGCAGCTGGTGTGGTGGAAAACAAGTGATGCGTTGCTCCTGATACCCTGGGGAGGCGATGCGACAGCCCCGCTGCAGCAGCGGGCGTGTTGCGACGAATCCGGTCTCTATGGGGAGGAAGGTGGACTTGTATGGATTCCGGTGCGTAGGTTCCTTAGGAAGTTTTCTCTCGCAAAGGCACGATGCAATGATCTCTGGAGTTGTGATGATCTCTGCGGCGACGATGCACGGACCAGCGGCAATGTCTCTCTCGCAGCTCCTCGATGCGATGGCTTCTGCGATGACACTGGTGTGAGAAAAATTCCTAGGACATCTGGGTGTGTGAGTGAACAGTTAGGTCAGGCCAGTGATCAAGAAGAAACAATAGGAAAAGATTGCCAAATCTGTATAAAAAGTATATTTTTATTTAGTATATTTAAAAATCATATTGAAACTGACCGGAGGCCAAACAATATGATGGGAGTTAAAATTTCTTGTCAAATTTATATACAGGTACAATAAACAATTAGCATAAAACTCATATTTCACAAAGTAAAATAATATATTGGCAAAAACATAAGATAATCACAAAATTAATGAAAAAAATATAAAAACTCGACGCGCGTTTCGGCAGAGGACCGCCTTCTTCAGGAGACACAGTTTTAGTTCCTGGAATATAATTATAAGAGAATATGTGTGTTATCTATACATTCATAAATTCGTGTCAGCATATTAACCCAAATGTGACAGAATAACAAACAGACTATCTGTTGATTGTTACTAACATGTTAAGAACATTATTCCTTACTTAAACACTGACCATGACTAGAAGTTCGTACACTCACAGCCATTGATAGGCCAAATAACGACTGGCGATTATTCAGTAACTGACTCAGAGAGACATCATTGTGGATAGGTCATAGAAGGTAACCCCTCATAATTATGAAGCACTCAATCGTGCTTCTATATTTACGCTGAAAATGGCTCACTAGACAGTACACACAATTGGGACTATATTTTTTGTGTAATCACACAACATAATAGTTGTACATTGGTCACATGATTTCTTACTTTTTAATGAAATACGGTCCTGATGAAACTAAGCAATGTACTTTAATTTGTAATGGTATACTTACAACAATTGAGGCTCTATCCAAGCAGCAAGAACACTGAAGGTGAGCACTTCATGTAATGATTATAGATGACAGTATAATTGTTGGATAAAATGGATCCTAATAATAAAAATAGCATTTTAATAAATTGATGGACACATAAAATTAATCCTATACGTCTAAACACAATGGCTCGACATAATGGCTCAAACGTTCTGCACAAAACATGTGGATGACACTGCAGCTAAAGTAAGGGTCACAGTGGTAATGAGTAAGAGATAGAAATGCTCAACCACACAAGGCCAGCGCATGACATTCTCTTTTTATATAATAGTTATGTTACAGATGTATAATTACACTTAGCCTCCAGGGATCTCAAGCGAGTTCTACCGACTTCAAGGCGAAATTTACTCACTACTTGAAAGGGTAAGACAATGGGCAGGGAAGAAGGATAAGCACTGACTGTATTAAACGAAAAACTGATGTTATATAGCACAGATCATAGGATTGATAGAGCCATCTCTGTACCTGAGATTCCAGATAGGACGTGTAGATTAGGTTGATACAAGTTAGTCTTTGTACAAACAACGATAGCCGTAGTGTAGATGTCCCATATCAATAAGTAAGACACAATAACTAAAAGATAAAGGGAGATAGAACATATGCTTCTATCACACAGATAGTCGAGGAATTGGTCAATTAATAATTCATAACGAGACAGTTTGAGAAATCATGACGTATTTGAGTATGCTTAGTCAAACTGTCTCGTTATGAATTAACGTTGAGACGTTTTTATATCAATTCATTAATATGACCCTATTTTCAGAGCCCACTCTTCTGACCCTCAAAATAAGACGCCATGAGCAGTTAGTCTAAGTTACTACGTCAAGTCCACTAGCTGACATAATATTTTAAAATCAAGGTAATCAATACATTTATAAGGAATTCTTTATTATTAATTGACCAATTCCTCGACTATCTGTGTGATAGAAGCATATGTTCTATCTCCCTTTATCTTTTAGTTATTGTGTCTTACTTATTGATATGGGACATCTACACTACGGCTATCGTTGTTTGTACAAAGACTAACTTGTATCAACCTAATCTACACGTCCTATCTGGAATCTCAGGTACAGAGATGGCTCTATCAATCCTATGATCTGTGCTATATAACATCAGTTTTTCGTTTAATACAGTCAGTGCTTATCCTTCTTCCCTGCCCATTGTCTTACCCTTTCAAGTAGTGAGTAAATTTCGCCTTGAAGTCGGTAGAACTCGCTTGAGATCCCTGGAGGCTAAGTGTAATTATACATCTGTAACATAACTATTATATAAAAAGAGAATGTCATGCGCTGGCCTTGTGTGGTTGAGCATTTCTATCTCTTACTCATTACCACTGTGACCCTTACTTTAGCTGCAGTGTCATCCACATGTTTTGTGCAGAACGTTTGAGCCATTATGTCGAGCCATTGTGTTTAGACGTATAGGATTAATTTTATGTGTCCATCAATTTATTAAAATGCTATTTTTATTATTAGGATCCATTTTATCCAACAATTATACTGTCATCTATAATCATTACATGAAGTGCTCACCTTCAGTGTTCTTGCTGCTTGGATAGAGCCTCAATTGTTGTAGGTATACCATTACAAATTAAAGTACATTGCTTAGTTTCATCAGGACCGTATTTCATTAAAAAGTAAGAAATCATGTGACCAATGTACAACTATTATGTTGTGTGATTACACAAAAAATATAGTCCCAATTGTGTGTACTGTCTAGTGAGCCATTTTCAGCGTAAATATAGAAGCACGATTGAGTGCTTCATAATTATGAGGGGTTACCTTCTATGACCTATCCACAATGATGTCTCTCTGAGTCAGTTACTGAATAATCGCCAGTCGTTATTTGGCCTATCAATGGCTGTGAGTGTACGAACTTCTAGTCATGGTCAGTGTTTAAGTAAGGAATAATGTTCTTAACATGTTAGTAACAATCAACAGATAGTCTGTTTGTTATTCTGTCACATTTGGGTTAATATGCTGACACGAATTTATGAATGTATAGATAACACACATATTCTCTTATAATTATATTCCAGGAACTAAAACTGTGTCTCCTGAAGAAGGCGGTCCTCTGCCGAAACGCGCGTCGAGTTTTTATATTTTTTTCATTAATTTTGTGATTATCTTATGTTTTTGCCAATATATTATTTTACTTTGTGAAATATGAGTTTTATGCTAATTGTTTATTGTACCTGTATATAAATTTGACAAGAAATTTTAACTCCCATCATATTGTTTGGCCTCCGGTCAGTTTCAATATGATTTTTAAATATACTAAATAAAAATATACTTTTTATACAGATTTGGCAACCTTTTCCTATTGTTTCTTCTTGATCACTGGCCTGACCTAACTGTTCACTCACACACCCAGATGTCCTAGGAATTTTTCTCACACCTGTTGCTACCCTGCCCTAGGAGTCTATAGATCGTTACTACCCAGGGGGTCCTTGTTATTCTCATTCTGCGATGACACTCGCAGCGACGTGATGCGGTCCGCAAGCAAGCGGTGCGACTATCTCACCCAGCGACGACAGGCTCTGCGACAACACGCGCAGCGATGGTAATCTTCCCACACCAGTCTGGTGCGTCCCACAAACGAAGGATGCGACGGCTCTGACAGCGGCAACAGGCGCTGCGATGATCTCGGCCTTCGTAGTGGTGGGAATTTCCTCGCACTGTCGAGGATGCGCTCCGCAAGCGAACGATGCGACAAAACTTGCAGAAAGTCTTTAAAAGCTTGGTTTCCAGCTCCCCAACACAGGTACAACTTCCAGAGGCACCACACATGGGCCACGCACTCCAGGAAGGACAGAACTCTCTCAGTAGAGTTCAGGGAAGCTGGGGGTGAAGTCCCTTTGTTCCTGGGACTTCAGAACAGGGAGCCAGCTCTTCTCAGAACCTTGGAGATTCCTTCAAGACAGGGGACACAGCACAAAGCAAAGTCCTTCCCCTCTCCTTGGCAGCAAAGCAACAGCAGGGCAATCCAGCATCACACAGCAGGACAGTCCTCCTTCTACAGTTTCAGCTTTCTCCTTGGCAGAGGTTCCTTCTTGATTCCAGGATGATCTAATTTTCTGTAGTCAGAGGTCCTGTACTTATACCCCTAAAAGTCTTTGTTCCCTTTGTGCAGGAGGGCTCTGAGCCCGGTCTGAACCAGTTCTCGGTGTTCCATGAGCACTTTGTTTTCCTGGCCTCTCCCTTCCTTTCAGAGAGAGGGGCAGGGTCATCAGCCGCCCATCAGGAGGTGGAGCCAGCATTGTGGAGGGAAAGCACAGCCCTGGATCACTTTGTTGACATGATTCCTTCTCTCCTTTCACAGTACAGGGCAGAGACATCAGACGCACCACAGGGGGTGGAGCCAGCACTGTGGGGGGCGGGCACAGTCCTATTCAGGTCCCAGGTGCAACTCCTTCCTCCCATCTAGATGCAAATCTCTCTATTCACCACTGGGCGGACTCATTCTGTCTCCTGGAATCCCCCAGCCCTGTCACTCACAAACCAGACAGTCAATTCACAAACCAGCCAAGGCACACAGAAAGGTCAGACAAGAGAACAGCTACTTTCTAAAAGTGCTGTTCTCAAACACAGGATTTAACAACCACCTTTCCTAAAAGATGTGTGATTAAATTCTGAGTTTAGGGATACCAGACTTTTATGTCATATCTTGCTCCTATGGGAAGATATTCTGGTAGCCACTGTAGCCAGCATTCCCCATGATAGCCTATGGGCAAGATAGCCTTACAATAGTGAAAAACGAATATGGCTGTAATTCACTACCAGAGCATGTCACCTGCACCAGTACATGCTCCACCTTTCAGATACACTGCACCCTGCCCAAGGGGGTACCTTGGGCCTTCCATAGGGGTGACCAGTGTGCACAGAAAGGGAAGGGTTAGGCCTGGTCAGTGGGGACACTGACCAGGAGGACATGGCAGTTCACAGACTGCACACAGGCACTGTGGTGGCAGGCCTGAGACACCATTTTAGGGCTACTCATGTGGGTGGCACAACCAGTGCTGCAAGCCCACTAGTAGAATTTGTATCACCAGCCCTGGCACTCTCAGTGCACTTTACTAGGGACTTCTGGGGGATGAAAATATGCCAATCATGGATAACCAATTACCATAACAATTTACACAGAGAGCATATGCACTTTAGCACTGATCAGCAGTGGTAAAGCGCGCAGAGTCCTATTGCCAACAGCCACAGGTCAGGAAAAATAAGGGAGGAAGAATCAAAAAGTTTGGGGATAACCCTGCAAAAAGGGCCAGCTCCAACACAACCCCCTTCCAGCCTAAAGCCAGGGTAGACCAAACCATACCTCGATGGTATTCCCTGCTTAAGGCGATAGAACACGGAAACTGTCCCAAACAGCAGGGCAGTCCTGTTCTACGCCGTCCTAAACCTATTGGATCACTCTATCCATACTCTCAGGGTCCACCATGCCAATCCAAGTGGAACCCTCCTCCTCACCTGTGGACATCACCTGTGCAGCACCTAAACTTAACTTGCTCACAGGTGTGTCCCAACCATCAGACAGCAAGCCACAGTGGCCACAGACAGTGGTCAGGGATGAGACCCAGACCTCAGGCCTCTCAAGGCTCTCAAACCCCCGTGGTGCCAGAGGGTGGGCGGCAGTAGCCCCAGGTGCTGGGCACCCTTTGTCCACTCCCTCTTTTGTCAGGTCAGGTCTGACACTCTGGCCCTGACCCACCAATCCCGGACCTGTATCCGGCAGCTTGACAGGAGGCTGGGTGCTTTTCCCCACACTCGGTCCTCCTCTTTCTTTGGGCTCTGTACCCTCCCACCGGGAGCGGTACCCCCTTCTAGAATAGTCAGGGCAACTGTGGCAGGTATCCTGCACCATTCGCCCACCAGTTCAGGGGTTATATCCTGCAACTGGTATCCAAGGTCAGGGGGGACACCCCGGATCTGGCCCTCAAACCTAGGCTCCAATGCCTCCAGGTCAGACAACACCTTAACCTGGCTTCCCCACCCAGGGACCAACCCCTGCGGTGGAACACTTGCCTGGCGCACCAGGACTTCACTCACCGATGTGCCCACACTGGTAGACGGTACCCACCTGGCCAATACAACGGTGTGGCCCAGTCCACCCCCAGGGTGAGACTCCTGCCCCCTTCCAGGGGCAACCCTGTCCACCAGGACAACCAAGAACACAACTCTCCTATTAGTTCAGGACCTCCCTCCAGCAACTGGTCTCCCAACCTAGGGTGTAAACCCTCAGGCTGCACCGGGGTCAGAGGCGAGGACTCCCTCCCTTTGCACCCCCTTCTAGAGCACTGCACCCTCCCTACTGGAGGGGTACCCCTGGAAGCCAAACTTGTCTTGACATTGGTTACAGATGTCCTTCCTTCCAGGTCAGGCAGATCTTGAACCTGGTCTCCCAACCCAGGGAACAAAACCTGTAGTTGTGCACTTGCCTGGCACGCCAGGACTTCTGGGGACTCACACATTACCCCCTTGAGGGTGACACACAACTCATGTGTCCTGTGACAGTCTGCCTGGCGCAGATCTCCCGACCCCTGTCCACCTGATAGTGCGTGAAGATCCCCAAGGACAGAAGTGATGTCACCATGGTCACTCCTGGGAGACTCAACCCTTCTGGCTGGCCCCTGACCCACTGGTTCTCCCACAGGGGACTCCTTCCCCCTCTCACCCCTCAGTCTGGACTTCTGTACCCTCCCAACTGGAGTGGCACTGCCAGACACCAGAACTGATGGAGGCCTGGTTACAGGCACTCCCCGTTCACCAGACACTAGGAGATCCTCCTCCAATGGCCGACAAGTACAGTCTAGGTCCCCAACCTGGTGTTCCCTTAAGGAACCCTCCAGGCCCTGAGACTGGGTTTCAGGCATCGTAAGACACACCGTCCCACACTCACTCCTTCTCCACTGAGACCGGACATGAGCCCCTACACCCCTCCCACTACACTGGGACCTAACTGGGCTACACTGAACCTCTTCCACCTCACAGGTCTGGAAGATATCTGTGCCACTCCTTTTGGGATCACTCCCCAATGCCTCCTCAGACTCTCTGGAATCCACCAAGAGGTCTGCCTCCAACGCAAGCTCTCTGGGGTCAGACAACTTACACTCCACCCGGGGTTGGCATAGCTCTGGTAAACATTGACTTAAACTATGCTCTCCAGCAAATGAATCACACAGCCCCCCACAGTTGTTAACCAAGCTACCCTTTGCCTCACCCACCAGTGCCTGACACAGGTACCCCACACCACTCTCCTGAGATTGGCAAGACAGTATCTGACTGTCTCTGTCACACAACCCACACTCTTCTGGCTGGTCTTCACACACACACACACCAAGGTTTCTACCATGGGGGAACTCCTTTCCCTGTACCTCTCATCTAGAGTTAGCAGAGTGTCCCTCTCACCACTAGGAATATGGTCCCCTGTGCCAGTCCCCCAATCTATCTACTTCAGGGACACTGCACTCCACTGGAACTACATTATAAACCTGAACCCCTTGGTGTATGCCAACCCCCTCCCTCAAGTTAGGCGCCACGTCTCTATGTGTTTGTACGTTTCTCTCAGCACTGGAAACTATAATCTTGCTGCCACCATCTGAGCTGGACTCCACCTTCAACTCAGCAAAGCTCACCTCTTGAGCTACCCATGTTTCTTCTTCAGCTGAGACCCTCATGGCCTCACACCTCTTGCAAGCTTCCTCATTCTTAATTCAGGGCCAAGGTCAATTTCAATTCCTCCAGGGCACGGGCATTTTTGCTCTCCTCCACTACCCTCTCTCTTTCCGCTCTTTCTCTTTCTTTTTCCATTTGCTTCAGCTCCATTTCAAGCCTCAACATTTCTAACTTATGATCTCTAGCCCTTTGGTTTTCCTCCAACTCCTCTGGGGAAAAACTTTCAGCTGAATGGTTGCTAACAGCCCTTGAGGCTGCTCTGGACACAGGCAGATCCTTTGGCCTGAAACCATCCCTTTGTGCATCCTCATCCACTTCTGCACCATCTGTCTCCCCAGCCTCTTTGGTCTCCCACCAGGCCCTTAAGGCCTCCTGTAGCTCCTCCTTCTTGGAGCGGCGCTTCATGGGGCATCCAAAGTTCCTGCAGAACTGCCTGAGTTGACCTACTTTGTAATCACTTAACATTTCAATATCAAACTCCAGTTCTGCAACATCACTTGCTGGTTTTCCCAATCAGAGACCTGATGCTTGGATTCCTTCAGGGTTATGATCAAAAATAGAACAAAAAATAAAAAACTCAACCGTAGTATGCGGTGGCGTAGTGGTGTGCACTCACTAGTGATGTACACCAATCACTGTGGGTCTAGTACAAATACAAATTCAAATCCCACCGCTGACCAACAATGTTAGAACTGGGGTTCTCTAGTTGGCAGAGGTAGGTACCACTGTCCAAATAGGGACCCTTGTTTCTAGTCAGGGTAAGGAGGAAACACTCTTTAGATAACCTCTGCTCACCCCCTTGGTAGCTTGGCACAAGCAGTCAGGCTTATCCAAAAGCAATGTGTAAAGCATTTGTACCAACACTCACAGTAACACAGTGAAAACACCACAAACTGACTCCACAACAGTTTAGAAAAATAAAGGTATTTAATCTAAACTACGCAAGGCCAAAACGACAAAAATCCAACATACACAGTTCAAGAATATAGTTGCAAAAGAGTTCTTAAGGTTGCTATAAAATAATCCACAGTTGCGTGAAAAGTTCACAATTGCGTCACGTTTTGCCAACAGTACCTTTTAAAAACGAGAAAGTTCCAAAGCAGAAGCTGGTGCGGTGTAAAGCAAGCGATGCGTTGCTCCTGAGATCCTGGGGAGGCGTTGCGACAGCCCCGCTGCAGCAGCGGGCGTGTTGCGATGAATCCGGTCTGTATGGGGAGGAAGGCGGACTTGTATGGATTCTGGTGCGTAGGCTCCGTAGGAAATTTTCTCTCGCAAAAGCACGATGCGATGATCTCTGGGGTTGCGATGATCTCTGGTGCGACGATGCGCTGGCCAGCGGTGATATCTCTCTCGCAGCTCCTCGATGCGATGGCTTTTGCGATGACACTCGCAGCGACATGATGCGGTCCGCAAGCAAGCGGTGCAACGATCTCACCCAGCGACGACAGGCTCTGCGACGACACTCGCAGCGATGGTAATCTTCCCGCATCTGTCTGGTGCATCTCGCAAACAAAGGATGTGATGGCTCTGGCAGCGGCAACAGGCGCTGTGACGATCTCGGGCTTCGTAGAGGCGGGAATTTCCTCGCACTGTCGGGGATGTGCTCCGCAAGAGAGCGATGCGACAAAACTTGCAGAAAGTCTTTAAAAGCTTGGTTTCCAGTTCCCAACACAGGTACAACTTCCAGAGGCACCACACATGGGCCACACACTCCAGGAAGGACAGAACTCTCTCAGTAAATGTTCAAGGAAGCTGGGGGTGAAGTCCTTTAGTTCCTGAGACTTCAGAACAGGGAACCAGCTCTTCTTAGGCCCTTGGAGATTCCTTCAAGACAGGGGACACAGCACAAAGCAAAGTTCTTCCCCTCTCCTTGGCAGCAAAGCAACAGCAGGGCAATCCGGCATCACACAGCAGGACAGTCTTCCTTCTTCAGTTTCAGCTTTCTCCTTGGCAGAGGTTCCTTCTTGATTCCAGGATGATGTAATTTTCTGTAGTCAGGGGTCCTGTACTTATACCCCTAAAAGTCTTTGTTCCCTTTGTGCAGGAGAGCTCTGAGCCCGGTCTGAACCAGTTCTGAGTGTTCCTTGAGCACTTTATTTTCCTGGCCTCTCCCTTCCTTTCAGAGAGAGGGGCAGGGTCATCAGCCGCCCAGCAGGAGGTGGAGCCAGCATTGTGGAGGGAAAGCACAGCCCTGGAGCACTTTGTTGACATGATTCCTTCTCTCCTTTCACAGTGCAGGGCAGAGACATCAGACGCACCACAGGGGGTGGAGCCAGCACTGTGGAGGCGGGCACAGTCCTATTCAGGTCCCAGGTGCAACTCCTCCCTCCCATCAAGATGCAAATCTCTCTATTCACCACTGGGGGGACTCATTCTGTCTCCTGGAATCCCCCAGCACTGTCACTCACAAACCAGACAGTCAATTCACAAACCAGCCAAGGTACACAGAAAGGTCAGACAAGAGAACAGCTACTTTCTAAAAGTGCTGTTCTCAAATACAGGATTTAAAAAACACCTTTCCTAAAAGATGTGTTATTAAATTCTGAGTTCAGGGATACCAGACTTTTATGTCATATCTTGCTCCTATGGGAAGATATGCTGGTAGCCACTGTAGCCAGCATTCCCCATGATAGCCTATGGCGCAAGATAGCCTTACAATAATGAAAAACGAAAATGGCTGTAATTCACTACCAGAGCATGTCACCTGCACCAGTACATGCTCTACCTTTCACATACACTGCACCCTGCCCAAGGGGGTACCTTGGGCCTTCCATAGGGGTGACCAATGTGCACAGAAAGGGAAGGGTTAGGCCTGGTCAGTGGGGACACTGACCAGGAGGACAGGCCAGTTCACAGACTGCACACAGGCACTGCGGTTGCAGGCCTGAGACACCATTTTAGGGCTACTCATGTGGGTGGCCCAACCAGTGCTGCAAGCCCACTAGTAGCATTTGTATCACCAGCCCTGGCACACTCAGTGCACTTTACTAGGGACTTCTGGGGGATATAAATATGCCCATCATGGATAACCAATTACCATAACAATTTACACAGACAGCATATGCACTTTAGCACTGATCAGCATTGGTAAAGTCCTATTGCCAACAGCCACAGGTCAGGAAATATAAGGGAGGAAGAAGCAAAATGTTTGGGGATAACCCTGCAAAAAGGGCCAGTTCCATCACTTACTATCTAAATATTTCCCATTGTAGATACTTAGCTCCATAGGCTAACATTGCAATATTTTATTTAGGTGGAACTGTTGGAAGGAAAGGAGGAAATATCATTCAAAGACTTAAAAGATTGTTATGGATATATTCAACAACTTGACACTGTTGAATGTGCCTTAACTAGTACAGAGGAGAAGTTATAGAACGTTCTCTTTTGTAAGCCAAAATGCAGCCTTCTAGAGTCTCTGCTGATTAATCAGCCTTAAGAGGCTTAGCCAGACTGCTTTCATTAGGTAGCTTGCTTAAACAGAGGTTATCTGATGGAGAGAACGCTGAAGATGTGGAGGATAGGTCATCAAGAAGGAGCAAGGTAAATCAAACTGAGCTCATAGAGGGAGCTGAACAGTGAGAAATGTCAGACGTACCAACCCCTTCATGCTGTGCCCCAACCATATGGCAGGCTTAGGACAGGAATTTGCCGAGGCCAGGGGGAGGAGGGCTAATGGAAATAAGCCATACATTGGGTTGCTTTAGCCCAGTGGTTAATTTTTAAAATACAATGTGCCGGGGCTCTCCTCAGGAGGCAGCCCTAACAGGAGAAATGTGTTGGTGCAAACTGCCTCCTGACTAGAGCCCTGGCACCTATTATTCTGGAGAGGACTTAGCCTAATGGGTAGAGCTTCCGATTGGGGAGCTGGGGAACCTGGTTCGAGTCTTGCTGTAGCTCAACATCTTGTGATTCTGGGGGAAATCACGTGCCTTCCAAAGGAGTGTGTCGTTAACTGGTACTAGAAGTGCCGGTGCTGAAGATTAGGTGCTGGTGCTAAGCACCAGAAAGCACTGGCTCAAATTAAGCACTGGTTTAGCCAGCTCTTGGAAAGCAATGTAAATTGTCACACAACGCTGCAGATAGCAAATCTGAAAAATGCATTGTTACCACTCTTGTGAAGGACATTGGGAGTGGATATATTGATGCTAAGTTCTTGTCCAGTCGCTGACATTTCCTTCAAGGTTTATGCAATTAAGTCAAAATTGTTTCTTAACACTAGCAGTTTCTTCTTTAACATCTCCCAACATGCAATGAGCGATGGTAAACTGCCCTGACCAACTAAACCAATGACCATTACATGGTTACCTAAGAAGCTTGCCTGGCCTAGCATGGGTGCAGCTTTGGAGGGGGGGCGCGTTAAAGGTGTTGCACCCCCCTTAACATATTTTGTTGTTAATAGTTGGTCCAACTGTTTTCACGCGGGTATGGTGAGGTGTTGTTGTGTTACAATTTGTTTTCAATTTAATTTACTAGTGTATATAACTATATTTTACTGTATATTCTATGTTCACTATATATACTGTGTAGCTCTCATATTGTGTTTCCCTTTGTAAAGTCTCTTCCATTCCATCACCATGCTACTCCTGTGCTCTAGATTCCTATCTTCTGAATCATTAATGGCAGTTGCTGCAGTGAAAGGACCAAGACAGGATGTTATCTTGTATGCTGCATTTTGGTGTTTCAACATGAATTAAATCTACTTGTTTTACCCTGGACTTTTACTTTACAGGTGTCTGTCAAATTTCAATAGCAATTTTTACACACACAGACAAAAAAAGCACACACATACTCTCCTCTGTTTTGAAAGTCTTAAAAAATGTTAGGTATTTGAACAAATATTGTGTTTTCTCTCACTTAGTACCCCAACCAATCCACATTGGTGTCCTTTTCCACTGCCCCTTTAGGCCCTTTCATGCACCCATGCATTTTCATGCTATCCACCCAAACAACAACAGGATGCAACAGTTTTTAACTCATTATTACCAGTAATTGCATATCCACAAAAACAGATCTCCATGGTTTAACGTGCAAAACTGCCCTGGAAGAAATTGGCCTGTGTTCACTTAACGGTCATCTAGCACAAGACCAACCCTCCGCCTTTACCAGGATCACAAAAAACTTTTTCAATATTGGATTACATATTTGTTGAAAAAGAGATGTTTGATAAGATTATGAATTACTACATAATCCCCAGAGCCAAGAGTGACCACCTTCCCCAATATGTAGAGTTCTGTGTCCACATCGCATGAGCTCAACTCACTAATGATTTCTTCGTTCAACCCCACGCCTCCAACCTAAAATGTCTAGCTTGGAATGAAATGACACCTTCCAAGATAATGAATTATACAAGAAAATTCACTTCCCACACATCCGATGCTGAACAGGTACAGTTAGCTCACTGGGATTCTCTCACCGCAGCACTAGTTTCCAATTGGCCACTCCATTGCCTTCAACCCCTTAATCCACACATTAAAGGGGCAACCTGGTTCTCCACAGCCCTTGGGGGAAAAAAGAAAGAGCTAGGGAAGGAAATTAGATAGGGGCGAAAAACCGACCCACAGCTAAACCATCCTACAATTAACCAAATTGTAGCATTGAGGCGAAGCTACAAAAAGCCAAAAACATTCAATAAGAAAAAACATGGTTAAAATTACAGCACACAAGTAAAACAAAAACAGCAAACTGTTCTGGGCATAAAACCACACTTGCAAATGGTACATTCTGCCATCATAACGCCGGAATCACAGAATCAGACTGGACAACGTACATCAATGGGGCCTGTCCTGGACAGGCAGTGGCCATCACAACCAGGAAAGGCACAAACACGGAGGGACCAAAGCCCATGGAGAGCTCAATGGAGGGGAAATGGCTGACAGAAAAACAAGTCGAACACTCCTTGAAGAAATTAAGATCAGATGGGGCACCAGGACCAAATGGTCTACAACTCCCTTTTTAAACACGATCAGCCCTTCTGGGCCACGTACCTTATCCCACTTTTAAACCTGGCATTTTCCACAAATATAATTCTGCCATCATGGAGAGGAGGCATTCTTCATCCAATCTGCAAATCTGGCTCATGGACAAATCCAGTAAATTACAAATTATACAGCCAAACTGTACACCACCAACGTATTAAGAGACTTGGAAGCTTGTGCATCAGCTGAAAACATCATCCCAGCCACACAAACAGGTTTTAGGGCGGGTCTGAACAACAACCAATCTTCTTGCCCTCAGTCTCCTCATCAAAAAGGCCACTCATAAATCATCCAACCTTTACACTTGTTTTGTTGGCTTAAAAGCGGCCTTCCACGTGGTCCCTCGAGGCCTGCTCTGGGCCAAAATGGCCAGACATGGTGCACCTCCGAATCTCCTCAAAGCAATAATCAATTTATGCACAGACACCTGGGTATGAGTTCAAATAGGTAGGGGCGACAAAACAAGCAAAAAGATCCCTACCTTTAATGGTTTAAAACAAGGATGTTTTCCTGGATGGCCAGGATACTTTCAAATATGATCGTACCTTTTAAAATATCACCACGGAGGCACGGACCCTCAGTCTTGCTTCTGGAGAAGTTTCTTTGAACAAATAAGCCACATGGGGTAACGTCGCTCAGACAAGGGAGAACAGGTTTTAGGGGTCAAAAGGCCAAGTTGTTTATTTAGAACAAATAAGCCTTACTGCATGTACACATTTCTGCACATGGAGCCACTGTGACAGTATGTGATTTGTAATGTTGAAGAGTAGTTTAAACAACTTACTTCCTTGGTAGTAATTAAATATCCTGATTCTACCATTGTAGGGTACAACACTACAGGTAAACGTACGTTTTGCTCTAATGATGTCTGAGGCCATCATGTGCCTAAGAAAATTAGGGTCAAATTAATGCTCAATTCATGTTAATAATATTCAGGATATCGTCATTAGTAATTTAACTGCATTTAATAAATGGAAGAATTTACCTAGTTGTTACAATGAAATGATGTCCTTGATTAAGCCTTCCTGGAACTAGATTGGACACCACAGTGTAGATAAGAGTATAGTATCAGTTTTATTGTTGCTCAGTGTTTCAGGATGAAGATATTATACACGCCAAAGGAGAATATCATTTTTCCACTAAGGTGGAAGATGTTTCCACTAATGTTGGAGATAAAGGGATACATTTCACAATTCTAATGTAAATAAATATAATTTTTGCAGCAGTATATATGTATATTACCTACTGGCGGTCGCCAGTAGGTATATATAGTTAGGATTTTTTCCTATGGGATTTTTTAAAATTCTATGTAGAATAACTTTGGCGTTGATGGACGGAATTGGCTGAAATTTTCCTGAAAGTGGCACATTTACTCTCCAGTCCTTCCCTGAAAGCTTGGGGGGGATTCGTGAAGCGGGGGCCGAGAAAAAAGGGGGGTCCCAAAACGTGTTTTCCACATGTTAATTTCCATAGGGCGGTTGGCCTCACTTTTAGCCCGAACGGCTGAATGGATTTTCACCAAACTTGGCAAAATTGTAGGGACTGGTAGCCCGATGTGCCTTTGCTATGTCTCAAGATATGTGCTACAGTGGTTTTTACGAAAATTAACTTTGAAAAAATATATATTGGGCTACATTGGGCTATATATATGTTAGAGCCCAAATGTAGCCCAATGTAGCCCAATGTAGCCCAATGTAGCCCAAAGATGGCCACCAGAGACAAAAAAAAACAAATGTAGCCCAAATATCAGCCAGATGTAGCCCAACTATAGCCCAATGACAGATTGTCCCAGAGTGTTCTAAAGAACAACTAGAGCGCTAACAGTCTTACTTATGACAAACGTATGGCACACCTGAAGTCATCTTGATTGGAATAAAGTGTTAACACTTAAAACATTTAATTTGCAAAGGAACAAAATGAGGGGGTTCATTTTGCCATAGAAATTATGATTAGTGCTGAAGAAAGAAAAATTAGGGCACATTTTGAGTGACTTCTCAAATCCTCTTATATTTCATTAAAATAATTCTGATATGCAGTCTCCCAAGATGGCCACCAGAGACAAAAGAGCCCAAATGTAGCCCAAATGTAGCCCAATGTAGCCCAATGTAGCCCAATGTAGCCCAAAGATGGCCACCAGAGACAAAAAAAAACAAATGTAGCCCAAATATCAGCCAGATGTAGCCCAACTATAGCCCAATGACAGAATGTCCCAGAGTGTTCTAAAGAACAACTAAAGCGCTAACAGTCTTACTTATGACAAAAGTATGGCACACCTGAAGTCATCTTGATTGGAATAAAGTGTTAACACTTAATACATTTATTTTGAAAAGGAACAAAATGAGGGGTTTCATTTTGCCATAGAAATTTTATATATATATATATATTCACAGAAAAAATCATAGGTTTGAGACCATATATAGTTAGGTATTTGCATTTACAAAACCTTGAAAATTCAATGAAAAAACCATAGGTTTGAGACCATATATAGTTAGGTGAATATTTTAATCATACAAAACCAATGAAATTCCCATATATAGTTAGTTGCACTAACTATATATTTCGCGCACCCGCAATCCACTGCTGATGATGTCACATATTACATCATTCATGACATGGTCAGTGACATCACTGATGACATCACTGATGACATCTCAAATGACATCACTGATGACATCACTGATGACATCATCCAGTGTCTGTGTGTTTCTGTAAAGTTTAAATATGTTTTACATATTGAAGAATGAGTGGATGTATAAGTGTCTGGATGAAGGATTTAGTAGGTGCGTAACTGACTGTATGAGTGAGTGAATAAATGTGTCGTACTAAATGCATGGGTTAGTGACTAAACTGTCTGAATGTGTGCATCAGTATGTCTGTTGTGGTGTAAACTGCTGCATGTGTTGATCATTAGCTATACGAGAGGCTAAATGTGTTATTGATTGGTTGCCCAAGTATTTGTATGGGAGATTGAGTATGTGTGGGGGTGGCTGGGAGGTGTGTGACTCTGTGCATAGATGTGTGAGCAGTTGATTCACTAGGTGTATGAGTTCAAGAGTGCATGTGGAAACAGCTACATGGGCGGTTGACTGTGTGCATGAGTGTATTGATGAGTGAATGGATATCTCAATGCTACATGTCATAGTAAGTACATATGTAAAACACAGTACATGTGAGAGTTGGCATATATAAATAACTGTGCATGAGAGCCAGTGAATGTGTGAGTGGCTGTATGGATCATTGTGAACTTGTATCAGGGATTGTATAAGAGAGTAAATATGTGTTAGTATATGTTTGAATAAGTAAGGTGTGTATAACTGTATAGTTGAGGAAATGGAGGTGAGATTGATTCTTTGCATGACTGACTAGGTGTGTGAGTAACTCCATGGATGAGTGACAGTGTGTGAGTGTCTGTATACACTGAGTGTATCCAAGGGTATATTAGAGTCTGAAGAGGTTCATCGTATTAGCACATGAATGATGTCATCAGTGATGTGATCAATGATGTCAAATGAGATGTGATCAGTGATGTCATCAGTGATGTCATCTGAGATGTCATCGATGTCATCAGTGATGCCATTTGAGATGTCATCAGTGATGTCATCAGTGATGTCATTTGAGATGTCATCAGTGATGTCATCAGTGATGTCACTGACCATGTCATGAATGATGTAATATGTGACATCATCAGCAGTGGATTGCGGGTGCGCGAAATATATAGTTAGTGCAACTAACTATATATGGGAATTTCATTGGTTTTGTATGATTAAAATAGTCACCTAACTATATATGGTCTCAAACCTATGGTTTTTTCATTGAATATATATAAATATATATATATATATATATATATATATATATATATATATATATATATATATATATATATATATATATATATATATATATATGCACCAGCATTCTTCACCACCTCTGAACAAACGGCGAAATGAAGACACGGACCCCAGGCTGTCGGCAAGGTAGATTTATTGTAGACCTCTCAACGGGCGACGCGTTTCGAGCAACAAGTGCTCTTGTTCATATATATATAAATAAATGGAATTTACCCACAAATACCTAACGATAGGTTAGAACAGGGCACTTACTGCTTGCAGCTTCAGTAAGGATTCTCTGTTGTATGCACCCCCTGTAGAGCAAGTGTGGATGTGCTGAGAGATGATGAATGATGCTGTTAGACTGCAGTTTGTTACATATGAAAAGAAATGGATGGATATACACATAGCTAACAATAAGGTTATAGATCTAGGGAACGGAGAGGTTTTGGATAAATGCCTTCACCATAAAGTGATATTTAAAATAAATAACATTTTAAAAAGAGAGGGTGGTGATAACATGCTGTCCCCATAAAGTGATTACCTTATGAACTTGTGTTTCCCTTACAGCCTGTTGTGCCTGACACCAGTCCTATATTATTATTTATACTTGTAGAGGCAGAGTTTGTTGCTCTCCTCAGTGGGTTTTAGCATTAAAGTCCATCTACAGAGTGAAAGCCTCTTTGCCGTCATGCTGGGATACCCAGTACACTTTGTTCACTGCGAGTCCCAATGTCAATGCGCAGGCAGTAAAGAGAGACTTGGCCCACCTATGCCTGTAAGGTGGTAGCATTGTCTTGCAGTATGTTGATATCCTCCTTGTGACATCTCCATCACTTGAGGCCTGTGAAAGCCTGTGAAAAAAGACTCTGTAGCTCTGTTGAACTACCTCCAGGAGAGAAGACACAAAGCCTCATTGTCAAAATGCCTGTGCTGCCAAAAAGAGGTGACTTACCTGGGTTTTGTGATATTCTAAGGTACACGCTGCATGCCACCTGACAGACTTAAATTGTTTCAGGGAATTCAGCTCCTGCCCACCAAGAAAGGAATGATGTCCTTCCTGGGGATAATGAACTGCTGCCATCAATGGGTCCATGAATGCAGATGCTATGACTAATGAACTTGCAAACTGTTTCAAGAAATTGAAAGAGACATTGTGTACTACACCATCATGGGGACTGCCTGACTACGAACTGTCTTTTCATCTCTGTTTCAGAGCAAAATAACATTGCAAATGAAGTGATACTGCCAATGGTGTGCAGACACAGCTGGAAAAGAAAGGCCTGTGGGACATAACTATGTGACTTTGCTTTCGGCAGTGATTAGGGGTCAGCAGCTGTGATGGTGGAGAAGGCGGCTCTCATTGTGTTGGACTATACCTGTATCATCTAGGTGCCACATTTGGTATGGTTGTTGTTGTCTGGATCAACACAACATTTTTCTGCTAGCAGGCTTTGAGGTTATAATGGCACCATGTTGTCTAATTGTAATATCAGAATAAGATGCCCACCTGTTAATTTGGCAAAAATATTACCTGCAATAGGTTATTCTGATGATATCCATTCTCTTAGAAACAGATGAGACCCTAAGTAAGTTGGTGTTGAGATTGTAGAAAACGGCACCACATCAAGATTAGACACTATTAGTAAAGACTGACTAATGAGTGGTAAACTGATGATTCCTACAGCAGACTGACAGACACTGATTACAGAGCAGGGTATGCCATAGCAATAGCTGAAGTGCAGCTCTGCCACTTGGAACATCTACCCAATAAGATGGTCTGTATGCTGTGACAAAAGCATGAATACTAGTCAAGGGCAAAACTGATAACATTTGAACTGACGCACATTATGCTTTGCAGTTCTTATTTGTGGCCAGCTGTGGAAGTATCACGGATTCATAGGAGAAACAGGGTGCCTTATTAAAAATGGTCCTTCAGTAAGAACCTTATTTACAGCAATACTATTATACATCACAATAGCAGTAATACAATGTGAAGCCTACCCTGGAGCTAATTACGTTAGCCAAAGGTGATGCCATTGTGACACAGCATTAAATGAAAGCATGTTACAGCCAGTGCAGATGGGACTAATGAACAAAGCATTCCAAAAATACAGCTCATTCAGAGACAATTGTTGCAAGCTAATGTAAAGGAAGCACAATGGTCTGCAACACCAGATGAACATAGAGGGAGGATTGATGATGGATTTGAGCCGAATAATGAAGAGAGTATGGGCCTACCAGGATGAGATGCCTGTGTCCCCATGCAGTATGTTCCTTTCCCTTACAAGACTGGAGCAGGGATCCTCTGATATTGCACAAGGGAGGATGAATGCGCAGATGCATGTTGCTTCCCAGTGATTGGATTTAAATATTGCTGGTGTGGGTGATATGTTTTCAAAATGAATGGAGGTGTATCCAAAAAGAAAGAATAAGGCAGCAACTGGGGTGCAGTACTTCAGTAAATCCATCTCTCCAAGGTTAGGGCCCACCATGGCATAAATAGCGATAAAAAGAAATCACTTAGTGACTACATTTATGCTGAAGAGGTTGTTTTTGGGAATAATGTATAACATGCATACCCCATACCACCCTCCAACTTGAGGCCAGGAGGAGTAAATCAGCACCAAAATAAAAATAAAAAATAGATTATTAGTAAAAGCAACTGATGGAACAGGCTTGAAATGGCCTGATGCTCTGACTTTAGTACTGCCTGCAATGTGGCAAAGACTCCTAAAGCGATTATGGATACATGGTCTTTGCGAGAAAAAAAGCTGTTTCTTTTAGTTCTAGGTGGACTGGACCACAGATGGTGAAGCAACGCCATGAATGGATTGAGGGGGGAAGATACAAGGCAGCGCCCCAACGCCTGAGAGGTCAGTACCAGAAATTGATGAACATCTGTCACCAGAGGACCTGAGCAACACAGAGATCAAAAAGAGGACAGACCAGACTATTTCTATGATCCATGAGGGCCCAGCATAAAGTGTTAGAGGGACGCGACATCTATTGATACTGTTGAGTGAAGTACACAACGCAGTCTCAAAGAAAAGTGATGGTCTGCACCTGCAGGAAAATAGACTGAAGATGACAACGCAGGGCAGGTCCGTGAAACCGCCCCTGAAAAAGACGACTGCGGACCAGGAGGAGAAGCAGATGACCGCTCACTGCATGCCTTTAAATTACTGACACGTGCTGAAAGTGCCCAGGAACTGAGCGACTAAAGTGACACTGTAGCACTATGCATTGCACAGAGAAAAATATTTGTTGGACACTTACTGCTGGTATCACAACAGCCTGCTGATATAATAATGATCTCATCAGAATGTATCAATGTGACAATATATGCATTTTATGCAAACAGTGTGTAATGCCATCCAAAGATATGTAACTACTGTTTCCTTCATATATACATATACCAATAAATAAATTTCACTCTGTTTCTGAGCAAACGTGCGATGTCTGGTGAGTTTCAATCAGTTGCTCCTGGGAGGATGCCAGTATTTCCCCATCAGCCAGAACACCCAAAAAATGACTGACCAACGGTCCTCGGGCAAGCACTAACATCCCTTGACCTATTTCAACGCTTGGGAGCTAAATATTAGTTTGAAAGCTTTCAAAAAATTGCCAACAAAGCGGCCAAGGTTAAATCGCGGACGCTTGACGAAGCCAAATTGGCCGTGATAAAACTGTGGCTGGACAGTTCTCCAATCTTACACCATCTGGGGCCCCCAAACATATCTCACATGCCACATTTCCTAATCCATCCGACAATTATTTTTAATCATCGGCATGGGAGTCTTTCCTTCTAAAAATCAGGTGCCAACCTGGAAGCGACATCGGCCGGACTCCCTTTGTCATGTATGCGGTTTATTTGAGGAAACCCAGCTACATTTTTTATGCATCTTTGACGGACATTGCTTTGCCCCACTTTTGGGGCACCTAAAGTAAGATCGTGTTGCCAAGCTGTGGTGACATTATTGCCCAATCATTCAATTCAGCTCTCCTATAGGGCCGCAAAGTTTTTATTAAAAGTGAATAAACAACTATCATCACAACAGAATCCATGCTAGACAAGAGAGTGTTCTCCTAAGTTAAGGCCGCACCAGTATTCCAACCAGAAGCCATCACTTGGATATGTGCGTCAGATTTATGCAAAATTGCAGCTCCAATTCGACGTGTTTCATGTTCTAGGGACCCTGTCTTTAGTACCAATTCGACGTGTGGCCGATGGACCCTCAAACTCTACTTGGTTAAAGTTATCCTTGCCTGGATTGTATTTTGTTATACACTATTGCAGCATTTCAAGCAATTTTTTTAAAGCTCGAGCAAGGCCCACACACTCGACCAGCACTCCGCTGTCAAATAAGGTAAAGCACTCAGAGGCAAGTGGCGTGCAAAGATGTTCGTGACACGCTGTGTGTGGCTGTGGTGTCGTCCTTTGGCTCTCTCGCTTTCCTTCCGCGGCCGGGCTTGGCTCCGCCCCCCTGCTCCACCGTTCCTGTATTCACCTGGGCTTTCATGGTCATCGACCGGCCGGGCTTGGCTCCGTCGATCCTGCTGCTGCCTACAAGCCCCAGGATCCCTTGGGGCAGGACGCAAGAACAGCACGCGCCAGGAGGCGCATAAAGCCCCGCCTGGGGCCGAGTCCCTTGTTCGTGACACGCTGCGTGTGGCTGTGGTGTCGTCCTTTGGCTCTCTCAGTTTCCCTCCACTGCCGGGCTTGGCTCCTCCCCCCTGCTCCACCGTTCCTGTATTCACCTGGGCTTTCATGATCATCGACTGGCCAGGCTTGGCTCCGTCGGTCCTGATGCTGCCTACAAGCCCCAGGATCCCTTGGGGCAGGACGCAAGAACAGAACGCGCCAAGAGGCACATAAAGCCCCGCCTGGGGCCGAGTCCCTTGTTGTTCGAGACACGCTGTGTGTGGCTGTGGTGTCGTCCTTTGGCTCTCTCGATTTCCTTCCGCGGCCGGGCTTGGCTCCGCCCGCCTGCTCCACCGTTCCTGTATTCACCTGGGCTTTCATGGTCATTGACCGGCCGGGCTTGGCTCCGTCGATCCTGCTGCTGCCTACAAGCCCCAGGATCCCTTGGGGCAGGACGCAAGAACAGCACGCACCAGGAGGCGCATAAAGCCCCGCCTGGGGCCGAGTCCCTTGTTGATCGTGACACGCTGTGTGTGGCTGTGGTGTCGTCCTTTGGCTCTCTCGCTTTCCTTCCGCTGCCGGGCTTGGCTCCGCCCCCCTGCTCCACCGTTCCTGTATTCACCTCGGCTTTCATGATTATCGACTGGCCAGGCTTGGCTCCGTCGGTACGGCTGCTGCCTACAAGCCCCAGGATCCCTTGGGGCAGGACGCAAGAACAGAACGCGCCAAGAGGCACATAAAGCCCCGCCTGGGGCCGAGTCCCTTGTTGTTCATGACACGCTGTGTGTGGCTGTGGTGTCGTCCTTTGGCACTCTCGATTTCCTTCCGTGGCCGGGCTTGGCTCCGCCCCCTGCTCCACCGTTCCTGTATTCACCTGGGCTTTCATGGTCATCGACCGGCCGGGCTTGGCTCCGTCGATCCTGCTGCTGCCTACAGCACGCGCCAGGAGGCGCATAAAGCCCCGCCTGGGGCCGAGTCCCTTGTTGTTCGTGACACGCTGAGTGTGGCTGTGGGGTCGTCCTTTGGCTCTCTCGCTTTCCTTCCGCTGCCGGGCTTGGCTCCGCCCCCTTGCTCCACCGTTCCTGTATTCACCTGGGCTTTCATGATCATCGACTGGCCGGGCTTGGCTCCATCGGTCCTGCTGCTGCCTACAAGCCCCAGGATCCCTTGGGGCAGGACGCAAGAACAGAACGCGCCAGGAGTCGCATAAAGCCCAGCCTGGGGCCGAGTCCCTTGTTGTTCGTGACACGCTGTGTGTGGCTGTGGTGTCGTCCTTTGGCTCTCTCGCTTTCCTTCCGCGGCCGGGCTTGGCTCCTCCCCCCTACTCCACCGTTCCTGTATTCACCTGGGCTTTCATGGTCATCGACCGGCCGGGCTTGGCTCCGTCTGTCCTGCTGCTGCCTACAAGCCCCAGGATCCCTTGGGGCAGGACGCAAGAACAGTACGCGCCAGGAGGCGCATAAAGCCCCGCCTGGTCCCTCGCCCAGCGAGATCGCGCGCGGGACACGCCGGGCTAAGCCTGGGCACAGGGCGGGCCGTCTGTGGCTGTCCGGGGCCGGAGGAGGCCGGTCTGGGCCCCCCACTGACATTCTCTAGAAGTAAAGGTACTGTTGCTATTAATTCCCTAACAATGGGTAGGAAGAGACCTGATGGACTTAAACAAAACGGGGGGGGGGGTGCTACCCTGGACTCATATCTAGTAAAGGTCACCAGCCTGATAAATGAGGAGATTGAACGGACTGAGAGACGCCTCTCAATAGATCCGGCCCAAACTATTGTAGCTATTGTACATGACGTTGAGGGTGCTGCATTTCAGCAACAAATGTTAACACCTAGGATCCCTCGAGATCTAGTAGAGTCAGCCCAGATGCCCAGTCCTCTATCAAGCTGTCAAGACCAGCCCCAAAATGTATCTACAACAGTTTCTATTGATGAAGTTATAGCTTCCAACCCTCCATCACCTGCGCAGAATAGTAGGAGATGTACTAGAGCTGGGGGCCAGGCACAATCTACTAAACTGGAACAACAGAGGGTGGTAAGGAATCTGAGATCTAAGGCTAAATCTACTAAATTACCCCCTAATAATCAGCCATCCATGAAGGATTTGCCCTACTTACTTTGGGAATCAATCAAAGAAAAATTGAATCTAAGCTTGGGTCTGATTATTACCAGGCTTACCTCTATTGAAGAAAGGGTTATGGTTCTAGAGCAAAATAGTGGCCTAGCACGCCCAAATAATCTTACTATAAACCCAGCCCCACTACCCCAGGAGAATCACAGTATGGTTGATTCGCCCATGGGGCAGAATGCCCAGGAGTCCCTACCAAAGGTTATAGATCATCAACCGGTCACCTCGAACATTGTATTAATACAGGATGTAGCTACAAACAATGCTCCTCAAAATTGTAACAATATACAAGTAAATCTAGAGAAAGATGGCCCCTTACCAAATTCCCAAGCACCCACACTAAATGGGCACATGTCCCATCAAGCGAGAGAATCTTTCCAGTTTATACCAGAGGCTGTACCGTTAGTTCTAGTCCTGGCCAACGTCCCTAAACTGGGTCCAGGGCAAGTTGAATCTTCTGTTACTTTAATTGATAAAGCGCTACATTGGCTGGTTAATAATATGAGGATATCTGGGAGGGGAGGTCAGCAACTTGCCAGGGAAATTATTATGGCTAGAAGGGTCTCTTGGGTGGGTCACCACAAGAAAAGATTTGGGGGTGACTGTGTAGCCATTAACTTCACTAACCCTGGAGTATTACCAAATGTCCTGGCAAACTTACTACCGCCCCAGCAGAGGAGTTCTGCGATTATACCACTAACCCTACAATTCTTCTATGACAGGATATGGTGTATGAGGGAAAATAATAGTATTAGGCCAAATTGTCTGTCTGTATGTCCACCAGGTGGGAGGGGGACTCCGGGTCTGTTAGATGGCTTCGGCCTGAGAAACCGTTTTGGAGCCCTAACCGACATGGAGGAATGCGACTGACTTCAGGCTGAGACTGGTGATGTTTTGGGTGGGTTCCCATATAATATCCAAGTATGTGAGTATCAAGCACAAGATTATATGGCCTTGGATCAGGTTAATATTCAGCGTCCTGCCAACTTATCTAATGAAGTGACTAGTGAAATCAGATAGTGTGACTGCGATCCCACCAGACATAACAAGATTAAGTAATGCCATGACATCCCTTACGTCGATGGAGAATTTGTCAATACTATCTTGGAATATTGCGGGGATTGGTAATAAACTTCTTTCCCCTGATTGGTGCACATTTATAAACCAATATGACATTTGTCTTTTTCAAGAGTCTTTAGCAGTGTCCCCTGTCTTCCTGGTGGGCTTTCTAAATTTCTATATTCCAGCAATTAAAAAACCTCTTAGGAGGATTGGTGGTATGGATACGTTCGGATTTATGTTGCAAAATCCAGCAAATATGGTCCCCAAACAATGATATCATGATGGTCAAATTAGGATGGAGTAATGACTACTGGGTGGCCATTTTTAATGTTTATGCTAGAGGGGTAAATCGGGGACACAGTTCTGAAGTTATATATCGTCCCTTGATTCCCAGTTAGAAGATCTTCCACACCAAATAGCTACTATGGTGGCCGGAGATTTTAACACTACTTTTGAACCGCTTGGCCAAGAAGACCAGGAATTATCGGCTGATCAAGACATTAGCTGGGGCATCCCTAAACTTGAAATTCCTGTTGTTAAAAAGTGGACAGCAGCTGCCATCCAGCTAAAAGCTATGTGTCTAGAAAGAGGCCTTAGAGCGGCAAATTGGCGAACCCCCTCAGATCAGTGGGAAGGAAATACATTTGATAACAGGCGTAATAGTAGCCGTATTGACTACCTGCTGGTTGACCTAGGGATATGGCATAGCTTAGTCGATATGGCCATTTTACCTAGACTGGAAAGTGACCATAACCCTCTTTGTTCATCCTTCTCACTACAAAAAGGGGTTAGAAAGGACCCGCCACAGGGTGGGGTTGTGACACTTGACATTGTCGCTTCAAATGATATGCGTCATGTCAAGTGGAACAAATTTATTGAACATCTTGAGGAATTGGCAGCACTCAAAGTAAAGGTGATGCATGAACTGAACTACTTAGCTAATCAAACTAAAGGCCCAGATTTTTCTTTAATCATGGTAGAAGTTCACTCCCGTCTCTTTTCCAGCCTTAGAAGTTTTTTTATAAAAGGAACAAAAAAAAAAGAGGAATCAGGGCACAATATCTACTGAGGCTAGGTGGTACAATGAGGATTGCAGATTAGCACGCCGTAATTTGAGTGTAGAATTAAGATCAAAAAATCCTGTCAAGGTAAGAGAGGCAAGGGATTCATATAGGTGCACCCAGAAGATGGCAAAAAGAGAGTGGGATGAGGAATGTTGGAGAGATTTGAAGCATGCTTGTGATGCTAAAGATTCAAAAAAATGTTGGAAAATTGTTAAATGGGATAGAGGAGGACAGCCAGATCCCCCCCAAAATAACGTAGCAGAATCTCAGTGGATAGATTTTTTTAAGCCACAGTATGCCTGCAATCTGACAGGAGACGACCACCCTACACCCCCACATATTTTCTATAAGAATGAGGTATTCTCTGAAAAAGACGTCAGTCTAGTATTAGACTGTGTCTCAAGTGGTAGAGCCCCAGATATGGATGGCATTCCTGGAGACGTCTTCTTAAGTGACAGACCGACTTGGTGCCAGTATTTTGCACTTTTGGCCAATGCAGTGGCTAAGGGCGCTCCCATCCCATTTCCTTGGAAGGGAGCAGAAATAATTCCCGTATTTAAAAAGGGTGACAAATCCCTTCCCAGCAACTATAGGCCTATTAGCCTAATAGATTGTTCACAAAAGTTAGTAGGTCGACTGGTCCAAAATAAAGTACAGCTCTGGATAGAGGAATTTAACATACTATCCTCATTTCAAGCGGGGTTCCGTCCCTGTACCAGCTCTGTAGACCAGGTCTTCCGCTTTATCACAATCTATTGGAGAAATGTGGTCTTGACAAGAGGCACTGTCTATGCAGTGTTTGTTGACCTAAAGTCAGCTTTCGACTTGGTTCCCCGCAGCAAACTCTGGAGAGTCCTTGGTGAATTGGGGATGGCACCTGAGTAACTAACATTCCTCGTCCGCTTGCATGAGAACAACTTTGCGAGGATCAGATGGGGGGCACCTGAGTTACTAACATTCCTCGTCCGCTTGCATGAGAACAACTTTGCAAGGATCAGATGGGGGGGCACAGGGTGAGGTTACGGATTTATTTCCTGTCGAACGTGGTGTTCAGCAGGGATATGTCCTGGCTCCCACCCTGTTTTCCTTATACATCAATGGAATTGTCGACCATCTTTCCAGTTCCCCCACTGATGCCCCAGTCCTTGCTGGGGCCCGCATACCTGTTCTCATGTTTGCGGACGATACCCTGATCATCTCCCGGACCCCGAGTGGCCTCCAGAAGGCTGTTAATTCATTTGGGGAATTCTGCTCCATTCGTGGGCTTGAAGTAAACACTACAAAAACAAAGTTTATGTCCTTTAACCATAATAAACCATTTAAAGGTAAAATCCACCTGAATAATATTCCGTTAGAACAGGTGGATGCCTTTACCTACCTAGGTATTTTGCTACAGAACAACATGGAGTGGAAAAGCCACAAGGATTCGACTATTCTAAAATATCATCAGTTAGTAGGTGTACTAAACTCTAAATATAAATCCTCCTTCACTAAACCAATAACACCAGCATTGGAAATATACAATATGAAAGTGATTAGCTCTGCCCTTTATGGGGCAGAGCTCTGGGGATTTAGCAATTTAAGTCACCTCCAAAAAGCCGAAAACAAATTCCTACATGGCTTAGTTGGGGTTCCTCAAAGTACCCTGATGGTCCCCCTCCGCCTAGACCTAGGCAGGAAAAATGTGATGGATATGGCAAGATTACGCCCACTGTTGTATTGGAGGCGAATCTGGACCACCCCAGAACTTGTACACTATGCCCAGGGTTTGAAGGGCGTGATTTTTGTAGATAGTTTCCATAAAATCCAGTGGCTAAAAGAGTTAAGGTCTCTCTTGGCAAAGTTGGATTTAAGACTTTTATGGGAGGACCCAGAAACTGCAACTTTCCCCTCAAAGCGCCAGTTGAAAGACAGATATTGGGAAATGGTACTATCTTCCTCCCAGCTGGGAGGTATGAATACCAACCTGACAGGCCGCTTTTTGGTCCATAAGTCATGGCCGTCTTATGAAGCATATTGGGACGTAATAGAGAGTCCTATGGATCGAAAACTGAACTTTCAGTTTAGAACAGGAACCTTGCCTATAAAAGCTTTTACCCATAAATGGGCTCCTGTATCAGAAGACAAATGTCATAATTGTATGGACATGGTGGAAAGTACAGCCCATCTTTTATTTGTATGTCCCCTTTATTCAGCCCCACGATCCAAATGGTTGAGACCTGTTTGTTCTTCTCTGGGTACTCAGAGGAGCGCAGAAGCTTTGAGGATACTTGAATCAGATTGCTCTCCCCACTTGGCCATTGGTCTAGCTAAATTTTTAAGGTGGGCCTGGATTATTCGATCACGCACTTTATTGCCAAGTACTGTTAATCTGTCATAAGGGTTTTTTGTACAGTTTCATGTTTTTAATATGGAATCTTAATACATATTATGGATGAATTATTTTACACTTTTTGTAAATCGGCAGTATAAATCAGAATTTAATACAATTTTAACTATATGTAGTTTATATGTCCTATTTATTGTGTATTGTCTAGTCTTGTGTACTGTATGTGCTTTTATGACTCACTGTCGAATAAAGCTTTTTGAAATGAAATGTAAAGATTTAAGCTGAAAGTTTGTTGTTTTTCTGACAGACTACTTTTTAATGTTTGCCTATTTTTTAAATAGTTCCAGGCAATTGGCCAAAATAATTGCATACATTTTTTCATATATTAGCAACCAGAAATGAATTGTTTTGCGCATTTTATGATGTCCACATAATGTAACATATCATACTTATTCTGATTTTAATCGGTAAAATTGTTATTGTTTTTTTTTTTATTTCTGTAATTTTTTATTGTATATAAAAAATATATATTTACATGGAGCAAGGACTCGAACCACCTCAAAAATTGTTATTGTTTTAATTAACTGAAACAATAAACTTAAATTGTCTTTCATGCGCCCTGCTTGTGGTATAATGTAGTTTAACATTATATGCCAGCGTGATTGCTGGAAAATCTGAAGCTCACAGCCCCAATCCTACTGACCATGCTACGCCCCTGTGCCCAGTCCCGTTTAATTTGTAAACAAACGTTCCTGCTCTTTGGGGGGCTGTTGTGACGTCCTATGCACATCTTGTGACTGAGGGATGTTTGCCGTGAAGGTCACACTCCACGGATGCCAATTTTGTAAAGAATTTCGAGCGCAGTAGAAAGTACGTCATAACCCATCATTTTAGATAATTCTACGTGGGCCGCTGTTTCTTTGCTGCATATTCAAGATGAGGTTTTCTATGCTCCTATAACATATTTACTAACCGCCTGCTGAGGTTCATTCCCCTCACACCATGTCCACTACACTACACATATGAAAGTCAAGCAAGATGAAACTTGTATGTTGATGAAAATCACTGAGAGAAATATGTCTTTGGATATTCGCGTTTAAGGCGGCATTGCTTTTAGATTGTGATATTATCTTGATCTGTTCTCAGAGCTGCTGTGTGTCCTGTACGAGTTTCCCAATCTGCGGCCCAGCTGCTCTTCATCTTTGATATGTTTTGGGAATGAATGGAAGGAGGTTTTGCACGACGGGACAAAATGAATCTGAATCTGCTTGCTGTTCGCATAGAAAAGACAAAATGTAATGGCGTGGGAGGGGGGGCAAAATGCCGCTGATCGCCAGGAAGGGTGTAGGGATGTTTGCTGTTTGCAGGGTAAATACACATTTTGCTGCTGGAGCTCTCCTTGTCTAGTAGGGGAACTGCAGGTTTCTTCGGGTCTCCCTTTCGAATTTGGTGATGCTACCTTAGGGCAGCTGACGTAGGTCACCTGTGGACCCGCTGCTCCTACTTCTGGAGTTGGGTTATGCTGATTTGCATATGACGTGTCCTCTAATGGCACGCACAAGTGATGCATTGCAGCTCTCGGTCAGTTACAAGGCAGAGTTGCAATATTTTTGTTTCCTGAATTACAGAGGCATTTATATTTCCCCATCCAATTACTTACTCTAGGAGAAGGATAATTTATTCTTCACAGTAGAACCTAAGCGAGGCTGAAATAAAGTGTCTATACGAGACACTGAACAGCAAAAAGAAAATCTTATGCACAGTAGTATGTTGTGATACGTAGTGAGACCAAAATGATGATGCCATGAGAATAATGATCCTCTGATGGACTAAAATGATGACTACCAGAGGCTTGTCAACATGAAATACATCCCCTCAAAATACTGTCGCTGGTGAAATAGTTGTCTCGGTGGACTCGTCACCTAGAAAGGGGAATGCCATGTACACCTGCCTTCTGCTTCTTTGTGCCTGGGTGAATACCACAGAGATGCAGTCATATTTCCCGTGCAACAGGGCCTTCTGAATGTGCTTTGTAGCACTAGACTCTCCTTCGTGGCCCCTTTTTGCATTTGTCACCTCGCGTGATGGATTTAGGCCCAGATCTCTGTACTGGGGTGAATGTATGACATTGTTCTGCATTCTGGCAATCAATTGTTCTTTTTACAGCCCTCCTTCTTTCTCAGCAGGTGTTTGGGCAGTTGGCTTCCATATACTAACTAATTAGAGACCCTCAATGTGGAGGTAGCTCCCAAAAATTGCTTAGTTGGATAATCTTAGAGAGACTCCATGAGGAGTTGACTAATAATGAAATTCTGACTCCTCAGCAAGCGGGCTTCAGAGAATGCACAAGTACTAGAGATAGAGTGTTTTGGCTCCAGCTATTGTTCTAGAAAACTGGTACTTTAGCCAAGGGCCATCTCTACGCTGTCTTTGTGGGCCTGCGATCTGCATGTGACCTGGTCCTGAGTTCTTCTCTCTGGAAGGTGCTTTTTGAAATAGGGGTCCCCATATACCTGCTGGATGTTTTGATCAGACTCCACCAGTATAATTTTGTGTAGGTCAGATGCTGCCAATTGGGTGAACTAACTAACCAATCCAATTCCTGTCAATTCCTGTCAATATAGGTGGCAGGCAGGGATGTGTACTTGCACCCATCCTGTTCATGTTATATATATTATTGGCTTAGTCCCTTTTTTGGAGCACTAGGATAATGACGCCCCAAATTTGGCAAAAATGAGGGTTCCCACACTCATGTTTGCTGATGACACCCTGTTTCTATCCAACTCACCTATTGGCCTCCAGAGATTATTGGACCATCGTGAATGCTTCAGTAGACAAAGGGGCTTGGAGATTAATGCAGGGAAACCAAGTTCATGGTCCTGAACCCCTGTCATGCGACCAGTCCCAATCCTCCGCTAACTGGGGCCCCTCTGGAGCGTGTATGCATGTTTGATAACCTGGGGATCATTCTTACAGAGCGGTTAAACTAGCTCACTCATATAACCCAGCATAGGGTCAAAGTGAAACAAGTAGGTGGGCGAATGGTAAAAATGTCCACGGCTCCCAGTTTCGTCCTATCTCTCCAGCCATTCAGATATACTGACAAGGCCCTAGGTGAAGCTCTATTTGGTGCAGAACTTTGAGGACATAGGGATGATTTGAACTCACTCCTAACAGCTGAAAATGTCTTTATACGGCAGTTGACAGTGTTGCCGAGAAATTCTCCCCTTCTCCCGCTCAGGCTCTATCGTGTAACATTTGCCTAATTTCTCTATACACCGCCATTGGGCTAATCAATCCTTTTGAGGCTGTTATGAACTTTGTATAATTTTATAATGTTATATGGTATGTAGTTTATGTTTTTAGATTGACTTTTATAATCTGGCATGGTTTATATCTATAACTGGGATTCTTACTGTCAATGTGATTTTTTGCATGTGGTTTTATGGCATTGGTGTCAAAATAAAATTTGACTGGCTGACTACAAACATAACTATTAAAGATGTATCTGTTCTTTAACAAAGTGCTCCTGCATTAATATAGATTGTTACAGAAAATTACATAAATAGGAGAACTAGCCATTATCACGCATAGCTTTATTCTTTGTGAGAAAGAGCATAAAGTGGATTATCATGTCCAGGCCCAGTGTGCATAATTGCAAAACTCTATGATTGGAGGGTCTCATAAATATTGACAGATAGACTGCAGTAGGAAGAGTATCCAAAAATGTAAGATATAAGGGGGTATATGCACAAGGAAGTGGCAGAGCGTTTCATGAGCCTCCTTGGCTTAACGACACGCTCCACCACTTCTGAAAAGCAGGGCTGCAACATATTTACAAGAATGTGGTGCAGCCCTGCGTTCCCCCTGTGATGGCGCTAAGTTTGACAACTTAGCACCAATGCATGCACCCTTGCACCGGAGTGCAAGGTGTCTGCGCGCAGGGGAGGATTGTGTATGTGTTGGGAGGTGTCCCTTCCTGCACATAAACAATCGTAAAATGCCATTCTGTCACTTTCATGTGTGCTGCTTCATGCAGCACACGTGAGAGTGACAAAATGACATTTTTTTAAAGGTTTGCTTATCTACAGAAAGAGACACATTCCTGAACATAAACAAACCATGGCATTTTGCTTTTTCTATCTGTGCTACACATTAACCCCTTTAAAGCGTTGTAAATAGACCTCCCCAGTGCTGCGCTGTCCATTGGAACTAGTGCTGAATGGACGTCCAACGGTCGTGCGCAGCACTGGGGAGGTAGTGGCCGTGACGACCGTTGGCCGACGGCAGCAATTAAGGGGTTAATGCCACTTCTCTGTCTATTACTGAGAACAGCTTCATTAGGCGCCTATGGAGACTCCCCCAGAGCTCACCTTTGACCCCGTTATGACTAGATTTGTGTCTGGCCCCCATACAGGAGGGTATTTCCAATCGCCCTTTGCTGTACTGGAGGCGACTCTGATCTCCTCCGGAGCTGCTAAGCTACAGGGAGGACCTAAGGGATCTATTGACCATAAGGGGTGTGAGAAAAATCCCCTGGCTAAAAACATGTCAAGCAGCTTTGCCATGCACTAGGTAGGGGAGATATGTGGCTCTTTCCAGAACAAACTTGTGCCATGACCCCCAGGAGGCTGTTGGTCAACGTACTCAAGTGACATCGAATGGACTTGACTTTATCCAGTCGATCACTTGGTGGACTGACCGATAGATTTCTGGTTGTCAAGGATAATTACCAACTTGAGAAATGTCTGGATGATATTCAGCCCTCACTGGCAAAGAAATTATATGCCCAATTTAGACATGGAACACTCCCAGTGAGGGCAGTGACAAATAAGTGGTCAACCGAACCCCTTGTACCTAGCTCATGCCCAGGGTGTGAAGGCAGTGAAGAGACAGATCTCCACGTTCTGCTCTTCTGTCCTTTCTACTCCAAGGTTAGAGCTAAATGGATCATTCAATTATGTAAGTCTATGGGCCTCAGGGATTACAGGGAAGTCTTTAGAATATTGAAATATGACACCTCCCCCCTGATTGTGTTTGTGACTAGTAGATATCTCTTGTCTATGTGGTGTGCGAGAGGCGGTAAAATAAAAAAATGCCAAACTGTGACAACTGCGCTACCGTAACCACTGTAATCCACAAGGAATCTATTATATTAAATTATGTAGGGTCTGCGTTTTTTTCTCTTTCTGTTTTGTTTTTAATTGTAAAGTATCCCCTATGTTTTTAATGTTGTATATAAAATTGTTTTAGGAGTACGTTCTCTATTATGAGTATAGAGTACATTGTATTATTGTATAGTGGCATGTTTTTAGTCAAATGTTTGTAATTATGTGCTTTTATGGTTTTAAGCCGATAATAAAGCTTTTTGACTGACTGACTGACTGATTATTCAAAATCAACTAGAAACCTGTGCATAGCATTTTGGGTCTGGGAGAGAATCTCTGTGTCATCAGCGAATGGAAAAAAAATGACTACCTTTTGATTGCACAAGTTCGGTAAAGGTGGATTAATTTACTCCAGGTTTGTTCCAGCACCATTAAGAACAAGCATTTGCAATGCAATAGGTCTCGCATTTACGCGAGTTTGAGCTATTGATATTGCAAATGACAATGCCTTTTATTTTTGTTTTCATTTGTAAAACATAACTATAAGGCATTGTCATTTACAATGCCAATAGCTTAAACTCACGTAAATGCGAGACCTATTGCATTGCAAATGCTTGTTTTTCCATGCTGGTTGAAGCGCTGGGGAGGAGGCCCACACAGTTCCTGGTATTCTATGAAGAGGGCTCGATGTGCTGTCACTCCTCCCAGCTGGTAACACTGATTGCAACAACCCAGACTGCTCACCGTGGACACTTCATCCTTCAGGAATACAGCAATAGGGCCAAGAAAACAGCCACGCATGCGCAAACGGGATGAGGGAGGGTGAGACAATTCTCCTAACAATAGACAGTTAACGAGGAACTAAAATACGGTGGGGCAGATTTATGAGGCCCTTGCGCCTCTTTGCGCCGCAATTGCGTCACTTAATTTGACGCAACGGCGGCGCAAACAATGCACCCTATTTACAACGTGACGCATCTAGGAAATTCCTCACGTTGGAAAGCACTGCGCCATAAGGAGGCGTTCCTGCGCAGGGGGGCGTTCCTGCGCAGGAACGCCTCCTAAAAGTGGCTGAGTGAAATCTATGAGATTTCACTCAGTCACTTTCTACGTCAATTCCTTACGCCTGCTTGAAGCAGGCGTAAGGGTGACGCACCATGCATTGTAGGGGTGGCCCCTGTGCATTGCAGGAGTCATGTCGCACTTGCAACATGACTCCAGCAATGCGCCGCCCGTACGCCGAAAGATGCGTCACGCATCTTCCCTGCCTTGCACCATGGTGCGCCGCATTGTAAATGCGGCGCACCATGGGTGGCGGAGCTGTGGCGCACTGTGGCGCACATTAACTGGCGCATCCCTGGGAATGCGCCAGTTAACATAAATCTGCCCCTAAGAGTTCTCTTGGAAAGTGGAACACCCTCGCCATGCACCCCTGAGAGTCCTCCGCATCTGCTTCGTGACCTCGTCTGATCCCCACAGGGTACCTCATGGTAGGTGAGGGTAGGCAACACCTTTCATTGCGGAGTAGATTTAGTCCGTTTGGTTTATGTAATTATCTACCTTGTATTTTCGACCTCTGTAATTACGTATAGCTAGCTGTAGTAAGTATCTTAAATCACTGGTAACTTCCATGAAACCAAAGATTTCTCCTGTAAAGAGCTATAGCACCTTTGGATGATAACCACGCTTCATAAAATATAAATAAATAAATACAGCGCTGCATGGGCTGAGTAGGGGTACAACTACCTCCTGCCCCGGCCTTCACAGCTGGGTAAGGGGCGCATCGCTTGGGTAGGGTGGTACGTTGCCCGCCCCTGGTTACTCATAGGAGGTGTGAGGGTGCACAACGCTCCTCATTGCTAAGAGCGGAGGTACGTGGCATTCTCCCCTGGATGTTGAACGGCGCACACAAGAGCTCCCTTGTTCCTATCAGATGAGTCGGATAAGTGACCGCCCGACTAATGTTTACAGAGCACCAGAAGGGCTGAATGAGGGTACGCGACGTCCTTACTACTGACAGCAGCGCACTCCGTGGCTCACTTACTGCACATTGTAGAGTACCACATGGGCTGTGTAGTGGGTATGACACCCCTTCACGGTTGACTGAAGAGCCCCCCACACCACCCTCAATGAGAAGAGCGAGGGCAGGTGCATTACAGAGCTCTCAATGGGCCGAGTGGGGTATGCATCTCCCTTTTTTGACACTGCTAATGAGAAGGACCTCTACGCGCAATTACGGACCACGACAGGCTGTCAAGTGAGAAATGTGGCCTACCCATAGCAGGCAGTGCCAGGGTAAAAACTGCTGTCCACGGCAAGCTCCGTCACTGGAAATACACAAACCTTCGCATGGAACAACCAATAACAATTATGGAATTATTTTAAATCTGGCAGTGAGTGATTATGGTGTCTGCTTTGTACATTCTTGGGAGAGGAGAGGTTCCAATTTAAATTGTGCAAACCAATACTGTACATGTGGAGCTAAAGACAGCACTTTCAAACTGCTTTTTCGGTTGGCTCCTCCCCGTCGGAAGGATGGTTAACCGCTGCAGACAGCAGACACATCCCGCAGACTTCAAACCACTGGGGTCTTAACAGAATTAAAGCTTTCCAAGCACCTAAGAATTCCCTGTCTGTAATTAGGTCTTCCGACGGCTTAAGTTACACCTCCGTCGACAAGATAACCTTGACATCTTTTGTTATGAGTGCAACATGTATGTCATGTACCCCTGAGAACACATCACTGGTGCCCTTTCAAGTAGTAATAGCTTCTTCACCTGCGCTGCATCTACTGGTGCGTGCACGTGGCATCCGAGGGAGTCTTGTGTTCAGCTGCAGACACATTAAGTACTGCTGTTCACAGGCACGTGTCGTTCAATCACCGTTGGGGCCCTCTTTACAGTTCCTGGACCAGTTGTGGCTTCGCTGGAGTGACGAATCTCCAACTTACGAGCCCACGGCGCACGCTGGCACTGGTGGTTATTTGTTTCAGCCTTTGGCTGGCTGCCATCGCGTCCCTCCGTAGACTGGCGATGATTTCTATAATTATCTGTGAGCACAAATGGAGCAGTCAGGGTGAAGCATGATATACCACCCGCGTCATGTTTGGCAAGGTCGTAGATTATCACAACACTCCACAGCATCTGAGAGGCAGCCCTTGTCTTTAAGATGAACATGCATCAAGGGGCTCGTTCCAGCAGAGCTCACTCTTGCAAGCCTCAGCTCCTTTGCATAACAAGCGCGGTCCCGAAAGTGAAAGAGGACCGCAATGCAGCCGATCTCTTGTCTTTATGGGGCCATGTGTTAGAAACATATGGTCCCATAAAGGTAAGAAATTGCTTACGACAGATGCAAAGCAGGCGAGCCAGTCAAAGTGGGCCGGCACAAAAAGCCAAAGGAAGACAACATAGATAGCTCATTTCCAATGGCTGGCCACCGTTTAGCATAAATGGTGACGCCAGCCAATGGAAATGAGGAGCGGGGCTTAAATCCCTTTTGTCAACCTCCTCATTAGCAATAAATCTCGCGGAGCAAGCTGGGCATGTGCGCAACAACGCTAGGCGAGACCTAAAAAGGCTAAATAAAAGTGGAGCGAGGACATAGCCGTGGAAAACATCGGTGGGAATGAGAAAAGGGGTCTGTATATTCTGCAGATGCCCAGTAATGAACAAGTACAATGTTTTTTTTTCAGATTTATATAGCGTGAACTCTTCCCAAATTTGTTGGGGCGCTTTACATGATCATGAGTTACATTACACAAGGACACATTCATTTTTGTTAGACACAGGGAGATTAAGTGATTTGTGCAGAATCACAGGATGCTGGGCTGACGCCAAGGCTCAAACCCGGTTCCCTAGTTTCAAAATCGGCAGTTCTAGACGTAAAGCTACATCCTCTCCCATTTCTATGCTTCTATGAGTACACTTTCAATCGCCTATAGCAATCTTTTTTCCATTTCTAGTCTTTAAAGAAATTTAGATCTAATAACTAGATCAAATGCTTATTTAAAGTCTATGAAAGACAGGAATAGGGACGCTCTATATTTAACACAGATCACGTGCAACCTGATTGCCTTGGTGATTTTACTAATTCCTGTGCTGAATCCAGGTAGGATATCAATGTGGATGTACATTAAGTCACCATGTGAAATAACCCTACTTCATTCATTTTAGCTCTGGGATCAGGGTGAAAATAGAAACCATAAACAGAACTCAGTATTCCACACGACCTGTGTTTCTTCTATTATAGCGCATAGTGGACTGACCAAAAACAGGTTTGGCAATTTATAGCGGATACATTTCCTCCAGGCAACATTTTACTCACTCATTCCCAAAACACATACTCTCATATGCACCACTCAAACCAATCACAGCCACACCGCACATACACCAGATTACGACAGGAAAAGATCTTGTTGTGTTGAGGCTAGGATCTCTCATAAAAACAGTTGTACACGTTTTGTTGGGTGAGAAAAATTCCATCACCACCTACTTCAGGACCACACTTTAATTAGATTATACTCTTGGTGTCCAAAGGGTTATCTAAAATGAAGCATAGGAGATCAATAGTCAGGACAACAAATATTTAAATGACATCTTGTTATTTATTCTTTGGTTAGAATCCATTGCAATTGGACCCAATCCCTAATGGGAAAGCGATAAAAAAGACACGTGCGCAGTAAATTGCGTGTTGCAATCAGCAAGAGTCCTCACATCACCTGCTTTCCTGAACCCAACATTCACTATGTGCAAAGAGTGCACCTGTGACTCGTGTAGTGCCATGACTAAAAGGGGAAAAGGGAAAAAAGGGAAAACTAAGCCAGACCTCCATGTGTGCATTAAATACATCACATAATTTCAGAACTAACACTATCGCCAATCTCTACGGTCTTCTTGTGTATTTATGCATGTTAATATTTCATTTTCATGTGTCCATGCTATTATAATTCTCTCTAGGGCAATGAAGCACTGTCACAGTGGCTATAAATCTGGGACTCCTGGTAAAGTAAAAATGGGGTCAAACGAGAGCTCCACTGCCTGGGCAGTGATGGAGCGAGGTTCAGAATAACATTTTGTTCAGACTCGCAAAGTTAAACTTCCATAATATCATAATCGTAATAATCAGTGTATGTTGAAAAGTATTAATCAACCTAGTTTTAAAATGCATTACACAACACAAGGGACTAATTTATGTGCTCTATGTTGCACTTGCAAGTGTGATGAAAATAATAAACTAACCTTGTCTATTGTCTTTGTCAGTATTAAATGCGGCTGTTTAACTAATGGCATGTGCTTATTTTGTGTGCTTATGTGATGTCTTTTCGTCTTTATGTGGCATCAGCTCATGGAGGATTCTTTGCGGCCTAAATGAAGAAGGTTGATATGAAACGCAGCTTTGTGCGCACAGCTAGGTAACATAAATTAATGGGTTAATAATTAGCAAAGGGGGTGGGTAATAGAATGGGTCTCAATTCTCTAATTAATTAATGTCTTGTGTTTGTTTGAATACTAGTTACCAAGGGAGAGGCTTAAGGCCTAGCGTTTAAAAGATGGTGTTTAGAATCCTCTCCAGTGTGGAGCCCTGCACGTTCTTCAGAAGTGGAAACGTTTACCACATCGACAGTTGTCAAAGAAATATGATGAATAACTTTTGTGCAGGACATGCTCTGAGAGTGACAAAATCAAGGACAGGATGCGGCAAATCTGCCAAGCTAAGGAAGTAACGGACTGTTACTTGAAGAATGTTGCATTTCCGAGGAAGCCGAAAGACATGTATTTTGTTCGGACAATGAAGTCAAAGAAAAGGCTCGGTTTTGGGTTGGAAACGTGATGAGCTGACATGGACTGACATCTGTCAGCCAATAGGAACTCTGGATGGCAAGAGAAAGAATACATTTTAGTGAGATTAGTTAGACAGAAAAGGTAAAAAACTTGGCCCCTTTGACAGGAGGGCGCTTCTCGCTCTCCGATTCCTGAAGGGCGTGTCGTGCCGTTGGACTCTTTGGCGCACGTAAGGATAATAGGCCTAAATAATTTTTCCCTTACAGGTGGAGCAAAGAATAGTTAGGGAAATAGCTAGAGGGATTGGAAACTGTTATTTTGCCTTAAACATGCTTACTGATTTGCTTTAAAATGTCAATCTAATTGATCATTCCTCATTAAATGCTGCTTATTTGCTAATAAAATATTGATTTATTAAATAAATGCTTTTCCTTTGAAGAATAAAATTAATAAATTAGATTTTGATTTGACACGCTGGTCTTGTTTATTCATGGTCTAGTTATCATTAGCTGATCCATTTACCTGAGTGACTTAATTAAAATGATACTTGCATAAAAACCATGGTAAGAGATGACAAACTGCAGATGTATATAAATGTGTAAATAGTTTGTGAATAGGTTCTGATTAATTAGGTCAACATGATTCAGTTGCCCAAAAATTGTCTTGTTGGTTTATGGGCCTTGTGAGTGGTTAATGATTAATGGTGAGTATCATGGTGTTGGGTAGCGTTGTTGAGACAGTTTTTCTATAGGGGCGCTGGATCTCCCTAGGGCAATGAAGCACTGTCACAGTGGCTATAAATATGGGACTCCTGGTAAAGTAAAAATGGGGTCAAACGAGAGCTCCACTGCCTGGGCAGCAAAACTTGTTAACTGGGGCACGGGTGTGAATGTATTACCTTAGGGTTCCTCATCCTGCCCCTTGTGTTTAGACATGTGTTTTCACTTGGCATCAGTGCTTTAAATGGGCCGGTACTCACCGGTACTGAGTACCCGTACTTCTTCCCCCCCCAAGAGTACCAGCACTTCTCCATTACCAAATAGAGTACCGGTACTCACTGTCACACATAGTCATGTGAGCATGCATCGCATTTCTACACGGCGGCGCATGCTCACATATTGGTGATTTCACAAGGAGGGCAGTGATGCCGTGATGCCATGGTGCCAAGGCAGAGCAACGTGTGGCCCAGGCGCGCAACGCCCATTGGGATCAAATGGCTTCAGCCCCCCTCCTCGTGTGTGGCAGCCCCAGCTGAGAGAGCTTCCTTGACACACACACAGCCGTACCTGAGTATTTCACAGGCCGTTAAGAGACCTTTTTCTTGTTAATAAGGCTTTGATGTGTTTCACCCCTTCTTAGAGCCCCTGCAGCTCCACTCTACCTTTTGCTTGAAGAATCAGTCCCCCCCCCCGAAATTTGACTTTAGTTGCACCTCTGGAGTGACCTCACCCACCAGAAAGCTGTACGCAGGAAGAAAGGGAAGCTCGTTAAAAAGGACAATTTGCTCTGGCTTTCCCTTTCCTCATCTGATGGGAGTAGGGCTTGGGTAGGTGTCCCAAGAAAGAGCTTTGGCTTTTGATAACAGGTCTTTGAAAGTGACCTGTTGAGTGAGGACAGAGCGACAGCTGCAGTGGCAGAATGGTATTTTAAGTGGGGGAGGGGTATCCCAGAGAAGAAAGATAAGGAATTTGATGAGATGAATGAGGGGACATTTAAGATGAAAGGTGGTGTGATCACCTGAAAAAAGAGAAAATGTAAAGAGATACATGGGGCATTGGAGGGGACATGGGGCTAGTAAGTAAGGGCTAGGACATCAGAGGTTAGAGGTAGGCGACTAGCTCGTCATCCAAAAAAGTGTTATCTAAAGTGGGGGCAGCAGCTGAATAGAAATATAATTTTGAGGGGGGGTGGTATTTTTTATATCAGCTAATATAAAGTTTACCATAATGTGACTCATTTTTTTGTGACAAAGTTAAACAATGAAATGCCCCAAAACAATCATAAGAATTCTGATTGCATACTTGGAGGAAGAATGGATTTATCAAAATACTTAAACACAGAATCGACCTTACTGTAATGTGCATGGAGTTGAAAAGGCACATTTACCAAAAACACTGAACGTAGCTAAAAATATAAGCATTCAAACACGTCTAAGACATGACGTCCCATGGATTGCTGAATGTGTCTCATTAATTTCTATGATGTTAGATCACACTTTAAATTACTTCAAGAATGCTTGCGTCTGATATCAAGCATTTCTCAGAAACAAGGCCTATTCCAGATTGCCAAGTACGCTTTTTTGCTGTCATACATATGCTCAGTCACACTTTTGGGTATTTCTTTGTTCTTTAAACCCAATAAGTGACACTCTTTAAACAAAAGCACTTCAACACCCCATCAGGGGTAACACGCGCTATATAAATGCAAACCTTTTTCCCTCTTCTATCCCTCCCCTATCCTTCTAAATCCGAATAACTGGCTAACCTATCCACCACTCAAATTACTTTCACATTTTCACTATACTAATTCAACACTAATCCTTCTTGGGTTCCGGAGTAGCGTGCTACTTGCCGATAAAGCGGTTTGACACCTCGTCAGGGGAGTAAGTGCTATATAAATGCAATTACAATACAATACAATACCTTCAGTGTGGGTGGATTTGGCCAACTTCTAAAAGCCCATGATGGGAACTGTTACAGTGGTTAAGGTGCTTTCATGGGTGTCTGAATATTGCTAAGGAGGCTAATGGGCAGAGAGTTGCCTCCATTAAGGTGGGTGAGGATCAGGGCTTCGACTAACACGGACATCTGGAAGGAAGGATGTCTGGAGGCTGAGCTCTTACCATATGGGACAGGCCCATATCCAGTTACCTGTCACAGATGCAGAAATGACTAGATTTCTCAAACAGTGAATGTTACTGACATCCTACAATAATCACAAACGGGGATATTCAGGTTTATTTCTGCATGTCAAAGACTGACTGCCTTGGGGAAGGGACACTTACAGCCAACCCTTCACCTCCTTTTATAGCAAATTGATGCAAATTCACATTACTTTCTGGGAAAATAACTGCAGTTTTCAGCTAAATAAAGTAAAACCATCTATTTTAGGTGTGGTTTATCTTTCATTTGCTCCCTTTTTCTGGATGCACCCCCAACTCTCCAGCTGGGGAGTTCTGCACCCACAGAGTGCCACTACTGTGTTGTGACAAAGTTATAATTTGAAAATGGATTTCCATCCATGTAAAATTAGTGAATTGGCAAAGTGGTACACAGACTATTGTAATATTGTCCCAAGAATGTAGTTGTCATTTCAGATGTGGCCAGAGGGCTAGAACTCTCAGGTCAGGCAGGGAGCTTAAGAACAGCCCACACCACTACTGGCCATGACACATATCCCCGCACTGGAAGAAGGGAGCAGGCAGAGAAGTCAAAAGAAGGAAGGATCATGGTTAGCCGGGGAATCACAGGTATGTCTTTCCAGGACAATTCTGTGGAGGCATCCATAAGTGTGCGGCTGTGAGCAGTACAGAGATATGAACGAGAAGTGCCAAATGTCTGCCCCTCCCAATGCCCCTCCTTATTTCCACAACAGCAGCTTAGAAATCTGTAGGGTTCCACTGCATATTAGGTGCACCAGACTGGTCATCACCAGTTGACACAACAGCTGGCTGTATCTGGTATTCATGAAAAAAGTGAGCCACATAGTAGCAGTGGGAGCACCAGGGAACCCAAAGCACGCATGGGCGGAAGTCAAACCTTGGACTTGAGGAGAAGGAGCAGGCCTAAGGGAAGCTTTGGCAACAAACACATGTGGGTACAGGGTGCCTCCCATATCAGAAACAGTGGCTACAGCAGGCCTGCTGACCACCATCATCAGTGACACTGTGCTCATATGTGCATGGTTATATGTGCCTCCATCCCTTTACTAGTCCCTCAGAATTTTGGACTAGGTTTTGCTGGGTGGCGAGGTATCTGAAAGTGAATCAAAGGGTATAATATTATTGCTCTTTTGTGAGACCCCAGATAACTTTCTTCTCCAAGGATCACTAGCATGAAAACTGAGGGCTTCCTTCCACCCGATGCGGGTCAGAGTTGCATTTTAGGATGTAGTCTTTTTTCCTTTAATTAATTTACAGTAAAACCAAGTCTCTGCACCTTTTAATCTTTTGCTTAATATATAGGTGCCTCTGACAAAAAGGGAAACCTGATAGTTACCTTTCAATTGTCTTTCAACTAGTACAACTTAATACATGCAAGGGCATCCACAATAAATAGCAGAGGGAAGCAATTTGTCATCATTCCCAACTGAAAAAAATTCTTGTGCCCTTCAAATGTTTTTCATTAGACCCACCCTAAGTCCGGCTTCTAGCCCCGCCTCCTAGCCACGCCCCGAGCTCAATCTGATGAGTACCTGCACTTTTTTTTCCATTTAAAGCACTGCTTGGTGTCTCTTGAAACTCTCAGTGTATTTTAAAAGAGTCAATGGATAGTCCTATAAGCAGCAAAAGGGAAGCACGATCCAGCTCGAGCCCGGTTCACCCACAAAGGAACAGAGAAACTGCGGAGAGACGGAGGTTCCTTCCCGCCACCGGACAAACAACTCCAGCCACGTCCCAGGAGGGGCGTGGCTTCATCAGGTGCGTGCACGTTTGCTAGGGAAATCACAAACCTAGTAAAAGAGGGGCAAGAAGGCAAAGGGGGAGGGAAGGGAAAGGAGGTACAACCCAGAAAGGAAAAGAACTAAAAAGGCAACCCTATAAATAAAAGAAAGAAGGAGAAGAGCGAGGAGAAGTTATACACTCCTTCTAGTTTATTGTCCCAAATTCCCTAACATGCACTTCCCCTGCACAACAGCATAAATATAGCACAAATTTCACGATACTAACCTACCTTTTCAATCACATAAGCAGACACTTACATGCTTTTCTGTTTGTACCGAGGGTGCTGGCGGAGAAGAACTCCAAAAGACCAAAAAGATCTAAAAAGAAAGAAGAAAATGCTGTGAACTGCAACTCTAAACTCCCATTTTGTCAACAACAATTTATATGCAAATAATAACAAAAAAATATATAATTGAACTCTACACTAATATTTAGTACTCCTTCAGCACTAAAACCGTGACTTGATTACAGCGACACAGCTGAAAAAACAACTTATTACACTGGCCACATGCCCTCTGACCTACAATTTCTCAAGCAGAAGGTAACCACGCCCTGGAGAGTGTTATATCCTGGCTTTGATGATATTCATGTATCTCTTGCTCTGCCAGTGGAAGGTTCATCCAATGATGTGCTTCAGAATGTTGGGAGCCAGAGATGTCAGTTGAGAAGGGCTGAGTAGCATCCTGGCTGCTCCTGGTGGGGTCTTATATTGGATTTAACTGGATGACTTGTAACTAACTACATATAAACATCTGAAGATCCACAACACGCCCGGACTAATAACATACTCTTCTATGGAATCACAGAAAAATTGGAGCAAGACAAGGTAAAGGTCCTTTTGATTGACATACTCCTTCCGCCCCACCAGAGTGGTGTTCTCTACACTGCTCGATTTGATGAAATAAGCGCATAGCATTAGGTCAAGGGTACCCAAATCCAGGGTTTCAGACAAACTATGACTAATCATTGTTTGCTTTCAACGCCATGAACAGGCACGGCAGGTAATTTGGGCTTCACATAAACGTGGCTCCTATGACCTGAATTGACACGCAATATCTGTTGAATTGTATACGGACACCAAGGTTAAAAAGAAAGTCTTTTTTATCACAGAGGCCAAATTCTGGAAATTCGATATAAAATATGGTACTATAAATTATTTAATAACAGGGATAACATTGGGAAGTAAATCCACAACCTTCACATGACCTGAAGAACTCACTGGGTATTCTAGGTAACTTTAAAGATCACCACATGGATTCTGCACCACATTCCTTGACCTTGCACAATGTCAAACCTCCAGATCGTGGTGCTAAACCATCTACTCGAATTGAGAGGCCCTAGCATTGCCTCTTTGGCAAGCAGTTGGAGAGAGAGAGAGAGAGTGAGTCACACAGTGGAGAAACTCATGCAGGAGGCCAGCAGGACAACTCGAGATCACTGTTAAATCCGACTTCCCAGCCAGAAGAAGACCCGATGACGCTCCCACATCCTGTGGACTGACAGGGTTGATGGCTGAGTACAATGGTTGGACTCTCTCCAAAAAATGTCACTCTCTCATGCATCCTTCTTTTTCTCTATATTTCCATGTCTTCATACATCTTTGTGTCTGTTCTTCTTCCCTATCTCCTCTTCCTTCCTCTTCCCTCCTCTACTTTTTCTCCTAAGCCTCCACCTACAGTTGGTGATTGTATTAACATCGTTACCACATCCTCCCTCTTCCCACTTTTGGTGGGGGACTGTGAAATGTGAAATCTAAAATGTGAACCATGCTTAAGTATTGGTGTCCATCTCCCGGTGCGGGTACAAGTCTTGGCTCTCTTCATGTTTGCCATCCTATACACCTTCTCGTTTCATCTGCAAGCACTGGTGCTTTCCACTCATGGAATGATATTTGCACTACTTGCCCCAACAACAAACACTCCTTTAAATTCATTGACTTGCATATATACCTGTGCTCCCCGCACTTATACCATTTGATCTTTCCTGAAGGGGGCTCCCATCCGGGAGGGCTGGTGAATGTATTTAGGAGTATAGACCACCCATCAAAAGTTATAGTTCATGGAATAGATTTACAAACCCCATGCACCACCGGTGCATTACGTTGCATGACGCACCGGTGGCACAGCCTGCTGAGTGATATTTACAAGCACAGGTAAAGTCACCCTGCGTAACTTAACCTGTGCTTGTAAATATCGCCCCTGTTCACGCAACACTTTGCGTGTTAGGGGCGAGACATGGGTGATGCTGTGGGTGTTCCCACACAACACCCAAGTACACTTATGCATTTCCAGATTTACGAGAAATTGTAAATCTGGAAATGCGTCAGAATGCTACGCCACCCTAGGGGTGGCGTAGCAAGGTGCAACAAGGAGAATTGTTTGCATTTCTCAGCACGCATTGGAAGAGGAAATCACCTCAATTGATTGTTTTTGTGCAAAAACTATCTCCCCATGACGCAGGCATCCTTGCACCATGGTGCAAGGGTGCCGGCTCCAGCACATGGCTGCAGTTTGTGCGCCAGCGCAGGGGAAGCACAGAGATGCAACATATTGTTGTAAGCTAGTCGCATCCCCGTGCTTCAAAACTAACGCAGTGTGGCAAAATGACTTGCTGCATCAAGCTGCGTTAGTTTCTTGTAGTTCTCCCCTGAAGTGTTTTCGAGGCTCATGCACCCATCCCTTCTTTCTGGTGCCCGATCACTTGACCTAACTTACTTATCCACCAGCCGTTTTCTTTGGTGCCATTATAGCATTTATCATGTACTGCATACTGAAAGGGTAGTGCAGCTCCCCCTACCACCACCTACCCTTGCTCTCACACTTTCCCCCTCTCACCACCCCACCTCTATTAGCGAGGTTCCTTTCCATCAATCAATCAATCAATCAGGGGGTTTGTAAGCGAGCTCTCAAGGTCTGAGGGGGGGGGTCCGCTGGTCTGTTAGCCAAAGAGCCAGGTCTTGAGAGTCTTCCTGAAAGAGTCTGATGTCCGCCGAGAGCTCGTTCCAGTTCTTGGCTGCAATGTGAGAGAATGCTCTCCTGCCTGCTCTGGCTCTGTGGATGAGCGGGGTTTCGGCCAGTGCGAGGTTGGAGGATCAGAGGTTTCTTTTTGGTACGTAGAAGTTGATTCTGTCGTTGAGGTCCAGTGTTATGTAGGCATTTGTAGGCATGGGGGAGGATTTTGAAGGTGACTCTTTTTTCCACGGGGTGCCAGTGGAGCCTCCGTAGGTGTTGGCTGATGTGTTTGTGTTGGAGGATGTCCAGGATGAGTCTGGCAGAGATGTTCTGTATTGTCTAGAGTAGGGACTTGTTTATGCCGGCGTAGAGTGCATTTCCATAGTCCAGTCTGCTGTTGATGAGTGCGTGGGTGACTGTCTTCCTTGCCTCGGTAGGGACCCATTTGAAGGTTTTTCTGAGGATGCGGAGGGTGTTGAAGCAGCTGCAAGAGACGGCATTGACCTGTTGGGTCATGGTGAGGGATGAGTCAAGTACGATGCAGAGGTTTTTGGCATGGTCCGAGGGGGTCGGTGGGTTTCCGAGGGTGGCCGGCCACCAGCTGTTGTCCCATGCTGAAGGAGTAGTTACAAGGACAAGGACTTCTGTCTTCACGGCATTGAACTTCAGGCAGCTGTTGTTCATCCAGACTGTGAAGTCCTGTATTCCTTTATGAAAGTTGAGTTTGGCGGTGGTGGGGCCTTTGGTGAGGGAGAGGATGAGCTGGGTGTCATCGATGTAGGATACTATGTTGAGGCCGTGTTGTCGGATGATGGCGGCGAGAGGGGCCATGTAGATGTTGAAGAGGATCGGGCTCAGTGATGACCGCTGAGGGACTCCGCAGGTGATTCCAGTGGGCTTGGAGATGAAGGGTGGCAGTCTGAATCTTTGGCTTCTTCCAGTGAGGAATGATCAGATCCAGTCTAGGGCAGCACCTAGTATGCTGGCCTCGTGTAATCTGGTGATGAGTGTGCGGTGGGAGACAGTGTTGAAGGCTGCTGATCAGTCCAGTAGGATAAGGGCTGTGGAGTGGCCTTGGTCCAGGACGGTGCGGATGTCGTCTGTGGCGGCGAGTAGGACGGTCTCACTGCTGTGGTTTCTGTGGAATCCAGATTGGGACGGGTCGAGAATGGCGTTGTCTTCTATGAATCATGTCAGTTCCCTGTTGACTGTTTTGTCTGTGACTTTGGCTGCGAATGGGAGGAGCGAGATGGGCCAGTAGTTCTTGAGGTCGGTGGGATCGGCTGTGGGCTTTTTGAGTAGGGGCCTGACTTCTGCACATCTCCAGTCATCTGGAAATGTGCCAGTGTTGAAGGTGGTGTTGATGGTGTGTTGCAGTTCGAGCGCAATTGTGGCGGTGGCTCTGTGTGTGGGGGGCAGGGGTCCATGGGGGCCCCTGAGTAGATGCCTTTCATGGTTGATGGAGTGTCTTTGATTGTGATCAGCATCTGGGAGGAGATGATGGGCTGGTGTGTGTGTGTGTGGGGGGTGGACAGGCTGTGGAATCTGGTGGAAGGTCGATGAAGTTGTCATAGAGGCTCTTTATCTTGAGGTGGAGGTAGGTTCGGAGCTTGTCCCAGAGGTCTTGGGACGGGTTGATGTCTGTGGCTTCGCTGCGGGGGTTGGTGAACTCTTGGATGACACTGAAAAGTTCTTTGGAATTAGTGGAGTTGGCGAGGATTTTGTTGTGGCTGAAGTCCCTCTTGGTGGTTCTGATTTGGTTGTGGTAATCCGTTGTGGCGTCCTTGTAGGTGGTGTGGTTTTTGGGTGTCTTGGTGTTTCTACAGATTTTCGCCAGGCATCTGCAGGTGGGTCTGGTTTTTTGGAGATTGGTGGTGAACCAGACGGCTTTCTTGGGGCGCTGTCTGTTGGGGTTAAGTAGCGGGGCAAGCTTGTCTCCGCAGTTGGAGATCCAATTATGGAGTTCTCTCGCTGCACCCTGGCGTCTGGTGCCGAGGTGTCGTTGTCTCAGGTGAGGGTGGAGTTGAGTTGCTCATCGGTGACCTTGCTCCAGTTCCTTCATGGTGGGCGTGGGGCTGGTTTGGGTGTCTTTGGTTTGTCGATGGTGAAGTGTACGAAGTGGTGGTCGGTCAATGGGGTTGCGTTGTGTGTCTGAAATGAACGCTGGTTCCTGCGACGAAGATTGGGTTGAGGGCGTGTCCTGTCCTGTGGGTCGGTGATGTGGGGAGCTGGTTTTGTCCAATGTTGGTGAGGTTGTTGCGAAGGGTGGGTGAGTTGGGGGTTGGTGGGGCTGTCAAGGTGGAGGTTCAGGTCTCCGATGAGTATGTACTTCATAGAGGTGATAGCGTGGGGTGAGATGAAGTCGGTGATGGTGGCAACGAAGACGGCCTGGGGGCCGGGCGGTCTGTAATGAGGGTTCCGCAGAGTGTGGAATTGGGGTTGATCTGGATCCAGAAGTGCAGGTGTTCGACGGAGGGGAAGGTTTCACTGGAGGCGGTGAGGCGGAGGGTGTTCTTGCAGGTGATGGCAAGGCCCCTGGGTGATTGGGGCAGTCCTTCTTTTGTATCTTGTTCCGGTCTGGGATGGCAGTGTTGATGTCGGGGCGGAGGAGGCGTTGGTCCAGGTTTTCGTGAGGAAGGTGATGTCGGGCGAGAGAGAGTCGAGTAGGTTCCAGATCTCCATGACATGTTTCTGTATGGAGCGCACGTTGAGGAGGATGCATCTAATGGCTTTGCTGGTGTTTGTGTTGCTGCTGTTGGTTGCCAGGCTTGCGAGAAGGACTGGTGGCAGTGGAGGCAGGAGAACTAGCCCTGGGTCATGATAGGCGTGGCCTGTTGGCAGTCTCTGGGTCTTCCGGGGTTGAGTGCCTGGAGAGTGGCTGTGCTGTTGCGGTGGGTGGGTCGAGGGCAGGGACCCTGGCGCTGGCCTTGGTCTGGTCGCAGACGGGCACTGACGGGGTTGACTTAGGCTCGCCTTCGTCGTGCCAGCGGCACACCTGCTGTGTGCGTCCGCTGCGCGACAACGCAGCTGCCACCATTAAGTAGGGGAGGGGGGATGGACGTGCAGCCAGGAGGCAGGAGCGGGAGAGGGAATGGAAGGCCACAGTGTGGGCAATGAAAAGACAACAATATTAATAATGGCACAATGTGGGCAATGAACAGACAACAATATTAATGGCACAAGTGGACAATGAGGATACAGACAAAAAGGGCACAAAGAGGGAGCTAAAAAACTAAGACACGAGTTGCAATCAGGGAGACAGCGCAAAAGCGAGTGCAGGCGAGGGGGCACAGGCTCAGAGCAGTCTTGAACTCCACCTGGATGGGGCTGAGAGTATCTTGCAGCGCAGCAGAGAAAGCAGGCCTCAGACTGAGGGTCAGTGGTCTTGCTCGTGCTCCCCCGCAGTGGCTGCCATTAAGTAGGGGAGGGGGGAGGGATGTGCAGCGAGGAAGCGGGGGCGGGAACGGCGGGAAAAAACAACACAAACACACCTAAACGAATGGGCAGAGCTTTCTGTCTTTGGCCCCAGCTCTTCCAGGGAGCTTTCTGACTCTGGACCCACTGTGAGCAATACGCTGTCTACACCAGGACCTCCCAGCTCCATCCTCACTGGTCCCCTCAGCCCTTTCTTTGCACCTCACTTACCAGGACATTCAGCCAAAACCTTTCACGATTATTTCCTGGGATGTTAATAGACTGACCAACCTCTTGAAACAAAAGAAGAAATGAACCTATTTAGCTTCCAAGCAAGGTGACATTGGCCTTGTAAAGCTTAAGAGAGGTTGGGGGGGAAGGGCATTAACAGGTGACACACTATGTGTTCCTTTCAATAGGCTAGTTCCAAGATATAGGAATAGCCATCCTCGTAAAGAAGTCCCTCCCTGTATGGTCCTGCATATGTGGACGGATGATGTGAATTAATTTGTCCTGGCCAGGCTACAGTTTGGTTCAAGGGTGTTTGGCGTAGGATCATGTATGCCCCAGATGAAAAAATAACAATTTTCCTGCTCAGGTTGAACAGGGAGGGCACTGGCTGACCTGAGCACAACTGATATCATGCTGGGAGGAGACTGGAAACTAACGTTTCATGCTATCCTGGATCAGTACAGGACCCATAGATAATTTCAAAGACGATGATAGGGAGCTCATTGGGGATGTGATGGTGGATCAGGTTTTCATTGATGTGTGGCACCTACTATGTCATTCAAAGAATTTTCCTGGCTTCCATTCCCGACTGGACTATTTCCTGAGATCGCAACCAATGTCTCTATTACTTTAGAGCAGGGCTGTTTCTCGGATTTTTAGAACCCTGGGCGGAAGGGGAATGTGCGAGGCCCCTCTAATTTGCATAGAATTGACCCATTTAGGGCTGTTTGCATTTGAAGCTGCAGCCCCACCCTCTCATCCACCTACAAGCACCTGTTAACAGCTCATCAAGGACAGAAGGTGTGAGGGTTGCTTATCTCCATACTGCCAGGGATCTAATCAGGAGGGCATGGGGGTTGGAGGCCTAACTGCAGGACAAGCCTGAGTTTGCAACTGTGAATAGGGAGGGGTACCCCCTCCCCTCGAGTTCCCCTTGCTACACCATAGCAGTGAGGCCAGGGGAGGGGGTCCTCCTAAGGTAGTGCACGTGCAAAGTGGCACCTTTCATGCCCACTCTGCCCATGCCTAGCGCTGGCCCTGCTTTAGATTGTGGCATACTGGAGAGCTCTATAACGGACCATACGTTGTTCTGCTTGGCCATAGACTGGGGCCTATAGACCTTCAAGGAAACCATGACGTCTTAATAGCTGCGCATTAAATTGTCCTGTGACAAGGCGATACTGAATTCTCATATAACCACCTATGTGAGGGACAACAAAGGGTTGTGTCTCCCACCCATTTTGTGTTGGCAGCTGCTATAGCTAGACTCTGAGCTTGAGTTATGAGCAACGCGAACATGTGGCTGCCTGCGGTCCATGTAGGGGGCCCCCATAGGGGGGTGGCTGCCTTAGTGCCCCACTTGGTCCGGTGCGCCACGTCCGGCGAGCGCTGTGAAGCCCCCCCCCCCTTCAGCTGTGATTGTGCGGGTGTTGCAGGAGGAGGCCTCGGCTCGAGGGGCCCTGTGTTGCGGGGGGGGGGCAGTGAATGCTGCGGCGCTCCCTCCTGGGCTGCAGCACTATTCTGCCTGTGTTGGTGGTTAGGCCTCTTATTTTACTGTAATTTATTAAATACATATATGAGTATATTCTATTATTATTGGAAAAACTACACTGTGAAACTTAGGAACAATGTAGGAATTGTTTATTGGGTTCTACATCTTATGGGGTTTACTAAATCGTATTCCTGTATTTAGAAATTGTTAATGAACTTGTGTAACTCTGTGGTTACTTTTAGGTCTGGTATGAAAGTGCAGCTGTCTAGAGGCCTATTGTTACTAATTCTTTAACATAGGCACAGAATGGCCCTTGACCCACCTCAGAGTAGCATTACCCAATCACCTCATGCTTTTGGCTGGTTGGTTTCAGCCCACCTCCTGTGAAGTGCTGCATTGCAATGCATAATGGATGATTTTTACTGGCTGCCAGTGCCTCTTTATGTATTGATGTATGATGGTTTTAGTTTAAATGCCTATTTTGTGTTCCTAGCTACCGGCGCTGAGATTAGCCCTTCATAGGCAACTTAGAAACCGGCACGCAACGTCCAGATTGCCAGCAGGTACTAGGTATAGGGGGAATCGCCCAGCAGCGTTTGTGGCAGCGTAAATAGGGTCCTCAGGATGTGGGGAAAAGGTCCTGGAGACGATTGTAACGATTTATCTAATTTCAGGAGCAGCTCATATCTAAGTTGAGCGATCGGGAGTAGGCGGCATCCGCACAAGAGAGTATTACTGTGAACAGTATCAGGGATGAGTTATGGCTTGCGTTAGCAGGGAGGAGGCGAGGGACTCCATCACCTAAACTTAAGGAGGGTTAGGCGAGAGTGCGAGGTGGGGGACAATCCATGAGAATTAAGCAGGCAAGGCCAAGGCATTATGATGGCATGGCGCTTGGGTCGAGTGCCTAACGTTTCCCTTTCCATCTTCCCACGCAGAATAATCATCACACCGTCAGGAGGGTGATCGTCAGCTTCAGGTCGTGACAATTTCAATCTGCCTAAAGGTAAGTACAAGGTTGAAGGGTGGTGGTGCAAAGGTCATGGGGATCATAAGGGACACATAGGTCCATTGTAAGCAGCAAGGGAAGAAGTGTGCTGAATTTCTGACACTTCACTTTTTCTCCTCAGATTGGTCTCGGTAGCCTGCATGAGCGACATGGATAGCCAGGGCCCCAGCCACCCCTATTTTCACAAATGTCCCAGGCGGAGGACTCGCAGCCAGGCACCTCTCAGGCCGCTCAATAGGCAGCGTTTATCCGGCAGCGGGGTTGGCATGGGCGGCATGGATTTTGAAGACGAATGAAACAGTGGACTCTGGTGTCGTCGTCGAGGGCCCTGCCCCAGAGCAACTGCCTAGTGTGGAGGTTGGACCTTCAAGGCAAAAATGGGCGGCAGGCCTACCAATAAGGACTTTCCCGCTGACCCGCCGGTCCCCAGGGGTAGGGCTCAGTAGGCCCCGTGAATCCGCTCCCCCCGCTTGCCACTCCTCCATGCCTGGCGCTGGGGCCGGTAGCCACAACGGACAGTAATGGGTCCCTAGGAAACTACACCACCAGGGAGGAGATGGGTAAGCTCATGGACACAATGAGGAATTTGATGGCAGGATTTAAAGCAAGGTCATCGGGGACTGGCCCCACACCACTGCGCAGTAGCCCAAGTACTGGGGAGGGAGGGGGCTAGCGGCTGCTAGTGTGTGTGTGAACCAGGAGAGCGAGCTGCAAGCACAATGTCTGGTCCCATCTCCTGCAGCCCTTAAAATTGTCAGGGAGGTGGCTAGGTCCCCTGGACCAAGTGCAACAACAATAGCCACGAGGGGGGAACGCAATACACCAGCACCCCCCTGCCCTTCCATCACGACCTACAGTCCATTGCCATCAGCAGTTACTGTGGGCACGCCGCCTTCCCCGCTGGTGGCACCTCCCGCTACCCTCGCCCAAGGCGCTGTTCCCCTGGTTGCCCATGGGGAGTCCCAGAAGGACTGCCACTGCCTTCAGTTACCTTTCAGCCCATAATTGCAGCCTCCCTGCTGCTGAGCACGCCTCCAGTCCCCCCCCCGGCCCGTCACCGCCCCTCCCTTGCCGTCGAGTCGCTGCTCATTAGCGTGGCAAGTTTCTCAGGCGGCCAAAGAAGGGATTTAACAGCACAAATTTATAGACATTTTCACTCTTTTAATGCTAGGGCAGGAGGGACTTGACGCAAGGAAAATGGGAGAGAAAGATGATGACAAGAAGGTCAAATACTAGGCGTGGACGTACAAGACCATTGAAAACTGGCTAGAGTAGAGGCCTTTTCGATCCTGTCAGCAGTTACAATGGAGAGGAACCCGGAATTGGGACCAGGGCTGGTTGAACTATGACAAGGAGTTCCACAAAAAGATGTCCATGTGCCCGGAGATGGGGTACGACCAGAAGGAGGTACAATTATGGATGGAGCACATGGGCACTCACACCCCACAGAGCAAAGGTTACCAGACCAAATTCCAGGGTGGGCAGTCAGTGGGTAGGGGTTCCTTACAGTCAGGAAAATACAGCTTTAAACAGCCCTTTCAGGGAGCACATAGGGGAGGTAGCCGGAGGGGGGGTTCAGACGTTCGCCCCCAGGGACTTGTAGGGTGTTTAATATGGGATCATGCTCCTGGGGTTTTACTTAAGGATTCAAGATCCCCTATGTGGCCCCATGGTAAACAGGGACGCTGACAACCTCAAATCTGCTAGTGAGCGTCCAGCAGTAGTGCAGGCCAAGGTTGAAAATGAACAGGCTCTGGGTCGGGTGGCGGCCGGCTTTAACCGCCCCCCACTGGACAACTTTGTTGTCTGCCCCCTGGGGGTGGTTCCCAAGAAGGAACCAGGTTCATTCAGGTTAATTCACCACCTGTCTTACCCAGAGGGGGAATCTGTTATTCATGGGCTAGAGGAAGGCACCTGCTCTGTGTCGTATTGTACCCTGGACGTAGCATTGGACTTGGTCAGGAGGGAGGGCAAGGGGGCTTGCCTAGCCAAAGTGGACATCAAAGCGGCTTTTTGCTGGCTACCGGTCCATCCGAGCAGCCAGCACCTGCTAGGTTTTATTCTGGAGGGCAGGTACTACTGTGATAGATGCGTGCCCATGGAATGCATGATCTCCTGTGCGTATTTCGAGGACTTCAGCTGCTTCCTGCAGTGGGCATTCCAGGAGACCTACAAAGTGAATGGGATGACCCATTACTTGGACGACTTTCTTTTCATTGGAAGTGAGAGCACGCAGGACTGCAGGAATGCTCTCTCAGACTTTGAAAAACTAGCCAGTCAGCTGGGTGTGCCTCTCACTCCAGGGAAGACGGAAGGTCCGGCACATGTGTTAAAATTCCTGGGTATAGAACTGGACACCATTGCCTGCGAGTCCAGGCTGCCTTCAGACAAGGTTCAGGGGCTAGCCCAACACATTCAGACAGCCATGGGACAGGACAAGGCCTCACTGGGTTTCATACAGAGCTTGCTGGGGAAGCTGAATTTTGCTTCCAGAGTGATACCTGCTTGAATGGTGTTTGCAAATAGGTTAGCAAGGGCTACTGCCAAGGTCAAAAAGAAGCACCACATGGTAAAGTTGAGCAAGGGGGTGAGGAAAGACCTGGGCATGTGGGCTGAGTTCCTGGCCAATTTCAATGGCTCTCTCTTGTTTGGAGGGCTCCCTGAGCGGGGAAGTCCTGAGCTATCACTCTTCACAGATGCGGCAGGCAGAGAGGGCTTTGGTGCTATAATGGGCAGCGAATTGTGTGCTGAAAGATGGAAGAATTCATTGCACAAAAGAAAGATCACAGCCAAGGTAACAGTTTTAGAGTTATTTCCAATTGTGATAGCGTTTCATCTCTGGCCCAAGGTGCTGGCAGCAAAAAGGGTACTTTTCTGGTCGGATTACATGGCAGTGGTGCAGGCTATCAACTCAGTCAGCTAGCTGTCCCCTGGTCTTGTGTTTGTTGAGGGAATTGGTGCGTGCTTGTTTACAAAACAACATGGAATGTAGGGCACATAACCTTCCAAGGGTGCAGAATACAGCAGCCGGTACTCTCTCTCGTTTTCAGTGGCGCTGTTTTGGGGAGGCATGGCCGAGAGTGAGAGAGGAGATTACCCCTTTCCCACCTTACCACTGGTTCCTGCTCAAGTGGAACAGCGTCTGGGGGAACTAGGAGAGCTTTCCTTAGCACCCAGGACAAGTAAGCGCTATAGGATTTGTGTTGTCATGTTTTGCTCTGTCGTGGGAGACTGGGAGGAAGCGGGGACATCCTTTGGGCACAGGGTACAATAGTGTGGGCCAAGAATGAAGGGAAAAGCCAATCCTGGATCTCTGGCCACCTGTCGGCAATAAGTCACCATGCCAAATTGAAGCGCCAGGATGATCCTACCAAATCCTTCCTTATCAGGGGGGCACTAAAGGGCTGGGCGAGGAGCGAGCCTCAGACACCGAATACTACCCTTTGAGTTTAATACACTGCGGGTCATGTGTGCACAAGGCAACCCATTTGGCTTTTGGAGCTGCCCTTTTTTCAGATGCCTTCAGCCTGGCTTTCTTCGGGGCCCTGAGAATCATCTAGTTAGTGGCAAGGTCCAAATCAGACACATCTGGGGTGACATTAAAGGGACAGGATGAGGTGCTCTCTGGGGCTACCCTTAGAATTTTATTACGAAGATCAAAAACAGACAGGCTGGGGCAGGGAGGGTGATTCTGGTTGCACCAACTGGGGGACAGGAGGTATTGCCCAGTGGGCCTGGTCACTGCCTACCTGGCCTTTTGCCCCGTGGTAGAGGGTTTCTTACTGATTCACGCGGACTGCAAGCCCCTTACCAAGTTTCATAGTTGAGCAGCTGATGCAGGCATGTTTAACTTTGTCAGGCAACGGGGCTCCTGGCAAGTGGCAAGTGCTTCTACAGCCACTCGTTTAGGGTTGGGGCAGCAACCACAGCCTTCAGGGCGGGCATGTCAGCGGAACGCATTATGCAGGTGGGATGATGGGAATCCCTACGTTTTAAATAGTATATCCGTCCATAAGCTACCCAGGGGAATGGACTGTGGACATTTAAAGTTTTTGTATGTACAGGCAATTTTTAATGTACCTGGGGAACCCAGTGATGCACAAGATGTTTGTTGGTGTGCAGTTTTTAATGTGTAATAATGTGCAATAATTGAATAGTGTATAGGATGGATTGTAGTGATTTAATAAATGTGTTTATCAACCTTACATTTCTTTATTTTGCCAGGATCAAAGGTCTGTGTTATTGGCCATTTGGGTATCTTGAGAGTGGAACGATGTGCGGAAAGCAGTTAATGGAGGCATGGGTTTTCTGCCACTGAGATAAGTTGGTTGGGGTTCCAAGCCATGTGCTGGAAAAACTTGCTGAAGAAGCTGTGGCACAGACTAGGCGGGGTGTTTCACCTCTCAACATCCTGGTCATACACCTGGGAGGCAATGAATTAACTCTCTTGGGTAGGAGGGAACTGCTGGAAGAAATGAAATCCTTGTTGTGTAAGTTAAGCAACCAACTGGGGCCATGTGAGTTATGGTCGTCAGAGATAACCCCACGTTTAGTGTGGCATGGGGTTCGGTCAGGGGATGCCGTGGAAACTTCAAGCAGGAAAATTATTAGTACCATGCGCAAATTCACTGAACAGAGGGGATTGGCTAATCAGGCATGATCTGCTGCACGCCAAGTCCACAGGATGTTTTGATGAAGATGAGGTTCACCTGTCTAGAGTGGATATGGACTTATTTTTGCTGGACATAGGCGAAGCTCTGGAATCAGCAGGATGTAAGTAAGAATGTCTGCCTTGGTGGGGGGCCCTGGGTATGATGGTGGCCACACCCAGAACTGTGGCAGAGATACAGGGCGATCCAGAGGCTGAAAGGTACATAGGGGTACCCTCTTCAGGAGCACAACAAGAGTGCAAAGGCCAAATATCCCCAGGAAGTCCTTGCAGTGGACCCTGGAGGAGTGACAGTGCCCTGTTAGTCCTATGGGCGTTTTTGTAATCCTGAGCAACCGGGGCCGGCCTGGTATGCTCCGCCCCCTTCAAGGGGCGTGAGTAATTGGGTGGACTGGCGGTCCACGGGTGGGAAGGGGTAAACCCTCCCCCAAAATTGTTAAGCACCGATTGGTTAGTACCAAGTTGCAATTTGGCTCCTTAGGTGGGCACATACAACAAAGCTCAGAAAGTTGCACGTAGGAGGTCGGAAGACGAAAGCTGGGAGGAATTGCTATCAGCCACTAAAAGGGTTCATTGCAAATGGCACCAAGGCAAATATCCCGGCCCAAGATTATAACCTGGATCCTAAGTCCTGGTACAATCATTTTGCCCACCTTTATGCTGTCCCGCCTCAAATGAATGAAGCTCCTATAGTTAGTATTGATACACTTCTGCTAACCAACCAAGCCACTCCTCTCCAATTTAGTATGGCAGATACAACAACAACAAATCGCTGCCATAAAATCCTCTAAAGCACCCGGCCCTGATAAGATCCCGGGTGATCTATTCAAACACAAGACAGATGTTTGGGCCCCTTATACAAATTTTATTTGCAACTGAATTGCTAGTGGCAGCCCATCCCTGACTCATGGAAAAGAGCGGAGATCGTCCCGATTTACAAGAAAGGCTCTAGGGACGATCCCGCAAATTATAGACCCATTAGCTTGTTAGATATATTACAAAAGGTCTCTGCAAAACAGATCCTAGATAGGCTAAATGAGTGGATTACAGATAATAATGTGCTTTCCCCTTGCCAAGCTGGTTTTAAGAAGAGAATAAGCACCATATATCAGGTCTTTAGGCTAATAATTATGTTATGGAAATACACAAGGTTGCGCCATGGACATCTATATGTGGCCTTCATGGATTTGAATTGCAAACACAACAATGATGGACAGAATGTGGATCAATGTCACACATTCACCCCAGTCCAAAGATCTGGGCCCAAATCCATCGTTTTTCCACTCCACACCACCCTGGGTTAGACAATGGCGATATGCAAATCAGCGCTGACCCTGTGCCCCATGGGAACAGTCCAGTCCGAACTACAAAAGCCATGTCCTTCCCAGAACGGAAACAAGCATCCGAGGACCGGCCCGGTTTCGAGGTAACACCTCTCATCAGCCCGGCTAGTTTGATTCCAGTGGTGTGGAGTGCCTGGGACTCACGTCTGAGCATCCCCAGTACACTTAGAGCGGTAATTGCAAACACAACAATGATGGACAGAATGTGGATCAATGTCACACATTCACCCCAGTCCAAAGATCTGGGCCCAAATCCATCGTTTTTCCACTCCACACCACCCTGGGTTAGACAATGGCGATATGCAAATCAGCGCTGACCCTGTGCCCCATGGGAACAGTCCAGTCCGAACTACAAAAGCCATTCTGTCCATCATTGTTGTGTTTGCAGGTACCGCTCTAAGTGTACTGGGGATGCTCAGACGTGAGTCCCAGGCACTCCACACCACTGGAATCAAGCTAGCCGGGCTGATGAGAGGTGTTACCTCGAAACCGGGCCGGTCCTCGGATGCTTGTTTCCGTTCTGGGAAGGACATGGCTTTTGTAGTTCGGACTGGACTGTTCCCATGGGGCACAGGGTCAGCGCTGATTTGCATATTGCCATTGTCTAACCCAGGGTGGTGTGGAGTGGAAAAACGATGGATTTGGGCCCAGATCTTTGGACTGGGGTGAATGTGTGACATTGATCCACATTCTGTCCATCATTGTTGTGTTTGCACTTCATTGATTTGAAGGCCGCTTTGATTCCTTCCCTAGAGACCTGCTTTGGGCCAATCTACTTCAGCAAGGGGTCCCGAGTAACATTGTATTACAGCTAGTTAGGCTTCATGAGAACACATACGCGAAAGTGCGATGGGGGAAAGCGGGAGAATTGATGGAAGAGATAACTGTAAAAAGGGGTGTGCGCCAGGGCTGTGTCCTGGTGCCAACCCTATTCCTCCTGTACGTCAATGACATGATTGAGGTCCTTAAAAAAGCCAACCATGATTCCCCGAAACTGGGAGGTGAACACATCTGTGCGCTAACTTTTGCCGACGAGACCATCCTGCTATCTCAAACATCAAATGGTCTTCAAAACCTCTTAAATGCGTTGGATGGGTATTGCAGGCAAAAGGGGCTTGGAAATAATCCGGCAAAAACCAAGTATATGACCATCAGACCCCATAAATGTTTCAAAAATAAATTACACTTAAATGGAGTAACTCTGGAGCATGTTTCAAATTTTGTATATCTTGGGGTAACTATTGATTGCAAACTTCCATAGAATCCCCAGATTACGAAATCTAAATCCATTCTTATACAAAACGCAGCTCCAATTGTAAAAAAACTTTTTTCTACCACGTCGAAGGCAATTAGTCCTGCACCGCAAGTCTATAAATCGAGGGCCCAAGCAGCCGCTCTATACGACTCGGAGCACTGGGGGGGGGCCTTTCACCCCTAACCATAGGGGAAAATAAAATGATGAGGAGGTTTATTGCCCTCCCGCAAAATACACCTGTGATCCCCCTTACGTTGGATTTAGGTATTAAGCGGATTGAGCATAGGGCTATATGGATGACCCTCTCGTACTGGATCGGAATATGGACCACGGAGGAATTGCAAATATATAAACAGGCAATAAGTGAATTGATTACTCTTGACACTTTTGTTACATTCCCATGGTTGGTCCACATCCGTAGATGGTTCTTGGATTTGGGCCTGAGCAGGTACTGGGAACTTCCGGACTTGCTTATCCCTGAATCCAAACAGGAATGCAAAACCATCTTTTGGAATTTCATTGAGCAGAGTGCTACATCAAATTCTAGTTATGGCTCACTTATAAACCAGTTCTTGAGTTTTAAAATAAGCCCCTCTTTCGAACCTTTCATGGATGAGATTGAGCCCTTACATGCTAAAATGCTGTATCTAAAATTTAGATATGGTACGTTGCAAATTAAGAAATTCACATCTAGGTGGGGGAAAAAGGTTGGTGAGGAAAATTATTCCATATGCACTGAGTGTTCGCTGGGAAGAGAAGAGGATATTGCCCATGTTTTATTTTTCTGTACACTATATGAAACCCCAAGGAAAAAAATAGATAAAACCCTTGGGCAGGAATCTTTGTATCAGGAAATATATCGAAATATTGCGCATCCTTAAAACAGATGGTTTTATTTGAAATGAGTAGATTTTTATTAGCAGACAATTTTATCAGACTAAAGCGAGGTTTAAAGTTTTAATAAGTAATGAAACTTGCTAAACCTTGATGTTACGGTCTCTTATAAGGATTGCGATTCTACGTACCTGTATTTGCACACTATGGTATTAAATATTTCCGTAGTCGATTGTTTAAAACTTACAATTATGACAAATCTGTATGAGGCACCCGCACTTTATGTATTTGAGATTTCGTTAATGATTTGTTAATTAATATTTATTGTGATATTGAATAGTGACTGTAATCTTGAACTTTGAACTTAAGGCGTTGTAATTAAAAAGAGACTGCAGGCTTTATTTATTGTAAAAACCTATTTATATGCTGCTAAAATTATAATACTGCACTTTAGGTACTTTAGTGTTAGGCACTATGCACTTTAAACATTTTTTTGTATATCCTGCTAAAATACTGTATTTTAGATATTGTTTCTTAACTGGAATCAAGATGGATGTTTGCTTTTTGTACCTATTAATGAAAATGCTTTGTCTTTTAATTGCTTTGATGATTCTGTGAATCGAATAAAGAGGCTTTACTACTAAATATGAATATATGCTTTATCGAGAGGAGCTGGCCTAACGGCTAAGGCGCTCGACCTCGGACCTGGGGATCTGGGTTCGAGTCTCGGTAACGACGCCAAAACCTCCTGTGATTCTGGGCAAATCACTTAATCTCCCCGTGCCTAAAAATGAAAGTGTGTCCTCATGTAAAAAAAAAAGTAACTTGTGCTATGTAAAGCGCTCTGATACCTGATTCGGTTCGGGTCTAGTTCGCGCTATATGAAACTCCACACAAAAAAAAACAAGCATTTACAATGCAATGGTTTCGCCTTTGGAAAAGTTAGAGTTATTGGCATTGTAAATGACAAAATTTGTATTTATGTGTTGGTTTTGAAAACAGATAAATACATGGCATTGTCATTTACATTGCCATTAGCTTAATTTCTGCAGTCACTCTGCACTCTCTAGCACTCCCTACTCACTCTGCACTCCCTAGCACTCCATACTCACTCTGCACTCTCTAGCACTCCCTAGCATTCCCTACTCACTCTGCACTCTCTAGCACTCCCTACTCACTCTGCACTCTGCATTCCCTATGCACTCCCTATGCACTCTCCACTCCCTATGCACTCTCCACTCCCCATGCACTCTCCACTCCCCATGCACTCTCCACTCCCCATGCACTCTCCACTCCCCATGCACTCTCCACTCCCCATGCACTCTCCCCTCCCCATGCACTCTCCCCTCCCCATGCACTCTCCCCTCCCCATGCACTCTCCCTTCCCCATGCACTCTCCACTCCCTATGCACTCTCCACTCCCTATGCACTCTCCACTCCCTATGCACTCTCCACTCCCCATGCACTCTCCACTCCCCATGCACTCTCCACTCCCCATGCACTCTCCACTCCCCATGCACTCTCCACTCCCCATGCACTCTCCACTCCCCATGCACTCTCCACTCTCCACTCCCCATGCACTCTCCACTCTCCACTCCCCATGCACTCTCCACTCTCCACTCCCCATGCACTCTCCACTCTCCACTTCCCATGCACTCTCCACTCTCCACTCCCCATGCACTCTCCACTCTCCACTCCCCATGCACTCTCCACTCTCCACTCCCCATGCACTCTCCACTCTCCACTCCCCATGCACTCTCCACTCTCCACTCCCCATGCACTCTCCACTCTCCACTCCCCATGCACTCTCCACTCCCCATGCACTCTCCACTCCCCATGCACTCTCCACTCCCCATGCACTCTCCACTCCCCATGCACTCTCCACTCCCCATGCACTCTCCACTCCCCATGCACTCTCCATGCACTCTCCACTCCCCATGCACTCTCCACTCCCCATGCACTCTCCACTCCCTATGCACTCCCTACTATTAAAGGTTATTTCTTCCAATGCAGTTTGGGTGCAGTGTGCGCTGCACTCTATACAAAGGTGGCGTCTAATCCTGCTCTACTCAAGTCACATTTTCCAACGTCATCTTTTCAAAAAATATTTAAAAATGTAAAAAAAATATGTCAGAACCCCAAAATCACATGAAAATGTACTACTGGCGATGCTGTACCGAGCTGTGCTGTTTAAGAAGGGGTCAGAGCAAGGGGTCCCCCCGATCTGAAAGGCCCTTGGGTGCCCCCCAGGTCCCTGCCGAAAGCATGCGACATTTGCAAGGAAGGAGCTCGCCGAAGTTTCAAAAATTAATAAAAAATATTTAGAAGTCAGAAATAGTCACATCCGACCCATCAAAATGTACCCCTGAGTGTGGAGCTCAAACTGAGCCGGATACAAGCGTCGGATCCTCAAAAGAGCTCCTCATTTGGAACTTCTTTGGACTTGCGACCTTGCAAGTTTAGTCCAAACAAGCATGTTCTGCTTGTAAGGACTGAGAACACAGCCTTCAACAAGGGAAAGTCCCCTTGAAGTGGGGCACAGGCTGTTCTAACCTAGGGCCACATAGGGAGGACCCTCACACCCCAATGCAACCCCCCCCCCCCAAAAAACCCACATTTATCCACTTTTACAGAATTGGGAGCAAACTTTTGCTTGGAAACAAGAAGTCATCAAAGATGGCGTGTAATACTGGCACGGGGAGCGCTGCATACGTGTACATGGTATTACATTAAAAACTACATTCATAGTATTTCCAGACCCGGTTACTGGGGGGTGAGACTGCAGGGCACTGGGTTTAGTCCCAGCTTCCAAAGCAGGTTTGACCGGCACTCTTCATAAAGGGGGCCAGGCTCTACAGAGCGGCGGATAGGGGTTGCCCCACATGTATGCAAGTTCGGTGCGCCCCTAACATAAGTTGTGTTTATAATGTTACTCTGCTGGGTTGTGGGGGGCAGGGGTGATTCGACCTGGGTGGCAGTCATGTGGCACGTGCACTCCTTGCTCCACAAACCTCCAGCATCCAGGTGGCCACGATCTTCCGCATGTAGGGTTGCACTTCACGCTGCACGCACTTAAAGTAGGAAGCGGACGGCGGGCAGTTCTCCTCTGCCTTCAGCATGGGGTTTCCACCTCGCAGCACAGCAGCTGATGTTCCATGTCTCCCCCGGCGCGCGGTGCCTGCTCTTGAGAGGGGGTGCGGGGTGCCCGTGCTGTCCTGTGAGTGAGAGAGCACCGTTCAGTGCTTGCTGCTGCTTCCGCTGCTGGAGCTCTCTGGAGGCTCCGGCTCTGCCCAGCTCTCAGCTCAAGTCTCCTCCTGCGGCAGGCCCACACGGCCCTCCAGTGCTCACATCAAAGCCGGCACCGACTTAAGGAGGGGGCGGATTCAGCAAGCAAATATGTGAGTCATTGTGAGAATTAGTGAGTGGTTAAGCGTGTGGCTTACTCTGAGTAAGGGAGTGAGTGCACGATTTGGAGGAGACACCAAGAGAGACGGGGGGGGCAGGAACGGTTAGACGGACAGCGGGAGGGCGGGAACGGACATGGGGTGGAGGGGGGGTTCGGGAACGGGATAAAAACAAACAAAGTGAAAACACATTTATCAACAAAATGCTCCTTACCTGATTGCCTCGTGGGAACTCGAATCTTGCAGCCAACTCCAACAGCACTGGAAACGCCACACGGCGATGTCGCAGCCCCTCCGGCTCGCGCTCATGGACTGGGCGGAATGAAAGCACCTATGCATCATCCATAAGAAAAATAAACAGCCGCACAATGCTGGCGCTGCCCGGCCATGATGCTCGTGGGGAATGTGCCCCCGGGGAGGGCTCCCGTCCCGACTCCGCAAACACAGACAGCAGGAAACAAAACACACCCAGGAGACAGGGCTGGGGAGCAGGCCCCGGGGGCAGCGTGAAACCAGAGGCGAGGAGGTCTCCTGAGCTCCGGGGAGGCATAGAGACTCAGAGGGGGTGAGGAGTCATAAATGGGGGCATGGAGGTGGGGAAAAAAGAAAGAAAGAGAAAGAAGGATGTGAAGGCTTGGGTAAGAGTAATGGGAAAGGGACGAAGGGAGGGACTGAGCGGATATTAAGGAGGAAACATGGTATCTGGTGCACGCGTAAAGCGCTCCATTACCTTCGGGTCGAGTTCGCTATATAAATCTGCAAAAAAAAGTGGAGAGTGGAGCATGAAGAGAAGGGGAAACATGAAAATATCAACAGGATGAGGAGACCGAGCACAGCGATTTGGGGTATGGAGCTGAAACAGAGCAATGGAAGGGGAGCGATCGATGGGTGAAAGGATGAACAAAGACAGAGGAGAGTGGAGAGTGATGTGGAGAAGAATTGAATGAAGTGATGGAAATGGCTGCCCCGAGCAGGAGGGGCGCGTGCGTGCGAATAAACGGCTGATGGACAGGGGCAGGTACTAAGAGGAGTGGGCCACGGGTGGGGCCAGGTATTGCGAGGGACACGAATCTTGATTCATTACCTCCTACTCTCCTTTCCACTTATCCCTTTCTTTGCCCCCGTCGCTTCCTAGGTCTCTCTCGCATTCGCTATTGCTGGTCGCTGCCCTGGGCACCGTTCGTTCGTTCCTCACGGCCCCATGCCAGAGCGCCCCACAGCTCCTGTTGGCGGCGGCCCCGGAGCCGCAGCGCCGCCGGGTGAAGGGTCATAAATAACCCGGGGAGAGACTGACCCGCCGGAGCCCGGGGGAGCCGGAGACAGGGGGAGAGGAGGAGGGAGGTGAGTGGGCGGAGGAGGTGGGGTGGCTTAGCCGAGAAGCGAGAGACAGGCACAGACACAGAAGAGAGGAGTGAAAAACAGTGCCTTTAATGGACAGGCACTGGGGCGTACCAAGTACACGAACGTCTTAAAATTTAAAAGGGACACTCTACCAGCACAAATTTAAAAGGGACACTCTACCAGCACAACTACGCAGTGGTGCAAACCTTTTAATGGGAGAGCAGCAGCGCTTCTCGGGTGCAAACAAGTACTGTAAAACGATGAGTACCTGCACTTCTATATTTAAACTTCAAGCACTAGGGGAAATGGGCGCAAAGAAGGAAGATAAAATAGTAAACTAGAAAGACAAGTCAGGTCCCGGGCCGGCCAGCCAATCACAGCGCGGCCCGGGGAATGACATCACGGGGGTGTCCCGGGCCGGCAGCCAATGACAGCGCGGCCCGGGACAAAGGGGCGGGACTTAAAAAAAGTCCCAGAAACGCCCCCAAATCGCGTTTTCCAGAGAAAGCGTGATTGACAGCCTCTGTCTCCCAATGGCTAGCCTCCATTTATGGAGCTAGCAAATGGTAGACAGAGGCTGAACCAAAGTACATATGTAGAATCATGAGGTTTCGCCGTGGGCGGGGCAACTGCTACGCAGTTGCCAACGCCCAGGGCGAAACCTAAAAATCGCCTGAGTGCCTGCTGCTTCAAGCAGGGGGAGAAAGCTGCCAGCCTCCAGGAAGCACAGCTGAGACAGAGGGACTCGATGATTGCTATACGCTATCCCTGCTCCTGTAGGTGTTTTGAGGTAGTTTGTTGTGTGACCCTCAGAATAGGCCTGGGAGATTTGCTGACTCTTAACGGAATTTCTGTAGTTTTAGAGTCAGACTGACACCAGACGTGGTTCCCGAAGTTAGATTCTTCTCACCCCTTGACCTTCTTTGCTTGAGCGATGATAGCAGAGCACTTCTCGATGACAAGATTACGAGAAAGGAGATTGCGCATGCCATTTCCAACCTTCCAATAATAACTCTCCGGGGAAGATGGGTTTCTGGGGGAATTTAATAAATGCTCAAAAATCGCTTTTCTTTCTCAAGTGCAGTACCCGGGTGCAGTGGCTAATCATGCCTGCAACTGGCATTTTAAACCAAATAAAAAACGTATTTCCAATATGATCCATGATTCTTTTTTTATCTGTAATTCTTTCTTGTATTTATTATGAACAATCCATTTTTGTAAGTATCTGCATATTATGTGATGATACCAGTACATTCTCTTTTTGTGTTGTAATTTTATCTTTGAAATTTCAGTAAAAACAATGCAATGTACCAGGGCCGGTCCTAGGATTCGTGGGGCCCTGGGCAGGATAGGAACATGTGAGGCCCCTCTAATTAGCATAAAATGTAGTATCACAGCAAGTGACATCATAAGAACTATCCACTGACTAATCATTTTCTGGCACTGTTGAAGTAGCTTTGCAAGAAGCTACCTCTCTAATGTGTACATCACTGAGATGGCTGCAAATACAAATAATAGCCCTAATAAAATAAGTGCAAATATTTTAAAGCTGTATTATGTGGAAATGCAACACGTCAAACGGGGTTTAAAAGCTATGCCTCTATCTCTCCAAAACCAATGTTTCCAGATTAGTGCATGAGTAAAATTCTAAGACAGACTGTCCCATAGCTATACAGTGGATCTTCAGGTGACTCCCTGATACTCCAGTTGCACCAATGAAGCTCAAGGTTAAGGCATTTGGTTTTAGCAGGCATGGACATCAACATAAAGGGATCCATGATGGTTCGGGTGAGCGGCCTGAAAATGCTCCAGTAAACAGAAAGCACAAATAAGAGGATGAGATGGCACTTGGAAAATAAAGAGGCAGGTAATTGAAAACTTTGGCAGAAGGCTCAATGTACTTAGCAGCACATGCTAGTTCAAAGACAAGTTTACCTCTCCTCCAGCCTCCTACTTTTGTTTGCTGGTTCTGCCCACTTACATTCACCTCTCTCCTCTGTGCTTTACTTTTTACCTCACCTCTTGCTCAGCCTACATTCTTCTCTTGCTGGTTCAGCCCCTCTTACATCCACCTCATTCTGCATGCTCTCCTTTTAATGTATTATCTTTCCCCAATGCCCAAGCCTTTTACCTTTACTCTTTGGTTCTGCCACTCTTACATCCATCTTGACCCTCACACCTCCATGCTCTACTCTTTACCTCTCATCTTTCCACCTTGCCTCTCATATTCACTTGCTGATTCCTCCCCTCTTAAATCCACATCTCTCTTCTCTGTCCTACTCTTCACATCTCAACTCTCTACCCAGTCTTTATCTTCTTTGCTGGTTATGCCATCCTAAATCCAGCCATGCCTTTAACTTCTTCCCTTTCCTTTTATCTTTTCTTTCTGCTCCTACTTCATTACATACAACTCTCCCCTTACTTCCTTCCTCTCTCCTCTTGCTGATTCTGCCACTCTTCCATCAAACTCTACTACGCTATCTTCACTGCTCATCTCTCCCCCAGCCTTATAACTTTTGTCACTGGTTCTGCCCCATTTCCATCTTCTCTCGATTTTCATCCTCTTGAACACTCTAATCTTTTCTCACAGATTTTGCCTCTTACACCACCTATTTCCATTCATTATTCATTCATATTATCATCTCTTCCTCAAACTTTATTTCATGGATTCTGCCCCTTTTACATTGTATTGTATTGTATGTATTGTATATCATTTTTGTAGAGCGCATGGTTACCATGAGGCATCCCAGCGCTGAGATAGAGCAGGACTCTGTAGAAGGGCAGGGAGGGGGTGGAGGAAAATTATGTGGGGAAGAGGAATGTTCTCTCTGCTATCCCCAGCTTTGTTGCTTCTCTTTCTCGTTATGTCCTTATATCCATCTTTCTCCTCCATGCTGTATGCCTCTTTGATCCCCTTACCTCTTACCTTGTCTCACTGTTTGTCTCATAAATCCATGTCTCCCTTCCATGCTCTACACTTCACTTTATCTTAACTACTGTCTCTTACCTTTCTCACAAATCCTGCCTATATTACACCCACCTCCTACCTACCTGCTGAGCTCTTCACCTCTCATCTCTCTGCAGTCTCTAGCCTTCTCTCACTGGTTCTACCTTTCTGAAAGTTACCTCTCCCCTGCCTCTCTACCCTAGCCTCTTACCTGCTCTTGGTTGTCTTGCCCTCTTATATCCAACACTCACCATTCCCTCTCTATGACGCTTAAGTTTTCCTGAGGGTTCTGCTTCTCTTATATCTACCTCGCCTATCCAAGCATTGCCTTTCATCTTTCTCTTCTACTTTGTCCACGGGTTCTGCGTCCCTCATGTCCACCTCGCCCCTCCATGCTCAACCCTTTTGGGGATATTCCGAAAAAAGTCATGTGACGCAGTGCAGCCTCCCGCCCCCACCCCCCCCTCCCCCCCGAGGCTGCGCTGCAGTGCGCGACAGGCAGGGAGCAGGAGAGCACCATTTCTTCAAACACTTGGCTCTCTCCTCCCCTTTCCCTTGCACCGTCACTCGTTTCTGCTCTGTGCGCTATGCACACACATTAGCGCTTAAGCGCTAGGGTGTGTGCATGAGTGTTGCATAGGTTTTGTACCGAAGGGTACTCTTCTTGTGCAAAATACTATGCTGGGTACGATACTACGCTTTTCCCACTTTGCATACGTGCTGCGCAGTGTAGTGCGCATGCAAAGTCGTAAAAGCATGGAGAAATGAAAGCATTTCTCTTGTTAGCGCCTCCTTTGAAGGGGCGTTAACATTTGTCGCAAAACCATGTTCACAAATTTTTGTAAATATGGTTTTGCGTCAAAGGGCATGGGTGGTTACATGGGCACGCCCATGTACCACCCCCTCAGCGCAAAGTAACGCAAAGCAGTGCTTTGCGCTTCTTTGCACTACTTAGAGGGTGCTTTCCAGCACAAAACAAGTTTTCGCTGGAAAGAAAATAGCAGCAAAAAAATGTGCGCTGGTTAACGTCACTTTTATGACGCAAAACCTGCACAAAAGGTTTGAAAATCTCCCCCTTCATGTTTTATCTCTCTCTCACCTCTACTCTCCATTCACTGTTTCTGACTCTCAAGCTTCCACCTCTCCCCTACATACCCTGCTATTCACCACTCTTCTCTCCGGCCTCTTACCTTGCTTTACGTCTTGTGCCTGGGCGCAATACAATCCCCTGCAGCACAGATGGGCCCACAACACTTCTGAGGGCCCCATCCCTCCAGGGGCCTCCCATTCAGCCTAGGGCCAATGAATATCTGTGAGATGTGGGAGACTCTGGGGCCCATTATCACATTCTGCAGTGAGGGACCCCATCATTTTGTGTTACACAACTGCTCTCATATTACTTTTCAGATGCATAAAGCAATGAATGGTGAGTGGCCTGAGGGGTTATATGACTTGGATGTATCTTGGAGGGTTCATTGCACTCCCCTTGGGGTGATAAGTATGGATGTGGGATCACCCCCCCCCCATCGCTTCCCCTAACTGAATGTTAGCATCTCAACTTAACTTTTAAAGAGCGAATTGCTCATTCTTCCTTCGGTTCATGTAAATTACATGAAAATAAAAAACACCAAGCGCTTATAACTGGAGTTATTATTTATGTTCAACTCCTTTTATGTTTGTTTTGGATGAACATGCTTGTTTGAGAAAAAAAAGAAAAGAATAATAAGCCCTTTATCCATTTCTTCCATAGAAGGAGCAGCGCCTTTTGTAATGTGAGATCACTCTGTTTTTGTGTTGTGAGCCCTGCAGGTTGCTCTGCGTTTCTTTCATGCAGGGGCAGGGCTCACTTCACACCTCACGCCAATTCAAGCATCTCCCTAACTGATGTTATGCAGATGCAGCGATTAGGCTGATCAGGACCCAATCTGCACTGCAGCATCTGAAAGGGATGGGGCGTCATATTGCACTTTCAGTCCATGGCAGACAGGGAGTGAGGGGGCCCCCGCCGTGGGCCTCGCGCATTGCTCCACGGCTGCAAACGCCAAGGGAGGGGGCTCCCCACCTGTTACTCTTACAATGGCACCATTTCAAACGTTGATGGGCCCGTGGGGGGCCCCATCACAGTTACACAGCCGCGAGGCCCTGGGCAGCTGCCCACTCTGCCCATGCCTAGCGCCGGCCCTGCAATGTACATCCGGCAAGGATACAGAGAGTCAAAAAAGATGGAAGTGCAATGCACGGTTGCAACAGTCAATGACACTACATGTGGTCCCAACAACAGAGCATCATCAATCCAATCAGAAAATTAACGGCGGGGTTTGTGTGTGTGCGGGGGGGGGGGGGATTGAGAGGGTGGTGTGCAGAAAAGAAAGGAAAAGGAGAGAGGAAAAGAAAGCCACGAGGAGGTGAGGCTGAGAACTGGAGAGTGGATGGGCAGCAGTGATGAGACTCTCATATGAAGAGCTGGGTGGGGTGGAGGAGATGAGGGGAAAGACACAGGAGGCTGAGGGGGTAGGACAAAGGAGGGAAGGGGAGAGAAGGGCGGCGAGGGAAGGGGGCCTGGGGGAGAGACGGAGAAGAGGGGTGACTGTAGGGCATGGGGGGAGAAGAGAGGGACTGCAGGGGTGATAGGTTGAGAGGACGAACCAGCAAGGCAGATCAGTTACGCTCAGCTTCAGTCCACACACAGGAAAGGGGACCAGATAAGAAACACATCAGCCTTGTCCATTAGGTAGTAGATTATCTTCTCATAGGAGACGGTTTTGTACTTAGGTGTAAGCCTTTCCTCGGCAGCTGCGGAATGCAAAACGCAAATCTTCTGCCGCTGTAAGGGCAGTGGTGAGCACATCATAAGTCAAACGAGGGCGGTCCGCCAGGTCGTACAGGTGGACCAGGGGGGCCGTTAGCGGGGTGGGCACGTCCATGAACTCCCTCAGCATGGACCCCACCTTGGTCCAGAAAGGGAGGATGGCGGAACATTCAAATAGGAGATGGACAGTGTCACAAGGCATGTGGTCGCTTCACCAAGAATAGTGGGGCAATAGCCCCATGGACCGAAGCCATGTCGGTTTCCAGTGCCACACCTGTAAGATTTTGAAAAGGCTGAACTTCTTCTGGGACTCCTGTGTTCCTCATTCTAGGTTCTCCAGAAGCTGCACACAGTTTTCTTCCTGGTACTCTACCTGAGTGCGGGCTTGCCAAGTTGCCTTCAGGCTCTCCGCCTGTGGCTGTGAGGTGAGGTGTCAAATCAGAAGGCAATACACGCTGGCCCTCACGCCTTTAAACTGCCCTCATGTATTAAGGTAGGCCATCGCATAGGATTGGAGTTTACCCCCAATGTAGCATGGTCCCTCTTATGCAGATACCATTGATGCACCAAATGGGTACCTTATCATGAAGGTGAGTGTCCACCGAGAGGAGCTTGTGAGCTGTGCCCACATTCTGGATATTGCCTGCAGCATGGGGTTCAGAGGCCTGGCTACAGAGGTAGTCGGGTAGGTAGAGGGAGTGCAGACCCGGCAGACCATCCATGAGTAGGTTCTTTTTCGCAACCCACAACGGGGGTGCTGAAACCGGGTGTGCATATAAGCTTATTGCGTCAGGTGGAGGGCAAGGCAGTAATGCTCCATGGATGGAAGGACATGGCCTCCTGAAGACCTGTGGGTGATGAGTTTCCTAATGGTCATGTGAACAACAAGAGGGGACATAAAAGGACAATGTTTATTGGGGTCCAGTGTACCTGTCCTAAGGATACATGACCAAGAAATTGTACAAAGTTCCCCAAGGAGTAATGCTAGGTTTGCAACGGAGTCTCTCTCTCTGGATAAATTAGTGGAAGTGACAGTCAGGGAACCCGTGGGGGTCCCTTGTCGGAACTAGGAAACCTCACACAACTGAAAAGCTGAATGCCTTATTTCATTCAGCCCTATGGTTGTCTTGCCTCATCACCGGCTTCCTGCTCCAACGTCAAGCCGGCGCTGCAATGCCTGATGGGTAACACAGGGTGTTACACTCTTGTGGAGATCTTTTGTTCCTTGCCGTAGATGGGTGCGTGTGAGGGGCCTAGAAAAGTGAAGTAGTGAGCAAGGAAAGGTGTATTAAAAAAGGTTAGTTAGTCCACTAAGCACACTTTATTCGCGTGGCTAACCGCCTTATTAAAAGGTGAAAGGAGGGGTACCGAGCACCAAAGTCAAAGTAGTATGGTCTCATTCAACCCTCATCTGTGGTCAACATGTTTCATGCCCTATAGGCAATTCTTCAGGACCAAATTGTGCTCATAAACTAATAAGGGGCCCAGAATGGGCTAAAGTGTATACAAAATACAACCTGGTAGGTCAATACCCAGAGCAGGCTGATGGTCCTACGTAAAAGTCAGACCCTAACAACCCATATGTATGTCCACGCAGACTGTCCTTGTGGGGCCTGTGCTTCGAGGTAATTACCTGGATAGCGCGAGGCCAATGCCTGTCGGAACCTACCCCCACACTCCGGCGTGTAACGACACGCAGAACAGTTCCGACGAGGGACCCCCACGCATTTCTTGGTCATGTTTCCTAATGGTCGGGCAGGACCTTATCAGCCCCCAAATGAATGCCTTGATGTCCTTTTCAACCTGCCATAGCAGTATGCATCAGTTATTCAGCCCCAGGTTGATTATATCTGGATAGGTTTAGGTGCCAAGGTTTGCTGATCAGCCATGTGAAACCCAGATTGGCTAACAGGCAGATCAGGGAGTGATCTGACAGTGCCCCTCACAGAATGAAGATATTGCACACAAGAGGAAGCAGAGGCTGAGCGACAAGGAAGGAATCCAACCTTGATTGTGTGCCATGTACTTGGGAAAAGTAGGTGTATTCCCTGTCTGTCGGATGCAGAAGGTGCCACTCGTCCAGAAGGCCATGGTCCACCCTGATATTGCCCAGGAGGTCCTCATCTGCATATTGACTGTGTTGATAGGGTCTGTTCAGTCTAAGACTGTTTCCCAAGCCAGATTCCAGTCACCTCCTATCAACAAATTAGCAGAGTCTATTTCCACAGAACTCAGGTGAGCTGAAGGAAAAAGGAGCGCTTCGGTCTTGTAGGCACGTGGACTAAGCACATAAAGAGCACCTTGTTAGTTTGGTGAATGCATAGTAGCCATCAAGATCTATCCAGGATTTGACCACCGTGTAAGGCAGGGTTCGGCAAATCAGTCTGGCCCTGCCACATTTCCGGGAAGCCGCTTGGACGTCGACTTGCAATGGAAGACAGCAATTGTGGATCTCCTTATCCACTCAGTCCCAATGAAGCCTCTCCGTTTCCGTCTCTGTGAGGTGCATCATGTGGAGGAGGGCTTTGTCAGTGTGCTTAGAGTTAAAGTATGCAAGCATTTTCTTGCGCTTGACATAGCGTGTAAGGCCATTTACACTCCAAGAGATGACATTTAGGGCAGTCTTGCAGGGGCATTGTGAGTGTCAGTGCCCAGAGGGGTGCAAAGGTAGTTAGGGAGCGTTGGTGGGTCAGAGCAACCCCCTTGTCAGTTCCGGGTTGAGGCTAGGGGGTTGTGGGATGGCTATTGTCCAGGACTATGAGACCAGCATGGACGGAGCGGGGGCATAGCTTCTGCAGCCCCTCAGCATCACTGGGGTGTTTAGGGATATGGGCACAAGGCTTTGCAGCTCAGGGTGTAAAGTAATGATGTCAGGGGAGAGGGAGGGGCAGCTGCAACACATGTAGCAGTGGGTCAGTGGAGTGCATGTGAGAGGCTCACCATGGGCTACAAACAGGAACTTCCAAGCATTTATCATTAAAAAATTGGACAGGCATGCCATACTCAACAATCAGGCCAGTGGGTACTAAAAGTCCGATGTACAGCAACTGGCTCTTGATCCATCAGTCAGTGGGTGGCCCAGGCTTCAGTGATGAGCATGATTTGTTGACTCCTCCATCTCTTAATGAGCTGCGTAACAGCTTTGAGTGCCTTTTCCCTGCCACTCTGCATGCAGTGCACCTTGTTCCGGTGCCGGGGCCCATGAGGCTGCATGTCCACACTCCCTGGTGGCAGCTGGCAAGTAGCCACGGTGGAGAGGCAAGGGGGGCTTGGGGTCATATCCATGCTCCTGCCTTACAGTCCATCCAGGAAGGTTTCCACTGACTCCGGGGTAGTAGAAGTCCTTGAATTTGCCATCTCTATTGATCCACATATTCAACATTTCAAAAAGGCCAAATTTGATGTCTTACTTGTGAAGTTGCTGTCTGAGGGATAGAAAGGCCCTCTGCTTTTTAATTGTCTCCCTGGAGAAGTCATTCGCAATTTGAATCTTGTGGCCCTTGAAGTCCTAGAGTCCTTGTTACCTTGCCACTGCAAGTATATGATTGGCCTGCTCATGATGGAAGAAGCATGCTATGATGGGCCTTGCACACGTCAGTGCTTGGGGCCTAAGTGGGCTGATTCTGTGAGCCCTCTGAATTTCTATCTGGGGTGAGAAAGTGATCCTTAGGTGAGTGGGTAGGAAGTCCTGGAGAAATCACCTGGCATCAGCGCCATCCACCTTCTCAGGGATGTCGAAGAAGCGGACATTGTCTCTGCAGCTCCAATCCTCAAGGTCATTGATCTTGTCATATAAGGCTCTAGGGGCCAGATGTAGGTAAATGTCATTTACCAATTCTTAAATACCGAATTTTACCGATTCGGTATTCAAGAATCGGTAAATGATATGTAGTGAGAAAATCGGTATTTTTTACCGATTCGGTAAAAATCGGTATCGGATTTTCGGAATTTACCGAATCGGTATTTACCGAATCGGTAATTACCGATTCGGTAATTACCATTCATACCTATGGGCCAAAAGGCCCATAGGAATGCACTGGAAATACCGAATCGGTAAATACCAAATCGGTAAATTTACAGATTCGGTAAATTTACCGAATCGCAAACCGTTGTGATTCGGTAAATTTACCGATTTTGTATTATTTCCGATTCGGTATTATACCGAATCGGTAACTTTACCGATTCAGTAAATTTACCGAATCGGACGATTTTCGGTCTCCTACATCCCGAAAGCTCAATAACGGTCGGTAACTGCCGAAAATACCGATTTTCGGCCGTTACCGACTGGTAAAGGGCTTCCTACATCTGGCCCTAAGTTCCTGGTCCAGATCCAGAAGGAGCTCAATTCTGAATTCCAGGGAGGACAAGCAATGGTCCAGAACCTCCAACTTGTTTCGGAAGCTGGCAAGCTATACACAGATCAGTTTAACCTGCGTCCTGAGGTCAGTCATCTTTGCATCCATGGCCTCCAGCCTGTGCCCCAGAACCATTATGTCTTTGAGGATCATGGTCGTTGAGGCCTCCGAGGGGACTGGTGGGGGTGGGGTGGTAATTTGGAGTGAGAAACTACCTTTGAGAAGAGCAGCTGTCCTGTCAGCCTTTCTGATGCCATTTTAGTCAGAGTAATGTGTCAGGTGAACGGTACTCTTGTGAGGCAACAACTGGTGACCCAGCTAGAAGAAACCTCCTTGTTTGGGCGGCGAGCTGTAGGGGGTGGGATGAAGACTCAAAAGGAGAGTCCAAAGAGAGGGTGGACAGTCAGCTCCATAAATGCCTCCGTGTGCTGGGGTCACAGGAGAAGAGCACAGCTGGAGACACTCGCAAGGCCCCACAGAGTTGCAGATGCACCAGAGGGGGGGAAACAAGAGGGAGGGACGGGGAAGTCTCTCGGCACATGTGATGGCAGATGGGGACAGAGGTTCAAAAGGGCACAGGATGAAGGTCGAGCAGCCACCAGGGCCCAGGCCATCAGTGTACCACTCCCTGGTCATTTCACACAGTTTGCCGGGTTGTTCACAAGAGCCTTTGATTAGGGACCCTGGCAGATGCCTCCAGAGGTCGTTGGTTGGTGTGTAGGCATCTAGGCCTACCCCAACAAGGTGCTCATGTGCAAGATCGCATTGTCTCCCCGGTGCCGGACAGCTTCTTCAGCACCCCCTTTTCGACCCGACTGCCATCCCAGAACACTGGGCCATATACATTCCAAATAGTACCACACTGCAGGAGTGCAGACCAGTGTGGGGACTATGTACTTGATAGCCTGTCAGCTCACCTGCAGCAGGGCCTACCGCTGTCCACCCTATGGTTCACTACACCATTGTCTAGTGAAGGCACATGCAGGGCGAGCCTATATTCACCAGCCACCCAGCTGTGTGATCTCCATCGTGGGGAGGCTCGGTGCAAGCATGCAATTTGTCATTGGCGGGAGCGCAGGGCTCCACAATATGATGGGGCAGTCCAGGGGCCAAGGGCAACGCCCAGTGTTCACTCACTCACATGTGAGTATAGTAGGAAAAATGAGGATGGAGGAAAGGGTGAGGTGCTGTGTGTCCTGGGCTCACCGGCTGCTCCATAGTGCATTGTCCGCAGCCTGGAAGTGCTGCAGGTCAGATGCTGCATATCCTGCAGGCTGAGGCAGGCTGCGCGTCCCACACTCTATGGTGCCTTTGGCCAGGAAGTGGCATCACCGTCATGTGCCGCCCTGTTGGATGGCGGGGCATAGTACTCCATGGGCTCCTCTCGAAATAGCTGCTGGCAAGTGGAAATGGTAATTAGCAGTGAGCAGCTTGCCAGCCCATCTGCAACCCTGTTAGGTGTCACAGTCCCCAGAAGCCTACATCGAGGGTGAGTCCACCGAGGCCAGGCCGAGGCCAGGCCTCTCCCTACGTTTCCTGCTCCGGGCTTCGGGATCTCAGGGTCCAGGTACCGAGCTGCCCAGAGGGGCCACCATAGTCCCCTGGGACCCCTCCGACATTTAGGCTACTGGAAGTTGCTGTGTGCAGGCGTGTCTTCCTCCGTGGCCTCCCATCGTAGCTGAGCTTGGATTGCAGGCAGCCATCACTATCGATAGCCAGACACTGCCTCCAACAATATATTCTCAACGTTGTATGTCCATTCTAATAATTCAGAGCCGATTATTGTATTCATATATTCTTTTGCCCTGAACCCGAAAACATTTCAGACCTTCCTGGTCCTTCACCTGGGGGACATTTCACAATAAACTACAAACAAAAACAACCACCTATCAAGCAAGTCTATGCAATGTTATGCATATACGCACTATATACTTTGATCAGAAAAACGCATACCCTATTGTCACTTAGATGTAAAACCAACTTATTGAACTTGTTGTGTCATTCACTCCAGTAAATAACAGTTGGAAAATGCATTACTATATTCACTCAACTATCAATGAGTTAAAAAATACTTATGAGTTTGCATCATCATAATAGCATCCAAAATATATGAAATACTCATTGGCATACCGTCTGAAGGCTTCTGCAGTTATAAAGTCTAAATAAAATTGGGTTCCAATATATCTAAGGCTACCTGTTTTCGGTTTTTACTTATTTTTACAGGTTAATACAGACAGATTTTTTTTCTGTCTGTATTTATTTTTAAACTTGGATAAAAATGGAAATTGGAACGTTTTTGAGTCATTCTAAATGGGGTTAATCATGACTGCTAGGCCAATAGCTGTGCAGATAGACAGGCAAGGGGATTTAAAAAACCAAGGAATTTTATTAAAGAGCCCTTAAACAGCAGTAGATTTGCACAACCTTGATACTAAAATTTGCATGCTTTCTAATAAGTTCATATTTTATCATTTGACTGTCTATATATCATTGAAACTTGTCAGGAGTTCAGGCACAAGTGTACATTAACTTGTTAAATAAATGCAGAAATAAATACATTTCAGCGTCATTTTTTCAGAAAACCTAAAATAAATATGGATAAATACAGATAAAATTAGCAAAAAATAAATGTGGATACAGACTGAAATGACAAAAATATAAATACCATAAAACTGAGAGCCCTAATGATATCTAATGATACATTAACACAAACTCAAGAAAACTATCTCTTATTATCTGCATATGTAAGAATAACTTGTCAAAATTACACGATGTAATATGGTGATATTGCTGTCTCAAAATGCGTCCACAATTCATCAAGCAGCGTGGTCGTGTCCGAGCTGTGCTCATCCTTAACCTCCTTAAAGCAACTCTGACTTCTTAATCGGGTTAACACCAGTGATTGTGGCGCATTCTTCATGTACATTTTTTGACACATGTAATGAGCGTCAAAGTGACCCCAGGTGTAGTCTTTAACAACACTATCGTTAGGAACTTGAATGTGGCCATTCGACCTATTGCAGTTTGTTGGTAGACATTGTTACAAACTTGTTCCTTCGTTCATTAGAGGCATTTTGGGTCCCCACACTGGCACCTTTCTCATTTTCAGTGGATTTAACTGCAAAGGTACTGCTCGCCGCTTTGCCATATCCACTCTACTATATGTGACCCCTGAAGATAAGTAGTGCGGTGCTATTTTTGGGAGGGGACTTGTCCTACCGCTTATAATAATTTTCCCCTAAGGCCACAATGCATAGCAACATTTTAGCATACTGATTGTATGATTAAACTGTTTATTAGTTCACAATGGATGTGATGTCTTTCATTGACTCTAACTTTCCATGCTACATGCCTAATAAAAAAAAACACAAAAAAGAAGAGTTTAACAAAAGCAATGTACAGGGATCAGCCACAGGCTAGGGTGAATGAGCGAATGTAACACTGCTCTGCCCTTCATATTCAGCCCACAATATTTTACAGATTTTTTTTCCTCAACTTTTACACTATGCACTAGTGATTTAGGCCAAAAATAGTTTGTCCCTACATTTTAACTTATGGGCAGCATGGCTCACAAAAGAAAATTAACTAAGCTCAATGGGGGTCATTACGATGGCGGAAGGCCCGCCACCGCCAGCAGTGAGGTGGCGGGCCTTATGCCATCAGGAAAGCAATTTTCATTTGCCTCATTACGATGGCGGGGAATCTGACCGCAACCGTGGCGGGCACAAAGACCGCTCGCCATGGATCCATGAAAGGCAATCGTTACAATTACCTGGCGGAGCGGTCAGCATCAGTAAAATGGTGGCAGTGCCTAGCAGGGACTGTCCGCCAGATTAGAATGCTGGCCACAGCCAGACTTTCCGTGGTGGGTAAACCGCCATTGAAAGACTGACGGGGATTGGTTTTGAGGGCCTGTTACAGGCCCCCCTTGTGTTGGAGGGAGGTGGCTGTGCACACCTGCATTTCCCTGCACTGAGTGGCAGGTACCATGTGGTGCCTGCCACATAGTGCAGGGAAAGGCACTACATGCATTGTTACTATTGAGACGGGTGCTGCAGCCAGTAGCACCCACCGCAATGGTAAACATGCAGGATGCGACCGCCACCATGGCGGTCGCATCCTAATTTAACGTGCGGGACCGCCGCTATACAGGCGGCCATTCCCATTCACCACCTTAATGGAGGGCGGACGTCGTAATGACCCGCAGTGTTTCTATTTGCCTCAATGAGTGGTTCAGAAATTTGTTGTACATCACTGCTGAGAAACTGAGGTACCTTTGACACACATTAAAAAAGTCTGTACAGTGAATTCCAAGAGTTCCTCTTCCATTTGTAGCATGGGGAGTGTTAGACCTGTCAACCATAGGGTAGTCTTCCCTCCAAACCTTTTGCCTTCACCTTTCCTATTTTTGCTGATTTCGTTTTTGATGGCCTTGGAACTACTCAAACCTAAAGTGCTTTTACTATCTCCCCCCCAAAAAGTAGAATTGGCTGGTACACAATTGGCACATTAAATGTACATATAAGTCCCTAGTCCCTATAAAATAAATGCTACTAGTGGGTCTGTAGCTCCGATTGTGCCACCCACTTAAGTAGCTCTGTAAAACATGCCCTAAACCTGCCATTGCAGCCTGGATGAGCAGTTTTAAACTGCCATTTCGACCTAGCAAATTAAGCATTATGTCAGGCTCAAACCATCCTTTTTAATACATATAAGTCATCCCCTAGGATAGGCCCTGAATAGCCCAGAGCGCCGGGTATTTAAAAAACTGGACATGTACTTGGAAGCTTACATGTCCTGGTGGTGAAAAACTCTTAGATTAATTTTTGGTTTCCTTATTACATTTAATAAGTGATAAGTTTCAATTAGGAGCAGGTAGACAGGTCGGATTTGGTGTCTAAAGAATTTTAATTAACAGACCACTTTAGTGCTAAAGTCAGATTTCAAGACAAAATCCTGAAAATGCCACTTCTAGAATGTTGCAAAAGGAACAAATGACGGACGGAATACAAAAGAATGATGGATTAAACCCAGATCTTTGTGACTAGGGGTAAATGCTTGCATTGTTCAGCATTTCGTCCACCAACTGTTTCTTTTATTTTTAGAAACGTGGCATTTTTTTGTCCTAACCATTAGGTGCCTGCAGCCTGGTCCTAGGTCACATGACTAGATGTAGCAGGCAGTTGGACCACTCTGACTTAACGAAGGAGTGGAGCTGTCACCTACCACACATGCTCATCACCAAGGCCCTGTCTGCACACTCTCATAAAGGGAGTGTCTCTAGACTTTTAAGTCTCCAGGCAAGCTATTGACCAGGGTAGGGAGGGAGCGGATGCCTGACGCCTCAGGAGGTGTAAACCTCCAATATCTTCTTCCACTTTAAAGTGGGCACCAAGTATAAATAATTATCCCTCAAACCCAACTCTTCAGAAAACATCCGGACCTGTGGAAGACTCAGAAGAGGGACTGCTGTGCTCCTTTGCTGCAAGAAGGGCTGCCATTTTGCTGCTCTGCTGTGCTGCCCTGCTGCATGAGTGAAAAGGATTGGACCTTCATTTTGAACCCAGGACCACCATAGTGACTCCAAGGGCTAGTTGGCTGGCCTCCTGACCAAAGCCCTAGAGACAGAAGAGGCACCTACAACCTTGATCCCAGCACCAGGACTCTGCCAGCTGTGAGTGCTACCCTCCCAAGTGGTTCACTCCAGTCCTGGGCCCTTGGAAATAGTCCTGAAGATGCCCTGCCAGCCCAGCTGTGGTCCCTGCAGAAAGAATGCAGTGTGACGCATTGCCTTGAAAAACTCTTAGTTGAAACCTCTGCGCTAAGCAGGACTTCGCATTGCAGTCTTGCAACCCACCATAAGTGCCGCTGCAAAACACATCCTAGATGTAGGCCATCACATTGCAAGCGCCTCCTCAACAGAACCTCGTCATCTATGCCATCTTCCACATCGCCAGACCCTCAAAATCTTCCAAACCATCCAATAACCAATGATTCTTCAAAGCAGGGCTTCATATCGCAAGCCCCTTATCTACGGCATTCTTGATGACAAGGCAGGACCTTAAATCGCAGCCTCGCAGACACTTCTGCATGGCGCCTCTCCCCCCCCTCCCAGGCTGATGCATCGCCTCTGCTGCACAACAGATCCCTGATGTGAGACTCCACAATGCTCCTCAACCAGGATTCAAGGTACTTTGTTCAGGGGGCCTAACTAGGTCCCTACAGCCAGCCCCCGCTCCATCTAGGTGGGCCTGAATTTGTGACTTTTTCCCGGTCTAGCACGACCAGATAATCACAGTTGACGCTTCATGCTTTTTGGCGCAAGTTTCGATTAAATTTTTTAGAACTGCATATCTACACTTCTACTGATTGGATTTTTGTCATTTTGGTTTTAAATTATTTATGAAAAATGTACTCTATTTTTTGAGTTGGTGTGGGGTTCATCATGTGTTATGCTTCACATCATTACTGTTTCAAATGCTGAATAAATACTTTATACATTGCCTCTAAGTGAAGCCTGACTGGTGTGTGCTAAGCTATCATTAGGTTGAGCGCAGGTTAATTTAGGGTTTGATTATGACTTCACCCTGACAAGGATTGTAGTTGCTGTTTGAGTAGGGTTTCACCCCCCCTAACAGTAACCCAATTTTGTACAGGGAGAAACAGTGTTATCTTACGATTTTAGGGGCTCCGGTCAAAATATATTTGGGGACCTCTGTACTGAACAACTTTGTATTTTACGACGCATTTCCTGCTAATTCAGGCCTGCATGATGCTAAACAATGCCAAATTATATGTTCATCTTTAACAGAATCAAAAACAGTTGAAATATGTGTTGCCCAGTACCCCAAAAATCCTTAAGATGATATGTTGCAGACAGACGGAGTCACCGGTAGAAGTAGGCAGAAAGGTAGAGGTGCTTTGATAGAAAAATAGAATAAACTGATGCCAAATAGATACAAGGTTAACTTTTCCATGGGGCCCCTTGAAAGAGGGGGAGCCCTAGAAAATTGCCTACTTTACCCATGCCTTAAAACATCTCTGAAGAAATTGGACAGAACAAAAGAACCACAATGCAGAAACCCCAAATGAGTCAGCACCCTTCAACATACCCCAAAAGTGGGAAACCTGTCAGTCCCTCCTGATCACCCGAGGCACGAGTCCTCCCACTGCCCTCTCCACCCATGTGCCTGAGGCACACGTCATCCTCTTTTGCTCCGTCACCCAGTCATCCAAGGTAAACCCAAATACCCCTGCCCCCCCAAGCAGTCTGAGGTACTACCATCCACCCCTGTCCTAGAAGTCCTAGACATTCCCGTCCAGCCCTCCCATTTAAAAATGATTGCACGAAGAAATGCACAACTTTTTAAATATATATCATGATTATTGAGAAAAAAACAGTAAAGATTTTGTTGTAAGAAACGCTATGAAAATAAAAATATAGGGGCATATTATCAAGGGTGGCGATAGGGAATTTTCGCCGCTTTAGCGGCCGTTTTCGGCCGCTAAGCGGTGATAATTCTATCACCCTATTAGCAAGCTGTCGCTAACAGCAGTTAGCGACAGCTTTTAGGTGATAGCGAGCGGTTTGGGGCCCGCTTTGCATGTTAGCGATATTTATCTCTAATGACATGCAAAGTGGGTGTACCCAAACTGTTAGCGACTGAAAACAGTCGCTAATATCGCTATCTCCTATTAGCAAGGCAGGCGTAGCATTGGAAATATTCGCGCTAAGCGCGAATATCTCCAAATACTAACACCTGCCCAGACCAGTTCTTAGCCATGTTATCCAATGGGAGGTGGATAACATGGCTAAGAGCATTTTGTCGCTAATGCGTGAATATTGCTGTATTCTCAGCGATATTCACGCATTTCGCCGCTATCGCCGGAAAATTTATCGCTTTGGAGATAAACGTTGCTAATAGCACGTTATCTCAGCGATAAATTCCGGCGATGCTCAGCAATAAAAAATAAGTTTAGCCCAGGGACCCCAACATCCTTAAGATGTCCGTGAGAGAGTATGCAATGTGCTAACCATCGGCATGCTCGAAGCAACTGAGCGGAGGAGAATTGGCGCATGGATGGAAGCAACCTCTCCAAGTTAAGGGATATCTTGTGATGTAAAAGAGGAAACGACTGCCTCAGTTCCAAATACAAGACATTCATTAAGCTGATAGTAATTTATTTGGGCTTTAATGCAACTCTCACACTGTTTTGCTGCATCTTCAAACGCTTCATAGAATGGGTTATAGAACGGGTTCTAGAAATTCTAGGATTTTACAAATGCATTTGGCTGGGCATGATTTTGTGGTAAAGTATTTGAGGTGTTCTCAGATAACACCATTATTTAATCTAAAGATTCTTCCAAAGAGCAGTAACTATATACAAAAAGAAACAGAATTATTATCAACCGAAAGGAATAAAATGATTTCATAAAGAGCAAAATTGAGGGGCAACACGTGAAACTTTAGTTGAACCATGACGAATAGTATTTATATTACAAAGTGGTAGTTGTTTGTGTTTCTGAAAAAGTACCAGGATTGGTGGTTCAACAGTGAGACTATATGTACTTTTTACTCAGCAGCAAAAACATAAATCATCGACTAGAAACATCAATCCATTGAGATTAATAATCATTGGCCTTATTGAGGATCGAGCATCTCTTATAAATTTCAGTTTTAGTGACGAGAAAACAGAGTTCGCTATTTAGTGGCTTCAGCACTAAAAACATAGGGGCTTATTTATGAGCCCTTGCGTCACTTTTGCGCCGCTGGTGTGTCACTTTTTGTGACGCACCAGCGGCGTAAAAAATGTGCCTTGTTGCACCATATTTACAATGTGATGCATCTAGGTAGACGTGTCACTTTGTAAACCCCTGTGCCACATTACATCTGCGCCAGGTATAATGAATACGGGGGGGGGCGTTTCAACGCAAATAAGGGTCATAGAAGTGACGCAGTGAAATCTATAAGATTTCACTGCGCCACTTCCAGGATGCAGATGCGTCAATATCTTACACCTGCCTCATGGCAGGTGTAAGACTGAAGCAGGCAAGTTTCACATTGGACTTGCCCATGTGTAATGACCCATTGCTAGAGTTGCGTCACTTTTGAGACACGCTCCAGCAACGACTAAATTTTGCACATATAGATACGTCAGAAAGACTGACGTATCTGTCACTCCTTGCAACACGATGCATCATACTGTAAATATGATGCATCATTGGTGTCGCAAGGAGGGCACAATAAAAAGTGACGCAGGGCTGTTTTCTCGCAGCGATGTGTCACTTTTCATAAGTGAGGCCCATATTGTTAATTTGTCTTTGATGTTAAATGAATGATTTACTTATTACTCCTAACAAACAGTTGATAAGTGGGTGTTTTCTTCTTCTTATCTTAGGTGGCCCCCCTAAAGCTTAACTGATTATCTAGATAGTTGGTTGCTAAGTGACTCATTCTCATTAATTCCTTCTTTTCCTTGTTTTCCGTCCTTGCCCCCGATTTTTTAAGAACATAATTAGAGCGGCACAATAGGCAGAGGGCTTACTGTTATTCACAAAGACTCTGTTGAAATCTCCTTGGGAGCTTGAAAGACAGCATTTCACTGCATGACATTAGAGAGTGATGAATTCCTCCCTATATCAACATTGATAAATGGGTCATCTGTAATTAAACTCTAATCTACTTTTGACAACAAGCCCAGAAACTCTTTTCTTGACTAAGTACCCGAAGTAGTGTCTAGATGGCTTCTGGATTCCTCTTAATTTTGGAATAGTATAATGTTTGGTGGATTTGTCCTCTATATTCTGCTGTCCTTGCTTTCAGTAGTATGGAATCTGTGCTTGATCTCAAGAGTGGATCCTTTGCCCCATCCCATGTTAGGTGGCAGTGGTTGGATTTGATCCTCACCAGGTCAGTAGATATCCAATTTATTCAATTACATCCAGTTTCTTGCACAAATCATTTTGTGCAATATTTCTTTATTTGTATGGCCCACTAAACAGCAGTGGTCTTCAAACTGTAGGGCTCCTCCCCTAGGGGATGCATGAAGAAATGTAGAAATGTCATGGAGGTTCGATGCTTTGGCCACGAAGAACATTTACTATGTTCCTGGGCAACCCAAACAAACACCATGCTGAGAAATATGGCTGTGATTTAAGTGAAAGAAAACAGAGTTGACATGAGCCACTATGTGGTGGCCCATCAATAATGTATTTTGTCAGTCATTTCCTAAGTGAAAATAGATGTTTTGCGAGAGGAGTTGGCCTAACGGCTAGGGTGCTCGACCTGGGGATCTGGGTTCGAGTCTCGGTAACGACGCCAAAAACCTCCTGTGATTCTGGGCAAATCACTTAATCTCCCGGTGCCTAAAAAAAATGTAACGTAACTGGTGCTATGTAAATCGCGATACCTGATTCAGTTCGGGTCTAGTTCGCGCTATATAAAACTCTTGTAAAGGATCACGCTGTGGAGACATTTAGAGTAACAGGTCTGCCAAAACCATGATGGCAATCATGCATTTGAGTGGGCTTTTAAAAGGATTAACTGAAAATAAATACATTTGTTTGAAGTGTTAAATATGCTCAGATCTGCGAAGTGGCCACGCAACTTGTGCATCGCCTTCTGCTAGTCACGGTCTTTTAGCTAATATCGCATTGCCTTTGAGGATTATGGTGCCACCTTAAATATTGTAAGAATCGACTCAAAAATGCCTGCTGCGATGTGCTTTAAGTTAAAAATCCAAAACTGGCTGAAAGTGTCACACTTTACACAAGGGCTGATGTCAGCTAGGTGAGATAACGTGGCAAGATAAAAAATGCACGTATGAACATAATTTCTTGTTCAAAAGTTTGTGATGCCATTTAAAGCGCCTTACGCATTTTAGCTCTTTTGCTTTCAAAAATATTTTCAATTTCAATTTCACATATGGGATATGTTAGAAATTGGGTTTCTGGATTGCAGAGATATGCACACTGCCCAAACAGGAACCACAATCTTAGTCAGGGTAAATCAATACACACCCTAGATTAACCTGTGCTCACCCTCTGGTAGCTTGGCAAAGAGCAGTCATGCTTAACTTAAGAGGCAATGTGTAAAGTATTTGTGCAACACTTAAATTAAAGTAACACCGTGAAAACACCACAAAAAGACGCCACACTAGTTTAGTAAAATAGAGAATATCTATCTGAATAAAGCAAGATCAAAACTAAAAAAGTCCAATAAGTAGAACTTGCAATATGAATTTTTAAAGAATAAACTGCAATAAAGTGCTTAAAAACCAATAGAGCTACGGAGTTACTTGAGGTCACACTGGAACAGGGTAAATCCAAAGTTCAAGCCTACTGTGAAGGAGGACAGGCCACCTACAGGACCCACGCAAGGCCAGCTGAAAAAGTCCCTTGGATGAACAAGCGTCTGAATCGAAGATTCGGTATGTCTATTCCAATCCACGCAATCGGGTGGATGCCTCAGTGTCGAGCCTCGCATTCAGGTCCTGTGTCGTCATTGAACCCCTTATGATGCAGGCAATGCGTCGTTGCTGAACCGCGCAGTGAGTTTCTGTGTCGACGTAGAACTGCCTACAAAGCAGGCACTGCGCTGGTTCTGATTGGCGCAAAGTCGTCACTGCATCGGTTTTTGTATGAAAACAGCTGCAGAACCCACTTTCAATGCCCAGGACTGGATTGGCATCTCTTAGCAGGGCAGGACTCACAGTTGGTAGAGTTCAGCAGCTGAAGCAGACTTGAAGGAAGTATTTGATGGCCCTAAAACTTTAAACTAGGAGGCCAGCCAGCAAGCCCTTGGAGAAACCTGGGTTCAATGATGTGGAGAGCAGGTCAAGTCCTTCTCACTCCCAGGCAAGAAGCAGCAGGCAGCTGCAGAAGGCCAACACAATGAAGCAGTTAGCAAAGTGGCAGTCCCTCCTATAGCACATAAGCTTTTCTTCCTGGCAGAATATCATCAGTTACAGCAATGTTCCAAAATCATGGTGTCAGAAGTCCAGTACTTATACCCAATTTGGCCTTGGAAGTAGAGTGACTTCAAGGTACTGCCTTTCCTGCCCTGGCCCCAGACCACTATGGGGGGTGTGGTATGCAACCCTTTGTGTGGGAACAGGCACAGCCCTATTCAGGTGCAAGTGGCAGCTCCTCCCTCTCATCTTGCCCTAGGATGACCCATCAACTTTCAAATGGCTGCTTAGTCACATCTACTCTGCCTTTGTGTGTAGCTGCCTGGAGGGAATGCAGAAAGCCAGCTGTCACCTACCCCAGACGTGTATTACAGGGACAGGCAGAAATCACTAAATGGTTTGTGTAAGAAAATGCCAACTTTCTAAAAGGAAAAGACACGCAGTTCAGGCTGGTCTGTTCCCGTTGGGCACAGAGTCAAGATTGATTTGCAACTGGCTGGGTTCTCACTGGAATGGCATGGTGAGCAAAAAAACGATGCATTTAGGCCCAGATCTCTGTACTGGGGTGAATTTATGACATTGTTCTGCATTCTGTCCATCAATTGTTCTTTTTGCATTTGTCACCCCAAGGGGGACGGGTATTCCCAGATGTGGGTCCTGTGCTCTCCATGCCTCTGGAGTCAAGCTATCCTGGCTGATGAGGGGTGAAACCCCTAAACCGGTCCTAGGGTGCTTGGTTCCAGTCCAGGGAGGACCTGGCTTGGCATTTCGGGATGAACTGTTCCCATTGGGCGCAGGGTCAAGACTGATTTGCATATGGCTGGGATCAAACTGGAATGGCATGGTGAGCAACAAAACAATGGATTAAGGCCCAGCTTGCTGTACTGGGGTGAATGTGAGACATTGTTCTGCATTCTGTCTATCAATTGTTCTTTTTGCATTTGTCACCCCGAGTGGACTGGTAAGTCCGTGATGTGGGTCCCTTGCTATCCATGCCACTGTCAAGCTATCCTGGCTGAGGAGGGGTGAAACCCCAAAACAGGTCCTAGGATGCTTGGATCCAGTCCAGGGAGGACCTGGCCTGGCAGTTCGGGCTTGACTGTTCCCATTGGGCAAAGGGTCAAGACTGATTTGCATATGGCTGGGTTCAAACTGGAATGGTATGGTGAGCAAACAAATGATGGATTTAGGCCCAAATCGATGTACTGGGTTGAATGTATTACATTGTTCTGCATTCTGTCCATCAATTGTTCCTTTTGCACTTTCTTAAAGTGGCATTTTCAGAACAGCAATTTAAAAACCAACTTCACCACTTGCATTGCGTTTTTGAATCTCTAGAGACACCACATTTGATTTCCCTATCTTGTCCCAGTGGGACACAACCAACTTATAAAATGTTATAAGGCAGTCCCCATGTTAAGCTATGGGACAGATAGGCCTTGCAGTACTGAAAAAACTAATTTATGGGTAGTTCACTACGAGGACATGTAAAACTTTAAAGTATATGCCCTACTTTTAAAAGGCACTGCAATGTGCCCAGTGGGCTGCACAGGGCCTACTTTAGGGGTGACTTACATGTAATAAAAAGGAAGGTTTGGGCCTTGCAAGTAGGTTAACTTACTAGGATAAACTGCACACAGGTTCTGCTATGGCAGGCTTGAGCCATGTTTAAAGTCCTACTTAAGTGGGCGGCACAATCAATGCTGCAGTTCCACTAGTAGCATTTAAATTACAAGCCCTGGACACATGTAGTGCACTTTACGAGGGACTTAGGAATTTTGTTGTAAAGGCATGATTGGTAAAGGTATATGTGTAGTAAAGATCCTACCCCAGCTCCCCCTACCCTGAGCCCGAAAAATTCAGACCTCCTGCATTGTAATCTACCGGCCCCAGCCCTATTAACTACCCGACCCCCGACCCTGAGCCCTGAAGTCCGGCCCCTAGCCCAGAAAAGTGACCCTGACCCCAGCACCCCCGCCCTGAGCCCTAAAAACTGTCCCGCCCTGAAAACTGCCTCTTACCCCAGACCTGAGCTAAGAAATTTGGCCTTCTGCCCTAAAAAATACCTCAACCGCATTACCCCTCTCCTGAGCCCTAAAAACTGCCCCAGCCCTGAAAACTGCCCCTTGCCCCCTGCCCTGAGCCATAAAATTGAGCCCCCTGTGCTAAAAACTACCCTGACCCCAGCCTCCTCCCACCCTGAGCCCTTAACCCAGCCCCCACACCTAAAACCTACCCCTACCTCCCCTAGCCCCAGCCCAACTTACTAAGCCGTATCTCAGTCCTTCTTCCTGCCGCAATCCTTCTGTTCCTCTCCTCTCCCTTCCCATCCAATCAGATAGCTAGAACTCCGACTGCCTTGACCATGTATATGCGTGGTTAAGGCATCTGGGGCATATCATCAACGGCAATATCGCCGCTTTAGCGGCACTTTTTGCCGCTAAAGCAGCAATAATTTTAACGCCCTATCAGCATGGACACGTTAGCGCGTGTTTCCATGCCTTTTCTCCATTTCCCTGAACGCTCAGCTTTACATCTCTAATGAGATGCAAAGTAGGCATTCCTCCCCAAAGTAACGTGAGAAATGCTGCTAACCGACATTTCTCCAATCACCTAGCTGCCCGCTAACCTCCACAGCGATAAGAAAAGTAGCGCTAACAGCGCTTATTGCTACTTTTCTTACGCCTGCTTTCAGTCTGACTTAGCCATTGTATCCAATGGAAGGTGGATATTATGGCTAAGTCTGCCCTGCCCTATCATCAAGATATCACCTCAGCATGTGCGATTATCGTTGGATTTCCAGCGATAATTGCACATTTAGCAACTATCGCTTGGATTTTTATCGCTTTGGAGATAAGCGTTGATGATAGCGTGCTATCTCAGCGATAAAATCCTGCGATAGCTGGCAATAATAATCCTCGCGCTAAGCGCGCTTAGGGATAATTATCGCCAGCTGTTGCTTTTATGCCCCATAAGTGGTTAAGGCAAGCAGTGTTCCATAAAGGCTGTTTCCCTTTAAGACACTATAGGAAAAGGAAAGTGGAATATTATGGCTGGGTAGCCTTACCATGTAATGTTATCACAATACTCTAAACATGGTCCTTGGATTCACACTAATAAATCCTTAGCTCAGTCCAATTCAGAGACTCTTCTCTGTACTGTTTTGCCCCGCTGCATAGCCTTATTAACGCCTCTTTTTCGGCTGCCATTGTGCCAGTTAAGTGGAAGCAGGCATGGGTCTCTACTATACTTAAAAAACCCACCTTAGACCCTCTGAAGCCCGAAAACTTCAGACCTATTTCGTTGCTACCTTGGGCTGCGAAGATTGCTGAGGCCCATGTAAACTCTATTCTTACCAACGTTCTAAATGCCAATGACACTCTGGATGAAACTCAGCATGGGTTCCGCGCCTGTCATAGCACGGAGACGGCGCTCTTGGCTATGACGGAGCATCTTCAGGCCATTCTCGATCATGGCCAAACGGCGGCACTGATCCTACTGGATCTCAGTGCCGCTTTTGATACTGTCTCCCACCAGATCCTGCTCCATCGGCTTGAAGAGGCAGGGATCACGGATATGGCTCTTGCCTGGTTTAGGTCTTTCCTGACCGACAGATCATTTCGTGTTTCCACTCCTCCCTTCCTTTCCAGGGCGTACTCTATTGGGCAGGGTGTCCCTAAGGGGTAGGCATTGAGCCCCACCCTGTTCAATCTTTACGTTCAGCCGCTGGCTGCTGTCGCCAAAGCGTGGGACCTTAACATCGTGTCATACGCTTACGACACGCAGCTAGTGGTCGCCCTGTAGGAAGGTATCACCATGGACCATGTAAGGTTCAATGCAGGTCTGGCCGCGGTTGCAGAGTGGATGACAGCTAGCTGCTTACAACTTAACGCCGCTAAGACAGAGGTGCTATTGGTGGGTAGAAATACTGAGCTATGGGGAGACCGCTGGTGGCCTTCTACTTTGGGGAAAGCTCCTACACCTAAGACTGAAGTGAAAAACTTGGGAGTCTGGTTAGACTCAGCTTTAAGCTTTGGCACCCAAACGAAAAAAGTTGCCGCCACCTGTTTTGGCATACTACGCAGTCTGAAAGCGGTACTGAAATTCTTTGATTCTGCTACTAGGCAACTAATTGTTCAATCTACGGTGTTGTCCAGATTGGACTATGCCTGTTCACTGCTCCTAGGTGCTAATAAGGCGGAAATTGCCCATCTGCAACGCATTCAAAATGCAGCTGCTAGAGCCTTAGTAGGTCTGCCCCATTTTAGTTCTACCTCTGCTACTATCACTGGCTTCCTGTAGCTCAGCGGATACAGTTTAAGACCTTATGTATCTCATTTAAAATCTTAAAACTGTCCACCCCTAAAATGTTAGGGCCATTGCTGAACATGTATGTGCCCACGCGGGCTCTACGGTCAGCTGGCCAGAACCTGGTTGTGGTCCCCCGGTTCAAGCGAAGCAGAGCGGGTGGACGTTCTTTCCGCTTCTTAGCAGCAAAATTATGGAACGCTCTACCAGTCCATATTCGGGAAATGGAGGAGCTGTTTCAATTTAGGAAAGCCATCAAAACTCATTTATTCCCTTTAAAATATTCTTATTTGTCTCCCTTTTTCTGATCTCAGTTCTGTTTTTTGCTCAGGATTAGCGCCGGGACGCCCCTTTGCTGGGGCAGCTGTGCGCTTTACAAAATCACATAACATAACATAATATAACATAGTAGAGTGGCAAAGAGCAGTCAAGCTTCACTAGAAGAACATGTGTTAAGCATTTCAGAGTAGCAACATGGGTGATAAGTAATTGACACTACTCAAGAGAAATCCAACACCAATTTATACAAATTAAAGTTGATGTTTATCCTAATTCAGACACTAAAATGAACGGAATAACATATATATATCCGGAATTATAGATTTTTGAATCAATATTAAATCAGTGCAGTAAAATACATAGACAAAGTAACATTGGGGTCAATGGCAAAAAACATTGGTGACAGTTGGTCACTTGCAGGTCAAGATACATGAAACCCTTATAGGGTTAAGATCATGTGGGCCCCAGGACTAGGCCACAAGAGTCAGATAAATTTTACCTAGCTCTTGAAATCGCTATAAGAGTTGTTCTGCATGTCCTTGATGCTGAATTGGAACTGCAGGTGGTGCTGTTTTTACCGCTTACACAGTGATGCAAGAAACAGAATGCAAAAACACAACAGACACACAGCTGCGGATGTCGGATGATGGTTGCATGGTGTTCCTTGTGGGTGCAGCACCCAGTGAGGGGGTTGGTTACTGGATTGGTGACCAACAAGCCTAGGTAGTGGTAAGCACAGCAAAAAGCTTCCAGAACTTCACTGGGTCTGGAGGAGTATTGAGTTGCCTGATACTTCGGGCAGGTTAGACTACAACTCCCATAATGCACTGTGCCAACTGGATTTGGGTGATTCAATGGCAATGATGTTTTGAGTTTGTCAAGTGTTTTTACCGACAGTTTGCAGGGGACTAGTCCCATTAGTCCTAGGGAAACTGAGGGTGCTTCTGGCTTGCACAAGGGTCCCTTTCTTTGGGAGTGTCGAGTTTTAGCCATGATTTGAGTCTTTCACACAGTTCCAAGTATGTTGCCTCAGGGACAAAGTATCCCTCTTTTGATTTGTGCTGTGGGCAAAGTCCTATTGTCTGCAACACAGGTCACCTCTTTGTCCTTCCTTGAAGTAATTTGTTCAGATCAGCAGTTCTGCTGTCAAGGGGTCACTAAAATCTTAGAATTTGGGAAGTTAGTGGTGTCGGAGCTAGTAGCCAATGGGCAGCTATTCCCTTCAGCTAATCCGTCCCTCAGATGACCACATCCGGTGAGGCAGGCCACCATTTCTACCCATATTTCTGCCCTCCTAAAGATGGCAGAATTCTATTTTAGGTGTACAACTCAGGCTGCCCACCCTAGAGATTTGGCCAGCCTTCCTGGGGGTACACCTCCTGTATATCTGATATCTTGCCTTGCCTGTGTAAAAGTGAACCAAGGGCTGGGAAAGAACTGTGTCCTCCTCAAGGGGACAACCCAGATGCATATTAGAGGTGGTGCTGACTTTGAAACTCACTGCCTGGATGTACCAAATTACTAGCCTTCTTGGGAGGAGGGAGGAGTGATCTCCTTTCTGCCTGTCTTTGTTCTGTACTCCTGGGAGTGATCACACTGCCTGGCAGAAGGCCAGAATCCCATCTTGGCAGCAGCAGGCATGGGAAAGTGCGGGCTGGTCAGCCAGAGTACAGTGAAGCTGGGGCAACCTGGTGAGTAACCTCTAAGGTGCCACTTCAGTACATGCCACGTCACCCAGGGCACGAGAATCCTGTCAGAGGTGAGAAGGCACGTGGTTTGATACCAAACATGACTTATTTGAGTGGCACCATAATGGAGCTGTCAATCTTAAGAGTGCCCAGTTGGCAGCCAATGTTATCCCATAGACCGCTAACACTTATAAAAGTTGCAAATGGGGAACATCACTATAGGGACATATAGGTTTGTACTTATATGTCCACACCTTTAATATAATATACCCTGTCTCCTGCACTGAGGACGCCTTGCTTAGGGGTGCCTGACATATATTACAGACAGTGCATTGACTAGGCCACACATGGTGAGGGTACAGTCAAATTACAAGCAGTTTGCACTGCTATTGCAGCCGGAAATGTCAGCCCTGCTGTCAGTTGTTTGGTTTGATCACCCAAGATGGCACCAAACCATGCTGCTACCCCTATGCCCTGGGTACCCAGGTACCATATATTAGTGACTTATAAGGAAGTAAAGGTTTTGCCAATTTGGGATTACCAAGTTGAACTTAACAGTTTTGGGAGAGAGCACTGGCACTAGATCCTGGTTAGCAGCCTTCAGAGCACTGTCAGAGTAAAAAAACACTATCTAGTAGTCCATATGGGGGCACAAAGTAGGGGGGCATCTTTAAAGCCCTGTTTTCTTACACACACACTCGCTCTAACTATTTTCATACCAAATTAGAATACATCCAGATTTCAATTATATCTATCTGATTATGGTCATTCTGGTACTTCCTCTCACATCCTACTATCACTCTCCTTGCTCTTCTTGCTCCTCTCTCCATGGTCGACAACTGAAAGTTTATGCTCTCTGCCTGCCCGGTTAGCCTGTGGGCCTATGTTCAAGCTGCATTTTGCTTCTTGTCCCTGCAATCATTGCCCCATGCTCTAGGATTTCTGCAATCTCTCCTTGAGCAGTGTTTGTGTCAATAGCCAGTTGGAAAACTATCATTTGGTCCCTCTTTTGAAAAAATCCTCACCTGACCATCCAATTGTAAGTAATACCTGCCTGGTATCTTCATTATCTTTTGCTTTCAAAGTGGTAGAAAAAGCAGCCTTGGACCATACAATGTCTAAACAGCATAGGTGCTTTGTTAACAAAGTTCCTTGCCTAGCATGGACTAGCAACAGACCACTATTGATAAAAGCAGTCCCACCACTGTGAAACTGTGATACGTGCCTCTGACCTTTAAAACCATATCTCACTCTATCTTTTGGGCCAGCATGTATCAGAGACTGAGGCTTGCATTACTGTTCATTTGTTCTTAGTAGACCATCTCTAGTCCCTGTTTCAATCCTTTTTAGACTTCTCTCTTGTGGACTTTAAGAGAGATCACCCTTCAGGCAATCACTGTCTGATTTGTCTGTGTCTGCAGTTGTTCCTTCATAATACCTCTTGGTCTTTTTTTAAGACATCCAATTGATGACACATAGATAACTAGTCATCTCAATAGGGATACAGCTTCTCTCAGTTTCTAAGGCAGTCTATAGGCATTAGCTGCGTGGGTGAATTGGAACTCACTTGGATTCAACTCTTATCAAACAAAGTTTTCTTTGTGACACTTGCCTCACCTATACCCCACAATAGGCGCTATCTGCTTCTTTTATTTGAGAAAGCTCCATAAATTATTTTTGTTCACTCTGAATGCACTTTATAGTAATTGTGGCCATAATAGGCAATCGCATGGATTACTGAAACTCATACTTGGTCTTCCTGCTTAACTTCTCAATCATCAATGCTTCACCCAAAAAGAGGCAGTATGGCTTCTTCTGTCTCTTGTTGGTAGGGCGCCATTCCTGATTAGCTCGCAAAGCTCCATTATTTACCCATGGCCAATAGCACAACATTTAAGAGCTTATACATTTGTCACAAAGGAAAGGCACCACATTTTGTGAGTAGCATTTTAAAGCCTTGTATACCTGCTATACATATTTACTCCACCTCAGTTAGGCTCTTTCCTGTTTCTAAACTCAGAAAAATGTGCAACGGTGTCCACTCTTTGTCTTACATCAAGGCCAAGAAATGGAATTCTCTTATTTCCCTTTGGGTTACCTCTCACCATCTTTCATAAGGGAAATAGGTTAAGACCTGGCTCTTTGGACCATATGCCCTCTTTTTCAAGTAAGGCGTTCAGATCCCTTAGCATTTGACACCCTATCAGGTAAGCATGTGCTATACAAAGTATAAACAAAATGCTGCAGGAGGTTTCAGATAGTGATAGCTAAATGAATACAATTACAATAAAAGTCTGTCAGTAATTTAGAGGTTTGTTTAACAGCAAGGAGGCACTCTAGCACCATAATCATGTAAATAAGTCACTAGTCTCAGGAACTGACCCACACACTTTAAAGAAGGCCATTGTGATTTTACCCATTATGAAATCATGTTTTGGCCCATTAGTTCGAAATAACTAATATTTGATTGGAAGACCACCATGCTTAGGGAAAATTGATCTGTGAAATGCTGTCAGACTTCAGCTACATGCAGCACTACAAAGAACAACAACAAATCTTGGATACCCATTAGTCTACCTTCCACATGAAACATGGAAGAAATGCGACTCTAGAGAGAATGTGAGATGATGTTCTACAGAGTTTAGATCAAGGGTGTTATTTTTGTGCTGATTATGCTGGATATCCTAGAAGCCTTAGTTATGGTGCGCCACAGTTTGCTCATTTCCCTTTTAAGATCATTAGTAGGAGCTCTAGACCATGCCAAATCATTGGTTTATTTCTATACAGGCACCTGGACACCCAGCTTGCCACTTGCCTTTGGCTTGTTCTAGACTGATCCAGTGACACCGCCACAGCCTGGGCTGTCCCACTGGAGTTTTCTCATCTTGGTTTTCCCACTCATTGTTGTTCCCACCAACAGAAGCACCACCCACGCCAGGACCTATCTAATGCAGGTTGCAGCACAACCACGCAGTAGATGTGCACAGCGGGTGCCCTGCTGCAGTGCCGCTCACCTGCCTAAGGCAAGCCTGTCTGTGCTCTTCTGTGACTGAACTGCACCCAGCCCCATAGTCCCTGGCCCTCCCACCCCAACAATACACTATTGCTGAGCTCCACACCTTAGACCCCGGACGTTGCAGCAATCACTGCCACTGTGCCGACCCACACTCCATGGTTGGACCCTTCACCTGCACCCACTGCCACTCCACCTGCCACAGCACACATACCAGCGCACCAACCAGTCCCACCCCGAACACACCACAGACACCATCTCAACAAAAACACCAACTTGCATGCACACTTCTCAACAAAAGGCTCATTATGCAAGAATTCCACAGAATGATGGGACCTCAATGCCACACTCGCACCGACATTGTCTTCCTCACAGAGACCTGGCTCAATGCCATATCTTCCCAAGACATTGCCACAGTGATCCCCGATGGATATAAAATCACTCACCAGGACCACACCATCAAGGCAGGAGAAGAAGCAGCCATCATTCACAAAGAAAGTAAGAAACCATACAGTGCACCACTGACAACACCTCCACCCCCATGGAACATTTCCACTTCAAGCTCTACACGAACGACACGACAACCATCAGAGTCCGCCCTCGCACACCTGCCCAAGACCCACACTTCAGCTTCTGCAACACCATCGCAGACTTCATTACTCCTCTGGTCTTAGACTCCAAGGACTACATCTTCCTTGGCGAACTACATTTTCACATTAATGACCGCAACAATGACAACAGTATGAGCAACCTCGACCTCAACCCTACACACCACAGTACACATGCTGGCCACATTTTCCCATCCAGCAACCATGTCAAAAACAGTCACATGACAAAACTCACATGGACCAATCACTCCATCGTCCACTTCAGCATCTCCAGCCCCCGCACCTCTACCCTGAAAATGACATGGGTCCCCCACCGGTGGTGGAACAATATCCAGATACCTGCTGGTTCCTCCAACCCGCTATCGCACCAACCAAGAAAAGGGAGTGAAGAATTTCAGATTTTGGATCGCCAATTTTGTCAACAACATCATCCCGATCAAGAGCAACATCCAGAGAAAATCCTCAAAAAGGGCCATCTGGTACAGAGATGAGATGGCACACTAGCAAAGACACCACCGACAGGCCAGCCTTTAAGAGCTCCCTCAACCTTTACCAGTGCATGCTCAAGGCAACAAAGAAGACTGCTCTAGCTGCATGCATCAACACCAGCCCCAACAACACAGAGGAACTATTCAATGTTGTTAAGGAATTCTCCAACCCGGCTGCAAGCAAAAACAACATCACACCCTCACAGGAGCTGTGCAGCAACCTTGCCGACTTTTTCAATGCCGCGATAGCAACCACGTATAGAATCTTTGAACCCCAACCCACACCTACAGACTTCCTCAACAGATATGCCACCACAGCAAAAGACACAAACCACAGACTGACCACCTAGAACCCTCTCTCCACCCAGGACACCACCTCCACCATGAAATCCATCCACTCCGGAGCTACCACAGAGCCATGCCCTCACTACATCCTCAACCTCAGAAACCAAAGGATCAGGTATGATCTAACCACCCTGCTCAACACCTCTATCACCATTGCAACATTTCCTGATGCCTGGAAACTTGCCAAAGTCAGACCACTGATAAAAATAAAACCTTTGCCAACCCCAGTGAACTCAAGAAGTACCAGCCAATCTACCGGTCTCATTCCCAGCAAAGGTACTGGAAAAGACCATCAACAAGCAACTCATGACACAACTGGAGTAGAACCAGCTACTCAACTCATCCAAATCTGGCTTCCACAGCAATCACAGCACTGAAACTGCCCTAATTGCAGCCACCAAACACATCCAACCCCTCCTTGACTAAAGAGAAAAAGCAATTCTGATCCTCCTTGACCTCTCAATAGCCTTCAACACTTTATCCAACCACAAGCTGATCGAAAGACACCACCTCATCGGCATCCAAGTGCTCTTTAAGGCTACCTAGAGCCAGCCACACGCCTTTTTTCCATAGTACAAAGCTGTGTTCATTTTATCTAGCATTGTGTAATCTTCCAGTACAAAATTGTAGGACAGATATTTTAAAACATATTTCACATATTGGATATGTGCTAGAGTGCAGCACGTATACAATGCAATGTGTGAAATGTAAGGAGAAATAAAAAGATTTCTCTTACTTTGCACCTGCCTCAAGGAGGCGTTATTCTTTTATGAAAAAGGCAGGTGTAAAACTTTTAGATGATAGCGTTTTGCATTGAAAAACATGAATGGTTGCCCTAGAAATCCCCAATTAACACCCATTAAAGCCCCTCGACACTAAGGAGTGCAAAGTTTTTTGCACTACAAAAAGGTATTTTTGCAGCGCCCCAAAAAACTGTGCTGAAATACCATCTAAAAAAATCTTTGCAAATGCTCTGTCACTGAGAGACATTGCAGCAGAGCAGCCTTGATAAATCACTACAATCATATTTCAGGGTTTAGAAGACTACACCGGCTTTCAGTAACTGACCGACATAACTTAAGACTCCCTACTCAGGAATCTACATGGGTTAGTAGCAGTTTTTCTTTCTAATAATCTCACCGGCCATCACATAGACAGGACAGTCCATTCCTCCAATCAAATCTTTCTCATTGTACCACAGACTAAATGTAAGTCTCAGGTGACAGGAGTTTCTCAATATTCGGTCCTAGAATGTGGAAACAAATATGACTGACAATTAGGAACCAGCATTGCTGATTTTACAAAGCATTAATAGCAACTTCGATTAGCATTGTTCTGTATTGGGATTAGTCTCTTCTTGTGGGTAAACATGGTTCAATCTTTTTAGTGCATGATATAAATAAAAGCATACATTAGCACAATGTTTTAATAAAATAAAGGAAAAAGACACTGTCTATGAGAAAAGAAAAACATTGCAGCATGGTTTAAATTTGTGATGATTACAAGATTTAGACTCCCAAACGATTCCGCCCGAAAAGTAATGCGCCTTGTCTCTGCGCTTCCTGACAAAGTCGGAAACGTGCCCACGTTTGTAACAATGGCAACAGTGTGATGGAAAAGAAATAGACAACGATAATGCCTGATTATTGACCCAAATTTATGGGTGGGAGTAACAGTTAATTTAGTATCAGTTCAAATAAACTGCACAATAATAATCGGCTAATTAAGAAGATTGTCGTACCCTGGACATTATGCCCGTGATTTTTGAGATTTTCGAGTGAACTGAACAGGACCACACATTGGTCCCTAGCAAAATCAACGATGCCTTGAGGAAGCCCTAGGCTGGATGGCCATTGTAAAAGGGGCGAAACACGTGTTGGCTGTGACCTCTTTCTTGTAATTTGACTCTGAGTCCCTGAAGCGAGTCATAACACTTAAATAAATACAGTACTACCTTGCATACCGTGTACTGGAATTTTCTCTGAGCGAAACGACGATATTTACTTGTCCTGACTCTTTCTTGGAACTCTTATGTGGCCAGGGGGTTAGGGGTTCCCCCTGTCAAGGACAAGTACCCTTTCCTTATTCTGCTCAATTAAATACGGCCAGTAATGGATTTGGACCAAATTGGAATGCATTGAATAAATAATAGCGAGTGGCTCTCCAGAACTTAGGCGGCCACTATCGGAGGCAAGGACAAATTTAATAAATTAAAAAAATAATAGCTGGTATCTCTCCAGAGCCCCTGAGATCAATATGAGAGGCAGGGGGCAGGCAAGAATAAAATAAAATAAGTAATACCTGGTGTCCCTCCAGGGGGCACCTATGGGAGGAGGAGCAAAGGTAAATATATTAATCAAACCAAACATTATACTAGGAAAAAACAAAAATTAACAAAACTGAAATGGGCTTTTTCATATCAAAATTCCTGGAAATGGAATAAAACAACAAATAATCAGAAACACCCACTGGCTCAACAAAATGGTGGTTGATCACCACGCAGCATGGCTCAGCATACAAGAGGGCACAGAGAACAAACAAAAAATGGCTGTCGCAGCATGGTCAGCAAAGAAAGAGGCATGGAGAACAAAGACAAAATAGCTACCAGCTGCAAGGCCGGCAAAGAAAGAGGCATGGACTTGGGAACAAAGACAAAAGAACCACTTATGACACATACATACAGACAGACACACACTCACACACACAGGCACAACAAAATGGTTGGCACCCCCATGGTCAGCAGAGAAGAAGACATGGACAACAAAGAACATGGCTGTCCTCTCTTGCCTGGAACAACTTTCTTCACCCAAAACATTCATATAGCATTCCACAGAAAAGATTGCACAACTATACATACCAATGGGACTGCCCTGGACCTTAACCCACTGTTAGACCTGACATCATTGGCGTGAGTCTCCCTTCCATTTTTGACAGATTGCCTCCTCTGTTTTGATATGTTTTTGCTGGATTTATGCTTTGGGCACTGTGCCACTGCTAATCAGTGCCACAGTGCAAGTGCTCCCTATGTTAAATTGATATACTGATTGGATTCCATGATTGGGTTATTTGATTTATCTGTCAGCCCCTAGTACAGTGCACCATGTGTGCCCAGGGCTTGTAAATCAAATGCTGCTGGTGGGCTTGCAGCACTGGTTGTGCCACCCACAGAAGCAGCTTGTAAAGTGTGTCTCAGGCCTGCCATTGCAAGGCCTGCGGGCAGTCTAGCACTGCCATGTCGACTTGGCCAAGTGCACCCACTTGCCAGTCCCTAAACCTTCCCTTTGCTTCATATTAGACACCCCTATGGTAGGCCCAAAGGCAGGGTGCATTGTAAGTATAAGGTAGAACATGATGTGTGTAGCATTTTCTAATAGTGAATTACAGCCATTTTCGTTTTTCACTATTGAAGGCTACCTGTTCTCATAGGCCAGAATGGGCAGTTAAGATTGTTACATCCTGACAATCCTAACTGACTCAGGCAACACAGTAGAAATTCAAGTTTAGTATGCCTGAATTCTGAATAATAAAATACATCTTTTAGTAAAGTTTATTTTAATATTCTGTGTTTGCAAATACCACTTTTAGAAAGCAGGTATTTGCTTGCCTAACCATTTGAGCCTGCCTCTGCTGGTTTGTGTATTTCTTGTCTGGGTTTGTGTGTGACAGGGCTGGGGAAAATCCAGGAGACAGTCTGGGACAGCCCAGTGGTGAATAGAGAGATTTACATCCAGATGAGAGGGGGAGAGTGCACCTGGGACCCAGCCATGGTCGGTAGGGGAGTACCTGTCGGGGCGGTGATATAGGGAGGGGGAGGGGCAGGGTGGGGGTTAGTAATGTATGGATAATGGAGGTTTGCAGGTAAGTAAAAAATGTAAATTAATCAAACGAATTTCGTTGCCCGCACTACATTGCATTTGTGGATGCAGTGCACGCAACGAAATTCGTTGATTTATTTATATGTTTACTTACCTGCAAACCTCCATTATCCATACAATACTAACCCCTACCCTGACCCTCCCCCTCCCCACGTCACCGCCCCGGCAGGTACTCTCCTACCGACCGGGGCTGCTGGGACCTGAATAGGGCTGGGCCTTCCCTTTACAATGCTGGCTCCACCCCCTGTGGCTTGTCTGATGTCTCTGCCCTGCACAGTGAAAGGAGAAGAGGAATCCTGTCAACAGAGTGCTCCAGAGCTGGATCTTCCCTCCCCTGTGCTGGCTCCACCTCCTGTGGGGCGTCTGCTGTCTCTGCCCTGCACAGTGAAAGGAAGAGAAGAGTCATGTCAACAAACTGCTCAGGAACTGGTTTGAACTAGGCCTTCAGAGAACAAAGGGTTTTGGGGTATCAATAATGGGACCCATTCCCACAGACTTTAGATCACTTCTGGAACCAGAAACCTTTCTGCCAAGGAGAAGAACCAAGGAAGCTGCAGGAGTTGGACTGCCCCTCTGCCAGTGTGCTGTGTGCTGGGTTGGCCTGCAGTGGTTGCTTCATTGCCAAGGGAAAGGAGAAGGAACTTTGTAAGGACTTTCATCTACAGAATATTCTCCAAGGGCTTGAACTGTGCTTGCCTCCTGCAGAAGTCTCAGGGACAAAAGACTTCACCTCCAGCTCCCTCCTGAATTTCCTTACTGGGAATTCTGACTCCAGTCACTTCCGTGCCGCTGGGAGCTGGAAGCGCGACGCATCGAGAAGAAGCGTGTCACTGCCGCAGCTGAAATCATCGCAACGCCGGAGAAGCGAGCTTTCGTCGCATGTCCCTGGAAGCGTGTGTTCATCGAAGCTGTCTGCTGCCGCATCACCGGAGAAGCGTGACCCCATCGTGAGAGTCGCCATCGCATCACCGGAAAAGCATGTCGCAGGGCCTGTCGCGGCTCCAAAGTACAGAGTCGTCGCAAGGCTGCCAGGGCGTCATCGCATCGTCATCGCATCGCCATCTTCTCGCATCACAACTGGATCATCGCATCGAGACGCCATCTTGCGAATCGCAACGGGCCCGCAAGCCGGGAATCTATGCATCACCTCCACCGGTAAGGCTCACGACGAGTCCCCTACTCTGCGCAAGCATTGAGGCAGGACGCAACCGTTCCCCCAGGTCACGGAACCGATGCATCTCCCCTTTTGCAAGCCTTTTGTTCACTTTGCGTTATGCATTCAGGTACTTTGTTGAGAACTGTGACGCATTTAACAGCCACTTGATCTAAGAGACTTTAATCATCTTTTTAAGTAATCTTAAGTGTAGTATTGTGGATTTTTGTCGTTTGTGGTCTTGTGTTTAAGTCTATATAAAGAATACTTATTTTTATAAAACCTGTGTTGTGTCCATCTGTAGTGTTATCACTGTATTACTGTGTATATTCCCAAATGCTTAACACACTGCCTCTGAGATAAGCCTGTCTGCTCGTGCCAAGCTACCAAGGGGGTGAGCAGGGGTTATTGAGGAGTGTAATCCCCTTATCCTGATTTAGAAGTAAGGGTCCCTATTTGAACAAAGGTGATAACCCTTGCCAACTAGAGACCCCCAGATCTAACACTCACCAACTGTCAATATGCAATGCCAGGTAAAAAATATAAACTTTAAAACACCCCAGACACAACCAGCCCAAGATAGCATGAAATTATCTCCAGAAAATAAAACTAAAAGCTGCAGAAAAAAACGAACAATCAACCATCGCTCACATGTACAAACTCCACAAAATGGCGAGCAAGCACTTCACAAAGAAGGTAACTGAGAACAAAGAAAACTGTCTGGCTACAAGGGCCCAGACTCCAGGAGCCATCACAACCCTAGCCACCATCTGCCACATGCCGAACTAAAATATCCTACAATTATGCGTGAATACAAGCCCCTAAGATAATTAAAAATTACCTATAGCACAGCAGCAGTGATAATGTAAAAGATACATTCAAAATGCACCAAAGGCCTACTACATGGCAGACTAGACCCCAACCAGTTAAACAAAAACACAGTAAAATTATTATCAAGCCTGTTCAAAATTCACAAAAAACACACGGAAATGGAAAAAATGTGTATACAACCCCAGGTTTTCACCTTCCCAAAAAGGTGCAAGCATTATCTCTTAAAAACCTTGATGCCACACAGACCCCTACTCTAAAGTCCTAGCCATACAGCTATAAACAAACAAAAGAAAACAAAACTAAAAAGGAACAAAATAGTGGTCATTGCCTTCCCTCAAACAATTAACTTTTTGGCAAAGTACTGCACTGAACTTGATCTTTCCCAAAAAGTAAAGACTACAAAGGTGTAATGCAACAAAGATTGCAGACAAAAAGACATTGATGCTTTCCCTAAAAAATCTAAATCCAAAACACCCAAAGGCTGAACAAAGCAGAAGGGGGAGTCTTTTGAATGGGCAGAGGAAGCTGCTTCTGCAGGTCCAATAGCCTTTCAGTCTATATGACACTTCCTGTCAAAATAATTTTAGTGTTCGCTCTAAAAAAAATTATATGAATGGTCCCCTTGGGTAAGATTCCAACTTGAAAATGTATGTTTGAGTTGTTACCAGGCTCTTGCATTAAAGAAGTTCTGTTCTTCACATTTCAAAAATGCAGCTTGCTTTGTTTCCCATGCTTTTGCGTTTTCCCCCCGAATGGTCTTCTTGTTACAGAACTTGGTGTAATGGCATAATCTCGGACATCCCTTAGAATGGGAAGTTCCCTTAACTTCCAATGGAAAGACCACCATCTTGAACGGGGCACGTCACATGGCCATGCTCCACCCCTAACCCAGGTTCTACAAAGAAGTCCAAGTTTAACATTCCTTATGCCATGCAGTATTTTTGAGGCTTTACCACATGTGCTCGGTGCAGCCCACTGCCAGCAAAAGACCCCTTGAGAAACGTTGGAGACACCCAATTGATCTCAAGGGCCTAAGTATGGGGCGTCTTGTGGCAACATGCTCTACAAAAGCACATAGAAGATTTCTTCCCCTTTCACTACTCTGATCTTTAGCTTAGTTCTGGGCCCCAATGACAGACATTGGTGTGGATGGATAAAACATTGCCAGCAGTGAAATGCAGTGCCTATCCACTGCTTCCGGTAGATGTTCTTTAACATCTACTTAGGCTACTTCAGTAATTTTTTAGACTGAAAAACTATTCGACCGTCGGCTAAGCAGCTAGTTTTTAGGTCTCGCCTAGGCAGCATTTGCGCTGTCTCTTTGAACCATGCTATATTTGGACTATGGGCTTGAAAATACACCAATTTTTTATTCATTCCTATTGCTGTCCTTTAGAAATGCAGGCTTTTCATTGGTGAATACACTTAGTAGTCCCTCCTTTTGGGATTTTGTATTATCCCATGAAGACTGGCTCTCTTACATGTGTTCTTACTGTTTAGGCTATTTATACTTAGAGAGAACTCTTTTTTGGTTGGACTGCATCTCTGCTCCTTTAGTGGTCTGTTTACTTGTGCAATGAAACTTGTGTCACTTCTTCTGCTGTTCCGTCTGTTCATTTGCTTGCTCCCTTGATCACCCCTTGCCTCTCCTCACGCCTTCCACAACACTGCTCTAGCCCCCCATCACCCCAGCTCTCCCACAACACTGCTCCAGGCCCCCACTACCCCTCCAAGGGTATAGCTGTTTTCCCCAACACTGCTTAACCGTGCCTCCCCCCACACCACTGCTTCAGGCCCCCACCACCCCTCTGAGGCCACTGCTGTTTTCCTCATGACACTGCTTGCTGACCCCCATTGAATTCTTACGGTATTTAGCATTTCACATTTCTAGCTTTTATTTATATAGTGCACCTATCCATGCGCTGGGGGAAACTCAATAATCAGACTGAAACTTGCCTTGAATAGGGATCCTAAGCTCCCCAATCTGCAGTTCTCACTGCTGTGCCATATCCTTTCTTTGGCCAAGATTCAGGGTGCAGTACCATATGTGGCCAAAAGAGGTTCCATGGGACATCTAGTGACAGCCTTTGGTACTGCACCCTCACAAAGGTGCTTGTTTCATACAAGTTTGTGGGAAGTAAAGTTAAAGCCCTTCCTTGATGTGTTCGCGTAACAAAATTCCTTCTCCATTCACTTGAAACTGTCAAAAGTTGAGACGAGAAACCCACAAATGGACCAAATCGGCTTTTTATATCCTAGTCAGTTTTAATCACTTATTGTCTGCACTTTTGTGGGATCCTTTTTCTTTTCCTGTTATCTTTGTGTTTGTATTGTCAACCCCTCCCTATTGATCTGCCTCTAGCGCTGGTTGGCGTTAGCGTTTAGTAGCAGCCCTATGATGATGGATGCCACAACTTGTTGTGGGTGAGGGCAGTATTTATAATGTGTTTGTGCTCCTCTCACGATTGCATATATATTTGTAAACATTCTTTGCGACTAATACTAACTTTACCTCCTTTTGTGTATACCTATCGTGTTTGAGGAGGATGGGGTAAGGTTGAGTCCTTCTCCCCCTCCTTTTTGTGTGTCCTAAAAATAGGAACCTTAGACCCACTTTCCAGTTCACTTTCTGGACCTGCCGAATGACTCTCAGAGGATTGCCTGCTGCTATGGACTGCAGCATGCTTCAGAGGATTGCTTTGCTGCACCTGGAGGGCCTGCACTGCTACCTGAAGCCTGTCTTGAACCCTCAGAGGCCTGTCCTGCTGCTTCAGCCCTAATCCACTTCTTGAACCCAGGACTACCAGTGTGACGCTAAGGGCTAGTTAGGTGGACTCCTTATTGGAGCCTCAGGGACAGAAAAGGCTCTAACCAAATTGAACTCACACCTGGACCACTTGGGGAGTCCTGACTCCCCAAGTGGTGCCTATTCATTCATGGACCCTTGGAAGGGATGCAAATGGTGACCAGCTAATCAAAATCCAAAACGTGAGCCTGAAAATTGAGAGAAGACCAGGATCCACCTGCTTGTTGATCTGCCCAAGGTGCATGGCTGGTCGTCCTGACTTCGCGGCTGCTCCTGCTACATTCTTCTCTACAGCAGCAAATCCAGTTAAGAGGCTCTTTGCAGAAGGGGTACCCTGCCTCATGGAAACCTCGTTGGCTTGCAGCTTCATCTGCTAGAGATTTTCGACTTCCAAAAAAGATACTAAGCCCGAACACAAAAATCTCCACCGCTTTGCCCAGAGGTTCCCCGACGACGATGCCTCCTCCTCGGACACCACCAGTAGCCTTCCCCTGCTGAACTTTACCTTCTCAGTTATTTTACCACAAAACTTCTCCTAAGTTCAAAGCAAAGTGCAGACCAGGCCAAATCCACTCTTTGTATCTGACCGGTGCTTCATCATGATCAGACATAACTTTTACCTTCTACCTTTGCCCCAGTCTCACGTGACTAGATGTCCCTGGTTGGTGCTTTTATCTTTCAGGATCTAGATTTCACTTTAAACTGTAAAAAATCATAACTCTGGTTCTTCTTTTTGGATCTTTGCCATTTTGGTTTCAAATATTTTTTTAATTAACCCTATTTTTTCTAAATTGGTATCTTGTCTTTTCACTTTATTAATGTTTGCATACTGCATAAATACTTTACACATTGCCTCTAAGTTAAGCCAAGCTGCCACAGGGTTAAGCACAGGTTAATCTAGTGACTAGTGGTTCATTCTGACAGGGATTGTGTCTGCTGCTTAAGCAGGATATACAACCCCACTCAACCAACAGCTCAATTTCTCACAACCATCTTCTCACTGTTTATAGCTATATCTTTATTAGCATTACAACATTCTATTGCTTTATAGTACTTACATTATCTTATGTTACGATTGCATATGCCTCGATCTCTATATATTATATATTAACAACCATGTCCACCTAAACTATATATACTAGACTATTATACAATTAACAACCTTGTCCACCTAAACCATATTTAATAGACTAAGTTATATTTAAATGAACATCCTTTTTAGTATGACAGCTTCATTTGAAAGTGGCGTCCTTTTCTTAGTGGTCTTTTGTCTTCATTTTCACATATTATTGAATTATTTAATCATTTCTCTTCCTCTCCCTTATAATCAACTGTTTGATCTTCTCTTTCTGTGTGATTGATTTCAAATACTCTGTTTAAGTTCCAGATTATTGCATGTGTTAGTTGCATTATTGAACAATCCAATCACACTTAGGCCCTGATTATGAAAGCTTCAGCATTTTCCAACCCTTACCTCAACCCCTGTTTTTGCACACATTGGAATTCTGAGTTATGTGGCATTTGCCACTCTCTTTAATTGCCTGTGCAAAAAAGACCTTACTCTTTATACATTCCGGCAAGTCAAACCTAACTGAATTTAAAAGGTGAAAAGTTTATGACTCTTACCATGACATACATATTTTGGTTCCTTAAGCATATTTCCCAAAACATCAGAATATGCAATATTTATCCTATTCTAAAAATTCCAAACACATGTGTCATATTTTTATCCAGTGCGATAATTAGCACATGCAATCCGGTAGATCTTGTTGAAGAGATCCAGCTGCCTGTCATGGGTGTTCTTCCTCTATAGATTTGTGTTTTCTCTATTCTTAGTTAGACTTGTATCACCTTGACTACTGACTGAGGATGATTCTCAGGACTATTGTCCAAGATGGAATGGATTATGTTGGATGGATGGTTACATTTGGGCAAATGTGTTTGGAGTGATTCATTAAAAACAAATCACAATTAGTACCTGATATGACAGTCAAACTCTTACAAAGTGTTCTTTCTGAATCGTCCCCTCTGAATTTCACCACCTACCTTGTAGATCAACTACCTGGACTTGAAGCAGTCCTGTTGGTAGTTTTACTTAGGACTATTCTTCACATCTTTTCTTGTGCTCATTAATCACTCAAAGGTCTTGGACTTCTACTAAAACAACCACTCTAGTCCATTGACAATAGTACCTGAAAGAAAAACTCACAAATGTGCCTTTGAGGGTCTTTAGTGTTTCAAATTTTGAAGAAGTTCCTTTCACTCTCATCAAAACCTCCTTGGAGACGAGGGGGGATCCAGAGGTTCACTGTCTGAAACTCACTCTCCAACCACAAGGTTTCAGTTTTACCTTCACAGCTCTAAGGGTTCTGACTTTAGGGGTGTGAAGGTAAAACTGAGAAGACTTGTGAGCCCTTCAGAAAGCAGATGCTCTCCACTGTGATGTCTCCACTCTGTGATATATATGGATTGACTAGCTGTTACACAATGGGCACGGCCCTAATTTATTGTGAGCCCCCCCCCAAAAAAAAAGATAACTACAAGCTCTCCTGAGAGTATAGATGTTATTGTGAGGTGTCAAGGACTTCAGCAAAATCTGGACATACTTTGAAAAGCCCATTAGAAAGAAAAGCAGTGAACCACACCATAATCTACCACACTCCACTCACCAACTGAAGTGTGGACCACTATGCCGACCAAGAAGTAAAGCCACACAGAGATGTGTGAGGGGAAGAAATGGCCAATGTGTGTAGGCCTGAGAACTGTGTGATGGCTAGTGCTAGGGTTGTGGCGACTGGTACTATGATAATTGGGGCTGGGGCCTGACATTACCACTCTGGTAGATTTACTGATTTGCATTTATCAATCTTTGCATTCCTGTATTTTGTCTTTTCTTTTTCTTTCCTTCTCCACTTGCTTATTGTGGATGTGTCATCATCTTCTTTACCCTCTCAACCAATGCAGTCTCGCATAACAGTTGGGTTTCCTGCTTCTGAATAGTTTAAATGTTACTCCTCCTTTTGCAGCATGTGGAGATAATCTACATGCATCTATTTAGCAACTCTTCTCACCAATTTTCCCAGAACTTTTTACCAGATACATTGTTTTGTTTGAAGTCTCACTCAGTCTCCCAGTCTTTCTATTTGCACAGAGATGATACAACAACATGTATTTCTTGTGTTGTATTTTCTAATTTTCAGACACTAGATGAGAGCTGAACACTATTGTCTGTAAGCATAGATTTTAAAAACCATTCTCTTTTGAATATTTTATCCTCAACTTTATAACAGTTTTCATTTCAAATTCATTGACTTTCACGGGGTCAGAATACCTTAAATACATATCAATTAGAATGACTTATTATTGATAAAATTTGATTGTCCAATTATTTCCGATGCTATATCATTGCACAGCTTAACCACCAATGTACTTTCAACCATCAGTTGTATTCTAATTTTATATTTATTATTACTCTGAATGCCCTTTATAGACTGCCTGGCCACCCTGCCAATCCCTATGTCCACACAAGGCCACCATTAGTCATCTCTTATTCAAAATTGTGATTACCTCTTTGAATTCATAGCTTCATAGACTGGCTCCTTTCTGGGGCATTCCTTCAATGTTTGCCCCTTTTAAATTTGGCACAATGTCTTAGTAAAATTGTTTGGTATAAATTTGCTATAAAACTCCGACAACCCTAAAAAGGTAACAAGTCCATAATTATTTATCACTTCCAGCAACTCCCTACCGGTTTTCACCAAACTTTCTGTTGGTTTTATACCTTCTCCAGTTATCTTATGTTTTAGATAATCTATCTCATGCCGATAGAATTTGCACTTTCCAATTTTTAACAAGCCCTCTTTGTAATTTACTTAGTACCTGCTTTTTTACTGTATTTTGCTCTTCTGTGTTCCTCCCAAGCATCAATACATCATCCAGATATATCTTTATTCCTTCAATTTCATTCAATGCTCTTCCATAGCACATTCCAAGACTCACACTACTGATATTAAGCAAAACAAAATTCTCAGATACAAACACACTCCAAAGGGGGTTGTTATGAAGGCATAAAAGTCTTTGAATCATCATGCAGTATTCTATGATGGTATGCTGATGCTAAATATAAGGTTAGATGTATGTTCTCTCCCATTAGCATGGTCATCATCTCCAAGAAACGAGGAAGGAGATATCTGTCTAGCACTTTCTCCTTGTTTAATCTTCACAGGTTGATGGATAACTTTATATTTCCTCCTAGTTTTCGGGCCATCACCACCACCAATGTGAGCAAGCACTCTGCATGATTGTATTGTAACATGACATGGTCCAATACAGACAGTTTAGGTAGTGGTGGTTGTAAATAGTGTCTTGCATAGTGAGGAAGGTAGAGCCCCCCACAATGGCTCCGGTGGTTTTCAGGACTCTTGGCGGTGTCGGCATGCTCCCTCCTGCTTCGATACTCTCCCGCTCTGCCGGGGGCTTGGTGGGGCTATATGCGCCTCCAGGCGCTGCTGTTACGGCGTCAGAGCGCGCCGCGCCTCTGAGGCTGCCGGGAATTGCAGTCCCGGGGTGGCGACGGCGCTGTTGGTGGCCTCTATGACTCTTGGCGGTGGCGGCAGCAAGAGGTAGGGCACCCCGCAATGGCTCCGGTGGTTTTCAGGACTCTTGGCGGTGTCGGCAAGCTCCCTCCTGCTTCTATACTCTCCTCTGAGCTTGTGCTAATAAGGGCAATAGTTTTACAGAACAGCCTTGCTTTAGATATTTTACATGGGAAAGAGGGTGGAGTCTGCCGCATGTTACGCGTATATCAGTTACACCAGTGAAGAAATGGACATGTTTACTACTAACATTTCTGGCGTTTCCAGAGATTTGAAGGATTAGGAAGAGACAGGTGCCTAGGAAGCAATAGGGAAAGTGATGTTATGTGGTTTGTAGATGGCTTAGTGGTATTGGCAGCAGATTGTTGGCAGTATACCATCCCTTACATCAATAATTTTGATCTGTATGGTCTGCCTGTTTCCTTTCAGGGAAACGGCCACTACAACGAGGCAGTTTCAACGAAAACCTTAACCACGCATGCATTACAATGCATGCGTGGTTACAACGACAGCCTTTACCACGCATACTTTTACTACGAGGTACGTAGTAAAGGCATGTGTGGTAAAGGGTACATATAAAAAAGGGGGGTTTAGACGAGATGTGCAGGCAATCGGCATCGCAGAGGAAGGAAACGGCCGTTTTTTTTCTCCTACATATGACGTCACCACGCAAAAATACGTGGAGAAAGATAGGCGTGTAAATAGCATTCCGTAGTAACGCATGCGTGGTAAAGGCATGCGTTACAACGGAGTTCGTTGAAAAAACATACAACCTCCTTTCATAAGGGGAATACAATCGACCACTGAAAACGATGGGTCAAAATATCATGGAAGAAAGCAGCTGATGAAACCGAGTATGAGAAATAAAGAGGGCTTAGGTGGAGGTTGAGAAGCTGCAGAGCCACATATACTATGAATTATGCGACTTGGAAGAGTCAAAATGCAAGCTTCAAAAGTTGACAACTGTTGTGTAAAGTGAGGTTAGAATTTTCGGTGTAATATGTGATGACTCCCAGAATCATCAGAGGGAGAATTTGATAGGGATATTTCATTATTAAAGGTTTTTGTACACATAATAATATTAACATGTTATGTTATGTTATGTTATGTTAATTATATTTTTATCGCGCACAGCTGCCCCAGCAAAGGGGCGTCCTGGCGCTTTGACAGACACTACAACATAACACACAGTAAAAGAAGGGGCAACTATTCAGATACGGGAAACAAGAAGGTTTTAATCGCCTGCCTAAAGGCAAGCAGGTCGTCAAGAGCTCGGATGCGGACCGGGAGCGAGTTCCATAATCCTGCTGCAAGCACCCGGAAGGAGCGGCCACCCATTCTGCTCAGTTTGAAACGGGGGCAAACTGCCAGGTGGAGCGCCTCGGATCTCAAGGATCTTAAAGGGATATAGGGAGTAAGTAGGTTGGCAAGTGCCGGCGGCGAAGAAAACGTCAGAATTTTAAAGGCCAGACACAGCGCTTTGAACTTGATTCGCTGTCTGACCGGGAGCCAATGTAGGGCCACGATAGTACCAGACACTGAGCAATGTCTGGGGAGGCCCACAATGGCTCGTGCCGCGGCGTTTTGAACCCTTTGGAGCCTAGAGGCCTCTGCTTGATTCATCCCTAACATCAACGAGCTACCGTAGTCCAGCCGGGATAGTATTGATGCTTGGACTACAAGCTGTCTGGTAGGGGGGTCAAAATACTTTAAAACCGGCCTTATACCCCGCAGGATGCCATAACATGTGGCCGCCACCTTCTTGGTGTGATCCATAAAGGTGAGTGCAGAGTCCAGCCAAATGCCTAGATTTCTTACTCCAGAGGCAGGGATCGGAGTGACACCCAACTCTGGTGGCCACCACTGATTTCCCCATAGCTCCGCGTGCTTCCCTAATACCAACACCTCAGTTTTGGTGGCATTCAACTGAAGGCAGTTGGTCCGGAGCCAGCTTGCTACTGCCACAAGACCCTCTCGGAATCTGGGGGCCTCCACCTCAGGGTCTCCACTAAGTGTCACCGCCAGCTGTGTGTCGTCAGCATATGAGGTCATCGTCAGACCCCACTGTTTGACGACTGCAGCTAACGGTTTCACATAGAGGTTGAACATTGTAGGGCTCAACGAGGATCCCTGTGGGACTCCCAGCTCCAAGGAATAGGTGGCGGATTGACCTGGTGGTATAGCCACTTTAAAGGTTCGCTCCGATAGAAAGGAACGGAACCACTGGAGAGCGATGTCCGTGACTCCAGCTTCCTGTAAGCGTTGGATCAGTATATGGTGGGACACAGTGTCAAAAGCAGCGCTTAGGTCTAATAACAAAAGCGCTGCTGTATGACCCGAGTCAAGTACCTGGCGAAGATGTTCCGTGATGTAGAGTAATGCCGTCTCGGTACTGTGTCCTGACCGGAAGCCATTCTGACTGGGATCTAATATCTGGTTACGAGCCAGATGCTCAGACAGAATTGAGTTGACATGGGCTTCCGTTACTTTAGCTATCCAAGGCAGAAGGGATATAGGTCTGTAGTTTTCTGGCATCCGGGGGTCAGAATTGGCCTTTTTTAAAATAGGGGTAATCACTGCCTGTTTCCATGCAGTGGGTACCATTCCGTTGGACAATGACATATTGATTAATTTCAATATGGGGCCTCGGCACAACGGGGAAAGTGTGTTGATAAAAGCTGGCTTCAACGGGTCTAGAGGAGAACCTGACTTAAACCTGAGGCTAAGCCTGTCAAAGGTTTCAATAGACAGGTCTGGTAGAGTAGCCAGGGTCTCATATCCCAACACATCGGGGTCGGTTACCTCTAGATTTGAACAGCATACATCAAATCCTTGGTAGATTTTTTTCACTTTCTCTAAGAAAAAAGTGGCCAGATTGTCACAGTGGGAGTCTGTGCAAATCACCTCCGAGGTGGCTCTTTTAGTCATCAGGTCCTTCAGGACTTTGAAAATCAGTTTCGAGGGGTTGGAACTAAGTGCAAATTCCTGAGCATAAAAAGCGGCTCGTGTTCTGCAAATAGCCCTGTGATATAACTTCAGATCAGCGAAATACCGAGTTTTCAGAGCAGGGTCGTAAGATCTTCTCCATTCCCTCTCTGTTTTTCAGCAAGATTTTTTCAGCTCTGCAAGAGACTCATTATACCAAGGGCTAGGTGTTTTTGTCCGGCCTTTCGACCACCGCATAAATGTAATTACTGTGCATTGCCTGCGTTTCACTGACTGTAGCTAACATAGGCAGCATTTTAAAATGGCCAATTTTAGACTGCCATATTTCTTGTTATGTTCTTTATTTCAATGCAAGAGCAAAGCAATACCAGCAACTTTGAATGTTGTATAATTTATTTGTATTTCTCATGTGAAGGATTTCTTTTATAGTATGGGTGAATGAGCACCTGCTGAGCACGAATTGAACTGAATGTATCTCATTATTGTTATCTCATTCTTGTTGTGGTTAACTGGAATCTGAAGGACATTTTAAAAAGCTGGCATTGTGTTTATGAAGGTGAAACTGATGAATATTCTGTATCTTTCTGTTCCTTGCACCTGACTGGCTCCCCTCCTGGGAAATCATGTGTAGGTGTAACGAAATGTTAGGAAAATAATAATTTAAACGAATGCAGTGTAGGCTTAGAGCACAGAGCCACATATACTATGAATTATGTGACTTGGAAGAGTCCAAATGCAAGCTTCAAAAGTTGACAACTGTTGTGTAAAGTGAGGTTAGAATTTTGGGTGTAATATGTGATGACTCCCAGAATCATCAGAGGGAGAATTTGATAGGGATATTTCATTATTAAAGGTTTTTGTACACATAATAATATTAACATGCAACACATAAATGTAATTACTGTGCATTGCCTGCGTTTCACTGACTGTAGCTAACATAGGCAGCATTTTAAAATGGCCAATGTTAGACTGCCATATTTCTTGTTATGTTCTTTATTTCAATGCAAGAGCAAAGCAATACCAGCAACTTTGAATGTTGTATAATTTATTTGTATTTCTCATGTGAAGGATTTCTTTTATAGTATAGGTGAATGAGCACCTGCTAAGTATGAATTGAACTGAATGTATCTCATTATTGTTATCTCATTATTGTTGTGGTTAACTGGAATCTGAAGGACATTTAGAAAGCTGGCATTGTGTTTATGAAGGTGAAACTGATGAATATGCTGTATCTTTCTGTTCCTTACACCTGATTGGCTCCCCTCCTGGGAAATCATGTGTAGGTGTAACGAAATGCTAGGAAAATAATAATTTAAAAGAATGCAGTGTAGGCTTAGAGCACAAAGTGTCCTTTACTTCTTTAGACAAAGAGAGAGAAAACCCATTCATCTGCTTGTGAGCAGATGCTTTCTACTGCATTTCATAGTATTTTGATGCTGACATTTATTATCCTCCTGACTTCTCCCGAACCTTCATGGGGAACTGAATTTGCTTTGTTTTCTTTGAAACAACTTTATAACAACTTTATAACAATGTATCTTTGCTTTTATGATTTTGAATTACTTTGAAATATATGAACTAATATATTCATGTACTGCCTATTGATTTACTACTGATATGATCATTTGGACTTGTGACTTGGCTAACCTTTTAATAAAACTTTGTGGCTTGGAAATCTAACACTCTCTGTCATTTTTGTGGAGCCTAATGTGCTTCACATTATTGAACTGTATCGATTGCGATGATTAGCCTCTGTCGAGACTAAAGATCAATTGGAAGATTGCAGTCTAAAAATAAGTTTGCAACAGCGTTTGCACAGTGGAAAGTGCTGTATCATGTTCTTCTCACTGTGCCTTGCTTTATCTTTATTGTTCCAAACGGCATTAGATTCTAGGGCATTCTAGTGCTTCTATTTTCCCATGGTATGTGTGATCTCACAATAAGTGATGTTATTTATCTTTTAACTGAGTACTTGTACTGTTGTGGCCGAGTAGTGCTGTCATGAATGTGCTTTGCTGCAGGACTCTGGCATTCAATTCAAAATGTGGTCTCTAGATTATTGAAGTGCACTGTGAATCGTTCTCAATAGGTGGGTGTGCTAAGGTTTCCTGGAGAAGAGTTGTCAATATTATCTTTTTTTTTTAATTACTTGCCAGGGTCAAGATTTTAATTAGGTAGCAACTGCTAGAACCCCTGGCTGCTACTACCAGAACCAGCCACTGTCATGTTGCCCATTGCAAAATCCACCCATGTCACCATTGGTCTCCCCTCTACCATTGGAATGATTTCCTTTCACATTAATTGTGTGTGCTGTCCCCTTTCTGTAAAACCTGTATATACTAAATGTTTTATTTATTTTTCCTTTTTTCATTATTACTTTTAGTATGCATTTATAGTTGTACATTTTACACCGAATAAAGTTGATTTGACTTGACTTGACTTGATGTCCTTTCATATTCGATGTGGATAAATTAACAAGTATTTTCTACTATTTTCCTAATGTAGTTCAAATATGCGTTTAGGAGTGATAGAAAGCTGCTGTAGCCAGTTTCTAAATATGTGGCTGGACATGTGGGTCTGAACCAGGTGGGAGCACTGATATGTATGTTGATGCATTGTAGGAATTTTTGGCTATTACTACTGGCCCTCCATTTGACGTTTATACATAGGACGCTGGTACCACAACTCAGTATGTGAGCTCAGACCTCACTCAGCATCAACATCTTCCATTGTCAGGTGGGAGCTGTGTAGCCAAAGTAGAGCTACACGAAGTACAATGCTCTGCAGCTCTCCAGGTTGCTTTATGTTATAAAAAACATGCATAACTTACATATGTACCCCTTTCTCACTCACCTCCACAAATGTGGTGATCAATAGCGATTAGCATTTTCGCTAGCTGGTACAGGAGAGGCATTTCACCTGGTGTAGCTCGAGAAATGTAAGCAATATGTGAACAAACCTACAAATGTAGCCCCACGCTCTAAATATCTAATTTGGCAAGATAACACCCCATAACTAGTACCTTCACCAGGATTGCATGGCCCAGGTATTTCCAGCTGTATATACACAAGCAGATGTTGGAGTGACATACTCAAGTCTTTCTTAATTCAAATGCTCATATTGATGGAGCGTATAGAAAGGATGGCATGACAATCTGGATAGTTAGGAAACAAAAACTACAATCATTGTCATTTAGAAGATTTCTTTTTTCCTGCACATTCTCATCCAATTCTAGAGGATCTCACACATGCATTAAATGAAGTAATCATCACCATGGTGTTCAATTCTATTCCCATGGCACCTCCTCCCTCCTATGTATGAATCTATGAGGTATCATGTCACCTAATATTCGTGTGCCTAGCTTGAACTTTTTTTTCACACTTAATGAGCTAAGCTATCAGCTTTTTGAGGCCTGGATATGTCAATGTCTTTGTTCCCGGCTGTAGCCTCGGTATAATTGTAATAAGGGCCTTTCACTGGCAAAGGATCTGATGTTGTATTCTTACCAACTCAACCATAGATTGATAATACTAGTGGTGACATCGTCTGCATTGCCCACCTCGTGCACTATTAAGTCTGGTGGGTCGAGGCTCAATTCAGAAACTCTTTTGTCTTCACTGCGCGTCATCACCTCAGAGACAGGCTGAGTGTAAGGGATCCAAGGAAAATATGCTCCTGTGATCCTGGACAAGCTTGGGATAACCTGCCGAGTCCTTATGTCTCTTATGGTGACCCCTCCTCCCCATTCATGTTTCTACAAGCCCCTGCTTCTATGGACAAAAACCTCTTAAACTCACTCCTCTTGAGTGTTAACCGAATTCACAAGATCTTTCCCACTTTAAGCACACCCATTCAGACACACTTTGTCAGGGGTTCAGATAATCAGACACTCACACACCGAGCCACTCATCAAACTCAACCCATGTACACCTCCTGCTGCACTTTTTGTCCAGTCCATGTAACTCAACACTCCAGCAGCCAAATGTAACCTGCTCACGAGACATGGTGTTCCATCATACCTCACATACTTATAGGAAAAGGGTCCTGCATATGCATTTAATTTTGCCATTTGTTTCAACTAAGCAGTTGGCCATGTTTATGCAGGGATGGATCCGGAAAGGTCCCATGTCAAGTGCAAGTATGTTGTCTATTCCCGATTGGACCTTGCATTCCAGATTTGTAGGTCTGTGCTTATAATTGGTAAATAACAACCATAAATACCAGAAGGGGTACTTACTTGCCTCCTATGAGACTACTTGAGAGCTCATATTTGTGTTGGTTTGGTGCTTTAGGCATGACACTGTAAAGAACACGACTGTTCGAAATCGTGCTGCTCAAAACAACCTTTTATATTCAGTCTGATGTTAGCTAAGACTTTTGATTTTACTAACATGTCTATATTATATTTCCACATTTGGTCTTTCAGCCACCTCTTTTCATCCATTGGTCTGCGGTGGTGTCATTAATATTTTGCTTCCCCCCACTACAGCATATAGCATATGGCAGTGGGTCAGATAACTTAGGCCACCGGTTAATTTCACTTTGTTTGACTGCATTTTCTCTCTCATAAGGAGCAATCCGCACACTCGCTAGTTCCCTTCAGTGCCAGTGTATTTGTTTTTACTTTATAATTTACTGTAATGCTGCCTTTGTGCTTAGAGCCTGATGCGATAGTAGGACACTTCCGATCCACATTCCATCTTCATCAGATCCCATCACCTGTCAAGGCACTTTGGGGTATATTATCAAGGGGTTTATCTCCGCTTTTTTGGCTTTAAAAGCCAAGAAAGCGGAGATAAAATTATCTCCCTATTACCAAGCTGTCGCTAACACCAGTTAGTGACAGCTAATAGGAGATAGCGACCATCTTGGGCCCCGCTTTGCATGTCAGTGATATTTATCACTAATGACATGCAAAGTGGGCGTGCCAAGATGTTAGCGACTGGAAACAGTCGCTAACATCGCTATCTCCTATTACCAACTTTTGGAGATATTCACGCTAAGCGCGAATATCTCCAAAAGCTAACACCTGCCCTGAGCAGTTCTTCACCATGTTATCCAATGGGAGGTGGATAACATGGCTAAGAGCATTTGCTCGATAATGCATGAATATCGCTGACTTTTCAGCGATATTCATGCATTGCGGCCGTTTTTTATCGCATTTGCGATAAACCTTGCTAATAGCAAGGTTTATCTGCGATAAAAATCGCCGATGTGCGGCGATAATTTTTGTCTCTAAACAAGTTAGAGACAAAAATTATCGCTAGTTGTTGGTAATATACCCCCTGGTTTTTCTGACTGCTGCTATTTCACAGCATACCAGATTGTGTCCATTTGAAACTGTTTTGTATTAAGTTTACTCTTTTTACTCTTCTTTCTTTGTTGTTTGTGCTCTTTCATTCTTTTTCTTTTTTCTTCTTGCCGCTTTCTTTCTTTCTTTCTTCCTTTCTTTCTTTCTTTCTTTCTTTCTTTCTTTCTTTCTTTCTTTCTTTCTCCCACTCCAGCATGCTTTGAGGGCCAACATATCAGCCCACTTCAGCCATTGACTGACTTCACCAAGAGTTCCAGCATGCTGCCCTTTCACAAGGAACACATCCAAACACAAAGTAGTTCCCTTCAGTGCTAAGTAGTACTATTGCTAAGTGTGTTTTGAGACCCCGAAAACTTTTTGTCTGTAGCAAATGCATTTTTTAGATTGATGAGGGCCCGGCATATTCCTAAACAATAAAGTTTTACAAAAACCATGACCAAACAAAACAAGAATTTTCAGAAAGCTGACAGTCAATGCCAGACACTTAGGCTTTGCCAATGCTTGTTTTGAATAACATCTGTCCAATTTCCTAAAATGAAAGGAAATTTGGAGAAAACCCTTCCAATGAACAACTAGGGTGTCAATATTCTACTAGAATAGATAACTAAAGTTAATGAGCAAAGAATACAACATTGTCCCGGAAAATGAGTATAATGTGGAATTTTAAATAATAATATATATTTTTCAAAAACTTTGATCCCGGTTTAAAAAATGAGAGTGGGTAGTGCATTGTTCAATAATTTATTACATCATAAAATGTATTCTAAGACATGGAATTAAAAATGTTCAAGTAGATTTCAGTTGATTTACTGCAACTTCTACATTATGCAAAATGTTGATACCTGCTGATGTAAACTATGTGGAGTGGGTGGAATGAAGTATCTTTTTGGGAACCTTTCTACTTCTGCAATTGATTGATGCGCTAATTTTAACACCCGCGGGGGGGGCGATTTGGGTGTATCACTAGGAGTACATTAATCTCACTTCAATTGTAACAGCAGATTTGAGCCCCTTAAGTCTGACATCCCGGAGTTACTAATGCCAGGACTCTGCATCTATTCAGGGGGAGTGGTGTTAAACTATCAAGGATAAAAACATGGACCTTGAATGGCTCCATGGAAATTAAAAATAACAGGGAATCAGTGGCATCATTGCTTCTCATTTCTCTCTGTTATTTTACCCCAGCGATTGGGGCTGTTTTACTCAGATGAAATCTCAAGGTGAAATGTAGAGGATCCACAATAAATTCTGAAGGGATGATTAGCTCTAGTTACCTGCCCCATTAGAATTAGTTAAGAGCCTGTAATAAGCCTCCAAGAGCTTTCATTGGCATATGCATCTTCACTTAGACTCATCTAGGCCCAGGACATATTCAATGGTCCTAGAATCTAATTGAGTGAACAATTTTATTTTCACCCTCAAGAAGCTGATCCGTGTCAGTTTAATACATCAGGTAAATTTGAAGTACATGTTTTTGGCACTCACCGTATGGCAAGAGTACATAAAGGTACACAAATAAAGATGTTGATTGGACTCGCCAAAATAATAATTTGTAGGTAAGGATAAAACTCAATAATAACATAGTAAAACAGTTATGCATTAGCAGCATTGGGTCAATACTGCTTTAAATTAATAATCTATTAAAAATCTCTGTTAGATTTTAAAATACAGAGTCTAATCATCCCCCACCCCCACGACTTCAACACTGAACCGTTTGCTCTGTAGGAGTTCTTTCCTCACATCACTCCAACATGATTGTAGCATAGAGGACTTGATTTTCTAGTCCCATTAAAGTACCGTGAAATTTTTTAATGCCATCAACAAGGCAAATAAATTGTGAGAAAGCGCTTCCAAAGGAAACTCTTTTTATAGGTGAATTAGAAACAAACAGATATGCATAACCCCATTAAGAATACTTAGGGGAAGATTTACACAGTCTGGCGCATCTCTGCAAATCAGCAGGGATACACCAGTAAACTTGCTACACGCAAAACCACCGGTGCGCCACCACTGATGCGGCGCACTTACAATGCGGCACACTGTGGCGCACGAATGGGCAGATGCATGTTGCGTCCCTCGGCGTAAGGGCGGCGCATTGCTGGAGTTGCATCGCAATCGCACGGGGCTCCAGCAAGGCTCTGGGGCGCCCTATGCCTAACATGCTGCGTCACTCCTTACGCCTGCTGCTAGGCGCAGGGTTTTGAAGCAGCATGGCCGTAAAAGTTACTCCGTGAAATCGTGTAGATTTCACTGCGTCACTTTTACGAGGCGTTCCTGCGACGGAATGCCCACCCTGCACCAGATCAGCCCTAGTTAGGGTGAGCTCAATATATTCTGATGAATCAGCTTGTAAGACGATCCTCCTAGCCATGATGATATCATCTTGTATAGCCGAGCGACAACCCCGAACTTGGCGGATCCAGTGAGTGGTCTTATTGGTTAAGGAGTCCGCATTTTCGAATCCATTTCTAGAGTCTAGTTTAGGCACATTTACCATATAGATTTTAGGTGCTTCGGTTAGAGATGGGGTAGTCGACTTGGACGATCTCTGATGGGCTTCATAAGACAAATCTTGAACATGATGTACGGTGGGAGTTCTGGGGCAAAGTGAGTGGGCCTGTGTTGGGGGCATATTATAGTGGGTATTTAGTTGGCTGGTGCTGGAATTATTGGACGCTTAACCAATAAGGGCGGGAGAACTACTTTGTAGGAAGGTCCTGTGGTAAGGAGTGTATTAGGGCCATTGGAGCGGGTACTTAGACCCTGTACATCTATGTCATGACCGGTATTGTTAACTTGTCGGGTCAGTTGGATATGACTTAATGGGGGAGTGGGGCCTGATACCTTTTGGACTAAACAGTTAACCAGGGAAGTTAGGCTCTCAATCATCGATTTCATTGCCTCTATTTCTAGTCTAAGAGTGTTTATTAGATGGAGTATTACCTGGATTTACTACTCGGTCCAGGACCTGCCCCTCTACAAGGGTCTGGTGACAGGGACGGTTGCAGCATTACTTCCCTATCTATGTCAGGCAAATCGGACAATGGTGTAAACCTGTGTACGCAAGAGATTCCACCACCCATCTATTGGGGGGCAGCACTAGTGAGAACGATAGAGGGGGGACAGGCACCCTCTTCTTCTAGCTTTGTCTCTGCTCTTGATACAGGGGCCCCTTTTCTAAGTGGTTTTTTAAATACTGCGGGAATTGTAGAACAGCTGCTGGTTTTAGCCTTAGATGGAAGGGTTGGCAGATGGGGGGCTTTATCGGGGTATTATGCATAGATGGATTCGCCTCCAAGATGTTTTTGCATTCGCTAATGAGAGTATCTATGCGATCTAAGACACAATTACTACCTGAATGCTTCTGTGATTTCCTAGCCTTTTTCCTTTCTCTGGCCGGCCTTTAGCACCTCCCCCACTGCTCCCACTCCCATCAATAGTTTTCCTCTTTCCCATCTTTCAGCCCTTTAAACTAATAACCGATAAAGCAAACAGACCACCCACTAATGCTCCACCCTCTAGCTCTAGTTTTTCGGGACTAATTGATATCAAACACACAGTGGGCCACAGGTACAGGATGTTACTCAATCAGGATTTTCAGACTAGTTTAGAGCTTAGCGTGCAAGAGTTTATAACACAAATCAGGGACAATACAACGAGCACAGTACCTTGTCCAGGATGAGCTTGCCGGCCCAATGACCTCAGTCCGAGTGCATGAAGAAGAGTGGAAGAGGGGTGGCCCTGCTCTGCCTCTTCCTGGCAATGACAGTCAAGGACAGGCCCACCCTTGGCCCGGGCGACGCGCCCGTGCATGTCCCATGCTGATGGAGCCCGTGCTCGATTTTTAAAGCGCCTCCTGGCGCTTGTGGGTGACACAAGTGGCTCCTGCCGCGAGTGCTGCTGGACCCCTGTAGTGCCCTGATGTTGGGGCGTTGCACGAGGCTGAAGTGTGGCTGGAAGTGGGATCCGAGATGCGGAACCCCGCGCTGGATTTTTAAAGCGCCTCCTGCCACGAGTGCTGCTGGACCCGGTAGTGCCCTGATGTTGGTGTGTTGCACAGGGCTGAAGGCTGGCTGGAAGCGGGACCCGTGCTGGATTTTTAAAGCACCTCCTAGCGCTTGTGGGTGATGCAAGCGGCTCCTGCCGCGAGTGCTGCTGGACACAGTAGTGCCCTGATGTTGGTGTGTTGCACGGGGCTGAAGGCTGGCTGGAAGCAGGACCCCAATTTTGGGATACATATATTAATCTAACCAAGCAAATGATTTCAATTTAGTAGAAAGCGATGCAATCCAGAGAGCTACTTGCAGGTAGCTGGAGAGCTACCAGTAGCTCACGAGTTACTCGCTGGGGAAGCCTGAGCCACTGTGTCTCTTCTGGGTCTAAGACAACCTTGAGGACTTCGGACCAGATGTACAACGCTCAAAATAGCACCTTGCAAATTTGCAACTCGCAGTTTGCAAGGCGCTATTTTGGATGTACAACAGTGTGTAACACACTGTTAGCGATTCCCAATGGGGTCGCAAATCGAGAGGCTCATGAATATTAATGACCTCATTGAGAATAGCAGGCCCTCCCAGGTATGGTGGCCTGCTGGGCTCAGCAGACCACGATGTCCGGGACTGCTTTTAAATAAAGCAGTTATTTTTTTTAATGCAGCCTGTTTTCCTTAAAAACGCAGAGTAATAACGGGATGGAAAAATGCCTAGAATTCCTGTTTGAAGAATTTGGGTTAAGTGCTCTCGTATTGTCATGATGGGAAGCAGCGTCTTTTTCTCTTTCTTTCCACCATTGTTGAATCAATGTGGTTATATACTTTATGTTAATAAATATGCATTGCCTGCTGGGCGGGAGCTGACTATCAATTCATTTTGGTAGTTAAAAGACACTGATGGATTCTGAATTATTGTGGCACAGCTGGCTGTTATAAAGTCAGACCTTCTCCCATTTGTAAGAGATAAATTACTCCACTTAAAATCTGGAAGCTACATAAGTGCTGCTTAGCGACTCGACAGGAGGGTGTTGAGCTCAGTGCATCAACTTCCTGACAGCTACCAGTATGTGTCTTCTGAGCTGGTGTGGTGCAGACACACTGGAAGGAAAGTTGATGGCTAACCACTGTAAAAGAAAACAGAGACTTGCTACCATACACAGAACACACATGATAGGCTAAAATACAGATAGGGGCAAATGAGCAGGTTCCAGGGTATTCTTGTGGGAATAATGCGAGAAACCCATAGGAGATGGTAACAATTTTCTTCAGTAAAATACTGATTTTACTAATTTCTACAATCCTCTCTTTGTTGTGTCAAATCCAGAAGGAGGCTATGCTTATTAGAACAAAACACACAATAACAAAAAGGCAGTTCATTTGAAATACCTGTAAATGTGTGATGATGGTAAGGCTTTAGTGGGCTTTAAGCAGGTGTAAAAATGAAATTACAATTGTTAATATGTACAGTTTGATATCACTAAAATCTAAGGGCCTCACTTATGAGAAGTGTTGCATCGCTGCGTGAAAGCAGCAATGCAACACTTCTCAGGGCGCCCTCCTTGCAACATGATGGATGCGTCATTTTTACTGTATGACGCATCATGTTGCAAGGAATGACAAATATGTTAGTATTATTGACGTATCTGTTGGCGCAAAAGTGGCGCATTTCTAGAGTGTGTCATGTGAAAGGGCCTACATCACCCTTACGCCTGCTCATAAATAAGCTCCTAAATTCTCACCACAGTGGATCCTTGCCACACATCTGTTAGGAGCTGCAGATTGACTGACTACAGCTGCATTCATGGGATGAAATAATCTGGCACTTGAAATGAAGTGCACTTGCAGGATTCATGGGACATTGTAATGGGTCCTGTGGGCTGCAGTGACATACACTGATTAGGAGGTCACTCTGATGTGCCATCGTCCAATCTCACTGTAACACGCTGGTTGGCTGTAGCTAGGCTATTTGGCCATATGCCATCAATATCAAACAAGCTCAACTATCATGCATAGTGTGTGAAATCCTTGGCATAATTTTCAAAAATGTGCCTTAATATCATCCTATATAGATGAACTGAGGTAATGGCTGTTATGTATAATATTGCCAGACATACTGAAGAAGTCATTGCAGTGCGAGCAGAACACTTTATCTTTTTGCTCGTATATTCGTGAGTATGGCATACCCAGCCATTTCTAAATGCCTCTACCTTCTATTAATATTGGAAAAATTTCATGTGCACATGGCTCTTTCTCTTCTCATATTCACTGTTGTGACTGGTGGGGATTTAGGGCTTGATGATTATTTTGGTAACTGCAAACACAACAATGATGGACAGAATGTGGATCAATGTCACACATTCACCCCAGTCCAAAGATCTGGGCCCAAATCCATCGTTTTTCCACTCCACACCACCCTGGGTTAGACAATGGCGATATGCAAATCAGCGCTGACCCTGTGCCCCATGGGAACAGTCCAGTCCGAACTACAATAGCCATGTCCTTCCCAGAACGGAAACAAGCATCCGAGGACCGGCCCGGTTTCGAGGTAACACCTCTCTTCAGCCCGGCTAGCTTGATTCCAGTGGTGTGGAGTGCCTGGGACTCACGTCTGAGCTTCCCCAGTACACTTAGAGCGGTAACTGCAAACACAACAATGATGGACAGAATGTGGATCAATGTCACACATTCACCCCAGTCCAAAGATCTGGGCCCAAATCCATCGTTTTTCCACTCCACACCACCATGGGTTAGACAATGGCGATATGCAAATCAGCGCTGACCCTGTGCCCCATGGGAACAGTCCAGTCCGAACTACAATAGCCATGTCCTTCCCAGAACGGAAACAAGCATCCGAGGACCGGCCCGGTTTTGAGGTAACACCTCTCTTCAGCCCGGCTAGCTTGATTCCAGTGGTGTGGAGTGCCTGGGACTCACGTCTGAGCATCCCCAGTACACTTAGAGCGGTAACTGCAAACACAACAATGATGGACAGAATGTGGATCAATGTCACACATTCACCCCAGTCCAAAGATCTGGGCCCAAATCCATCGTTTTTCCACTCCACACCACCCTGGGTTAGACAATGGCGATATGCAAATCAGCGCTGACCCTGTGCCCCATGGGAACAGTCCAGTCCGAACTACAATAGCCATGTCCTTCCCAGAATGGAAACAAGCATCCAAGGACCGGCCCGGTTTCGAGGTAACACCTCTCTTCAGCCCGGCTAGATTGATTCCAGTGGTGTGGAGTGCCTGGGACTCACGTCTGAGCATCCCCAGTACACTTAGAGCGGTAACTGCAAACACAACAATGATGGACAGAATGTGGATCAATGTCACACATTCACCCCAGTCCAAAGATCTGGGCCCAAATCCATCGTTTTTCCACTCCACACCACCCTGGGTTAGACAATGGCGATATGCAAATCAGCGCTGACCCTGTGCCCCATGGGAACAGTCCAGTCCGAACTACAATAGCCATGTCCTTCCCAGAACGGAAACAAGCATCCGAGGACCGGCCCGGTTTCGAGGTAACACCTCTCTTCAGCCCGGCTAGCTTGATTCCAGTGGTGTGGAGTGCCTGGGACTCACGTCTGAGCATCCCCAGTACACTTAGAGCGGTAACTGCAAACACAACAATGATGGACAGAATGTGGATCAATGTCACACATTCACCCCAGTCCAAAGATCTGGGCCCAAATCCATCGTTTTTCCACTCCACACCACCCTGGGTTAGACAATGGCGATATGCAAATCAGCGCTGACCCTGTGCCCCATGGGAACAGTCCAGTCCGAACTACAATAGCCATGTCCTTCCCAGAACGGAAACAAGCATCCGAGGACCGGCCCGGTTTCGAGGTAACACCTCTCTTCAGCCCGGCTAGCTTGATTCCAGTGGTGTGGAGTGCCTGGGACTCACGTCTGAGCATCCCCAGTACACTTAGAGCGGTAACTGCAAACACAACAATGATGGACAGAATGTGGATCAATGTCACACATTCACCCCAGTCCAAAGATCTGGGCCCAAATCCATCGTTTTTCCACTCCACACCACCCTGGGTTAGACAATGGCGATATGCAAATCAGCGCTGACCCTGTGCCCCATGGGAACAGTCCAGTCCGAACTACAATAGCCATGTCCTTCCCAGAACAGAAACAAGCATCCGAGGACCGGCCCAGTTTCGAGGTAACACCTCTCTTCAGCCCGGCTAGCTTGATTCCAGTGGTGTGGAGTGCCTGGGACTCACGTCTGAGCATCCCCAGTACACTTAGAGCGGTAACTGCAAACACAACAATGATGGACAGAATGTGGATCAATGTCACACATTCACCCCAGTCCAAATATCTGGGCCCAAATCCATCGTTTTTTCACTCCACACCACCCTGGGTTAGACAATGGCGATATGCAAATCAGCGCTGACCCTGTGCCCCATGGGAACAGTCCAGTCCGAACTACAATAGCCATGTCCTTCCCAGAACGGAAACAAGCATCCGAGGACCGGCCCGGTTTCGAGGTAACGCCTCTCTTCAGCCCGGCTAGCTTGATTCCAGTGGTGTGGAGTGCCTGGGACTCACGTCTGAGCATCCCCAGTACACTTAGAGCGGTAACTGCAACCACAACAATGATGGACAGAATGTGGATCAATGTCACACATTCACCCCAGTCCAAAGATCTGGGCCCAAATCCATCGTTTTTCCACTCCACACCACCCTGGGTTAGACAATGGCAATATGCAAATCAGCGCTGACCCTGTGCCCCATGGGAACAGTCCAGTCCGAACTACAATAGCCATGTCCTTCCCAGAACGGAAACAAGCATCCGAGGACCGGCCCGGTTTCGAGGTAACACCTCTCTTCAGCCCGGCTAGCTTGATTCCAGTGGTGTGGAGTGCCTGGGACTCACGTCTGAGCATCCCCAGTACACTTAGAGCGGTAACTGCAAACACAACAATGATGGACAGAATGTGGATCAATGTCACACATTCACCCCAGTCCAAAGATCTGGGCCCAAATCCATTGTTTTTCCACTCCACACCACCCTGGGTTAGACAATGGCGATATGCAAATCAGCGCTGACCCTGTGCCCCATGGGAACAGTCCAGTCCGAACTACAATAGCCATGTCCTTCCCAGAACGGAAACAAGCATCCGAGATGATTATTTTGCCACTTTCATATTTCCAAGTAGGATGTAAGCAAGATGGCTGCTTCCAGGAAAGAATGGCCTATAACGACCCAAGCAAGCCCTTTAGCTCTGTAGAGCTCGAGACCGCCTCCTTTGTGAGGCTGGTTTGAGTATTTTTACCAAGACTGATTTTGGTTTCTAGTTCAGCCTAGGAGGAGTTGTTGTATAAGAGGAACTACTTTGCAACACCTCATGCTGTAGAAAGTAAGGGTCTACTTCCTAGGGCAGGTGTGCTGCCAAGGCAGTGCGGTCGATTCTACTGGGAGCCTATATTACTGACCAGGAGTGGGGAGGAGGTCACAGGGCTTCTGCTCTTGAACAAGTAGACTCCTTATAACTGGAACTAGCGGGTCATGTATAAAGTATCACCAAGCAGTAGCTCGGTGGCCGGGGTGCCTAGAAGTCAAATGTCTCAAAGCGCCAGACTTTTAACAGTGCAGCACATCATGGTCTTCAGCATGTGGCGCTTTTACCAGAAGATGCAGGGCCTTTGACAGAAGGATTCCTCCTCAACCATGACATCAGAGTCCAAGTCAGAGGCCCAGTAGTGGCCCTTATCCCCGAAAGTTCTAAGACAGCATGATGAGGCATGCACTGAGTGATGCTGTGGAGCCGTGAGTTCTTCTATCACTGTTAGGTACCGTGGAAGGAGAAGTGACCTGGAGAAAGTGGTAGTTCTCACACAGTGCCAGGAGCTGTACCGATGTCATGTGGATGACCATGATGAAAGGTGGGATGTATGAGGTGGGGGGCGTCTCTTGTTGCTGCAGGCCACTACATGGTTTCATGGGCTTGGACTAGGCTGCCAGCTAAAGAAATGTGGGAGACTAGCCTATCAGGCTAAGCAGTAGACTCCATTCAGGGCTACAGGGTTACAATGGTGCCATACGCCAAAGGACAGGGTCTGCTGGTGTGTTCCAAAGTCACCTGGAGGAGTAGAATGGCTGCCCACAACAATGACATTGCTTGGCAACATGCTGGCACCGGCAAAATGATTTTAAATCCTGTTAAAATGCTGCCATGCTGCAATAGTGTTAATTCCTTGCAAAACACAGACCTTAGCACAGTAGTGGTATTCCCTGGGGAAGTACATGCTCTTACACAAAGTTGGCAATTTCTAGTAAAATGCTGGTTCTGGCAAAATCATGGTAATCAATGGCAACATGTTGGCCCTGGCACATTGGTGGGAATTCCTGGAAACATACTGGTTTTAGCATGATTTTCGTAATCCCTGGCAGCATGTTGACAGTGGCATGATGCAGGTCATCCTTGGAAATATGTAGGCCCTGCCACATTGGTTGTAATTTCAGGTAAAAAGCTGGCCATGACACAATGGTGGAACTTCCTGGAAACATTCCAGCCCTGGCACAATGGTGGTGAATCCTGGTAACATGGTAGCCATTTGCATAATGGTACAAACCTGTCACAATATGCTGGCACTGGAACAATGAAGGTAGTTCCTGACATGCTGACCTTGCCAGCGTTGGCTGGCACGGATCGGCGAAGGGAGGGGGAGTAGAAAAAAGAAAATTTCACTTCACTTCTCGCACGTCTCTCCTCGTCGTCCCTCCGCTCCAACCATAACAGTAAGCACCGAGGCTCTCTTAAGCCAATCACAACGCTGCAATGTAGCGTTGTGATTGGTCTGAGCACTATGTTTCGGTGCGGCTCGTCAGGCCATAAGGCCAGTAAAGAACAACCTCAAAGACAGTGATGACAGTCTGGTGTTTGGTCGATCAGAGGAAGAGCATGACAGAGCGTTGCGGGACGTATGTTCACATCTGTAACAAGCAGGTCTAACACTGAATAAAGACAAGTGCGAAATAGGGAGAAATGAACTGGTATTTTTTGGACACATCTTCTCTAAAAAAGGGATGTGACCAGACCACAGCAAAGTGGAGACTCTGGAAAAAGCGAGTCCTCTGGCGGACGTTGCAGAAGTGAGGTCATTCCATGGACTTGCCAGCTACTGCACTAGATACATAAAAGACTTTGCCACAGTGAGCACAACACTTAGGGAATTAACGAAGCAAGGTCAGACATTCATGTGGACACCAGAATGCAACAAGGCGTTTGAGGCCATCAGACATGCTGTGATAGCAGTGGACCATCTTGCCTTCTTCGATCCACTGCTGTGCACGGAACTGACGGTGGACGCCAGCCCGGTAGGACTAGGAGCGATCCCAGCACAACACATGGAACACATGGCAGGCAAAGGTTCTCCAAGAAAGATTGTGGCATATGCAAGCAAAAGCCAGTCCGACAATGAGAGGGCATACTCGCAGCCTGAAAAAGAAAGCCTTGCAGTAGTATGGGCGTGTGAGCACTATCACATGTTCATCTACCGCAAACCATTCACTATCATAACAGACCATCAGGCCCTAGTAACAATCTATGGAAATCCGAAATGCGAAAATACCACCTCGCATAGAGCACTGGGGCATAAGACTGATGGACAATAACTTCAATATCGAGCACAAACCAGGGAAAGAACATAACCCGGCGGACTACATGTTGCGGCATCTTTTACCACAAACACCTCAGGACACATCTATAGCGGAGGAATATCTGAACTTTGTACTGAAACAAAACACTCCGGCAGCAATAATGATAGCAGAACTTGAGCAAGAAACAGAGAGGGATGCCACGATGCAGGCAGTAAAAATGGTAACAAGCCAGCAAAGATGGAGGCATGTCAACAACAACAGCATCATGGAAGAAGGAGTGAACAAGGAGGAAATGCTGGCGTTCAGAAAGGTTCATGAAGAACTATCAGAGACCGTGAATGGAATATAATGAGAGGAACAAGAATAGTGATGCCAAGGGTTTTGCGCAGACAGACTGTAAACTTGGCACACGAATCACACAGAGGCATGGTTGCGACAAAGAAACTGCTACGGGAGAAAGTGTGGTTCCCTAGTTTGGACACTATGGTGGAGACCACTGTCTCAAATTGCCACATCTGCCAAACGACAGGGCAGCCAGCAAAACCAGAACCACTACAAATGTCAGGGCTCCTGCGGGCAGTGTGGATGGAACTGACAGCAGACTTCTACGGACCTCTAGAAACGGGCAACTACTTGCTTGGGATCATTGATGAATACTAAAGATTTCCCATTGTGCGACAAGTCTCGTCAACATCAGCAAGTGCAACGTTGCCAAAACTGGATGACATATTCACAGCCTGGGGTGCCCCACAAACACTACAAAAACAGATAATGGCCCGCCATTCTCAGGGGAAGAATTTCGAAAGTTTATGTACTATCTAGATATTCATCACAGGAAAATAACACCTCTGTGGCCACAAGTAAATGGCATGGTGGAAAGATTCATGGGAAACATAAAAAAGGTCGTCCAAAGAGCAAAGCTGGCACAGATATCAATAGGACAGGCCTTCTGTCAAGTACTAAGAGACTATCGAATCACCCCTCACAGCTCCACGGGACGGTGTCCCCCTGAGCTGGTGCTGGGCAGAACAAGCAGGACAAGGCTACCACAGCTAGAAGCAACAACAACCCTAGAGCACAGCAGCATTGCTGACAGAGACCAAGAGGCGAAGGAGAAAATGAAGGCGTATGCCAACACCAGGAGACATGCCACTCCCGCGCACCTCAAGCAAGGGGATGTCGTGGTGGTACGCCAGCGGCAGCTGAGAAAATCAGCCAGCCGATTCTCAAAGGACCCATTAACGGTGACACAGGTGAAAGGGCCCATGATAACAGCAACAGCAGGCCCTTACCGGATAACACGGAACAGCTCTCACTTCAAGGAACTAAAGAACATGGAGGAAGATGGAGGAAACACAGCAGCAGGAGACAAAGGCACAGATGAGAGACCGGATGAGGAATGGCAGAATGTCAAGGGAGAGACATATCAAAGAAGAGAATACAGAAGACCAAAAAGACTGATTGAATAAATGTAACGATGAAGACGACACGTCTTAGTACACTCTCTCTTTATCTCTCTTTTTTCTCTCTCTCTATCTCTCTACATCTCTTTATCAATCACCACCCTCTTCTGTCATTTTCCTGCAATGAAAGGGGAGATGTCGTGACCTGGGCACAAGGGCACTAGGACCCTGTACCCGACTGGTGGGGATGGGGTGAGAACCGGACACCCCTCCCGGTCAGGGGAGTGGGGAGGAAGGCAGACCACGAGGGGAGAAGGAAGCGACTGGAAGTGTGGTCAGTGCAGCAGCAGAGAGCAAATCAATAAAGTATATGTAAAACCTCTTACATCACTCCTGTGTGTGCCTGGGACGAGAGACACGACAGCACCACGGTGGTAATTCCTGGTAAAATGTTGGGCACGGCACAATTTTCATGTACTTTGCCACTTTCTTCCTTTTTGAACCCTCATGTTATCCAATTAGTCATTTTCGTATATACATTATCATTCACATATATTTCTTAAAGTGCATGATTCTCCTTGCTGTTTCATTGTTGTGTAATACAGTGATGCTTTCTTATATGTTGATATTGCATCACAATTTGATATCCTGTATGTTCAAAACAAAATGATGTTAGAAGGACATGCAGTAAGTAGTTTTAGACAAATGTGCAAAGAAATCTCCACATTTCTTTTTAAACCTTACAGCACAAATCACACTTGTCCTAGTAATGATGAGAAACAGTAGATAAGAACCGAGAACGAGCCTCTCTGGGAGAAGGAAGCTTAATATTTCTGAAAGGGAGCATCGACTTCATAAACAGCCTTGAGTTCATAAACAGTCTGCATGAAGGTCGCTCACTGGAGCTTGCTGCCTCCATGGAGAGCGAGCAATCTACTGCTCAATAGAACAGCCTCCCAGTGGAACAAAGAATGGCCTTGCTTCCTAAGGAGGCTGAATACTGAAAGGACATTGAATCATGAGCAGGTGTATGCGTACCAGGTCAATTAGAAAACTCATATTCATGGCATTTTGGCAAAAATGGAGACATTAGCCTGGGGCTAGAATTGAGAGGATTTCATCATAGGTTGATGTGATCTAAATATTGCCATCTCATATCTTATAAATGTTTATTGGTTTTTCTTGTATTGCATATATTATGCTCAGTAAATTGGTTTAAACCTGTGTGGGCCAAAGGGCCATGGAAAGTTCAACTGAGCTGTATTTACAGACAAGCATGTATAAATGTATCACGAGGGTTGTAATCTCTGGCAACAAGCTGACCTTAGTGTAATGGTGGAATTCCCTGGCAACATTCTAGCCCAATGGTGGGGGATATAGGTGGCTCAGAGAGGACAACTGACTTTTCACAGGGCCTCTGTTATTGGGGCCTGCGTAAAATCCGGTGCCCTCTGCCAAGTGTAAGAGAATGGCCTCTCAATGTGCTTGTCTCACTTCTACTGAACCTGGCCCCCACACAGAGGAAGCAGTGAACAATCCATATCTGCTATGGGCTGAAGTTCGTGTAACATGGACAGTAAGCCTTCTTCCGAGCCAGGTAAGAACTCTTCACTCACAGAGTCTGTGAATGCATGAGGCACCTTGATACTGGCACAAAATGTTGTTGGCGCATCATGCAACACCAGTGTGACGTGCAAGTAGCACTGGGCTGTAAATTATAGGAATACCTGTAAATATTTTGAAGGTTGGTTGCAGCAACAGGCAATATAATCCTGCAGGGATTTATTTCCAGAGTATTATTTATTTAATATTTAGAAGTTTTCTATAGCGCTAACAAGACCCGAAGGTAGCAGAGCGCTTTACAGTAAAAGGAAAGGCATGGTGAGCAAAAAGATACGTAACAAATAAAGGCAGTCCTCAAAGACAATGTTGGGGGAGGAGAAGTTCGTAACAGTAGGCCTTTTGGTAGAAGGATACAGAGATAACACATAGTTCAGAGGGAGATCCTAGTTATCTAGGACCCAGGGAACGGGTGAGGAACAAGGATTTGAGTTGGATCTTGAAGTCCGGATAGGAAGGTAGAGTTCTGATATGAGGGGGGATAGAGTTCCATATTTTCGGGGCATTTCCAGTGAAGGAGCAGTCCGCAGTTTTCTTCTTTTTGGTTTTTGGTGGGATGAGCAACAGGGAGTTGGAGCTTCTCAAATATCTGCTTTGGCCTGCTTTTGTGAGCTTGTTAGCCAAGTATTCTGGTTTACCGGTGTGGAGGGCCTTGTGTGTTAGGCAGGCCGTTCTGAAGGAGCTACGCATTTCCACCGGGAGCCATTCAAGTTCTTTGAGTGCTGGGGAGATGTGGTCAAATTTTTCGCATCCTGTGATCATTCTTGCTGCCGCATGTAGTGTTGTTTTTAATGGAGCCAAGTGTGATTTGGGTATGCCTGTAAGGATTGAGTTCCCATAGTCCAGTCTAGATAGAACTAGAGATTGGGTGGCTAGTTTGAGGTCTTTGTTTGGAATAAAAGGTTTGATTTTGTTCAGCAGTCTGAGGTTGAAGAAAGCACTTTTTGCCGAGTTCTTAATGTGGTTTGTCAAGGTTAATTTGGGGTCAAGGGTGAAACCCAGAGATTTGACGGAATCAGTTGGCGTGAGAGAACCTTTAAGAGCATCGATCGACTTCAGCCATTCAGTGATTTGAGGATTGTCTTCTTTGTTTGAGATGAGAAGAGTTTCGGTCTTGTCGGGATTGAGTTTCAGATGGTTTTTTGTCAGCTAGTCTTGAACATCTTTTAAGACAGCATTTAGTCTGTGGATGTCATTAAGCGAAGAGGTTTCCAGGTAGATCTGCGTGTCATCCGCGTAGAGGTGGAAGAGGATATTGGCATCCCTGAGTAGTTTGGCGAGCGGTTCCATATAGATGTTGAAGAGCTGAGGTGAAAGTACTGATCCTTGGGGGACACCCTTGTTGACTTGCTGCGTTTCAGAGGTGAAGTTCTTCAGTTTTATTATTTGCGAACGGTTGTGGAGAAAGGAAGAAAACCAATCAAGAACAACTTCGCCGAGGCCAGCTCTTGCTTGCAGAGTTTTGATGAGGAGCTTATGGTCTACCGTGTGTGTGGCATCGTGGTTCTCTATAACCTTCATAACACAGCTGCGCTGATGTCATGGAATACTAGAACCTCATATGGAATGTTATGCTTTGACCTACAAGCAGTTACTATCATACTCTGATGCTGGCTGGATGCTCACCTGTGGCTGGGATCTTTCTTCTATTAAACTACCTATTTTCATCTTCAAATTGTTAGTTCATATTTTACATCTGGCGACGAGGGTGGGATAAGAAGATAAGATCTCAACACCTATCTCAAAATTTTTCCCTTGGAAACTTGTGGATTTTTTTTTTGAACAATTTCAAGGAGATACTACGTGACATTCAACTGTCAAAATTTGGAAATACTTCACTGACTTTGGACTTCAAAAGAGAACTTCATTTTCATCTCTTCAGGGTAAGGAGAAACGTTTTATTTTCATAAAAAAGGGAAACAGTACTTTTGTTTTTAGAATTAGCGATTGATCATTATTGTTCCTGTTACAACTTTGCGATCGCCTTATCAGACGCTTACACTTCATTTCATTATTGGAGGAAGCGATCTATTTGCGATCTGCATCTTTCAAATAAGACCCTACCTGCTGACTCCTCGCGAGCCCATCACACCGCATCCTGTGGAGAACGCCGGCGCCGTTGCCTAGCGGCGTCTCAGAACCTTCAAGTAAACAAGCCAGCTCTACTCGTCTTCACCGCTGTTCGCGAAGCCTACTGGGAAGCACGCAAACGTGCCGCAAGGTACGCTGGGAGTCACGCTGACGTGGGCGCCATCTTGAATTGGTCAACTTCCTCATTTTCATTTCGGAGCGCGTTTTTCATCACATTTCATAACTCCACAATACAATTTCATCGCTAATTCTTACAAGTCACCCTGAAGTCTCTTGTTTATTACAAGCTTTGCCACAGTTTCATTTGGACAATACAAAGGTACTATTTCAACTACTTCAACCGTTTCTCTACCTATTGGAAACTCTCATTTGAATCTGTTTTGTGTGTCCAACTACAGTGACACACACACTAGACTTTGCACTTACAATTTTATTGTTTTGTGTGCACTCACTGTGACACACACACATATTTGACATTTAAAAATTTTTTCCCATTTAAAATTTTTTCTCTCTCACACTTGTTTTCTGCTTGTCGGTAACAACAAAATGCAAAATGTAACTGCCCCCCCCTTCTTCTTATCCTCACCTGGAGATCCACCTATCAGCAAAAGGACGAACCCTCTTTAGAAGAAGTTCTTACTATTGCTAAGAGGATAGAACATTCTATCAAGTGTGTAGAAGTTATAAAGAAAAATGGGGAGAACAAAATTACTAAAGACACAGTAAATGTGGTAAAATCTACTCCTAGAGTAGGCGAAAATCACCAGAAAGAATCTAGAAATGAAAATGGTGCAAGCAAAATTCCCTATAAAAAGAAGGAGAGCAGTCTTGATTTCTCCCAAGTAAGATGTTATAGGTGTGGTAAAATGGGACATTTTGCTACGGATAGACAATGTCAAGGTTGGAAGGCATATTGTGGTAAATGTAAAAAGAAGGGACATGTTACCTCATGTTGTAGAGGGGGAAACTACAAAGGTAGAGTGAATGAGATATATTATGACTTTGAAAATGAATGTAATTCTGATGAAAATCTAGATTGTGGCCAAATTTGTATACAGACTGTAAGTGCTGAAGAAGCAAAGAATTCACCTTCTGACGAAATTCTAATAGAAGGTTTCCCCACAAAAGTTTTGTTTGATTCTGGAGCAAAAATCACTATTATTGCAAAAGAATTTTTCTTAAATAAGTTAAGCCAAAAACTTAAGTTGTCTCGCCCTGACATAAGACCTTTCGGCTATGCGGGACAACCCATTAAGCTACTTGGAGTGTGTGAAGGAGTGATCAATTATAAGAATAGGTTGACCAGAGCAAAAATTTATGTTTCTCAAAAGGGAGATAGCATAATAAGTTGGTTTGCTCTCAAAGATTTAGGAGTTATGCTTGATCCAAATTCGACACCTCCTATTGTATTAAAAGAGCCTTTTCCCTCTACCTCCCATACTATTTCTCTAGTTTCTCAAGATTTCACCACTGAATTGAAAATGAGGTTTCCCAAAGTATTTTCTGAAGACTTGGGGTGCCTGAATGATTATTGTCATCGCATCATTTTGAAAAAAGGTACTGTACCTGTTTGCTGCAAAGTACGAAATGTACCTGTGGCTGTCAGGGAACAAGTTAAAGCTGAACTTGAGAAGCTTGTCAAAGGAGGCATTATTGAAACAGTAGAGGGAACGGAATGGGTTGCCCCGATTGTTGCAGCTAAAAAATCGGACAACTCTCTTCGTCTCTGTGTCGATTTAAGGGAACTCAACAAGTGTGTGGTCACTGATCATTACCCTTTACCCAAAATTGCTGACATGCTTATGCTACTCAAGGGTGCTAAAATTTTTAGCACCATTGATCTACGGTCCGCATACCATCAGATTAGGTTGGAAGAAAGTTCGAAAGATTTAACCTCTTTTGTGACACCATATGGCACCTTTAGATTTGTCAGACTACCATTTGGTTTAGTGTCAGCCACATCGGTTTTCCAAAGGGCATTGGAAAAGGTCTTAAAAGGTCTACAAGGTGTCAGAATATACCAAGATGATATTCTTGTGTTTGGCGTGGATAATTCACAGCATGATTCGAGGCTTTTTGCAGTCTTAGAAAGACTATGTACTGCAGGTTTGACTGTTAAGATTGAGAAATGCAAGTTTAGGAAGACTTCCATTGACTATCTAGGTCACACAATTACTGAAGGAGGAATTTTACCTAAAGAAAACTTAATCTCTACCATTTCTAAGTTGTCTCCCCCACAAAATAAGGAAGAATTGATGAGTTTTTTAGGACTTGCTGAATATTACAGTAAGTTTGTGAAAGATTTTGCCTCTTTGTGTGCTAACATGAGACAATTGTTGATGAAAGGAGTGGATTTTGTTTGGGGAGAAAAATGCCAACATGAATTTGAAGTCATCAAGAAGAGGTTAACCTCTGCACCTAAACTGAGCAGTTTTGATCCTTCTGAAAAATCTATTTTGATTACTGATGCAAGTTTGAAAGGCTTAGGTGCAGTACTGGTACAGAAGATTGAAGGCACCGAGAGGGTCATTCTTTTCTTGTCAAGGAGTTTAAAGGGAGCTGAAACTAGATACTCAGTTATTGAGCGTGAAGCTCTCGCGGTTTACTGGTCTATCAAGAAGCTTAAAAATCTATTATGGGGAACCACCTTTGAAGTTAGGACGGATCACAAACCACTTTGTGAAATTTTAAAAAAGAAAGGTATTGATGCTGTCTCTGGAAGGATCACTAAGTGGGTTGTTGGGTTGCAAGATTATAATTTTGATGTAAAATATCTACCTGGGGTGGAAAACAAGGTAGCAGATGCCTTATCCCGCCTTGTTCCTAGTTCTGAGACTAATGATGAAGAAGATTGTGATGAAGACGATGAGATGGTTTGTGTTGTAGAGGAAGCTGTCATTGATAAGATGAGGTGGTTGAAGATGGTTCAGGAGGATTTGATTCTCGTAGAGGTTCTTAAACTATTAACGACAGGATGGAAGGTCAAACCCAAATCTAATGAAGGCCTCGAGAAATTTTGGCATGTCAAGGATCAGCTTTCAGAACAGGATGGCTTACTGTTTAGAGGAACTAGATTAGTTCCACCTATAGCTCTGCGGGATGAGCTTATATCTTTAGCACATATTGGACATTTAGGAATCTCTAAAACCAAGGAGATATTGAGGAGGTCATATTGGTGGCCTAATATGGATGTAGAAGTGGAACGTAAAGTTAGGGATTGCATTGACTGTGCCCTTAGTGAGAAGGTAGCTAAACCTAAGGTTCAACCTATGGTGATCAGAGACAGACCGAATGCACCCTGGAAAGAAGTTGGTTTAGATATTTTGGGGCCCATAGTGTCTGCTGGTTGTGAATGGTATGTTTTGGTCCTTGTTGACTTCTTTTCTAGATGGCCAGAAATTGCCATTACTCGTGGCATCGAAACTAAACATGTGGTGGCCTTTTTAACCAAACTTTTCGCAAGGGAGGGCATTCCCAATACCATTCTCACAGATAATGGTCCCCAATTAGTATCTAACGAGATGGAACATTATCTATTAGAGCAAGGTGTAAAACACAAAAAGTCCTCTCTGTACCACCCAGAAACCAATGGTATGGTTGAGAGGTTCAACCGTGTTCTCAAAGAAACCATCAGAATGGCCAAGTCTGCTGGTACAGATTGGAAGACAGATGTCTTTAAGAAGGTTAAGGTTTACAGAATATCTCCCCATGCTGTTACTGGGAAGACTCCATTTGAACTTTTTAAATCACGCATTCCCAATACCCTAGTAGTACCTGCATGGGTCAATGATCTACAACCATGTCCTCATGATGTTCATGATGACTGGATGTTGCGTGAATCTTCTAGAGTAGAAAATAGAAAAAGGAATTTTGATGCAAGGAATTCTGTAAAGGTCACACCAGTTAAAGTGGGAGATTGGGTACTCATAAAAAATCCCTGTAAAAACAATAAGGCTACCTTTAAGAAACCCATTCGGGTCATTAAAGTTTTTAAAAACGGCATCAAGACAGCAGATCATCGTGTTTGAAATTTGAACAGGGTGGTGGTGGTGAGAAATGATCTTGTGGAGGCGTCTTACAACTCTCATTGCCAAATGCCTAGTAGTGAACCCTCTTCACTTCTTCGCAAGTCTACAAGGAAGTCTCATTCTCCTGAGTATTTAAAAGACTATGTGACTGTGTGATTTATACTTTTATGTTAACTCTTTTTCTCCTCCTATTTCATTTCAGATTTATGCCTTAATGTCAACTCATTTCCTTTTGTAATTTTGATTATGCCTTAATGTTAACTCATTTCCTTTTGTAATTTAGTTACTATTGTTAAGAAGGGAGATGTGTGGCATCGTGGTTCTCTATAACCTTCATAACACAGCTGCGCTGATGTCATGGAATACTAGAACCTCATATGGAATGTTATGCTTTGACCTACAAGCAGTTACTATCATACTCTGATGCTGGCTGGATGCTCACCTGTGGCTGGGATCTTTCTTCTATTAAACTACCTATTTTCATCTTCAAATTGTTAGTTCATATTTTACAGTGTCGAAAGCTGCGGATAGATCAAGGAGTATGAGAAGGCAGCACTTGTCAGCGTCAAAAGAACCGTGAATGTCATCTATGATGTTCAGCATCGCGGTTTCTGTGCTGCGGCCTTGTCTGAAGCCAGATTGGAGGGGATCGAGGAGATTGATGTTATCCAGATGATGAGTCAGTTGCAGAAGAACACATCGTTCCAGTGTTTTGGCGAGTAGAGGGAGGTTAGATATCGGTCTGAAATTGTTCAAGTCTGCAGAGTCAAGACTGGGTTTTTTCAGCAAAGGAGTGACTTGTCCCATTTTTAGGCAGTCAGGGACCACTCCGCTTTGTAGGGAGCTGTTTATGATTTTGCCCCAGATGGGAGCTAAAGTGAGCTTCATTTTTTTGACTAGTGAGGGAGGAATGGGGTCTGAGATGTGAGCTGATGGTTTGGAGGTCGAGATCAGCGAGATTATCTCAGTTTCCTGCACGTGGCGAAAGCTTAGCCACGGGGCGGGGGGGGGGCCAGAGAGGAGGGTCTGAGGGATGGCCGCGTTACTGATGTCTAGAGATAGTTCAATTTTTAGGACCTTGTCGTTGAAGAAGCTGGCAAAGTTATCGCAAAGTTCTTTGGATGCTTGCAAGGGTGAGGGTAGAGGCTTGGATGTTTGATGTCTTATTATGTTGAAGAGCTCCTTAGGTCTGTTTTTGGAGTTGGCTAGAGCCTCTCGGAAGAAGCTGGATTTCTTGTTTTTGATATTGTTGTTATACTTCTTGCGGGCTGTTTTTAGTTGTAGGCGAAGGGTGGTTGTTGGGTTGTTTCTCCACTTTCTTTCTTTGGCTCTCAATGATCTTCTTTCTGCATTGAGGTCCGCATTGAACCACGTTCTAGATGGGGTGGCGCGGCTTCTTTTGAGCTTTGGAGGAGCTAGATTATCGAGAATGGAGACTAGCTCAGAGTTGTAGTGGTCAATGAGTTCGTTGGTCGAAAGATGTGGGGAGTTGTCTAGAAGAAGTGAACTTAGCTGCCCTTCTAGAATGTCTAGGGGGACTTGGGAGAGGTTTCTTGACCATTTGGGTGAGTCTTGGGGAGGTTTAAGCGGGATGATGGGGTGATTAATGTGAAATAGGATCATATGGTGATCTGACCAGTCAACAGGGAGTATGTGGTTGATCGTGATTGAATTCTTTTGTGCAATGATGGCATCCAGTGTGGCTACTTTGTAATGTGTCTCCTCGGAGTAGTACATAATTTGTGAAAAAAATAAGTGCCAGGGCCCTCGTCAGGAGGCCACAGCAGCTTGCACCACCCATCACCCCCGCCAGCACTCTCAATGATAGTACTAGCACAACTACTGCTGTCATGCACCTACCAGTGTGACAATGCAGACTATTCCAGCCCCCCAAAGCAATGAGATTGGCTAGGGTGGCAGGTTTCAGTAATTTTTATTGTATAGTGCATTAATAAAGAACTGTTGTTGTGCTAATCTCTAAATCTAACAGCACCACCATGTGGCAGACTGTCATTAGTGCTGCTGTTGACAATGCAGTGCTGGAGCTGAGTGCTTGAAATCACTGGCGCAAATTAAGCACTGTTCCAGAGGCTCTGCAAGGTGGCGCTCAGGCGCTAGATGTTATTGAAGAGGTACTGTCTGTGCTATATATAGGGAAGGAAACTCACTGCCTAAAGTGTTTTAAATCTACAGCGCTGATTGGGAAGCGATTTCACACTGCTGTCTTAGTCTGAGACCCTCCGCGGAGCACCTAGGCCTGGGCATAACCTGCCAATTTAGGGCGAATAAAGCGATGCCAAAGGGGATGATGGACGGAGCGTTTGGGCGAATCAAACACTCACTCCCAGTCAACTGATCTGGGTTTAATCCATCACCATTCTTTAGCTCACTCCACCACCCCAGTTCAGACATGGCCAAATGCAAATCAGTCTGACCCTGTGCCTAATGGGAACAGTCCAGCCCGAACTGCCAAGCCATGTCTTCCCTGGCCTTGAAACAAGCATCTTGGGACCGGTTTTGGGTTCATAACCCTCATCAGCCAGGCTATCTTGAATCCAGTGGAGGGTGAGGAAGGGACCCAAGTCTGGGCATACCCTCCCAACTTAGGGCGAACAAAGCGCTACCAAAGGGGATGATGGACGGAGCGTTTGAGCAAATCAAACACACACCCCCAGTCAACTGATCTGGGTTTAATCCATCACCATTCTTTAGCTCACTCCACCACCCCAGTTCAGACATGGCCATATGCAAATCAGTCTGACCCTGTGCCTCATGGGAACAGTCCAGCCCGAACTGCCAAACCATGTCTTCCCTGGACCGGAAACAAGCATTTTGGGACCGGTTTCGGGTTCATAACCCTCATCAGCCTGGCTAGCTTGAAACCAGTGGCAGAGTGAGCAAGGGACCCACGTCTGGGCATACCCTTCCAACTTAGGGCAAACAAAGCGATACCAAAGGGGATGATGGACGGAGCGTTTGAGCAAATCAAACTCTCACCCCTAGTCAACTGATCTGGGTTGAATCCATCACCATTCTTTAGCTCACTCCACCACCCCAGTTCAGACATTGTCATATGCAAATCAGTCTGACCCGGTGCCTCATGGGAACAGTCCAGCCCGAACTGCCAAGCCATGTCTTCCCTGGACCGGAAACAAGCATCCTGGGACCAGTTTCGGATTGATAACCCTCATCAGCCAGGCTATCTTGAATCCAGTGGCAGAGTGAGCAAGGGACCCACAACTGGGCATACCCTGCCAACTTAGGGCGAACAAAGCGATACTAAAGGGGATGATGGACGGAACGTTTGAGCAAATCAAACACTCACCCCCAGTCAACTGATCTGGGTTTAATCCATTACCATTCTTTAGCTCACTCCACCACCCCAGTTCAGTTCAGACATGGCCATATGCAAATGGGAACAGTCCAGCCCGAACTGCCAAGCCATGTCTTCCCTGTTCCAGAGGCTCTGCAAGGTGGCACTCAGGCGCTAAATGTTATTGAAGACGTACTGTCTGTGCTATATATAGGGAGGGAAATTCAGTGTTTAATGTGTTTTAAATCTACAGCGTTGATTGGGAAGTGATTTCACACTGCTGTCTTAGTCTGAGACCCTCCGCGGAGCACCTAGGCCTGTAGTCTGTCAACAGCCACACAATGTAAGATTTTTTTGTTGTGGGTAACTGCCCGAGCTATTCAAAACCGATTTAACAGCTGGAATAATACATTGACATATCTCAGTATTCACCAAGGTGATCCTCTCCCACACATGTGAACGTTGAAGACAGTAGTGAGCAGGTAGAGCGCCGAGGTACAGGGCAGGAGTCACAAGCTATGCTAGCCTTAGATTGCAGCTCTGGAGGAGAGTAGTTTGGATCCCTTTGGTGCATTATAATCATGGGTAGTCTGCACTCACATATATACTGAGTGTCTAATGTATGAAAAGAAGAAAGAGGCATACAAGATGTCAAAGTATCCTCATGAATTAACGCAAATCACATCTGAACTTTAGAAATGTAACTGACAAGATTGTGCATTAATACTTAAGGGGTAGAAAATTAAATGTGTTTTCTAATTTGTTTAATATTACACTCATGACACTAATATTTTAAGACTTGCCATTTATAACTGTTAGGATATATATCGAAAGTACAGCATTTTTTATTGTGAATGGGCTCACATAATGTAACCTGTGCTTTCTCAATTTAGCTTAACTGTACACACGAAATGCATTTCAAATTAATTTTTCAGCTAATTTGAATTAGCTTTCTGCTTGCATTGTGGAATATTGCATGCATCTTCTGTTCCCACTGCAGCTGGACAAGTCTTCATTATTTGAGAGAAAGAGTTATTGTTCCTAGGAGATAGAGAGGCATGAGAAGAAGAAATGTGATAATGGATGGAGGATGAGTTCACGTGGAAGAGATGGCACCAAGGATGTGCGAAATATCTCAGCGTGTGAACATGGAGGCAGAGAAAGGAAGCAGAAGGATCCTTAAATAATATAAAATTACTAGTAGGACTGTCGGAGGTGCCTTTATTCATCAGCTGCTTCTGTAGTAATGTAGCTAGGGATAGCTGTCTCTTTTGCTTAAGGACGCCTTGAGGTACAGATCTCTTCTTTGGTTTTGTGGCTTTATGCTACATGACCCCGGTTGGAGTTTTGAAGGCTAACACCTTTTTCCATCTTAAATGAAACTTGTCTTAGATTAGGAGGTCCCCTTTAGTGTAGTGTAGGGACAGTTAGGGGCTTGTAGGGTTTTTTTGAATGGAGTTTTGATGAAATCCAATATGCATTTGTGTCTACTAATACCCAATATGGCTGTAATCAAAATAGTCATTTTCTTTTTGTTATAGAGGATGATTCGGTTCCAGAAGTTTGGCTTCATCCTATTTACTTTTTACTTGTATACTACCATGCTTAGATTGGTGTACATTAATCTGTATCAGACTTTGCAATAAACAAATGAACCTGAGTTTAGTTGTCGGCCTGAGTTTTTACATAGCAGTTTGGATAATTTGGAATTTAGATATTGTCAAAGGAGTTTTCTCTTTACCTCTTATGTTGCAGAACGAGAACCATCGACCAGGTTGTTGAAGAGTATGAGTTTTAGCTTTCCCAGCCCTAGTGGCCTGTGATGTTGAAGGGTTGCTGTTTGTTACAGCAAGGTGGCTGCTGACAAACTGCATTTACAAGACAGATGTGGAAGCAGAACATGCTCGCAGACCATAGCCAAAGTGCCTCAGTTGTTGAATGTGCTATTTCCTTCAGAAATCTCCAGGCACAAAAACTGTTTTAAGGTAGCTTCCATTTCAATTGCCTATAGTGTGTTCTGCAGACACAGCCTTTGTGTGGGGTGAAGCTTCTCACTACAGAGAAGCTTCCAGCCTGGAGCCCCCACAACAGAGGTACCAAAAGGTGTGAACGACCTGCTACTAGCTATGAAAAGCCACAAAGACAGTACCAGGAAGGAGAGAAAAGTCTGGTTTTATCTAAAAGACCCTTCCCACTCTGATCAACAGAAACTGCAGCACCCTCACCCCCACCATCCACCAGGTGGAAGTACTACAAGAAGACTAGTCAAAAGCCCCTTTAAGCAAAAAGACCTAATTGAATTTCTACAGCAGTCATGTCTCCTTTGTCCTCACTTCACTGTCTAGGTCTTGTCCCTTTTGCATCTCCTCTGATACACCTACACTGCCACAGTCTGGGAAAACAACATCAGCCAAATCTTGTGCACAGGAACAGGCCAGGGGCTTTCAAAATGGAACCCACAGGTCTCCATCACTCTGCTGCGCTTATACGAACAATGCATATACTACGGTGTCCACATACATGAACATGCACAACATACACTTGAATGGCATTAGGTAACATGGAATAAATCTATGCAGTGTCAAGATGCTCTCAGCCAGTGCTAAATAGCTATTTTTTGTAAAGTAGTGAAAAAACTTTTTTCACAGAACAGTTAGACAAGATATTTAAATGAGACCTTTTCCAGGTTTTATTTTGCTCCAACTCCCCTTGTGCAATGTACAGACCCTGTACTAAGGGTGGGATACTCCAGACTATGTTTAAAAGGGTTGTCACAGGCTTGGAACACAACATGCTAGGGCTCTTAATGTTTAAATTATGTCTATACTTGGATTTGCATGTTTAAGATGTATGTCCCAGATACAGTGCACTATCTATAATATTGTTTCTTTCTATAGCTCACATACTCCAATTGCTTGCTTTCTCAGAAAGCCTTCTCTCACTATACTCCTAAAACCCTGCATGACAAATTGACCTCAATTAACTTCAGCTTGATTCCTCTCCTTTTATTTTTCAGTGACCCTCTTCTTACCTTCCACCCTTTGAATGCCTTCTATTTCTGAATATAGTCTCCTGTCATTCTCATGCCTGTTTGCCTTATCTCTCTTATTGTAGTTCTGTAATTGGCTGATACCTCATTCAATAGATCACAACCTCTCCTTTTTAAAAACCTATCCTTGTAATAAAACATTATCTTATCCCTGGCAGCCGATCTGTATCACCACCCAAACACCAGAAACCATATAGCTCCAACAAATGATCAAACCTAACTGGCATTAGTATACTTTATGATGAAGTAATTTGGGTAAATGCGTGCAATTATTTCTTGAGTGCACATTACTAATCATAATAACCATTGGATTAACCACTAACCTTGAGTTCCAAAGTAGCGTGCTACTTGCCGTTAAACATTTCAGTGCCTCATCAGAAGTAGCGAGCATCATATAAATACAATTACACTTGAAATAATTACAGGTAAAATCCTGGCTCTGGCACAGTAGTGATAATCCATGGGAACATGCTTACCCTTACACAATGATGATAATTTGTGGTAAAATATGGGCCTGGTACAATGGCGGTAGTCTCCGGCAGTGTACTGGCCCTACCACGATGATGGTATTTTCTGACGACATGCTGGCTTGGGCACAAAGGTGGATATCCCCGGCATATTGTGGCCAAGCATGGTATGATGGTGCCAATGCACAAATGTAAATCAGTTTGAGTACATGAACATTCAGGCAGGCTAGGAGAAGATAAGAGCCAGTGCAAGTGAATAAATGTAGTTGGCAATTTTGGGTTTATGCTTATCTTACCTCTCCAAATCCTATGACAGATGTGTTTGCCATTGCCTGGTATTTTTGGAGAGGGTTGGCCAAGAAGAACCTTTGCATTTAGAAATTCCTGGTAAATGTTGGAGTTTTTGCTAATTAAAGAGAGCTTTGACAAATCCTTTGCAAACCTGAAGTGCCCAATTACATCTTTTACGCTACAGAATGCTAATGGACAATCTTGGTAACTATATATTGTGGTTGAGAGTTAAACTTTTCTATCCACATGACAAAAGCAAACATTAAAGAAATTAAAAAACATATATACATGTTTCTGTTCCTCCTCAACCAACAAAATAATCTATGCTAATTAAAGATTGCAGATCATCTATGATATTGCATAGATGAGTTGCAGAAAACAGTCATACAATCTTTGTTGCTGTAGGAAAGTGCCTCTTCTTGTGCGGCCACCTCCATTTCATTTTGTGGACTGATGCTGCTGTTTTTAACATTTCTGCACTGGGACTCTGCTAACTAGGCCCCAGTGCATGTTTTCAGACTCCTAAAACACGTTGGAGTTATATGGAGCAAAGTGTCCCCAAGGCCTGCAAGTTAAATGTTACTGGTGGACTGCAAACACCTATTGTGCCATCCACTACAGTGGCAGGATGAACATGGCTTAGGGCCTATCATTATAGCCTGACTGTGTCAGGCTAGAAACTGCAACCTAACTTGAGGAATGAAACTCTTTTGATTGACCTAAACATTCCCTTTAAATAATAACAACTCGCCTCTAAGTAGGCCTTGTAGCCCATAAGGCAGGGTACATGGTAGTTAAAAGTAGGACATGTAGAAAGTTAATATTAAACATTTCCTTATAGTGACAAGCATTAAAACACTATTTTCAGTGTAGCATGGGAGAACACTGGGATGCACTATTACATTAAACAATGCTATTTTTAGCTGGAAATCACCTAGAAATGTCATTGTTTGACTCCTTGTAGTATTAATGTAATGCCCATCACTTCTAAGGTTATATATTGCATAGATATTAAGGAACATGAACATTTAGAAAGTTACTTTTTCCTTGCCGAACGACTCTGGAGCCTAATCTGCATTATCCTCCAGCTACATCCATCTAAGTGCTCAAGCTCTCAATCAGGTGTGAACACTGTTTCCAGTGCAGAGACAAATGCCTTGCTCTGGGGAGGTGTTTCCGTTTCTTAGACAGGATGATCATTTGGCAGTGCCAGGGAACTTGATTAATTTCAAAGAAGCTTCCCTATCACCGGTAAATGTTAGCTGTCACCTGGGCAGGCCCCTCTCTTTGATCCCCCAGTCAGGTATGCCTCAATCCCAGTGGGTCAGGTGCTGTCCCCAGACCTGGTTTGACATGACCACACAGGAGGGGTTGCTCATAACTATGGCCACACCTCTGATTGGGCATACAGACTCTGCACAAGAGGAGAAGGGTTTCTTGACCTTCGATTTAGGAGAAGAGGGGCACTCAAGATTGTTTACAGTAGGGCACACAACAAATGCTGCAAAACTAGGTACGGTAACCCCTGGGAATTCTTTCCCTATAAGTTAGGAAGGGAGCAGGAGTCGCCCCCCACTCACAACCTAGTGCTGGGCATATATTTGGCAACCCTGGGCATCTTCCTAATAACACTCTGGACTTGTAGAAGAGCAGCAAAAGGACACTGTACCTGCTGTTTGGCGTTTTAGGAGCCATGAATGGATTGAGTTGCTTCCACTAGTACCTTGGACAAAGAAGTGTACTCCAAGGGACAGGCTCACCCTCTATTAGGCAACAGGGCAAAAACAAGCTGCAAGAATCCTTTTCTCGAAGAGCTCAGCAGGCAAGTTCCAACTGGACCTTCCCTGAACCCTGCTGGTGGCTTGTGCTGGACTGAGTATTATATGCAAGTGCTGTGCTTGAGGTCCTGGGACCTTTGGCTGTGTCAAAGTGTGCTCTCCCTAACATCCTGAAATAGCTGGGACTTAGGAACATTTTGGTTCTAAAGACCTTTAGCAGACAGGAGCAAAACTGATGACTGAGATGTATTGCCCCTGGGCTGAAGATTTAGGTTTAATTTCTGCAGCAGGAAATCAGTTTCAGCTGGAGCTCATGGAGAAGGTATTTGGCCTTGTAGCGCCATCCTTGGCTTCAGCCTGAAGCCTTGCTCCACCAGAGGATTCTGAGCTCCCAAGAATTCAGAATGTATAAATTTGATCAGAGGAAGGTGCCAATAGTATCAGGCCAGGAAGAGGACTTACTTGGGTGCAAATTTTAATTTTCCCTCTCATAGCTTTTTTTGTCTAATCCACCAGCTTCAACAGGACTTCATTCAAAGACAAGCTAATGTCATTGAGCTCTTCTTGGATATAGCTGGCTGCCTCGCTCCCCTGATGGACTTTGGCTCTCATTGTCAAGGCTTAATCTGAAAGTAAAATGCTTGACAAGCCCGAACTTTGCTAGTGTGTCTGACCCACGTTCCCTTGAAACTGGCCTAAACTCATGCTTATGTACAGGTCTACTGTGACCAGTTGGCCCATATTGGAGCTTAACGCTTTTTGATCCTATTTTTAAAACTTAAAAAGTCCAGTGAATACGTGTTTTAAAGATGAAAGGACATCATACTTGATCAGTGAGTTTGTTTGTGTGTGTTATTTCCAGGCTGAGTCAATACGCTTGGTTAAGTGGTTGAATAGATGGATGGCTGTTGGAAAGGATAAACCAGTGCTTAATTTGAGCCGGTGGTTGCCGGTGCTTGGTACCAGTTCTTAATTGTCAATACTGGCACTTATGACGGTGTTCCACATGGTGGCGGTGTTTGTTCAAATCAGAGATGGGCAGTTTTTTATTAATTCAATGCACATTAAAAATAACTAATACCTGCCACCAAAGGCATTCGCAGAGCCTTCCGGAACTGAAAAATTCTGAATTGCCACTCTTGTAGGAGTGTGTTGGTTAGTAGTTATTTAGGTACTGCCATTGGCAGAGCTGGTAGGGGCAATTGAAGGTGCAAGCTGCAGTGGCCTCCTAGCGAGGGCCCTGGCACTTTTCATTTTACAAATTAAGCATTGCACTTCACCATTTGTCAGGATAGGCCCTTTGCCCAGATTATCACACAAGAAACTGCCGTAGATGGTCTTGATTGCTGCCAGTGCACCAAGAAGATGCTACATTTCATCTGATATAGACAACGAGTGGAGTCCAGGAGGAAGGACGCTGCTGTGGAGTGTGTTTTACTTTCTCAAGGAACCCTGTCTTCATGCCTCTCTGATATCCACAGCTTTTGCTGTCAACAATGTATGTAGTGTGTTACTTCTCCCTGAGAAAGTCTAGATTGCAAGTTCTACTTTCCATGCTCTCCTAGCATGTGTATAGAAGTAGGTTTTAGGGTGTTAGATTTTTAATGACAGTTCAACTATGTTACAAATGTTCATTTTCTTCCCCTGTTGTTCGCAATATGCATTCTCGCTGTTTTTATAATATTTTCTGTGGGTATTTTAGACGGGCTGAGAAGCAGTTCTGTCCTGTTGTAATGAATGTTTTTGTTAAAAGTGTCTATTCTTCTTAGTGCCATTTGTTTATGTGATATTGAGAAGAGCGAAAAACATTTGTTTTCAATACCACAGATCCCAATTTAGGGATTATTTGTAACCCAAAAGTAATGATTCCAATGTATTCGGTGAGGATTCTGTGGGGCTAAAAAAAACCTGTCTTTTTCATTCAGAGCTGGTGCATTAAATGAAATTAGATCCCTATTCCACTCATGAGTGAGAAAGCATACCATGTACAGCTACGCCAGAGTCATGGTTCACACGACAGTTGGCACCCATAATGGATCTCATATCTTATGGTTATACCTTGAATAGTTCTTTTAATATTCACACACACACACATGAATCTTTGGTACATCATTACGGGCCTGTCCTTACTAATTTTGGTTACTTCTTGCTGGAAATAAATTAGCATCTATCTGTGTAGGTTTGTCAAGCTTGACTCATGAAAGATTATTCCCCATTCTGTGGCTTTTAGTATTCTTTGATAACATTTTTTAATTGAATCTATTCTTCATGGCGGCGCCCATAGCGATAGGAGCCAATTACAGGGAAGCAGAGACTCAGCACTTTTAATGCTGCCTCTGGGCAGTTGCTAGCTTACAAAGCTGTGAAACCGCCTGCACAACACAGAGCTTACCAAGATTTGGAAATCCCTTTCACTTACCAGGAATACCAGAATTGGTTTGCTGGTCAGTTGTCTATGAGCAATGAATGGGCTACTTGACCAGTCTTGGCTGGTAATACTCCAATTCTTCACCTTTACAACACAGCACCAGCTGAGGTGATATGGATTTTAAATTACACAGTTGCCTTATACAGGAGACTTGTGCAGTTTGTACAATGCACAGTGAGCTCTAAACATTTTCTCACAGTGGGACGAGTCACAATGAGACAAGTACAAACCATTAGTCCACGGACTATTAATGCTATCATTGCAAAAGTACCCATGAAGCATGATGAAAACATTTGCTGGGTTGCTTGTACGACTAACCAGTTGGAAGCAGTGTATTTGTACACTACACCCCAACACAATCATAGAATACTGACTATGTGTCTTCCCCTTCCACCAGTAGAGGAGTGCAACACCTGGGGTAAAATATTTGCATGCATTTACACCAGCACACATGGCATTTGCAGTTCTCCTTGAGGTACATAAATAGTTACAAAAGGAGCACAAAGCTGCACAAGCTCTGGATTAAGGAATGTTAAAGAGAAATCTGCAATGAAAGGGAAGAGAAAACTCAGAGGGAAAGAGAAAAGACAGATTGGATCATTCTACATCCTGAGAATCAAGTAGGGGTGGTTACAATGTAAGCGAACCATGATAACATTTAGGAGCCTGAACTGTATCGGTGTGCTGATTGTTACTCTCCATGTTCTTTAAGGATTCTGATGGAAAATGAGAGGAGAGAGGGAGTTGGTCCGAATACCGAAGAAAGGAGGAGTGTAGCAGGAAAAGTGAAGCAGGATGAGAGACTGTTGTTAGCGTAAAGAGGGGGCAGAAAGAAATGGACTCTACAGTCAAAATATAGCACCTGAAAGTGAGCCTTTAGTTTCAACGGGGTGAAGTTCTCATTTTGAAGTTCGCCTATTGGCTATAAAAACAGTCCTGACTTATTCGCAGCATGAATTGCATAGATTGCCCAACCATATCCTGAGGTCTTTGTCATACATTGAGGACATCTCTCTTACAGATGATGATATGGATGTACACCTGACTAGGGTTTACAGTAAATGGTTACCGACTTTTTTTTTTTAAGTTTGAAGTTTATTAAGGCATAAAGAAGCAAAGACAGTACATGAAGAAACAGTCATAAGGTATAAAAAACAAGAAATCTCTCTTACAAAGGAAGAACTTAATCAAAGAGGTATCAAATACAGTATAATAATTTGCAATAAAAATTCAGGAATATGGAGGTAGGAGGGAAAACAGTGGAAATGTGTAACGCATAAGTGTTATATATAAAACATAGGAAGCAATCAATAATCTTGCATATAATTAAGGGAAAACAATCACGGAGGTTTTTGAACTTCCTCATTGCAAATTGGAGAAGTGGGAGAAGGCCTGGCAATTCTGGACAAATATTCTGTAAGGGGAATCCATAGAAGGTCACGTTTAATTGCTAGGGAAATTGGGGAGACAAAATTGGTGTCCAGTCGGTGATTGAAACAAACTGCGTTCCACCAAGCAGAGAAGGAGACATCTTTAGCTTGTTTCCAATGCGATGTAATATGGTGAAAAGCAATGGCTATCAAAAGATCAAGTAATTTGTGTCTATGATGGGGTCCAGAAAGAGCAGGGGAAAGGGAACCTAGAAAAATATGAATGATTGAAAAGGGGAGAGTGAAATTGAAAATTTTATGGAATTGGGACCAAATTAATTGCCAGAAATGTAGAATGGGAGGGCATTCGAAGAGCATATGTTTCAAATCAGCCAAAGGGCAGGGACAGGACCAACAAGTGGAGGGAGTGTCAGAGGAGAAAGATGACAGAAGTAAGGGAGTAAATAATGTACGATTATAGATAAAAAATAAAGTTTGGGTAGTGTTAGCAGCTCTAGATGTATTGTGAATTTTAGACCAAATTTTATCCCAAAGAGTAGAGGGCCAGATTTGAGACAGATCTTTCTCCCAAGCCAACTCAACCTTAGATTTAGTGCGTTCGATAGAAGATTGTAGCGATTTATAGAGAAAAGAAGCAGAGGGGGAGTGGTCAAGAGCATTTGAAATAGAAAGGTGTGCTGCAGGAATAGAGTTGGTAGCTGGGAGAGAAGAAAGATACTGGGTAAGGGAGGGGATGAGCGATAAATATTGTTTACGAGAAGAGGATGGCAACGAAAATTGGGTTTGTAGGAGATGAAAAGGAAGAGGATGAGTATCAGAAAGAAGTTGAGAGATCCATTTCAAACCACGTGAATGCCAAGATTTCCAATAGAGTGAGCGATTACGGATTTGAAGGTGTTTATTATGCCAAATAGGCTGGAGGTGAGTAGAAGCAGGGGAAGGGTAGGAAGATAACAAGTAAGGCTGAAGAAGAGAACGAGAGTGGGTAATAATGGGAGATCTGAGAGAGGTTACATTAGAGGAAAAAGAAAGAACCTCAATGAATTCATAAGGATGAAGGAAAGATGATTCTATCGTCAACCAAAGTGGAGGATAATAGGGAAGATCCGAAGAAAGCCAACGCAAGGTTTGTTTCAAGGAAAAGGCATTATGATATGATTTAAAATTGGGAAATTTGACTCCACCCAGAGATTTGTCCTTCTTTAAGACAGAGATGGCTATTCGGGGTTTTTTGCCTTTCCATAAAAACTTTAACAAAATAGAATCTATCGACTTGAAGTGGTGATTAGGGATACGAATGGGGATCATAGAAATAGTGTAAAGGACCAAAGGAGCAAGCATCATCTTAATGGAGTCCAGGCGACCCCACCAAGAAAGAAAAAGGGGATTCCAACGCTTGATGGATGTAGAGAGTTTAGTAGCGAGGGAGTCAAAATTGAATTTGAGGGTATCAGAGAGACGAGGAGCGAACCAGACACCCAGATATTTAATCTTAGAGGGTTGCCAGGAAAAGCCAGATGCATCAAATAGATGTTTTTGACATAAAGGATTTAGGGGTAGGATTTCACATTTGTCCGAGTTAAGTCGATAGCCTGATACCTTAGAAAAGGAGGAGACTTGCGTCAAGAAGGAAGGTAGAGTCGTTTGAGGGTCTGAGCAATAAAATAAAATATCATCAGCGTACACCGATAATTTAACTTGCTGTTGGGGACCATATTGAAAACCAGAAATAGTATCATCGCGTCTAATCTTGGATAAAAAAGGTTCTAAAGCTAGAATAAACAAAAGAGGAGATAGAGGGCAACCTTGACGTACCCCACGACGAAGGGGAAAATAATCAGAAGTGATCCCGTTAGCAAAAATGGAAGCATGGGGGCTAGAATAGAGTAAAGAAATAAGAGATATGAATTTAGGAGGGAAACCAAACCAACGAAGAGCTTGAAACATAAAATCCCAGCCTATCCTATCAAAAGCCTTCTCGGCATCAAGAGAAATGGCAGCCAGTGGAGAGGAGAGGGAGGTGGCTTTATTCAAAATATTAAAGAAAACACGAGAATTATCAGATGACAAACGACCTTTAACAAATCCAGATTGTTCAGGACCAATAAGTTCTGGTAGCAGAGGATCTAGGCGAAGGGCTATAATCTTGGCAAAAATCTTATAATCCGTATTTACTAGGGAGATTGGGCGGTAGTTTTTACATATGGTATGATCTTTATCTGGTTTGGGTATTAGACAGATTAATGCTTCTTGAAAAGTACCCTGAGAGGAGCCAGAAGTAACAAAGGATTGAAATAATAATAAAAGTTTAGGGAGGAGAAGGGAAGAAAAGTGATTGTAGAACTCAATGGTAAAACCATCTGGTCCTGGAGCTTTGCCACGGCGGAGGATTGAAACAGCATGTGAAATTTCAGAGAAGGAAATAGGTAAATCCAATGATTGAAAATCAACATGAGAAGATGGAGGGGAAGGAATATCCTGAAAATAAGCAAGAAGATCAATGGGGTCAGGACTGGATTCAGGAGTGTATAAAGTTTGATAGAAAGAGACAAATTGGGTTAATATGTCTTTGTCTTTGAAGAAAGAAACACCAGCTGGACCCTGTATAGAGTCAATCTTTGTTTTTTCTTTCCGTATCTTGAGGTAGTTTGCTAGAAGCTTGCCCATTTTGTTTTGGCCGCCGTAATAGCGGGAATTACATTTAAGGAGAGAATTTGATGCCGCATTTGTAGTAAATTTATTAAATTCAATTTTGGCAGAAATAAGTTCGCGAAGTGAAGATTCAGAGGTAGAATTATAATAGGTATATTCTAGATTCTTGATTTTATCTAAAAGTTGAGTTGATTTGGTGATTGATTGTTTTTTCTTTTGAGATACGAAATCAATGATAAAACCTCTAGCAGTTGCTTTGAAGGAATCCCACACCGTGACAAAAGGAGTTTCAGGGAGGTGATTTAGTGCAAAGAATTCAGAGGTAAAAGCTGTAAATTTAGTGCAGAAAATGGGGTCTAGAAGTAAAGAGTTATTAAATCTCCATCGTCCTGAACGAGGGGAAAAGGGGATAAGATCAATATCAACATAAACGGGAGCATGATCTGAAATTAAAATGGAACCAATGTCTGAATGAGTGGTTAGCTGTGCTAGGGGCTTGCTGAGGAAGAGGTAATCAATACGGGATTGGGAATGATGGGTGGGGGAATAAAACGAGTACTCTCTAAGGTCAGGGTTACATAATCTCCAAATGTCAACTAGAGCATAATTTCGAATAGAAGTAAGAAATTGGGAATGCATCTTAGAGGGAATAAATTTAACTTTGGAATTTCTATCCAGAAAGGGGTCCAGAACTTGGTTGCAATCACCACCAAAAATAACATATTGCTCATTAATTGTAACCAATTTGTCAGAAATAGCAGGCCAAAACAATTTATCAACACCTGTAGGAGCATAGACATTAAAGATGACGATAGGAATTTTATCAATAAGAAGATTAGTAAGAACCCAACGGCCATTAGCATCATGTTCAGAAGAAATAACTGAAACATTTAACTTTTTATGACATAAAATAACAGTACCATTTTTCTTACCTAAAGCAGGGGAATGAAAAACATGTCCCACCCAACAACGTTTAAGTTTATTAGCCTCCTTGTCCGAAAGGTGGGATTCTTGGAGGAGAGCTATGTCGGCTTTAAGCCGTGTCAAGTGTGTTAGAACACGTTGACGTTTAATGGGGTTATTTAACCCCTTAACATTCCATGTAATTACTCGGAATTTGCAACTTCAATAGAATGATATAAAAAGAAGAAAAAATGAATTGAAAAAGTAAGAGAATAAAAATGAGAGTGGAAAAATAGTAATTGTAAGAGAAAGAAATCAGAAGCGAAGAAAGAGAACATAGTAAGGAAACAGAAGAGAAAAGGTTGAAAAAGAGAATAGGAAAAGAGAACATTAGTAAATGCAGAACAATACATGTAGAGAGTAAAAAGATCTCAACAAATAGAAAACAAGTCAAAAGAACTGAGGGGTGACGACGCCAGAAGAGGACGACATCAACAACGAAGACTTACACCGTCAAACACCTGAGGGCCCAGCGATGGAACAAAATTGGAGGGAAACATGGGTACACCGGGATGAAGAAACACGAGGAGAGGATCTGTAAGAAGATAAAAAATCAGAAGAAAAACATTATAGAGACATGTGGTAAATGAAGCAGAGAAATATCACGATAACACTGCACAAAATAGGGCTAGATATACATGGGTAAGAGGCACTCAATCAAATACAGTAACAGCAACAAGATACAGCAGGATAACAGAGAGGCAGACAACCAATAAAACATGGGAAAACAAGAATGGTTAGACAGGTCTTGCAGTGTCCATGTTTTCGGTTTCGTGACGATGGAGGAACTCTTCAAGGACGAGTGGATCTTCAAATGTCGTTGTTCTATCTTTGTAGGTTACCTTGAAGAGACATGGATGTAGCAGACCAAATCTAGCACCAAGGGTTCTCAGACGTGGTCTCAAATCGAGGAATTGCTTTCGACGATCAGCTGTAACCTTAGCAACATCTTGGGAAAGATATAACCTGTGCCCCTCCCACATAACCTGCTTTTTAGTCTTTGCTGCCGAGAGTACTTGAAGGAGGTCAGTATATTGGAGGAACAGCATGATGACTCCGCGGGGTTTGGAGGAAACTTTCGGGCCAAGTCTGTGCGCACGTTGGATGTTAAGCGAAAAGGAAGGTGGAAGATCCAAAATTTTTGGCAAAAAGGTTTGGAAAAAAGCTGTCGGATTGGATCCTTCTGTAAGTTCCGGAAGATTATAAAGGCGTAAGTTGTTCCTCCGGTTGCGATTTTCCAACTCCTCCGACTGTCGTTTCAGGAGAGAGACATCTTTTTCCAAGCGTGAAATTTTTGCGCAGGAAGACTGAAGAGACTCGGTAGATTGTTCCACCAGAAGAACCCGCGATTCCAGAGTGGACCATTTGTCATGAAGAAATTGCAAGGTTTTAGTGGTTTCGGCCATAAAGGGTTTAAGTGCTCGAAGCTCCTCCAGGATAAGATCCATGGACGCTGAGTGCGATGCAGAACCTGGAGAGGGAGGGTCTTTTTTCAGACGTTTCGTTGAACCAGGTTGAATAAGCTTACTGGATGTAGTAGCCTTAGGGATAGCGCCGTGAGCAGCGTTTGGTTTGTGGAGAACAGGATCATCCATATTTTGCGTAACAGAGTCAGAGTCTGAGGAAAGTTGTGGATTGGTCTTTGAAACTTTAAGTTTGAGGTTTCGAAGCTTCCCCATATATAGCTATTGAAAGAAATGCAATGTCACCACAAAAGTCAGATGAAAAGTCTTGTAAAGAGGAAGCATGAGTTACGCTTATGATGAAAAACTGAAAAGCGTATAAATGTTGCAACGAGAAATGACGAGATGCAACCAAATGACAATCACAAAGCTTATATTTTCTCCACAGAAAGCCAGAAAAAAATTGTGTAAATAAAGTTTCACTGCATGGTAAGGAACAACATATTGAGGACGGCTATTGCGACTGAAGAGTGTCCATAGGTGCTATACAGATGAGCGTGTCCCCATATTGTGTGGAGAAAGGCAGCATGCAGGAGAAATGAACACTAAGGCTTGTTGAAGGAAAATAACGTTTTTCGTTTTCATCAAAAAAGAGGTAGAGAGTGTCTCAAGTGGAGAGACATGATAGAGAAATAGTCTCTGTTAGGCATGAGGCTGGTGTAGGAAATATCCGCAGCACGCACGCTGAGGCATAAAAGCGGCGTTTTGTGGTGGAGGAAAGAGCGCGGCAGAACGGAAGAAAATGGCGGCCGCTAGAGTAGCGAACCGCGTCACCACAGGAATGAGCGCATAACGCTGGAGTAGAGGAAAGCAGGTTAGCTCCTTCTGCTCACCTCATGTTCCGACAGCGGAATATGTTATCTGCGCCCACAATGTCCCGGTGAATGCGGAGAAAGTCGCCGGTCCCGGTGAATGACTAGCGGAGCTCCGCTATCAAGCCGCCATCTTGTGCGGCGTTCAAGCCACGCCCCCAATGGTTACCGACTTAACTTAAAAAAAAAAAAAAAATCGAAGATTGCCTACTTGACTGTGACCTTCTTTGAAGATGATTTATCCAGTGAGGGCAAGTGTTTGAATTCTGATTTCCTTCAGAGATGCGCTACCTTGCAGCCTCTCGACACACTGAAGAAGTTTCAATCCCTTCTCGGATTTCTCAGCATTGAATGTACTTACTTGCTGCACTAAGCTGAGCAAGTGAAGCCCTTCTATGACTTGATTACTCTCATGTTTTTAAGAGTGACAAATAAACACACTGATATCTTGCATGTTCTGCAAGCAGACATGCTAGAGACTAAGAGCCTGATAATGAGTACGGCGTCCCTAGAATTGTCTTATTTGCGAAGGTGATCTGACGGCCCCCAGTGCAACAGTCTGACTGCTGTATTACAATGGTGGCAGTGGGACCACCAGGAACCCACAGCAGTGGCTGTGTGGACACTAGGCGGGTATCTTGCGATGCTAATGCCGGCACCGCTGAGCAGATTACAACCTGCCTTTCCACCAAGCATTTCAAGGTGGGATCCTGCCATGAAATGATTGGCGGGAAGGCATGGAAAGTGGCCCCCAACAAGGGACCTGGGCAAATCTACACATGGTGGTACATGCGGGGGGCACATGATGTCTCCCCCAAAAGTGCACAGTTGTGCCAACACTGTGTGAATGCACAACATGCTGCATGCTACACCAAGCACGAATGTGCTCTAGGAGCTAACACGGCGGCTGGATGCTGTTTAGACTCTCCTATAAGCCTAACATACCCGCCGCCTTGACACCACCGCTGCACCTCCCACCCTGAATTCATGGGAATCTGGCGGGCGGGTTCACCACTGGCTTTGCAGTCTTCCTGGCACCGCCATGATGACGGTCCTACAGGAAGACCGCCAAACTCGTAATAAGGCCCTAAATATTTCAAAACTAGAGACAGTTAGACCAACCAAGTTATCAGATTCATACCAAGTCACACATGGTTCTCTTCAGAGTTCCTATGTATGTTCTGCCCATGTGATCTACAATGAGGGACAGACTGTTCCTATTCCAAACAAGTCTCATTTGTATTCTCCAGCCGAAGCACATTTTGCTGCCATTGAAAAGAGTCTTGCAGTTGTGCAGACAGCTATTTTGAAAGAGCACCCTTTGGCAGAGGTAAGGTAAGGTAAGGTAAATTTTATTGCACAGTTAATTAAAACTCACAATTTAAAATGCACAGCTTTCAAAGAGATATATGTCAAGATAAAAGTTAATTGTCAGAAGTTAAAATTATGTAGGTTCGTGTTAACAGTTTGCTTTTTGTTTTTGTTCTTTTGAGCTACGGACCCAAAATTATGCTCAAGGCACTGTCTTTCTTTTGCTCAGTTTCCTCGTTTTGTGTTTCCTTGATTCTCTCCGTCACTGCGTCAAGGAATTTGGTAAATTGGCAGTTTAGTTGGGTCTCCTGCGGATTGAAACATAATTTGACTGCCTGTCTGCAGGATCTAGTGCCCTTCTGGTTCCATGTTGCACGTAGTAAGGATCTCCTTATGTACGTTAAGCTTGGGCAGATACATATTATGTGGGTTAGATCTTCAGGTCCTACTCCGCAGAGACGGCAAGTTTGATCTTCCTGATTCCTTTTCCATGGGGCCAGATGAGGGAGAATTGGTAGTATCCCGAGTCGCAGCTTTAGAAATGTTTCCTTGATCTTCTGTTTGAATCCGTGGTCCAGGTACGCTTGAGGCTTTAATGTTTTGTAGTCGTTTAGGACTGTCCATCCGTGAGCCCTTTTTGCTAGAGTTTCCTTATCTTCTAGTAGCGATATTGTTTTTGTTACTTTCGTTACTAACTTTTTGAAGCTTTTATGATCTACTGGGGTGTCCAACAGGTCAGTCAGTTTGAGTCTTTCTAGTGATTCCGTCAGATACTTTCTTGCATGTGATCGTTCTCGACGCTGCAACTCAATCCAAAGGTGGGCATTTAAGGTGCCTTGCTCTGCGTTTCTAATCTTATGCCAGCATTTTATGAAGCTGCCCCTTCTTTCCAGTGTCTGTTTTTGAACCCCAAACTCCAGGCGGATTTGGGCAGGAGATACATAGCTGTGTAGCTGAAAGATGGATCTATAGATTTTACTGATCACTTTGTCGAGAGTCGGTGCGTCTTTTCCAAGAGTTGATTCGCTCCCATATGTCAGCGTCGGTTGAAGGAGAGCTCTCAGTACTTGTAGAAACGGGTCAAGCGTACAGTCTGGCAGTATTTTCTTCAGAGGATTCATCGCAAGATAACTCATGGTGCCTTTTCGATGTAGCGTCTCTAATTGGGGTTTAAACGAACCTCTGCTGTCTACTAAGACCCCCAGGTACTTGTAGCACGTTACATGGTCCAGTTTGTGTTCGTCCAGGTACCAGCTATTTTTTCTGGCCTTCTTGTAGTTCACGGCCATAGTTCTTGTTTTCTTTAAGTTGATAATTAGTCTGTTGCGCTGTGAAAATGAGCTGGTAGTGTTTAGAAGGTGCTGGAGGCCGGTTGGAGTACGACTTATTAGGACAAGGTCATCGGCATAGAGGAGATTGGACAGTGTGATGTCTCCCAGCCGTGGGGCGTGCAATTTGATGCTGTCCAGTTCCCCTGGTAGGTCTGCGAGGGGAAACTAATGATTGTAGTTTCTCCCATATCTGCACTAGAGGCAGCCACCAAGGCAACCATTCCCAATGCTTGCTCCCTGCAACCAAGGTGGGTGCAGTGGGCCTCTTCAGTAAATGCAGTGGATGTTAAGTTCCAGTTTGATCTTATTGTTCATACACAAGCTTTGCTCCAATATGAACAACATGTTGCGCCAACTTCAATGGCTTTGCACATTGAGCATTACTAGAGCATATTCTATAGAGATGGCTCTGCACAGCCAGCGGTAGAAACAAAATGTAACTACTCTGCAGCTTGCGTGGCAGTTCAAGGTGAAGTTAAAGATGCTGAATTCCTTCCAAAACGGCCCTACAATAAAATCCTAGGTGATAGCACTGCTCAACATGCAGAACTTCATGCCCTGTTATTTGCATTAGAAAAGGCTGACTTGTCAGTTTTTGCACTCATTGTGTCCGATTCATCCTTCTGCGTGCAGGGTTACAATGTTGACCTACAACATTGGCGTTTTAGCAGATTCAAGGATTCAAAGGAAAAATCTATAAACAATAAACAACTTTGGAAAAGGCAGCTGACTTACAAGATAAGCTTTCACTGGTCCATGTGAGGCACACTTTGGTCCATCAGCATGATGGTATTCACGCTAAAGGGAACTGAGCTGTGACTTAACTGCAAAGACTACAATTCACACTGTTATAGTAGCACTCCTAACCAGGATCAGCACAGATATCTTACAGCCAGACACACAACCAAGCAAGGTAGAAAGTCTCCTGCAGGCGTTCCTCCCAAGCACACCCTTAATTCATACAATAATACAATAGTCACACTACTGGGAATGGGAGACAGAAAAATAGCTACTAAACTATCAGATTAGATTCAATCAAAGAAGTTTATGAGGAATTAGCATCTGCCAATGCAAGGGTCAATGCAAATGTAGTAATGCTACAACAACGCTAATGGTGGCCTGGTTTATATGAACAGACTGGAGATTATGTTATACGGTGGGACATTTGTCAACAAATAAAGCCTTCACTGTGGAGAGACATCTCACAGTGTCCAACATCCCTTTCAGGTGGATTTATTTTGACCACATTAGTCTAATAAATTCTGTCAACTGATATAAGTATATGTCGGTGGCAATCGATTCATGTTCTTGAATCCTATGGGTGTTGTCACAGGTAAATGCAAGTTCTTTAGCAGTTGAAAAGGATTTTCAGTGTCTGGTAGAAATAGGGGCAGTTCATTCATTTCATTCAGATAAAGGTCCTGCGTTCACCTCCAAGGCTTACAGGGATTCAATGTCTGCTCTGAGAGTTTGACTGCAATTCAGCAACCCGTTTACGACTGACTCTAACGTTTTAGTTGAGCATCCTAACAGGATTATTAAACAAGCGTTGACTGTTATGGCACTAAGCTCAGGTCTTAGTTGGTACTATTATCTGTATAGAGTTCAGGTAGAATTAAATAGTTTGCTTAGAGGAGTATTGGAAGTTCACACTCCATACAAGGTTCTCTTCGAAGTGCCTGGCTTAGATAATCCTGGAAAGGAGGCGGATGAAGATAAATTTCACTTTGTACAACTGTTGATTGTTTGCAGAGTTTCCAAGAGGTCAGAAACAAGGGGGCGGAATCACAAAGGTAATCTGAGACAAAAGTCTAACTTTATGACTTTTGGTATTTACAGAAGTCATTTACGAGTCGTATCTTTAAGTCGTCAGTCAGGCAGGAATCCCTGCACCCGGGCGGTATTCTCCGCACCCGGACCATAATCTCCCGCTTGGGCTGTACTCTCCGGAGCAAGTACCATGATGCAAAGGAGCAAACCTTTCTGGGATATAATGTAGTGTCCGGCCACACCCCTTTCCCTGCCCAAATTGATTTTTATGACCTCCTATATCATTCATTACAGGTTCCTAATGTTCCCTTTTGTAAAAATTGCATTCTGGCCCATTGATTATACTTCATAGGCCCGAGCCGGAGAGTATGGTTGGAGCCGGAGAGTATGGCCCAAGCCGGAGAGTATGGTCCGGGTGCGGGGAGTATGGCCTGGGTGCAGAGAGTACTGCTCGGGAGCGGACGTAAAGATTCGACTCGCAAATGACTTCTGTGAATACTAAAAGTTGTAAAGTTAGACTTTTGTCTCAGATTACCTTTGTGGTGTCTAATGTCAACCACTCTGATGCCACCACCTGTGAAGGGAAGGTTATAACTGCTGGTAACAGATGGGTTCCCAAAGTTGGGGACCTAGTTTGTGAAAAGATTCACACCAAGCAAGCTTTTGAACAATTCTACAAACAAGCCTTCAAAGCCATAGGCAGGCTGAGTATGCAGGCGAGGGTTCAGCTTTGACGAATGTGTGACTACAAGCACCCCTCTCCTCCTATGAAGAGCTTATGGGGCATAAAGTAGATATCATTAATATCTTTTTCACAGCAAGTTGACTCTATTAGGTATCGTATTTAAACGTAGCATTTTGCACTTTATCATAAGTAGCTTATGTAAGACCAATTGGTGTTTCAGCTGCGAGTGGGGAAGGGATCGATTATTTTTGGTCATGAAGAATAGCCTTAGGGTTTAGGATAGAAACATGTTGGCCTAGGAGATGTACACTCATTATATTGTACTTCTCCATCTCCCACTTTTTAAGAATACCAGCCACAGGATTTGATAAAGGTTAGGTTCCACGAGGCCAGGTATTTTTAAAATTCACATCATTTTCTGACCCTTCCACTCTCACTCACATATAGCTCACATCCCACAAAGTGCTTGCACGTCTTCAGCGGTCGAAGCACGCCCCGTCACGCAGTGTGGCGGGAAGAATCTGATATGAAGGATACCACAAAGAGAACTTTTGGTGGGTAAGGGTTATTTTAAGAAACCCAGTGTTTCTCCTAATTAAATGTCATGGAAGGATAGTGAGAACAGAAGTACGGCGGAGTTTTTTTGATTATGTATACTTAGACAGGAGGTTGAGTCCACAGTAATCCTCACCTCTTCCTCCCCACTTTGTTTGTTTCGCAGTTCTACAGACCACCTGTTCTAGATTTTGGGATAAAACGCAAAAGAACTGTCATCCTACCTCCTTTGCCTGGTTCAAGGAGAAACAGATAGGTGTTTATCAACCACGTGAAAAAGATGTATGTGACTGCTCCTTTGCAGCGGACCATTACCAACACCAAAAAGAATTCAGAGTAGATCTTCTCAACCTTTCCCTTCTCAGAATGATTTGCAACTTGAAAAAAACAGTAACATTACTTGCTTAAGTTCCCAGCCAGGGCTAGTAGATCACACTACTTCTCCAATTCTATGTGGAGCATTAGGTTCCACAGACAAATCTGATGCTGTCACCACTTGAGTTGCTACTGTTCAACGCAACTCCATGCTTTACTTTGAACTACCACCTGACTCAACACCGCTTGACGTGATGCCTTCTTGAGAGCCAATTAATTATGAAAATTACTCTGGATGTTGTACAGAGGCCTTTCCAACACACTCGATAGAAACTTAACCCCAGAGATTGCTTCACACCTATTATTGGTTTTGTGACAGGTACGTAATTCCTTCTTGGTCCTATGCCTGCATCACTTTGGGAACTTTTCTTTTCATCAAGTGGCTATCCACGATGTTCGTCGTTCTACTGCTATGGAATTTACAATTTGTACCTGCAAGAACAATTGTACAACCTGTGGTTTGCGAACTGCAGCCACACTCTTCATCTCAAAAAGGCATCTCTAAGCTTCAAATATCACAGCTTATCCTGTTCCTGATGGCATGGTTTAGGAAAAGGTTCCATACTAGATAATAGGCCTACTGGGAAACTTTTCGTATGTGATAAAAGTTTCAACGAATGACATTAGTATTCCAGATTCTAATTCAGATGACTGGGTAATAGAGAGTGTAAGTAGAATGATGGCTGATTTATAAACACATGCTGCTTTGAATATTGAAAACCATAATTTGAATTCAGCAAATTGCAAAGTGTATCATTGCCATCACTATGCACACTAGTACATACATAGAGCCAGTTACCTAAGGGATATATACAATTGCACACAATGGGAGCATTGTGAGGCTCTGCCTCATAATAGTCAAAGCTAATTTCATAAATTAATTCCCTTATTTTCAGAGTGATGACAATTCAAATCCTTCAGCTTTATATTACTCATAGAAATGACAACTGCTTAAAAAAAATCGAATCACAACTAACAAACTACTTTATTCCACTGAGTTTTGTTAACATCTGGCTATCCAGGGATATGAGTATTGGAAAGCAGATATTGATGAGAAGTGTAGTTTGGGGAATCAATTTTTGGCTAATTCAAGGCAAAGAGAACTTATTTTGAACATGCATAATACCTAGAAATTCTTTTTTTCGAATATAACTGTGCAACAAACTATCTGTCTGGGATTTGACAATATGAAAGACCTAAATAAACCTTTCATACTAAAGGTCAAATTGACCACGTCAATAACGGGCTCTTTCAAATTAGATATGTCATATTCAGACATAAACGATCTGATCCAAAACGGAACTTATTTTTGTACTCAGTTCCCTACTGAAGGTTTAGTCTTTTTGACACAAGGTTCAGACACCTGCATGCATAAACACTCCTGGACCTAAAGCCTGTTGTCTCAATCCACGCTATACCATGCAAACATCTGCAACAGTCTCTACATATAGTGTAGGGTAGGCATGCCAAAGATATTTAGAACATTCGAGTCTTCAGCAGTGAAAATACACTTTTCCCTAATTGAAAAAGACAGTGATGTCTCTGGTTTTTTTCTAGGACCACTTCCTACTGGAAATAAAACATTCCAGGCAACAGGAATGCATGCCATTCACAAAAGAACTAAGCAAACAATAAGAAAAAGAAGCTGCAGGAAGAATTAGGCAAATAAATCAAGACTATTTGTTTAGTCATTAAAGCTATTGACAAAAGACTGCACACACTTTCTAAAAGGGTGTACTCAATATACCACATTCTGTCCCTAGCCTTAGATCTAGTAAAAGGACACTTGGGGATATTACAACATGAGCCAGCAAAGTTAAAAGCTATCCTTCAATTAAACTGGGTGTAGGAGAGTAGGGTCTGCTTTCCTATGGTCACCCCAATTTTTGCTTTTTGCTTCACTGGTTTTCGACATAATGTGGCTGTGGGCCTGCTAATCAGACCCACAGCCTGCTGTTCTCTCTCTAAATTCACAGACATGTACTTTAGGTACATCACCAATTTGGTACTGGACACCTTATCAACCCCTGTACAGTGTACTATAGGTACCCAGGGCATAGGTGCATCCAAGGCCTACCAGGGGCTGCAGCATATCTTTTGCCACCCCTGGCTGGCCATCCAAACTGACACAACTGGCTGATCACTCAGCTGGGACAAGGTTGTGTAATCACCCCTTGCTTAGATATAGTATACCTATATCTAAACCTATATCTGGACACATATATACCTATAAGTCACTCCTATGGCAGGCCTTAACAATCCTGGAGGCAGAGTGCTTGGTTTTATGTGAGATGGTGCTCTAGCATGAGCTGAGCCTGTCTGCAGCTTTCGGAACCATTTCCTTATAGCTGTTCTAGGATATTTCCATACCATACACTCTTAAGTGCATTATAATCCTCGCGGTTATTGCTAACTTTGGTTTGGCTTTATCAAAACATGTCTTGTAAGGTGTCATACACTTTGGAATACTACCCCCTCGCCAGTTCTGGTGACGGGGGTAGCATTCCACCCTTCTAGAGGGAGAAGACATGTGGGTAACAGTAAACGCGGTTAAAACTAACCAGAGCCTCAGCATCACAAAATGGATGCTGCTGCCCCGACACAAGTCTGACCTCCTGCTGCTGACCGAAACCTGGCAGGGGAGGCTTGGACAAAGGGTTTCACGTCACAGGGAGGTGCTACACCACCCCAGACAGGAGATAGTGGATTGGAGATGGGAGGCTTGAATGAAACTAGACACTGCCTGGGGCACACAAGGTGTCCCATGCAAAATCCAGTCAAACCGGTTCTGGGGCACTCCAGCCCCAGCTCTGGCGGGAAACTGGACAAAGGGAAAGGGGTGTAACCACCCCCTTCCCTGGTCCCACCCATAGGAGGGACCTAGCAGGTAAACCAGCCCCTTGATTTGGAATAAAGGTAGGAGCTGTGCCCATGAGCATTAGATTTATCCTGACTGAAACTTTGATACAGAACTCTGGACCCTTCGACATCCCACTCGACGTGGAAGACTGAAGAATCTCCCTTGTGGTCAAGGAGTGACCACCCTGTGCAAACAGGCACCATCCAGCGCCCAACAGTTTGCTTTGTTGCAGTTCCTGCCGGAACTCGAGCAACAGAGATCAACAAGACCCAGCGTTCCTGCCTTCCAACAGCCCGATCCACAGTCCCAGCAAATCTGAGACCCGTGGAGGCGACCTGAAGCGTGGGGCCGGCCATCTTGAAAAGACTGCAAAGTGCTGACTGTGCAGCTCCCGAGGCACCCTCGAAGTTGTGCATTGGGGTTTAAAAAGCCCAAGCCCCAAGCAGCTTGTGCACTGAAGATCTCCCCTCCACACTCACCTAGTGCTGCGTGGGGCCCTTTTGCATTTTCCTGCTTGACGCGTTGGTCCAGTCGCTTGCCCGTTGGCTAGTGGCCCCAGTACCGATGAACCTTTGAATTTGCTCTGCTTGTCTGGTTTCTTTAGACTGGCCCTCGCTCCCCTGAAAAGGAGCAACCCCTCTGACCTTGCTGGTCCGAGAAAGAAGCGATCTTCCAATCCTGCGTGGGTTGCCTTTGCTAAGGCCTGTTGACTCCGATCTGGAAACCAACACCGTCGACAGCGAGAGCCTTTGCGGGACAGCTCGTGATTTGATCCTGGTCATCCTCGATGCCCCCGAGTCCACGTGGCAGCGGAGACAAGCTTCCTGTCAACCACCTGATTGCGCCCGACATCGCCTGGTTCCTTCCTGGTGCCATCCTGGTCACTGGCTAGTGACCCAGACTCTGTCCCCTCTGCATTCAGGTACTCAACAGCTTCGATCCACTCTTGGATCCAACCGGACTCTACTCTCCTGGCCGCCTGCAGCATCTTCATCTCCAGGCTCCATAGAACTCCACGACGAAACCCGACACACTTTGGCACCTATGCACCCGCTTCCTGTGGGTGAGGTAACGATTGAACGCCGGTGCTCCTGTAGTGGTTTACACCTCTAGTGTCCTAGTTTTAGGTGGCTAAGTTCTAGTCCAGTCGGAAGAGTTCTAAAACAGTAACTTTGTAACTTTTACGCACCATTGACTTTGCATTGGTGCATGCGTGAGCTTTTAGCGCTGCTCCCGATTCCCGCGGGCTACTCCCGTCCTAACTGCTGTTAGTCCAGTGTAGTCCAAGCGATTCCCAAGGCCCTAGGCCTTACCACTGTTCGTAAAGTGATACTTATACCACTTTTTTGATATATGGTTTGAGTGGCCACCGGCCCTATCCATAATTGTGCAACTTGTGTATGTTTAACTGTGCTTTTGTTTAAACGCTTGTGCCTCTAGACTCATAAAGAGTATAGAGGATTATTCTAGTAATAAATACATATATTTGTATAATATATAACTTGTGTGGTGTCCTTTCATTTGACATTACAGGATTGCATATGGCAAAACAGCTGGCTTCACATGCACTCTTGAGTTTAGCCTGAAGGCTGCTTAGTCCATGCTACCTCTAGGATAGTTTGTCTATAAGGTTGACTTACAACCACCACCATAAGGGATTGTTTGGACTGATACAAGGTGCCCACAGAACTGTGGACATCATACATCAGGCCAACTTCTCACACTGGGCATTACAAACACTCGGGTCAGGATTTGTACCTTGGTACCTTTTAAACAAAACAATTATTTTTTAACCTTAGAATCTGACACGGACACAGAAAACGATGGCAAAGAAAGAATCAAAATATACATTTTTGAGTACTGAGCAAATGAAAGAAGCACCATTTACAGTTAGTGATACACCGCAAGTAACAGGGTAAATACATGGCATAATTTCTCGGTATCATATTACAGCCGCCAAAAATATAAATCTGTAGGCTGGTATGAAATAGGATGGTATGAAACCATGCTCAATTAACAATCATTCCATTTATTGAAGTTTACTTTTTCTTACATGTGTTTAAATGGAAAAGCAGATCACCATATATATTAGTATGGCTAATTTCACAAACACCCTAGGTCACTCCCTTCTGTGTGACACTATATCATGATATGGAATGTATAGTGCTTCGATGCCAGAGTTTTTGTTTTATTCATTTATTTATTGCATTTTAGAACACTAGCCCAACATTGCACAACATACAGCAATTGTACCATCGCAGCTGATTGAATTATAACAAGTGCATGTTAACAATCAAGAGCAAAAGCCCCCCACACTCTCCCCCCCCCCCGACGGAGCAAGAAATCCATTTATCATTGTTGAAGTAGCTACAACATACCTAGGCTTTCCTGTTTTCAGTTTCTATTTTTGGTAAATTCTGGTGGGGTTTTTTCAGTGTTTTACAGTGATTTCAATACCTTAAAAAACAATGGTTATCAGTGGGTACACATTTTCACGCCATTAAAAACAACAGAAACAGTGTTTTTCCGGTGTTTATGGAAGTTTATGCTTTTTTGCTTTCTGCACTGATAGTGCATAGTATATAGGCAGTGTACGTACAGTGTATATGCATTTCAAATGCATTTTTACAAATCAAACTTATTTCAGTACACCATACAATACTTCTTCAGTGAGTCTTTGATCATGTGCGCTCGCTCTTTCCTTCTCATGTAAACCTTTATCTGTGAAAAGGCCCACTCTACATTGGCACTTGAGACAGGCAACAACAAAATAGCCAGTACACTATTTGCTAACTCTGGCCACTGGCATAGCTGTCCATGCCAATACTGGTGCACCTGAAGACTGTGATTCTCTGCGACAGGATCTGCAACATATGCTTTGAACTGGGCGCATATGCCCTCAGTTATTGAAGTGGTCAAAAATGAGGCAGCCCTTTTGAAACTCCGTAGAAAATTTCTCTTTACGGAAGGGATCTATAACTTGTGCAGAGTACCACAGTGAGACTTCATAGACTTCAAATGTCATGGTTGGTGAAGGGCTATTTCTCATACATTGTAAAATAAAAGTTCCTGAATTGCTCAACATCTCTTTGCTTACCAAGTGGCAAACACTTTAACATGGAACATGTTGCAGTGCCAAAGTCACAAAAAGTGTTACCCAGTTTACTCTCAGGGAAATGTTTCACATCTACATGAATTATGCTGAACACTTGGCAAACAAGGGTGTTTTCAAACTCTAGTTTTTTTTTATTATGTCCACTACAGCAGTCCTGCTTTCCTGTAACAATCTGAGAATGCAGTAAAGTGTACCTTTTTTCAAATCACCTCATATTTCTTGCAGTTTGCATCATCACTCAGCAAAAGTTCTGTAAACGGTTGCCACATGGATAATATAGCATTCATGGCCTATGGAACTGAGAACCACCAGCTAAGTGACACAGTTGGGATGCATCTGTCTTTGATTCCACACAAAGCACAACATTTGAATTATTTGTGTTTTAGTGCCCACGCATAACAAAACAGTGCACCAGAATGGACTAAAAATTCAATAACATTCTTCATTAACTCTGAAGATTGTAAATATGCGTTCAAATTACCATCTAACAAGTGGCAAGGATGTCTTACAGGGAAACACTTAAGCTCAGGTATCGATTTTGACAGGTCATCACGCAACTTTTTCATATACGTAGCCGAATCACTGCAAATACAAACAATATTATTCCAATCTTTGTTGAACTTGTAAGAACTTTTTGCAGCAGCATTCCAAGTGATACTGCATTCCATGTTTTCCAAAAGTGTGGTGTCAAGTTTTCATCAGTATTCCAGATGCTTTGTGGCTGCACTCTTTTCACATATACCTGTCACTATACCTTGCATTGAATGTTTAAAGCCTGGGGTGTTTGGCAATTCACCCACTATCAATTCTGACTCACTAGAAAAGGGGGCTGATGTATCAAGGGTTTTTAACCATTCTCTGTGGGTAAATGCGATGGTCCATATTGGGAAAGATTCTTATGAAACCTATATTTTTCCTATCAGCGAAAGACTCAAACGTAGCCAAAAAATCAAATATGATTTAGATATTTCCTGATTCTCTACAGTTTATAAAATAAATAAACAACACCTAAAACATGCTTCTAACCCCTGTATCTTTAGACCAAAGACCACAAAATTGAAAAAATGATGAAAAAACAATATGTTAGGGATATCCCTAAACAACAAAACTCAAGCAGAATAATGTTAGCACGGTCTTTCTTACTGCTATCTTATATAACAAAGTTACATTGTATTGGCCCATTCAGGAAGAAATAAAAATTACTCTTTCACTCTCCTTTTCCTTTCTTTGAATGGCATTTATTTTGTGGTTGTGCAGGTTTTTTTCAGTGTTTATATGTTTACACTGGTGAGGGCTATTTCCCTTCTGGTGGGGTTTTATCAGTTATTATATGTTTAAACCTAAAACCGGACAGCCTAAACATACCTCTGCATCTAGAGCCTGATAGTAAACATGTGAATGGGCTTAAGTGCACGATCCCGGAAGGTAGCATAGGAAGAATCAGGAATTAGCATGGTGTGCAGCAGTCCCTTTACAGTAATAGAATTAACGGTGACCCCAATATCATTGAAAGTGTCATAAGGCAATTCCCCTCATACAGCACTCTACTTGTCGCCCCCTCCGGTTCGGCCATTTTCTTCCCCACTAAGTATTGCTGATATAAGCCCCCGAAGCTTTTAGGGTGACACTACAGGAGAAGCAGACCATTGTACAGTCTTGGATAAGTGGTGTGTGACCCTTAGCACATCGAATTGCAACCCTGCATTTAGCTAATAGCAGTCCTATAGTAAACATTTTCCTGCAATCCGCCTGAATATCTCTTTCATAACCCAATAGCTCCACAAGAGGGGTGGGCACTAGACCCTGTTCTACAATCTCGCTCAACACTGAAAATACTTTCTCCCAAAAGGCAAAAATCTGAGTGCAGGTCAACGCTACATGTAAAATCCAGCATCAGACTCAGCGCATCTGTCACATTTAGCAATTTCCCTTAGCCCATATCGCATTAGCCTGCGGGGGTTATAATACACTCTACTGAGATATTTAAAATGAATCAGTCACTGCCTTCCATTCAGTGACACCGGCTTTGTGACCTCACAGCAGTACGTCCAGCACCTGCCGTCTTTGACCATGTCCAGTTCTCCTTGCCACTCAGTCCTGGCTCTATGTGTGTGACGTTTCTGAGGCTCCTGTGCCAAGGAATACAGTACTGTGATAAGCTTCTCCGGTGTTTTAGTTCTAATAATATTATTGAGAGCTGGAAACTCCATTGGTTCCTGCATGTCCTCCCCCGGCAGTTGACACTAAGCATGGGCGGATTTAGCTAATCTGGCGTACGCGAACGTGCGTATTTACGGATTGGCAATCCGCAAAATCCGCGAACCCTCGCGAATTAGCGGATTTTTGTGTTTTTTTGTGCTCGCAAGGGTTTCTGCCAGTTCGCGAGGTTTGTTTACCAGTTCGCAATTGCGAACTTACTTTTCGGCTCGCAACGGCCGCGACTATGTTGTTTCTACGTCTGGTTCATCATCACAGGTTCACAGCACCCTCTGTTTCACCACTGCCACCCTCTGGTACACCCATGCCACCCTCTGGTACATCCTCACTGCCACCCTCTGGTTGGTTTATCACTGTAGATTATGGGGGTGAAAAAAAGCAAGTACACCTGCCCTGCTTCAACTGCCATGAATTAATTTGGGGTTGATTAATGTGTCACTGATTTTTAAACTTCCAGTCTGGCTGGCACCTGCTTCCTTCCTTATCTGTAATTTGCTTTCTGTTGCAGTGCAATTTTTTTTCACAGGACCTTTATGGCCTACTTGTAGCTATTCTATGAGCCTGCTGTGAGGGTCAGAGCAGGGTCATAGAATAGTTGCAAATAGGCAACTGAACTCTGGAGGGGCCCCTCAGGAAGCACTGGAGTGAATGGTTACTAATGTTAAGATTGAACTTTTGCACCTGCTGATTGCTTTCAGTTTTGCAAAAATCGTTTTTCTGCAATTTCGCGCAATTTGCGGGGCGCAAATCCGTGCGAGATCGATTTTGGAAGCCGCAAATTCGTGCGAATACACGATTTGTTTTTTGCTGCGTGTTTGTTCGCGTGATTTTTTGCATGTTCGCAAGCCGCTTGTAGCGCAAAGTTTGCGAAGTTACCCTAGCGGTCGTACATGGGCGCAGCCATCTTGTTTGCGTGACGTAATTCCATTTCCGGGCCCTATGTGTAATCTCGCAAAGTGTGCGGCTCGCTCGTACATGTTCGCGTGCGATCGCGAGGAAAATCTCGTGCGAACTTACCCACGCGGTCGTGAACGGGCGCGGCCATCTTGTTTCTCATTCATTGCTATGGTTCTGGGCATGCTCTCTGTATCCTTTCTTAATCTCTGCCATCCTTTGCTTGTTTGAAGTTTTTTTTTATCTATTTTACTCATTATCTATCCCTCTATTTTTCTAGCTCTATATTTTTGTGTTTTCTGCTACTTTTTGTTCATTTTAAACTACTTTTTTAAACGCTTTTCTTTTCTTCTTCCCTGTTCTATTTCTTCTTTCTTATTTTGCTTCCTTTCTGCCCAGACCATGGCAAAGGGAGCCGGAAAGAAGCCCGCAAAGGGGAAGGGTCCCGCACCCCGTGCCCGGCTCCCGTGCGGGCGTATGAGGGGGGAGACAGTTGTAGCTCGGGAGATTTTTAGTGCGGAGGAGGTGGCCGCACTAGTCTTTCACGTCCAGCGCCGCCTCCCCAAGACCATCTTGGGAGGCGGCAGGATCGCTACCGGCTACGGGATCCGGGAGCGCCGGAAGCGGTGGGAGAAGGTGTGCCGGGCCATGTTTGAACACTCTGGGGTCCGGCGCACCTATAACCAGGCCACCCACCGCTGGACGGATGTCATGGACCGGGAACGCGACTTGCTGGACGTGCTCGGCGTAGAGATCCCCGGGCTTGGTGAGTAGTAGTAGCTATTTCTATCTATTTCATCACTACTCTGTTTTATCCCGCTCTGTGTGTTATTATATTGCACATTTTTGTTTTTTACCAAGAGCAATAATGCTGCCGATTACATTGTAGGTAAATTATATTTCAAAATCTTCTATGCATTTCAGGTGCACTGCTCTCCTTCTCAGTAGCCTTGCTACTATGCTTATTTGTTTTCTATTTTGTGTTCATTTCATTGGCCTGAGAAATGATGTATGAGTGTAGTGTAAAGAACTGCGTAATGCTAGACACCAAGGGTCAGATTTTCAATTACCGGCGCATCCCTGCAAAGTAGCAGGGATGCGCCAGTAATTGTGCGCCATGCCACCACCACCCATGGTGCGCCGTATTTACAATGTGGCGCACCATGGGCCCAAAACGTCACAGAAGCCTTACGCATCTGTGCCGTAAAGGTGGCGCATTGCTGGAGTTGCGTGCCAACGATGGCGCAGCTCCAGCAATGCTCTGGGGTGCCCTATCTCCCCAATGCTGCATCAAGCCGTACGTCGGCTTCAAGCAGGCGCAGGGTTTGAGTCACGCATCATTGTCCTAAAAGTGACTGATTGACATCTTGTAGATTTCCCTCAGCCACTTTTAGGATTCGTTCCTGCGCAGGAACGCCCTCCCTTGCACCGGAACGCCCCCTGATGGCGCAGGGCTTTACAACGTGATGCATCTCCCATATGCGTCACTTTGTTAATATACGCCGCACCATGGCGCCTCTTTTGTTCTGCCGCTGCGTCACAAAAGTCACGCAACAATGGAGCAAAAGAGCCGCAAGAGGCTTCTAAATCAGCCCCTACAGACTCAAGTCCAGTCCTTCCTTTAGACACATGGCTATAAGAAGAAATAGTGGTGGTGGTCGGTGTATTGATAGTTTGAGTATTCACTGATCTGCAAGCACGATGGACTTTGTCTGTCACTTCGCGTGCTGCGGACTGCTGCCTGCCAGGCCTAGGCAAACCGTTTTAGCAGTTTGTTTAGTGAGTTACATAGGAACTTTCCAAGTCAACGGTCCGCAAATCAATAACGTAGTAGACCACATGAGATCGGTCAATATATCCCGTGGAATAGTTGTCTATTTGCTATTTCGCCAAAATATTTTGTTATTGTTCTTTTGAAATGTTTGATTTGGTTGACAAATATCATCCATGTTTTCTGGTCTTTCTTTCTTTCATGTTGTACATCAGCTCCCCCCAGGGGCAAGAGGACACAGGAGGAGGAGGAGGGTGCTGTTCAGGATGCAGGCCAGGAGCGATCAGGCGAGGGCTCCTTTGCTGGCCCCAGTAAGTTTTAATTTTAATATAGAGTACCTATTTTTTCCTAGCGTTCCTCATTCGATTTTTTCTAAATCGTCTTTGATCTTCTTGTAGACTTTTGGTTTGGCTAGTAGGACAATCCATTCTACTACTGTTGCAGGGACAAATCTGCACAAACAGAACTATGGACACTAAATAATGCATTGCTTAGCTTATCAATTATAATAGGTGCTGTTAGACTTTCCACATACCTCAGTGGTAACAGACTTTGTAGTTGAACCCCCAATCTCCTTACTGACTAGATAGTGTGGCAGAGTCATTTAGCTCCCAAAGTCACCGATGATTGATCCCCAATGATGATTAGATTATCCAACGCAGGACAAGAGTACGGAGTCAGAATCAAGAAGTGTCAGAGGCACGGACTCATGCTTGCAAAAATTCCACAACCTTTAGCTCATCCACTCTAGTCTGGAGGACCAAAAACCACAGAGTCTATTTAAGTTTAAAAGCTTTATTAAAAGTAAACACATTTATAAAAATCAACTTTGTCATAAAACTAAACGTTTAACTGAAAATGGAAAAGTGCTTAGTGCTGACGATTAATTGGACACATTTCTTGTGGTCGAGCCGAGCTCTCTCACCTGGTTTGAACTTGATCCTGCTCGTGTTCTTAGAAGTCAAGCTTCCGTCTGTTAGGAGAAAAAGTGGTGCATGTTAAAAATAAAAAGCAAGCATTCATCAGTTGTGCCAAAAAGTGCAGCAAGACAACAGCCTTCCCTGGAAAAAGGGAAATTTTTACTTTAGAGTAGACGGACACAAATTATTACATTGTATTCTGTTTTTTTCACATTTCTTTATTCCTCCTAGACCAAATATTATATAGTAGTGAGTGGTGTATTCTAACATTCTAAAATGTACTTTGTAGGTGGAACATCTGGTGGCGGGGCCAGCGCGGAGGTGGTGGTATTGGACGAGGGGGACAACTCTGGGGAGGAGGCGGTGCAAGTGCCGGACGTGCCTGTGAGGGTTCACACGGTGGTGGCGGGCAGAGGTAAGCTAAATATTCCTTACTTATTGAGATTGAAGACTGCATAGTGTGCTTTCTGCATGGGTGTATTATAAATCAACCAGGTAGTAGCCTCTTCTAAATGTACTTCGACTTAGCTGTGAAGTTTTTGGTGAGAAGAATCCCAATAGGATCTGAGATGAACTTGATGGATGGGATGAACGAAAAGCGAAAGAAGGGTGTAAGTAAGTGTGGAAGGACGAGAAATTTAATGATGACTGGCAAAGGAGAATGATATGTGTTTGCTTGGTCCCCGAGGTGGCTGGGAAGGAAAGAATATGGTATGGTACATGGCTGGGTGAATGATGAAGCAAGGATGGGTGGAAGGAGAACAGCCTGGGTTGGTGAAACAGAAACTGTATGTGTGCATATACTTTGAATGGATGGATGCCTGGATCATGGTATTATCTGACTCTTAGATAGCATATGTGTATCTAGAGAGAGTAGACGGTCACTGGATGAACTAAGTGTTACTTTGAAGAGCATGTAACACCGCACCCGCACGTCCGTTCCAGTGTTGGAAAGGCAAGGAAAAGAAGTTGTAATTTTGTTCAAATACTACCATGAATAGTAGCAGTAGTTTGTATTGCAACTGCAAGCACAGCATATATCCCGTTATTACGGTGGACACTCCCTACCTCTCTTAATAACTTTAGTTTAGTAGTAGTACGTCATTCATGTGTGGGCACACTGTTCACTCAATAATAAGCAAAGCACCTACAGTCATCCCATATGTCATCAAATACATCCCATGTGAAGTGATAGATAATCAGATTATTTAGCTTCTTCATTTTCCTTTTCTAGTACTCATTTGCACTGTAGGGTGAAAGCTAAATTAATTAAGCAGTAGCCCTTTTAACAGAGTATTCTCAGTGCCACCCGTAATAGAAAAGTAAGAGCTTCACCACCTGCATGTACTGGACCGGTACAGTAACGCAAGTCTGTCTCACTCATCATGTTGTGCGTCTGTTTTTCTCGGGTGCAAGTTCACTGCGCTGGCATTATGCCGGCTTGCATAAGATAACGTACCAATTTTCCTAAACAAGAGAGAAGAAGAAGAATAACTGGTGTACTGTCATAGTCGACTGTAATGGAAGTCCATAGTGCTCGTAGAATTTGTTCCTTAAACTCCCACTAATGTTAGAGCAAGGATGAAGAAGTGGGAGGTTAGATAGATACTGTCCTCAATAGTTATGTACTGTGCTTTCAATTTGCTACTTGTACTGTGACACAACTTTCTGCTCAATCATTTTGTGTTAATATTAAGGAGCATTGGTTACAGAGTGACTATGTCTTTCTTTCTTCATATAGTTGCTCCTTCCAAATCAACCAGAAGACCATCAAGGAGGGAGCTGGCTCAAATGGCCCGGCAACGGAGGCTGGATGCCACTGTCGCCGAATATCGGCGGCTGGTGGCCCTGGAGGAGGAGGAGACGCAGTCTACCGGTACAACATCCACTGGGACAGCTGCATCCTCCTCCGTGCACCCACGGGCTGCCAGCCAGCGCAGTGCTCCAGCGGTACAGAGCTGGGCTACCAAAGCCAACCGCCACCGCCGAGCAGCAAAGACAGCAGCTGCCCCCCACAGGAGTTGCAAGGCACGCCAGCGCCGCTTATCCCTAAGAGTGTCCTACCTGGAGCAGGAGGTCCATAACTATAAGAACTTGGTGGAGGGCCTCCGCTTCGACCATGCCACCCTCCGCAAGGAGTATGATGCCCTGGCCGCTAAAGTCAACAGCACCCTCCCGTAGGGTAGTGTCCCTTGCCCCTTTTTTAGAGACTTTTGGGGGGTGGGAATTGGGAGTTGGGTTGTGGGACTTTTGAAGGACAATCGTTTGGGTTAGGGAGGGTCTTGCGGGAGATTATTTTGTTAGGGCTACAAAAATATACTTTTTGAAACTTTATCTGACCATACCTGTTTTTTATTGCTTTTGAGTCTGGTGGGTGGGGGTTTAACAGTAAGTTTGTTTTCCTGAAGAGTCCTAGGACTTTAGTAGTACTACCGTCAATCTCTCATCTATTCCTAATACTCCATTATACTACTTCCCACCAAACGCTTATCTTACCTGTAATTTGTGTTTGAAAGTAGGGCTAGGCCCAGGGCTGGGTCCATGGGAAATGTCGATTAAGGTTGGCAATCCTGGGCGGATGAAATGTCCTCATTGCCGTGGTACTAGTGGTGTGACACAGTGGCAGTTGCATGCCTATGGAAAAAAAGAAAATGAAACCTGGTTTGTCCTTACTGTAGCATTACAACGGTACGATAGAGAATATAGCAGGTGACAGTACACTAGAACAGTGCCGCACAGAGCCTAACAAATGGTAAAGTATTGAAAGTATAACTAGTACTTGCGTTGAATTTCTTTGACATTGGCTACTACTACAAGAAATAGTACTGAAGCTGAGTAAGTCTAGAATATATCCTCGGATTCCTTCACCAGCCTGTTGCTATGACCTTATCCTCCCCAGCTAGTGTGTGGAATTATTGATGTCATTTAGTCACACATCAAGCAAAACCACACAGCCCGGGGGAAGAGGGTTAGGGTTTGGAAAATGGATGGGAATGGGGGTTTCTTTTTGGGTAGGTTTTGTTGAGAGAAAAAAAAAAGCACAGCATGGACAAACAATAATTCAAGATAAAGAAATCTTTGGGTACAAAGCTAACCATAAATCTTTTTAAGTGACATAAAGGAAGTGCATGCCCTACTGCATGCATTGTTACTGAAAAGTAAGTAGTACTAGAATGCGACAGTACAGGGCTGCAGCGTTTTCACTTGCCTATCTCTGCACTCAGAGAAACACTTCTTATTCTTACATTAAATTAGGTTTCAAAATTAGCCGAAGTAAAACCTATAGAATGGCTGTAGGGAATAGGGATCAATTTAGAAGCAGAGAGAGATCCAAGAAATGCAGTCACACTCATAGAAGAAAACAATGGATACTGTATCTGTATGTTGTTGTAGTTGTCCGTAAGCATGGGCGGATTTTGCGGATTGGCAATCCGCGAACTTGCGTATTTACGGATTCGCAATCCGCGAAGATCCGCGAACTCTAGCGGACTTGCGGATTTTTCCGTTTTTTGTGTTGGCGCGTGTTCGCGCCGATTTTGGGACAAGTTCGCAATTGCGAACTTACTTTTCGGCTTGCAACGGCCGCGACTATGTTGTTTCTACGTCTGGTTTATCATCACAGGTTCACAGCACCCTCTGTTTCACCACTGCCACCCTCTGGGACACCCATGCCACCCTCTAGTACATCCTCACAGGCACCTATTAGGTTTATTTATTACTGTAGATTATGGTGGTTGAAAAAAGCTAGCACACCTGCCCTTCTTCAACTGCCATCAATTAATTTGTGTTTCATTAATGTGTCAGTAATTTTGAAAGTTCCAGTCTGGCTGGCACCTGCTTCCTTCCTTATCTGTAATTTGCTTTTTGTTGCAGTGAAATTTTTTTTTTACAGGACCTTTATGGTGCTATTCTATGAGCCTGCTGTTTGGGTCATAGCAGGGTCATAGAATTGTTGCAAACTCTGGAGGGGCCCATCAGGAAGCACTACCTTGAATGTTACTAATGTTAAGTTTGAACTTTTGCACCTGCTCATTGCTTTCATTTTAGCTAAAATCGTTTTTTTTGCAATTTCGCGCGTTATTTGGGGCGCGAATCCGTGCGAGATCGATTTCGGAAGCCGCGAATACGTGCGAATACAAAATTGTTTTTGTTGCGACGTGTATGTTCGCGTGATCTTGCGCGTGTTCGCGAGGCGCTTCTAGCTATTCGTTTGCCAAGTTACCCTATCGGTCGTACACGGGCGCGGCCATCTTGTTGGCGTGACGTAATTCCGTTTCCGCCCGCTATGTGTAATCTCGCAAAGTGTGCTGCTCGCGAGTACAAGTTCGCGCGTACTCGCAAGGAAAATCTCGCGCGAACTTACCCACGCGGTCGTGAACGGGCGCGGCCATCTTGTTTCTCATTCATTGCTATGGTTCTGGGCATGCTTTCTCTATCCTCTCTCAATCTCTGCCATCCTTTGCTTGTTTGAAGTTTTTTTGATCTAATTTTACTTATTATCTAACCCTCTATTTTTCTAGCTCTATATTTTTGTGTTTTCTGCAGCTTTTAGTTACTTTTAAACTACTTTTTTAAACTCTTTTATTTTCTTCTTCACTATTCTATTTCTTCTTTATCATTTAAGTTTATTTCTGCCCAGACCATGGTAAAGGGAGCCGGGAAGCACCCTGAGAAGGGGAAGGGTCCCGCACCCCGTGCCCGGCTCCCGTGCGGGCGTTTAAGGGGGGAGCAAGTGGTCCCGAGGGAGATCTTTAGCGCGGAGGAAGTGGCGGCACTGATCTTCCATGTCCAGCGCCGCCTCCCCAAGACGATCCTGGGAGGCGGCAAGATCGCGACCGGCTATGGCATCCGGGAGCGCCGCCAGCGGTGGGAGAAGGTGTGCCGGGCCATGTACAAGATCTCTGGGGTCCGGCGCACATATAACCAGGCCACCCACCGCTGGACCGATGTCATGGACCGGGAGCGGGACTTGCTGGACGCGCTCGGCGTAGAGGTCCCCGGGCTTGGTGAGTAGTAGTAGTAGTACATTTACTACTCTGTTTTATCCTGCTCTGTTATTTGCAAATCTTTGTTCTTTACCAAGAGCAATAATGCTGCCGATTACATTGAGGTAAATTATATTTCAAAATCTTCTATGCATTTCATTTTCAGGTGCACTGCTCTCCTTCTCAGTAGCCTTGCTTGCTACTATGCTTCTTTGTTTTGTATGTTGTGTTCAGAAGCATTTCATTGGCCTGAGAAATTATGTATCAGTGTACTGTAAAGAAAAGAACTGCGTAATGCTAGACAGTAAGGGTCATATTTTCAATTACCGGCGCATCCCTGCAAAGTAGCAGGGATGCGGCAGTAATTGTGTGCCATGCCACCACCACCCATTGGCCCAAAACATCACAGAAGCCTTACGCATCTGTGCCGTAAAGGCAGCGCATTGCTGGAGTTGCGTGCCAACGATGGCGCAGCTCCAGCAATGCTCTGGGGTACCCTATCTCCCCAATGCTGCATCAAGCCGTACGTCGGCTTCAAGCGCGCAGGGTTTGAGTCATGCATCATTGTCATAAAAATGACTGATTGACATCTTGTAGATTTCCCTCAGCCACTTTTAGGATTCGTTCCTGCGCAGGTACGCCCTCCCTTGCGCCGGAACGCCCCCTGATGGCGCAGGGCTTTACAACGTGATGCATCGCCCATATGCCCATATGTGTTTTTTTTTTAATATATACGCCGCACCAACACCATGGCGAGTCTTTTGTTCTGCCGCTGCGTCAGAAAAGGCACGCAACAATGGAGGAAAATCAGCCGCAACTTCCGCAAGGGACTTATAAATCAGCCCCAACAGACTGAAGTCCAGTGTCCTTCCTTTAGACAGTCACATGGCTATCAGAAGAAATAGTGGCGGTGGTGGCGGGTGGATTGATAGTTTGAGTATTCACTGATCTGCAAGCAGGATGGACTTTGTCTGTCACGTGTTGTGCACTACTGCCTGCAGTGCCAGGCCTAGGCAAACCTCTTTAGTAGTCTGTTTATTGAGTTACATAGGAACTTTCTAAGTCAACGTTCCGCAAATCAGGCAATACGAATAACGTAGTATACCACATGAGATAGATCCCGTGGAATAGTTGTCTATCTATTTGCTATTTTTCCAAAATATGTTGTTATTGTTCTTTTGAAATGTTTGATTTGGTTGAAAAATCTCATCCATGTTTTATGGTTTTTCTTTCTTTCATGTTGTACATCAGCTCCCCCCAAGGGCAAGAGGACACAGGAGGAGGGTGCTGAGGATGCAGGCCAGGATCGGGCAGGCGAGGGCTCCTTTGCTGGCCCCAGTAAGTTTACATTTTACTAAACAGTACCTATTTTTTCCTAGCGTTCCTCATTCGATTTTTTCTAAATCTTCTTTGATCTTCTTGTAGACTGGATATAAATTCTTATCCTGCCTCGAATATGATGACTCCCTGTGGTATTACTAGACTATTCTTATTAGTCTGTCTGTGTAGCTAACTAAGATTGGACATTTGGCAATTCCATTGGACTCCCATTATATTCAGCAATACCTCTATGCACTGTCTCCTTACTGACTAGATAGTGTGGCAGAGTCATTCAGCTCCCGAAGTCACCGATTATAGATCCCCAATGATCTCTAGATTATCGTACGCAGGACAAGAGAGTAGTACGGAGTCACAGCACAGTCAAGAAGTGTCAGAGGCACTCATGCTTGCAAAAATTCCAAAACCTTTAGCTCATCCACTCTAGTCTAGAGGAACAAAAACCACAGAGTCTATTTAAGTGTAAAAGCTTTATTAAAAGTAAACACATTTATTGAAATCTACTTTGTCATAAAACTATTTAACTGTAAACGGAAAAGTGGTTAGTGCTGACGATTAATTGGACACATTTCTTGTGGTCGAGCCGAACTCTCACCTACTTTGAACTTGATCCTGGTCGTGTTCTTAGGACTCAGGAGTCAAGCTTCTGTCTGTTAGGAGAAAAAGTGGTGCGTGTTAAAAATCAAAAGCAAGCATTCATCAGTTGTGCATAAAAGTGCAGCAAGACAACAGCCTTCCCTGGAAAATGGGACATTTTTACTATGGAGTAGACAGTCACAAATTATTACATTGTATTCTGTTTTTTTAACATTTCTCCTAGACCAAATATTATATAGTAGTGAGTGGTGTATTCTAACTTTCTTAAATGTACTTTGTAGGTGTAACATCTGGTGACGGGGCCAGCGCGGAGGTGGCTGATGTGTTGGACTTGGACTCGGAGGCCTCTGGGGAGGATGCGGCGGTAGAAGAGCTGGTGGCCGTTCCTGTGGGGGATCAAACGGTGGTGGCGGAAACAGGTAAGCTATATATTCCTTACTTATTGAGATTGAAGACTGCATAGTGTGCTTTCTGCACGGGTGTATTACAATTACAAATCAACCAGGTAGTAGCCTCCTCGAAATGTACTTCGACTTAGCTGTGAAGTTTTTGGTGAGAAGAATCCCAATAAGTTCTTAGACGAACGTGATGGATGGGATGAACGAAAAGCGAAAGAAGGGTGTAAGTAAGTGGGACGCGAACTTGTATGATGGCTGGCAAAGAAGAACGATATGTGTTTGCTTGGACCCAGAGGTGGCTGGGAAGGAAAGAATATGGTATGGTGCATGGCTGGGTCAATGATGAAGCAAGGATGGGTGGAAGGACAGCAGCCTGGGTGGGTGAAACAGAAACTGTATGTGTGCGTATACTTTGAATGAATGGATGCCTGGAGCATGGTATTCTCTGACTCTTACATAGCAAATGTGTATCTAGAGAGAGTAGATGGTCGCCAGGTGAAGTAAGTGTTACCTTGAAGAGCATGTACCACCGCACCCGCACGTCCGTCCCAGTGCAGGGAAGGCAAGGAAAAGAAATTGTAAATGTGTCCAATACTACCATGAATAGTAGCAGTACTTTGTATTGCGTTTGCATTCACAGCATATATCTGGTTATTACGGTGGACACTCCGTACCTCTCTTAATAACTTTAGTTTACTTGTAGTACGTCATTCATGTGTGGGTGTATCACTGTGTTCACTCAATATTAAGCAAAGCACCTAAAGTCATCTCATCTGTCATTAAATACGTCCCATGTGAAGTGATAGATAATCAAATTAGTTAGCTTCTTCAGTTTCCTTTTCTAGTACTCATTTGCACTGTAGGGTGAAAGGTAAATTAATTAAGCAGTAGCCCTTGTAACAGAGTATTCTCAGTGCCACCCGTAATAGAAAAGTAATAGCTTCACCACCTGCATGTACTGGACCGGTACAGTAACGCAAGTCTGTCTCCATCATCATGGTGTGCAACTTTTTTTCTCGGGTGCAACTTCACTGTGCTGTGTCCATGTCATTCTGCCGGCTTGCATAAGATAACGTACCCATTTCCCTAAACAAGAGAGAAGAAGAAGAATAAGACTGGTGTACTGTCATAGTCGACTGTAATGGAAGTCCATAGTGGTCGTAGAATTAGTTCATTAAACTACCACTACTGTTAGAGCAAGGATGCAGAAGTGGGAGGGTTACATAGATACTGTCCTCAATAGTTATGTACTGTGCTTTCAATTTGCTACTTGTACTCTGTGACCCAACTTTCGGCTCAATCACTTTGTGTTATTAATAAGGAGCATTGGTTACAGACTATGTCTTTCTTTCTTCATATAGTTGCTCCTTCTTCCAAATCAACAACAAGGAGGGAGCAGGCTAGATTGGCCCGGCAACGGAGGCTGGAGGCCACAGTCGCCGAGTATCGGCGGCTGGTGGCCCTGGAGGAGGAGGAGGACACGCAGTCGAGCGGGGCAACATCTTCGACTGCATCCTCCTCCGTGACTAAACCAGCGGGACCGAGCCGGGCTAAGAAAGCCGACCGCCACCGCCAAGCACCCGAAACACCAGCTGCCCCCCACAGGAGCTGCAAGGAACGCCAACACCGCCTACGAGTCCGCATGTCCAACCTGGAGCAGGAGGTCCTGAGGTATAAGACCTTGGTTAAGGGCCTCCGCTCCGAGCTTGCCACCCTCCGCAAGGAGTATGATGCCCATGCCGCATCATGCACCAGCACCAGCACCCTCCAGTAGTGGAGTGTCCCTTGCCCTTTTTTTATAGACTTTTGGGGGGTGGGATTTGGGAGTTGGGATCGTTTTGGGACGTTTCAGAGACAATCGTTGGGGTTAGGGTGGGTGAGGGAGATTATTTTGTTAGGGATAAATAAATATATTTTTCAACTACTTTATCTGACCATACCTGTTTTTTACTGCTTTTCAGTCTGGTGGGTGGGGGGCGGGGGTGTAACAGTAACTTTGTTTTCCTGAACAGTCGTAGGACTTTAGTAGTACAACCGTCAAACTCTTGTCTACTCCGAAATAATACTCCATTATACTACCTCCCACCAAACGCTTATCTTACCTGTAATTTGTGTTAGAAATTAGGGCTAGGCCCAGGGCTGGCTCCAGGTGAAATGGGGATTAACGTTGTCATTCCTGGGCGGGTGACATTTCCTCATTGCGGTGTTACTAGTGGTGTGACACAGTGGCAGTTGCATGCCTATGGAAAAAAAGAAAACGAAACCTTGTTTGTACTCCTTACTGTAGCATTACAACGGTTACGGTACGATCGAGAAAATAGCAGGTGACAGTACACTAGAACAGTGCCATAATGTAGCCTAACAAATGGTAAAGTATTGCAAGTATAACTAGTACTTGCGTTGAATTTATTTGACATTGGCTACTACTACTAGAAGATATAGTACTGAAGCTGAGTAAGTCTAGAAGATATCCTCGTATTCCTTCACCAGCCTGTTGCTGCTATCACCTTATCCTCCCCAGCAAGTGTGTGGAATTATTGATGTCATTTTAGTCAGACATCAAGCAAAACAACACAGCCCGGGGGAAGAGGGTTAGGGTTTGTAAAATGGATGGGAATGGGGGTTTCTTTTTGGGTAGGTTTTGTTGAGAGAAGAAAAAAAAAGCAGAGCATGGACAAACAATAATTGAAGATACAGAGTTTACAGACAATCTTTGGTTACAAAGTAAAGGTAAGCACATGCAGTCACACTCATAGAATAAAAGACAACAATGGATACTGTATCTGTATTGCGTATGTTGTTGGAGTTGTCCTGTTGAAATTGGTAAGTAAGTTGCATGCAGCAAACAATTCCTCTTATTGGCGGCACTCCTCCATTCCAGCTGACGCTTCGTCCATCAATGTGGTGGTGACCACTGACAGAAGAGACACCCTGTCCACTGCCTGCCTGGCGGATGTTGACTGAAACCCGGCCTGTAATTATTGAACGGAAAACAGGAAGTGCTATTACAATACCACTGATAAATAAATAAAAGGTATGTACGCTGTGTGGTTCAAAAAGTCACACTTTGATGATGCCTAGCAGAAAAATGGTTACAAAACGTACTTTGAAAGTAACAGTAGACCCAAATACAGACCGTGGATTGTATTCAAACCACTTGCCTGCAAGCAAAAGTATCCATAGCCAGCATCGCTCCAACAGTGCTCTACAACAACAGAACCGCGTTGCAATAGAACCCCCCTAAACACATGCAATCCTGCTGCTAGGGCTAACCCTAACGAACCCTAACTTACAAAGTGCCAAAACTGGTGTTTCCTTATGGATTTTGTCCAACTAACTTCTAGCCGGTATTAGACCTTCCCAGGAATGCCCCAGGCAAGACCCGCCAACCCACCCGCAAAAAAACACCCGACACAACACCACCAAACAGCGAAAAAGCTAAATCTCATACTTACAATGTCTCTCGGCCTTCGGTCCAAACGCGGCGCTGTGCAGCTAGGTCGTCATCATCATCATCAATCATCATAACTCCTGTTTTCCACCACGGATTTCCTGAAAAGCAAATGCAATCAAGATTAGACTGTCGCAGCAGTGCTTCGACAGAGACCCCGGCCGCAACCCACCCACGAACAGCAGGAAGCCCCCCAAAACGCTACATTGAGCAAGATGTCTGAAGAAATGGCAAAAAAAAGGCTGTTCCTTATGGATTTTGTCCAAAACACTTGTATCCGGTATTAGACCTTCCCAGGAATGCCCCAGGCAAGACCCGCCGGCGCCAACCCACCCGCAAAAAAACACGCGACACAACACCACCAAACAGCGAAAAAGCTAAATCTCATACTTACAATGTCTCTCGGCCTTCGGTCCAAACGCGGCGCTGTGCAGCTAGGTCGTCATCATCATCAATCATCATAACTCCTGTTTTCCACCACGGATTTCCTGAAAAGCAAATGCAATCAAGATTAGACTGTCGCAGCAGTGCTTCGACAGAGACCCCGGCCGCAACCCACCCACGAACAGCAGGAAGCCCCCCAAAACGCTACATTGAGCAAGATGTCTGAAGAAATGGCAAAAAAAAGGCTGTTCCTTATGGATTTTGTCCAAAACACTTGTATCCGGTATTAGACCTTCCCAGGAATGCCCCAGGCAAGACCCGCCGGCGCCAACCCACCCGCAAAAAAACACCCGACAACACCCCCAAACAGCGAAAAAGCTAAATCTCATACTTACAATATCTCTCGGCCTTCGGTCCAAAGTAACGCGCTGTGCAGCTAGGTCATCATCAATCATCATAACTCCTGTTTTCCACCACGGATTTCCTGAAAAGCAAATGCAATCAAGATTAGACTGTCGCAGCAGTGCTTCGACAGACACCAAAAATTACACACAAACCCCCGGAACCCCGCCAAAGAGCACCTCAAAGGCAAGCAAGTCAGCAAAAACGGCAAGAAATTTCCACCTCATATTTGGTCCAAAACACTTTTGTCCATTATTAGAGCTTCACAGCAATGGGCCCAAAACCGTCAACTCACCCGCAAAGAAGTACAACACCCCCACAAGTGCTGAGTCTTTCTTCATTGTGCGTAATCCAGCACTCTGCTTGGAGGGAAATCGCAGTCTGGAGGAGGAGGATAGAGGAGCATGTTCTTCAGAACTTGTGAACCTGAGGAATGTAGACTGCGGCACCTTCAAATCAATAAGCAAACAAGTGAAGACAGTTCTGATGATGGTCTTGTTTTTGGGATTAGGTGATTAAAGTTTGAATTAAATTAACTGTGCAAAACAAAGAAAGAGAGACACAAAGCACACAGGAATAAAAGTGAATAAGGACGAAAAAGAAAGTTCTTGATTGATTGTCTCATTTTCAGGGCTCGGTGTCAGGGAATAAGAACAAGATTTCGTCATCATACTCTGCGAATTCAGGCTGGATGAGGTCAGTGGCACCGAACAGAGAAAAAATCCCCTCATCTACGTTGCTGTCCTCATCGTCTTCATGTGGCGTGCTTTCTCGCACTTTGTAATCTGGTGGTATGAGGTGCTGATTCATCTTGATCATTGTCAGCCGCTCCACATTTTTGGGCGATAGGCGGCTCCGTTTGGCAGTTACAATGCCACCAGCAGCACTGAAAACACGTTCAGAAGACACACTTGCGAGTGGGCAAGACAAATAGTTTATAGCCAGGTTGTAGAGCTGTGGCCACAATTGTTTTTTGCCATGCCAATACTGCAATGGCTCCTCATTAAGAAAGACCACTGTTGAGTCATTCAGATAGTCCTGCACCATCGACTCAAGGTCATCAACTGTTCCTCCACTTTGCTTACTTTTTGCTGTGCCTGTGACATTTTTTAGAGAACCATACCCCATCAAACTTAGCCAATCCTCCTCCCCAGCCACTGTTAGTGTTGTCATTGTGTGTGGTGCAGATGATCCAGTTGCCGGTGTCTTTAACGGCTGAGAGGTCACTTGTGCCCCAGCCACAGGTGCAGAAGTGGATTCTTGTGACTGCGGATGGCCTGCTGATGCTGATGCTGATGTACTGGCTTCTCCTTCAATAACCTGCCGTTCTTTTTCAAACCTCTTGGCTGACCAGGCTAACCAATGTTTGTACTTTTGAACATCTGCATCAGCGAAAGGAAAGAATGCGTTGTCTGCCAGCGCCTTTTTGTAGCGTGGATCCAGAATAGTAGCACAAATGTAATGCTGATCTGAGTTGATGTTTTTAAGACGTTCATCACCACGTAGGCGATGTAATAATTTCTCAGACAAAATGAAATGTTTTTTTTTTTTTTCATCTTTTTCAAACTCAGAAGAAACCGCCATCAGTTGGTGCTCCAGTATGCACAACAATGGGATAGCTTTTCCCAAATTACAGTCCTCCTGGCTGACTGCACGCGTGAAGAACTCAAAAGGACGAAGCATGTCTGTCAGGCTTTTAACTATGGCCCATTGCGCCTTACTCATCCGCAGGTCCTCCTTCTGAGATGTAGCCTCTGTCAAGAAATAGTGATCGAGTACCGTATACTGCTCATGCAGACGCTCAAGCATGTAGAAGGTTGAGTTCCAACGTGTTGCCACCTCCTGGATGAGTGCTTTCACTGGCATTCCACGTTGAAGTAGCAGTCTCCGCAGATGCTTCCGGGCCTTAAAAGAATGGCTGAAATGGTTGCACATTTTGCGGCAGGTGGCCATTACCTCGAACGCTGGACTCTCTTTATCACTCAAGAATTTTTGAACTACCAGGTTGATACAGTGCGCCAAACACGGCACTCTAACATGGTGACCCTGTGACATGGCCTTAACTACATTGGCGCCATTATCCGTGGAAACATAACCAATCTTGCGTTTTAGGGGGGATAGCATTGACAACACCTTTTTGTCAAACTCTTCCAAAAGGTTTTCTGCTGTGTGACTTTTCTCCAAGGCAAACATGGCTAGTGTTGCATGTTTCCGAGCAGCTTTGAAAACTTGGTCCGGGTCAACACCTGCGTTTAGCTTTGCTATAACACCTGAAAAAGAGACCCAGTGTGCAGTGATGCACATGTAATCATCGCCTGGGCCACTGGTCCACATGTCTGTTGTCAGATGTATTGTGTGAACAGCACTCTTCTGCAAAGCTGCCCCAATCGCCTGCAGCACATCTTCATGTAGTGCTGGAACCGCAACTCTGGCAAAATAGAACCGGCTCGGAACCTTCCATTTAGGGCAGAGCGTTGCAACTAATTCAAGAAAACCTACCGCTTCTACAAAAGAAAAAGGTAGAAGGTCCACAGCTAGCATTTTAGCCAGCTTAGTGTTATACAGACGCGTCAGTGGGTGGTTGCGTTCATATGGCACGTCTGAAGTAAGCATTGTTCTAATGTTGGCCTGGACCAAGCATTTACGGGCTGATAATGACTTCGTTGACCCAATTTTGCTCGCTGGTGAACTTTTGTGCGTTGGTGTCTCACTCGCTCCAACACTCTTAGTGTGCCTCACATTGGGTGTGCTGCTGAGAGGGGTACTGGGTGTAAGGGAAGTGTTTGACACGTCTTCTTCCTGCTCGTCAACATCAGATGAAACATCAACGTTTCCTTGATTTTGGCCTTTCTTGATCGCAGCTAGGTGCGCAAACCATTGGACACCGTGCTTTCTGTCAAGATGACCACTCTGGCCGCCGGTACCATAGTTGCTACCTGGCTTACCACGACTAACTGCAAGCTTACAAAGGGTACAAATGGCAAACCTTGGATTTTTGGGACAAACAGTAAAGAAGTCCCAAACTGGGGACTTGAAGTGTCTGTGGGACCTGGAGGAGGCGGCGATACTGGTGGTGGTGGTGGTCATGAAGCTAATGCCAGATGAAGTGGAGGATCTGGATTGGCCAACTTTTGTACGTTTTCCACTTTCACCGCCACTAATTAAGGTCGAGGTTGACGCAGGTCTCTTCTTGCCAGAAAGAAATATGGAAGCGGGACGAGTTGGTGTACTACTTAACTCCAATGATTGTGGTGTTTCCACTGCCTCCTCATCGACAACATCATCATCATCATCATCACGCGCAGCAGCTCTTCGGGCTAGGGTCAAAATGTCTGTTTGCTGCATGCCCGCTGGGGCTGCAGTGACCTTTATGATGACTGGGTCGTCGTTGGCAGAGTCTTCATCAGCAGCAGTATCCGCCACTTCTTGTTGAGCCTCATCACACTCCATAAGTCTGAGACTTTGGACGAGCTTCCTTTTACGCTTAAGTACCTTTGTTGGATCATGGTGTGCCTCACTCTCAGACGGCTGTGGTGCTGGTTCCCAAGTTTGATCCGTATCATCAGAAGGAGGTGTGCTTGAAGAGGATGTAGACACCACCCTTGATCTCTTCCTTGCTAGGGTTGTGGAAGACAATGAAGGATCATCAGGAGGAGTGGCTTCCTCAAATGATACCTCGCCTTGATTGTCGATTTCCTGATGTGCCCCTACTTCGGGAGGAACAACTATTGTGGGCACTTGTTGTGACCCTCCATGCACCTCTGCATGCGCATCTCCTTGCGCTGCCTCTCCTTCCACATGTACTTGGGCTTGTACTTGCACATGTGATTGTTGTTGCCGCTGTGGTTGTTCAACACTCGTCAGATGAGCTACAACAACCTGTGTTGATTGAGGGACATTGCTGCTGCTTTCTTGCGATGAGCCAACATCACTGGTCGATGGTGATTGAAGAAGTATACTGGCTGCCTCTGCAGCACTCAAGGGCTTGGACTTAAGTTGGCGTGGTGGTGGTGGTGGCACTGAGCCCAATGGAGCGGGGGTGCTGCTGCCAGCTTGGTCCCCAGCAGATCCCGCTGCAGCTGCTGCAGGCATACTTTTTTTTTTACTCACAAAAAAAGGGGCGGGCGGCACACCAGTGTCCTTGGTAACTTGCTTCTTCTGCTCCTTACTGGCACCTTTCTTGCTAGAGGAGCTACGGGTTACTTTTTTTGGGGCCATCTTCTTCAGAGCAGGTCAGCAGGCAGCAGTTGCACGAGTTGCAGAGGGTTCTGTGTCCAGACGTGACGTCGCGTGACGTTATGCTGCACACACCGCTGCAGGACTTCTTCCTGGCACTGGTGGTTCTATTGAGTCTTCTTGTGCACCTAAAAGCAATGGAAGACAGAGGAACATCAGTTCAGTTATACACCCCAAAAAATCGACAAAACACAGAAAAATGAGCACAATCCCATGCCATCCATGATGTTTACATTGAAGACACCCCACAGAAAGACTAGGGACATGCAAGTATGCAACACTCACTACCCCTGGGCATAAGGGATGAAAAGTAGGCAAAATAAGTGCAGGCCTCAGACACTGCCTCTCCTCAAAATGGCCCCCTTACACCCCAAGCACATGTTGCCTGTACCAGCCAGCACTCAAGATGGCCACCACCACCACCCACATGGCCAGTCCACATCAACAGTACACCCCCAAAAAACAGAAAAACTGCCAGAAATCACCACAATCCAATGCCATCCATGATGTTTACATCAAAAAGAGTGAGACAACACCACAGGCACACTCAGTCCATGCACCACCACCACCCCTGGGCAAGCAAAAGGCCACACCAGCAGCCCCCCAAAAACGACAAAAAACAATAAAATAAGCACAATCCCAGCCCATCCATGGCCTCAATTATGTTTAAATTCAAGAAGACACCCCACAGAAAGACTAGGCCCATGCAACACTCACCACCCCTGGGCAAAGGGCCACACCAGCAGGCCCAAAAAAACGACAAAAAACAATAAAATCTGCACAATCCCAGCCCATCCATGGCCTCAATGGTGTTTAAATTCAAGAAGACACCCCACAGAAAGACTAGGCCCATGCAACACTCACCACCCCTGGGCAAAGGGCCACACCAGCAGGCCCAAAAAAACGACAAAAAACAATAAAATCTGCACAATCCCAGCCCATCCATGGCCTCAATGGTGTTTAAATTCAAGAAGACACCCCACAGAAAGACTAGGCCCATGCAACACTCACCACCCCTGGGCAAAGGGCCACACCAGCAGGCCCAAAAAAACGACAAAAAACAATAAAATCTGCACAATCCCAGCCCATCCATGGCCTCAATGGTGTTTAAATTCAAGAAGACACCCCTCAGAAACACTAGGCCCATGCAACACTCACTACCCCTGGGCATAAGGGATGAAAAGTAGGCAAAATAAGTGCAGGCCTCAGACACTGCCTCTCCTCAAAATGGCCCCCTTACACCCCAAGCACATGTTGCCTGTACCAGCCAGCACTCAAGATGGCCACCACCACCACCCACATGGCCAGTCCACATCAACAGTACACCCCCAAAAAACAGAAAAACAGCCAGAAATCACCACAATCCAATGCCATCCATGATGTTTACATCAAAGAGAGTGAGACAACACCACAGGCACACTCAGTCCATGCACCACCACCACCCCTGGGCAAGCAAAAGGCCACACCAGCAGCCCCCCAAAAACGACAAAAAACAATAAAATAAGCACAATCCCAGCCCATCCATGGCCTCAATTATGTTTAAATTCAAGAAGACACCCCACAGAAAGACTAGGCCCATGCAACACTCACCACCCCTGGGCAAAGGGCCACACCAGCAGGCCCAAAAAAACGACAAAAAACAATAAAATCTGCACAATCCCAGCCCATCCATGGCCTCAATTATGTTTAAATTCAAGAAGACACCCCACAGAAAGACTAGGCCCATGCAACACTCACCACCCCTGGGCAAAGGGCCACACCAGCAGGCCCAAAAAAACGACAAAAAACAATAAAATCTGCACAATCCCAGCCCATCCATGGCCTCAATGGTGTTTAAATTCAAGAAGACACCCCACAGAAAGACTAGGCCCATGCAACACTCACCACCCCTGGGCAAAGGGCCACACCAGCAGGCCCAAAAAAACGACAAAAACCAATAAAATCTGCACATTCCCAGTCCATCCATGACCTCAATGGTGTTTAAATTCAAGAAGACACCCCTCAGAAACACTAGGCCCATGCAACACTCACTACCCCTGGGCATAAGGGATGAAAAGTAGGCAAAATAAGTGCAGGCCTCAGACACTGCCTCTCCTCAAAATGGCCCCCTTACACCCCAAGCACATGTTGCCTGTACCAGCCAGCACTCAAGATGGCCACCACCACCACCCACATGGCCAGTCCACATCAACAGTACACCCCCAAAAAACAGAAAAACTGCCAGAAATCACCACAATCCAATGCCATCCATGATGTTTACATCAAAAAGAGTGAGACAACACCACAGGCACACTCAGTCCATGCACCACCACCACCCCTGGGCAAGCAAAAGGCCACACCAGCAGCCCCCCAAAAACGACAAAAAACAATAAAATAAGCACAATCCCAGCCCATCCATGGCCTCAATTATGTTTAAATTCAAGAAGACACCCCACAGAAAGACTAGGCCCATGCAACACTCACCACCCCTGGGCAAAGGGCCACACCAGCAGGCCCAAAAAAACGACAAAAAACAATAAAATCTGCACAATCCCAGCCCATCCATGGCCTCAATGGTGTTTAAATTCAAGAAGACACCCCACAGAAAGACTAGGCCCATGCAACACTCACCACCCCTGGGCAAAGGGCCACACCAGCAGGCCCAAAAAAACGACAAAAAACAATAAAATCTGCACAATCCCAGCCCATCCATGGCCTCAATGGTGTTTAAATTCAAGAAGACACCCCACAGAAAGACTAGGCCCATGCAACACTCACCACCCCTGGGCAAAGGGCCACACCAGCAGGCCCAAAAAAACGACAAAAAACAATAAAATCTGCACAATCCCAGCCCATCCATGGCCTCAATGGTGTTTAAATTCAAGAAGACACCCCTCAGAAACACTAGGCCCATGCAACACTCACTACCCCTGGGCATAAGGGATGAAAAGTAGGCAAAATAAGTGCAGGCCTCAGACACTGCCTCTCCTCAAAATGGCCCCCTTACACCCCAAGCACATGTTGCCTGTACCAGCCAGCACTCAAGATGGCCACCACCACCACCCACATGGCCAGTCCACATCAACAGTACACCCCCAAAAAACAGAAAAACAGCCAGAAATCACCACAATCCAATGCCATCCATGATGTTTACATCAAAGAGAGTGAGACAACACCACAGGCACACTCAGTCCATGCACCACCACCACCCCTGGGCAAGCAAAAGGCCACACCAGCAGCCCCCCAAAAACGACAAAAAACAATAAAATAAGCACAATCCCAGCCCATCCATGGCCTCAATTATGTTTAAATTCAAGAAGACACCCCACAGAAAGACTAGGCCCATGCAACACTCACCACCCCTGGGCAAAGGGCCACACCAGCAGGCCCAAAAAAACGACAAAAAACAATAAAATCTGCACAATCCCAGCCCATCCATGGCCTCAATGGTGTTTAAATTCAAGAAGACACCCCACAGAAAGACTAGGCCCATGCAACACTCACCACCCCTGGGCAAAGGGCCACACCAGCAGGCCCAAAAAAACGACAAAAAACAATAAAATCTGCACAATCCCAGCCCATCCATGGCCTCAATGGTGTTTAAATTCAAGAAGACACCCCTCAGAAACACTAGGCCCATGCAACACTCACTACCCCTGGGCATAAGGGATGAAAAGTAGGCAAAATAAGTGCAGGCCTCAGACACTGCCTCTCCTCAAAATGGCCCCCTTACACCCCAAGCACATGTTGCCTGTACCAGCCAGCACTCAAGATGGCCACCACCACCACCCACATGGCCAGACCACATCAACAGTACACCCCCAAAAAACAGAAAAACAGCCAGAAATCACCACAATCCAATGCCATCCATGATGTTTACATCAAAGAGAGTGAGACAACACCACAGGCACACTCAGTCCATGCACCACCACCACCCCTGGGCAAGCAAAAGGCCACACCAGCAGCCCCCCAAAAACGACAAAAAACAATAAAATAAGCACAATCCCAGCCCATCCATGGCCTCAATTATGTTTAAATTCAAGAAGACACCCCACAGAAAGACTAGGCCCATGCAACACTCACCACCCCTGGGCAAAGGGCCACACCAGCAGGCCCAAAAAAACGACAAAAAACAATAAAATCTGCACAATCCCAGCCCATCCATGGCCTCAATGGTGTTTAAATTCAACAAAACAGTTGTATCATGCACCCATAACCAACCCTGGTCCTACTGGATACTGTGGCTACCCACAATATAATTTATTTAATTTTCTGAAAAAGTTCCAAAATTGTACTTGCAGCAACTGTAATGCCCCAAACAAACTTACTTGTGAAAGTTGATTTCTAATCCAAAAGTGATCCAAAGACAGTCAAAAAGGCCTCAAATCCAAATATCCAGCAGCACCCACAAAAAGTAATCCTTCCAGCTCCAGATCCAAATGAAAGTGACCAGGAGATGGACAAAGCACTGGGAGGAGCCTGCTGGACAGGAACAGGAAGTTGGAGACTGTGGGGCACTTCCTTCCTCCCCCCCCCCCAAAATGGACTCCTTGCAAAAAAAAAGGCCATGCAAATGTCAACCTGAGGAGTGATTCTGATAAAAATCATAATTTTCTGAAGGTTTATCCTGTTTGCTGGTGATTTTCTTGTGCGAAATTGCAAAATCTCTATTTCGCAAGTCCGAGATTGTTCCTTTCCGCCGCAACTACATGTTCGCAATTGCGAACTCTCGCGAGGTGTGCTGTGCAAGGTGGCAAGCCGCGAGTACGTATTCGCGGGCGACAAACTCCCGCGGGAACACGCAGCAAGATCTAAAATGGCGCGTCACTCGCAAAGAAAAACAACTCGGCAAACGCTAAAATGACGGAAAGTGAACGCCGTGCACCACGCCGCGCGCCGCAACCAAGCAAAAAATCCGCCGCGAGCGGATTCACGGATTTTCGACAAATTCGCGAGCGTTCGCGGATTGCGGATTTGCCGAAAATCCGAAAAATCCGCGAGCGGAGCGGATTTTACGCCCATGCTTAGTTGTCCGGTTGAATTTGGTAAGTAAGTTGCAAGCAGCAAACAATTCCTCTTATTAGCGGCACTCCTCCATTCCAGCTGACGCTTCGTCCATCAGTGTTGGTGACCAGAAGACACCCTGTCCACTGCCTGCCTGGCGGATGCTGAATTGCGGCTCGCTAATGTGAAGCCTGCTGCCTGACTCCATCCTTTTTTCCCCATTGCACAGACTGAAACCCGGCCTAACGAGCCCTAAGTTAAGAATAGTGGCAAAGGCTTTCTTTAACTATGCCAAATCCCCCCTTTCCCACCATACTACTGCTTTTGAGTCTGGTGGGTGGTGGTTTAACAGTAAGTTTGTTTCCCTGAAACTTAAGTCTGTGTCATTTTCTTCCTTTAAGTGTAAATGGTTAAATCTTTTCAACACTAAGTGCCTCTCACAGAGTAAGTGATCCCCCCTTTCCCACCATGGATTTTCTTCAAGTCGCTTGCAACAAAAATTACACATTCCCACGAGTGCTCTAAAACCCCAGAACTCAGTTGCAAAAATCAAGAACACCCCGAAACACATGCAATCCTGCTGCTAGGGCTAACCCTAACGAACCCTAAGTTACAAAAAGTACCAAAACCTGTTTCCTCATGGATGTTGTTTAAACCAGTTTTATCCGGTATTAGACCTTCCCAGCAATGGCCCCAGAGCCGTCAACCCAGGCGAAAACAAGTAGAAGACCCCCAAACAGCCAAAAAGCAAAAGTACAAAAATGTGGACTTAGTCACATTTCTGAAAATTTCCCAAATCACTCAGCGCGCGCTCTGCAGCTAGGCCCTAACTCCCCTCTGCCTCCATGGATTTCCTTCAAACCTCTTGCTATCTAAACTATCCATACCCAGTAGTGCTCCCAGACCCCGAAACCCACCCACAAACACCAGGAAGCCCCCCAAACAGGCCCCCGAAAACGCTACATTGAGCGAAATGTCAGAAAATGCAAAACCTGTTTCCTCATGGATGTTGTTTAAACCAGTTTTATCCGGTATTAGACCTTCCCAGCAATGGCCCCAGAGCCGTCAACCCAGGCGAAAACAAGTAGAAGACCCCCAAACAGCCAAAAAGCAAAAGTACAAAAATGTGGACTTAGTCACATTTCTGAAAATTTCCCAAATCACTCAGCGCGCGCTCTGCAGCTAGGCCCTAACTCCCCTCTGCCTCCATGGATTTCCTTCAAACCTCTTGCTATCTAAACTATCCATACCCAGTAGTGCTCCCAGACCCCGAAACCCACCCACAAACATCAGGAAGCCCCCCAAACAGGCCCCCGAAAACGCTACATTGAGCGAAATGTCAGAAAATGCAAAACCTGTTTCCTCATGGATGTTGTTTAAACCAGTTTTATCCGGTATTATACCTTCCCAGCAATGGCCGCAGAGCCGTCAACCCAGGCGAAAACAAGTAGAAGACCCCCAAACAGCCAAAAAGCAAAAGTACAAAAATTTGGTTAAAGTTTTAATTATATTAACTTGTGCAAAACAAAGAAAGACAGAAACACAGGAATAAAAGTGAATAAGTACGAAAAAGAAAATTTCTGAATTCATTGGCTCATTTACAGGCCTCGGTGTCAGGGAAGAAGAGTTCGTCCTCATACTCTGCGAATTCAGGCAGGAGTAGGTCAGTGTCACCTAACACAGAAGAAATTCCCTCATCTAAGTTGCTGTCCTCCTCGTCTTCTTCAGTCGTGCGATCTGGTACTTTGAAATCTGGTGGTATGAGGTGCTCATTCATCTTGATCATTGTCACTATCCCCACATTTTTGGGCGAGAGGCGGGTCCGTCTGCAAGTTACAATGCCACCAGCAGCACTGAAAACCCGTTCTGAAGACACGCTTGCGAGTGGGCAAGACAAGTAATGTATAGCCAGGCGGGTGATCTCTGGCCACAATTCTTTTTTCCCATGCCAATACGCCAATGGGTCAGCATTAACATAGACCTCTGTTGAGTCATTCAGATAGTCCTGCACCATCGACTCAAAGTTCTCCACGGTTCCTCCACTTTGCTGAATTTTTGCTCGGACCTTTTGAGAACCATAACCAATCTCAGCTAGCCAATCCTCTTCATCACCCGATATTTCTGTTGTGTCTGGTGCAGATGATGCGGTTGCCGGTGTGTTTAACGGCTGAGAGGTCACTTCTGCCACAGCCACAGGTACAGAAGTTGAGTCTTTTGACTGGGGATGGCCTGCTGATGCTGATGTACTGCCTTTTCCTTCAATTTCCTTCCATTCTCTTTCAAACCTGATGGCTGACCAGGCTATCCAACGTTTGTACTTTTCAACATCTTCATCACCAAAAGGAAATAATGCACAGCCTACCAGCGCCTTTTTGTAGCGTGGATGCAGAATAGTAGCACAAATTTAATGCTGTTCTGAGTGGATCTTTTGAAGACGTTCATCGCCAAGTAGACGCTCTAATAATTTCTCCGCCAAAACAAAAGCTTCTTGCTTTTCTTCATTGTTTTAAAACTTTGAAGACACCGCCTTCAGTTTGTGCTCCAGCATGCGCAACAATGGGATAGCTTTTCCCAAATTACAGTCCTCCCTGCTGACTGCACGCGTGAAGACCTCAAAAGGACGAAGCATGTCTGTCAGGCTTTTAACTAGCTCCCATTGCGCCGCATTTACCCTCAGGTCCTCCTTCACAGCTGTACCCATTGTTAAGAAATACTGATCGAGTACCGTAAACTGCTCATACAGACGCTAAAGCATGTAGAAGGTTGAGTTCCAACGTGTTTGCACCTCCTGGATGAGTGCTTTCACTGGCATTCGACGTTCATGTAGCAGGCTCCTCAGATGCTTCCGGGCCTTAAAAGAATGGCTGAAATGGTTGCACATTTTTCGGCAGGTGACCACTAACTGGCATGCTGGACTGTCTTTTTCCAAGAATTTTTTCACAACCAGGTTTATACAGTGCGCCAAACACGGCACTCTGAAATAGTCACCCAGTTCCATGGCCTTAACTACATTGGCGCCATTATCCGTGGAAACATAACCAATCCTGCGTTTTTTTGGAGACAGCCAGTGAAAAACCTTTGTGTTGAACTCATTCAAAATGTTTTCTGCTGTATGACGTAGCTCCAAGCCAAACATGGCTAGTGTTGCATGTTTTCGAGCAGCTTTAAAAACTTGGTCCAGGTCAGCACCTGCGTTTAGCTTTGCTTTAACCCCTGAAAAAGAGGCCCAGTGTGCAGTGATGCACATGTAATCAGTGCCTGCGCCACTGGTCCACATGTCTGTTGTCAGATGTATAGTGTGAACAGCACTCTTCTGCAAAGCTGCCCCAATCACCTCCAGCACATCTTCATGTAGTGCTGGAACCGCAACTCGGGCAAAGTAGTACCGGCTAGGAACCTTCCATTTAGGGCAGAGCGCTGCCACTAATTCGAGAAAACCAACCCCTTCTACAAAAGAAAAAGGGAGAAGATCCAGCGCTAGCATTTTAGCCAGCTTAGTGTTATACAGACGTACCATTGGGTGGTTGCGGTCATATGGCGCGTCTGAAAATAACATTGTTGTAATGTTGCCCTGGACCATTTTACGGGATGATGATGAGGACTTCTTCGACCCAGTTACGCTCGCTGATGAACTTTTTCGCATTGGTGTCTCACTCTGTCCCACACTCTTAGTGTAGCTCCCAGGGGTACTGGGTGTAAGTGAAGTGTGTGACACTTCTTCCTCCTCGTCATCATCAAATGGAACATCAACGTTTTCTCGACTTGCAATTCGGGCTTTCTTGATCTCCTCTAGGTGCGCAAACCCTTGAACAGTGTGCTTTCTGTCAAGATGACCTCTCTGGCCTCCACTCCCATAGTTGCTACCAAGCTTACCACGACTAACTGCAAGCTTACAAATGCTACAAATGGCTATGTTTTCCCTTCTTGGTGAAACAGTAAAGAAGTCCCAAACTGCGGACTTGTAATGTCTGTGGGGCCCGGAGGAGGCGATACTGGTGGTGGTCGTGCTGCTAATGCCAGATGAAGTGGAGGATGTGTATTGCTGAACTTTACTACATTGTGCACTTTCACCACCACTAATTGAGGTCGAGGTGGATGTAGGTCCCTTCTGGCGAGTAAGAAATATGGAAGCGGTAGGTTGTGGTGTACTAGTTAACATCAATGATTGTGGTGTTCCCATTGCCTCATCGTCGACTTCATCATCACGCTCAGCAGCTTGTCGGGCTAGGGTCAAAATGTCTGTTTGCTGCATGCCCGCTGGGGCTTCAGTGACGTTAGTGATGATGACTGCGTCGTCGTCGTGAGAGTCTTCAGCAGCAGGAGTATACGCCACTTCTTGTTGAGCGTCATCACACTCCATAACTTTGAGAGTTTCGACGACCTTCCTTTTACGCTTAGCTACCTTTGTCAGATCATGGTGTGCCTCCTCAACCTCACTCTCAGACGGCAGTGGTACTGGTTCCCAAGTAAGATCCAGATCATCAGAAGGAGGTGGGCTTGAAGAAGATGTAGACACCAACACCCTTGATCTTTTCCTTGCTCGGGATGTCGAAGACAATGAATGATCATCAGGAGGAGTGGCTTCCTCGAATGATACCTCGGCTTGATTGTCGATTTCCAGATGTGCCCCTACTTCTGGAGGAACCACTATTGTGGCCACTTGTTGTGCCCCTCCATGCACCTCTGCTTGCTCCTCTCCTTGCGCCGCCTCTCCTTCCACATGTACTTGGGCTTGTACTTGCACATGTGATTGTTGTTGCGGCTGTGGTTGTTCAACACTCGTCAGATGAGTTACAACAACCTGTGTTGATTGAGGGACATTGCTGCTACTTTCTTGCGATGAGCCAACATCACTGGTCGATGGTGATTGAACAACTATACTGGCTGCCTCTGCAGCACTCAAGGACGTGGACCTAAGTTAGCGTGGTGGTGGTGGCACTGAGCTCAATGGAGCGGAGGTGCTGCTCCCAGCTTGGTCCCCAGCAGACCCCGCTGCTGCTGCAGGCGTACTTTTTTTTATCCCCAAAAATTTGGCGGTCGTCATCACACCAGTCTCCTTGGTAAGTGGCGCCACTTGCTTCTTCTGCTCCTTACTGGCAGCTTTCTTGCTAGAGGAGCTACGGGCCACTTTTTTTGGGGCCATCTTCTTCAGATGTCACTCTGAACAGCAGGCCGCAGTTGCACAAGTTGCAGAGTTGTCTGTGGCCACACGCACATGTGACGTTGTGCTGCACACACCGCAGCAGGACTTCTTCCTGGCACTGGTGGTTCTCTTGTGCACCTACAAGCAATGGAAGACAGAGGAACATCAGTTATACACCCCAAAAAGTCGAAAAAACACACAAAAATCAGCACAATCCCATTCCCAGCCCATCTATGGCCTCAATGGTGTTTAAATTCAAGAAGACACCCCACAGAAAGACTAGGCCCATGCACCACTCACACTACCCCTGGGCATAATGGATGAAAAGTAGGCAAAATAAGTGCAGGCCTCAGACACTGCCTCTCTTCAAAATGGCCCCTTGCACCCCAAGTACATGTTGCCTGTACCAGCACTCAAGATGGCCACCACCACCAACCACATGGCCAGTCCACATCAACAGTACACCCCCAAAAAAAACTAAAAACACACAAAAATCACCACAATCCAATGCCATCCAGGATGTTTACATTAAAGAGAGTGAGACCCCACAGGCAGACTCAGTCCATGCACCACCACCCCTGGGCAAAGGGCCCCACCAGCAGCCCCCAAAAAACGACAAAAACACAAAATTCAGCACAATCCCAGCCCATCCATGGCCTCAATGGTGTTTAAATTCAAGAAGACACCCCACAGAAAGACTAGGCCAATGCACCACTCACTACCCCTGGGCAAACTGCCCCACCAGCAGCCCCACAAAAACGACAAAAAACACAAAATTCAGCACAATCCCAGCCCATCCATGGCCTCAATGGTGTTTAAATTCAAGAAGACACTCCACAGAAAGACTAGGCCCATGCAACACTCACTACCCCTGGGCATAATGGATGAAAAGTAGGCAAAATAAGTGCAGGCCTCAGACACTGCCTCTCTTCAAAATGGCCCCTTGCACCCCAAGCACATGTTGCCTGTACCAGCACTCAAGATGGCCACCACCACCAACCACATGGCCAGTCCACATCAACAGTACACCCCCAAAAAAAACTAAAAACACACACAAATCACCACAATCCAATGCCATCCAGGATGTTTACATTAAAGAGAGTGAGACCCCACAGGCAGACTCAGTCCATGCACCACCACCCCTGGGCAAAGGGCCCCACCAGCAGCCCCCAAAAAACGACAAAAACACAAAATTCAGCACAATCCCAGCCCATCCATGGCCTCAATGGTGTTTAAATTCAAGAAGACACCCTACAGAAAGACTAGGCCAATGCACCACTCACTACCCCTGGGCAAACTGCCCCACCAGCAGCCCCCCAAAAAACGACAAAAAACACAAAAATCAGCAAAATCCCAGCCCATCCATGGCCTCAATGGTGTTTAAATTCAAGAAGACACCCCACAGAAAGACTAGGCCCATGCACCACTCACTACCCCTGGGCAAACTGCCCCACCAGCAGCCCCCACAAAAACGACAAACAACACAAAAATCAGCAAAATCCCAGCCCATCCATGGCCTCAATGGTGTTTAACTTCAAGAAGACACCCCACAGAAAGACTAGGCCCATGCACCACTCACACTGCCCCTGGGCAAAAGGCCCCACCAGCAGCCCCCCAAAAACGACAAAAAACACAAAATTCAGCACAATTCGAGCCCATCCATGGCCTCAATGGTGTTTAAATTCAAGAAGACACTCCACAGAAAGACTAGGCCCATGCAACACTCACTACCCCTGGGCATAATGGATGATAAGTAGGCAAAATAAGTGCAGGCCTCAGACACTGCCTCTCTTCAAAATGGCCCCTTGCACCCCAAGCACATGTTGCCTGTACCAGCACTCAAGATGGCCACCACCACCAACCACATGGCTAGTCCACATCAACAGTACACCCCAAAAAAAACTAAAAACACAAAAAAATCACCACAATCCAATGCCATCCAGGATGTTTACATTAAAGAGAGTGAGACCCCACAGGCAGACTCAGTCAATGCACCACCACCCCTGGGCAAAGGGCCCCACCAGCAGCCCCAAAAAAATGACAAAAAACACAAACTTCAGCACAATCCCAGCCCATCCATGGCCTCAATGGTGTTTAAATTCAAGAAGACACCCCACAGAAAGACTAGGCCCATGCACCACTCACTACCCCTGGGCAAACTGCTCCACCAGCAGCCCCCAAAAAAAGACAAAAAACACAAAAATCAGCAAAATCCCAGCCCATCCATGGCCTCAATGGTGTTTAAATTCAAGAAGACACCCCACAGAAAGACTAGGCCCATGCACCACTCACTACCCCTGGGCAAACTGCCCCACCAGCAGCCCCCACAAAAACGACAAAAACACAAAAATCAGCAAAATCCCAGCCCATCCATGGCCTCAATGGTGTTTAAATTCAAGAAGACACCCCACAGAAAGACTAGGCCCATGCACCACTCACACAACCCCTGGGCAAAAGGCCCCACCAGCAGCCCCCCAAAAAACGACAAAAAACACAAAATGCAGCACAATCCCAGCCCATCCATGGCCTCAATGGTGTTTAAATTTGAGAAGACACTCCACAGAAAGACTAGGCCCATGCAACACTCACTACCCCTGGGCATAATCGATGAAAAGTAGGCAAAATAAGTGCAGGCCTCAGACACTGCCTCTCTTCAAAATGGCCCCTTGCACCCCAAGCACATGTTGCCTGTACCAGCACTCAAGATGGCCACCATCACCAACCACATGGCCAGTCCACATCAACAGTACACCCCAAAAAAAACTAAAAACACACAAAAATCACCACAATCCAATGCCATCCAGGATGTTTACATTAAAGAGAGTGAGACCCCACAGGCAGACTCAGTCCATGCACCACCACCCCTGGGCAAAGGGCCCCACCAGCAGCCCCAAAAAAACGACAAAAAACACAAAATTCAGCTCAATCCCAGCCCATCCATGGCCTCAATGGTGTTTAAATTCAAGAAGACACCCCACAGAAAGACTAGGCCCATGCACCACTCACTACCCCTGGGCAAACTGCCCCACCAGCAGCCCCCACAAAAATGACAAAAAACACAAAAATCAGCAAAATCCAAGCCCATCCATGGCCTCAATGGTGTTTAAATTCAAGAAGACACCCCACAGAAAGACTAGGCCCATGCACCACTCACACTACCCCTGGGCAAAAGGCCCCAAAAAAACGACAAAAACACAAAATTCAGCACAATCCCAGCCCATCCATGGCCTCAATGGTGTTTAAATTCAAGAAGACACTCCACAGAAAGACTAGGCCCATGCAACACTCACTACCCCTGGGCATAATGGATGAAAAGTAGGTAAAATAAGTGCAGGCCTCAGACACTGCCTCTCTTCAAAATGGCCTCTTGCACCCCAAGCACATGTTGCCTGTACCAGCACTCAAGATGGCCACCACCACCAACCACATGGCCAGTCCACATCAACAGTACACCCCAAAAAAAAACTAAAAACACACAAAAATCACCACAATCCAATGCCATCCAGGATGTTTACATTAAAGAGAGTGAGACCCCACAGGCAGACTCATCCATGCACCACCACCCCTGGGCAAAGGACCCCACCAGCAGCCCCAAAAAAACGACAAAAAACACAAAAATCAGCAAAATCCCAGCCCATCCATGGCCTCAATGGTGTTTAAATTCAAGAAGACACCCCACAGAAAGACTAGGCCCATGCACCACTCACTACCCCTGGGCAAACTGGCCCACCAGCAGCCCCCACAAAAACGACAAAAAACACAGAAATCAGCAACATCCCAGCCCATCCATGGCCTCAATGGTGTTTAAACTCAAGAAGACACCCCACAGAAAGACTAGGCCCATGCACCACTCACACTACCCCTGGGCAAAATGCCCCACCAGCAGCCCAAAAAACCCGACAAAAACACAAAATTCAGCACAATCCCAGCCCATCCATGGCCTCAATGGTGTTTAAATTCAAGAAGACACTCCACAGAAAGACTAGGCCCATGCAACACTCACTACCCCATGGCATAATGGATGGAAAGTAGGCAAAATAAGTGCAGGCCTCAGACACTGCCTCTCTTCAAAATGCCCCCTTGCACCCCAAGCACATGTTGCCTGTACCAGCACTCAAGATGGCCACCACCACCAACCACACGGCCAGTCCACATCAACAGTACACCCCCCAAAAAAAGAAAAACACACAATAATCACCACAATCCAATGCCATTCAGGATGTTTACATTCAAGAGAGTGAGACCCCACAGGCAGACTCAGTCCATGCACCACCACCCCTGGTCAAAGGGCCCCACCAGCAGCCCCAAAAAAACAACAAAAACCACAAAATTCAGCACAATCCCAGCCCATCCATGGCCTGAATGGTGTTTAAATTCAAGAAGACACCCCACAGAAAGACTAGGCCCATGCACCACTCACTACCCCTGGGCATAATGGATGAAAAGTAGGCAAAATAAGTGCAGGCCTCAGACACTGCCTCTCTTCAAAATGGCCCCTTGCACCCCAAGCACATGTTGCCTGTACCAGCACTCAAGATGGCCACCACCACCAACCACATGGCCAGTCCACATCAACAGTACACCCCCCAAAAAAAGAAAAACACACAAAAATCACCACAATCCAATGCCATCCAGGATGTTCACATTAAAAAGACCCCACAGGCAGACTCAGTCCATGCACCACTCACTACCCCTGGGCAAAAGGCCCCAACAGCAGCCCCAAAAAATCGACAAAAAACACAAAATTAAGCACAATCCCAGCCCATCCATGGCCTCAATGATGTTTAAATTCAACAAAACAGTTGTATCATGCACCCATAACCAACCCTGGTCCTACTGGATACTGTGGCTACCCACAATATATTTTATTTAATGTTCTGAAAAAGTTCCAAAATTGTAGTTGCAGCAACTGTAATGCCCCAAACAAACTTACTTGTGAAAGTTGATTTCTAATCCAAAGGTGATCCAAAGAAAGTCAAAAAGGCCTCAAATCCAAATATCCAGCAGCACCCACAAAAAGTAATCCTTCCAGGTCAAGGTCCAAATGAAAGTGACCAGCACATGAAGAAAGCACTGGGAGGAGCCTGCTGGACAGGAACAGGAAGTTGGAGACTGTGGGGCACTTCCTCCCCCCCCCCCCAAAAATGGACTCCTTGCAAAACAAAATGCAGGCAAATGTCAACCAGAGGAGTGATTCTCATAAAAATCATCATTTTCTGAAGGTTTATGCTGTTTGCTGGTGGATTTCTTATGCAGAATTGCAAAATCTCTATTTCGCGAGTGCGAGATTGTTCCTGCCCGCCGCACCTATGTGTTCGCAATTGCAAATCCAAAATGGCGCAGCACTCGCAAAATATCGACAAAAACAACTCGGCAAACGCTGAATGACGGAAAGTGAACGCCGTGCGCCACGCCGCGCGCCGCAGTATTGGATCACCAAGCAAAAAAATTTGCCGCGTGCGAATTCACGGATTTTCGGCAAATTCGCTAGAGTTCGCGGATTGCGAATTTACCGAAAATCCGCAAATTCCGCGAGCGGAACGGATTTTACGCCCATGCTTAGTTGACACGATGCATGGCGAACTCTGATGTATTGGAACTTATCCAGTGGAGAGAGGTCCACCGTACGAATACCTATGTGTGTCATGGCTTTGAGGACTGCCTGCTCTCCACACATCAGGAGCCAAGTGCCCCATTCTAGAGGTATGAGCAGGGAATAAATGAGTAGTACGAATTGAGAGTGTAGCAGTCTGCCCCATGTGTGTGTTGTTGACTTCAGTGAATCAATAACCCTGTGTCTACGGACTGGGGGGGTGAAGAGAACCTGTTGGAGCATTGAAAGGCCAGCCACGCTCCGTTCCAGGAACAGATGCAGCAGATCGTGAGGGCCATGCAGCCAGATATATGCATTTGAGGCCTGTGCTACCCAACAATAAAGTTTTAAGTCCGGTGTCCCCCCACCTCCAGCCGCGTAAGGGAGTGTCAGTCTGTCCCATTTGACTCTTGGCTGTTTCCCAGCCCACGCTAGTTTGATCAATAATTTGCGAAGGGCCCAGAAGATGGAGCGTGGGAGTGTGATCGGGATATTCAGAATTAGAAAGAGGAATCTGGGCAGAATAACCATCTTCATTAAGGAAGTACAACCTAACAATGATAAAGGTAATTAGATCCACCTGTTAAGGTTGTCCTCTAGTTTAGTAATAGCCTTCCCATAATTCTCTGCTATGACAACTGCTGAGTCAGCATTTATTTGAACCCCCAGGTACCGAATTGAGTCTGTGGTCCACTGCATGGGAAAGTCTAATACTACTGGGACAATTACTGGGGTAAGAGGAAACCCCTGCGATTTGGACCAATTAATACGTAGTCCTGACATACTCCCAAATTGAACCACATCTCCAGGACTGGATTTAGGTTTTGCCCTAAGTCCCGAACATATACCAGGGTATCGTCTGCATAGGCAGATAATATTAACGGAAACTCCAGGCACTCTGCCAATGATCTTCCTGCAGCACGCAAACAAGGGGCTCAGCAACCAGGGCATATAGGAGCGGGGACAATGGGCAGCCCTGCCTAATCCCTCTGGTTATGTGTATAGGAGCTGTGACTTCCCTGCCGAGCCGAACCCGTGCAGTAGTTTGTGAGTTTAAGGTCATCACCAACTGCAGAAAAATATCTCCCACCCCTATTCTCTGCAAGACTCACTTCATGAAAGCTCAATTCTACAGACTTAAAAGCCTTCTCTGTATCTGAGAAAACCGCTGCAGCTTTGCTCCCAGGGTCCAGTCTCTGAATGGTGCCAAATATGGTATGTAGGTTAGAAGTAAGGTTGCGCCCTGGGACAAACTCCGAATGTTCTGGCCTAACTATCATTGGGAGCAGTGGGGCAACTCAGTTGGCTAGGATTTTAGCATATATTTTGGTGTTTATAAGAGGAGCAACTTCATGGGGGGATGGTATGCACACCGTAATTTCTGTCAGTATAATCCATTATTTCAAACTTTATACATTAGCGTGCCAAATTGGGTCGTGTTTTGCCCTCAAGCACCTTACTAAATACGATACTGTGGGGAGCGCTGTTCAAACGCTCCACTCCCAGATGCACAGCATGAATCAGATACTAGATCCTACTAGTTTTGCACGCTGATGTATAAAGTTTGAAATAATGGATTATACTGAGAGAAATTACGGTGTGCATACCACCCCCCCCATGAAGTTTATAATGATTGCCCCAATGTTGGTTTTGCACCCGGACTGAAAAGGACTTTAAAACGCAAAGCAGGTTTACTAGAAAACTTTTCACGTATGGCGACACAGTAATTCTTTTTAATATCAACTGTAAACAATGTCTTTAACATTTACTGGAAACCGGTGGAAGGTTGTATGCTTCCGAGATAGTACATGAACTGGTTATGACCAAGTAAACAGCGAGAATACGTGACATTTTGCGAAAATGTAATAAGTTTATTTAGATTATTATGTTTAACACCTTTGTCGGGAGAAAGTGCATTCTGGGTGATGTAGTTCTGAGGTTGTTTGTTGGAGGGTCAGGTGATTTAATTAATTTGACATGTGGGTGGGAGGGGCACATTGGTTTAAATACGGGTTTCAATGGCCGATTCGTTAGATGGGAGATAATAGCGGTTGGACGTGCGTGCTGCACGCTAGAAAAGATTTTTTATGAGCAGGTATGTTGGTAGTTAGTCATTGTAGTATTATAGAGTTCATTAGTGTAAGGGTTGTTAGACAAGTGAGAGAAGTGTATGGGGTGATTGTATGAATGCAGGGTGTAGCGGGTAAGGTAGAACCTTTGTGTGACTGATGTTGAAGTTGTTAGTGTTGTGAAATATGGATAGGATGGGTGATTTAGTTGTGGGTGAGCAAGTAGGAATGAGAGAAGCTAGGGGAGCATGTGATTTGGTAGATGTGGAAACGGAGGTCACGGGGAGTCGTTAAACATCAGAGTAAAAAAAGTGTTATATCACGGTAGATCTAGGGATGTTGAGGATAATGGATGGGGGTTAAAAGCAGTGGGTTAGTTTAAAATAAATATTCTTTGCAACTGATTTTGATTTTTTTGATCAGTAGGTATTCGCAAAATGTACCATAGATTGATGTGATGAATATTAGTTATGTAACACAGAGGACAATCCAGTAAATGTGTATTCTCTTTAAATGTTTTGCTTACAGTGACCCCTGACGAAGGGCTCAACATAAGCCCGAAATGCATTGGGTGCTCAATAAAGAAATGCTGAGTAGAACGATTCTGTGTTGTTTGACCATATTTTCGAAGAGGCCTGGATGGGCACACCTAAATACGGGAAGCGTTCAAATCACACAACGCCGTATATGTGGATAATTTAAAGGAGACCAAGGAAATCTTTTGCAAAAATCGTGGACTAAACAGGATTAATCAAGATAAAAGTTGAATTTGCAGTAGAATCTAGTATCTGATTCATGCTGTGCATCTGGGAGTGGAGCATCTGAACAGCGCTCCCCACAGTTTCCTATAAGAGGAGCAAGCCTCGGCAGGCTTCCCTGGCTACAGCAGCATAATGATCAATGCTTCCCTCATGGTAGGAGGCCTAATGCCAGCTTGAGCCATATGTCCATATAGAGTCATGAGATGTGGAACCAACAGATCTTGAAAGGTCTTATAAAAGGAGACAGTAAGCCCGTCAATACAGGGAGCACTTCAAAGTCACATAGAATTGAAAGCCGTCTTAGCCCTTCCTGGTGTAAGGGGTGAGATGAGATACTCTCTATGGGCATTTGATAACCAGGTCATTTGGATGTGTACCAGATAATCACGTATAGCATCCGCCTCCGGAGTGGTCTGTGTAGTGTAGAATTGTGAGTAATACTCGTGAAATCGATTTGCTTTGTCTAGACTGCTGGGCAATGGCTGACCACCTTTGTCAAGTATTTCAGAAATAGTGTTCAACTTCACGGCTGGGGTGCATCAGTGCGGCTAATGTGGCTCCAAACGGTCCCCCTTTCCGTACACCCTGACCATGGCATACTTGCACGAGTGTTTGACCTCCCTGTCTGCTGTGTCCTGAAACTCCTCTAGTGCGGCCTTGATGTCGCCCAACATATTGATGTCCTTTGTCTCCTGAAACTTTTGTTCTAGCTTTGAAATATCCTGCTCAATTTTGGTCAGGTGGTTCCTGAGTGATCTAAGGACCCCTGAATGCTTAGCTATGACCATACCCTGGATATACACTTAGAAGGCCTCCCAGATAGTAGAGAAGCTATCCACTGACCCAATCATGTCTCGAAATATGTCTTAATGTTGGCGGGGATTTCCGTCACAAATACAGGATCGAGAAGTGAAAAGGGCAGGAACCTCCAGAGGAAAGCGGGGGCCTCGTAACTGGACAGTGCTGATCTAATTGCTGAGGGGAGTGGTCAGAGAGGGTGGGCGGGTAAAAAAAGCATTTCGTAACTTGGCCCATTAGACCCTTGGACGCTAGCCCGTAGCCAATTCTGGTATGATTGTCATTGGGCGGAGAGTAGTGAGTAAAGACAGCAATATCAGGAGAGAAGTGTTTCCAGATGTACGTCAGTTCTAAGCCCTACATGCGTCCCAGGATCACGGCGGCTGCCTCTGAACGATGATGCAGCAGGCCCCTAGAGTGGTCCTTATTAGATTCCAGAATACAATTGAAGTCTCCGCCCATAAATATTGAGGAGCCCCTGTAACGAAGCAAAGTACTTTCCAGGCCATGATAAAATTGTGGGTCATCATAATTTGTCCCATATATGTTTACAAGCGTGACATCAAGGCCGTCTTTCTGACACCGCACAATAACATACCTTCCATTAGGGTCCATTTCAAGTGCCTGCACTGTAATTGCCGACTTCGGGCTCATCCAGGACAAGACCCCCTAGCATGCGATGTGAATCCTGCTGTGGAAACCTTATCCTGAAACATTTTGTGTGCCAACAAGCTGCTGTGTGGGGACAAGTGTGAATCTTGTATCCACGCAACATCTATTTGATGCTGCTTCAAGTAGGCAATGACCTTCCTGATCTTCCTATGATCATTAAGTCCCCTAATGTTCCATGTTAGGAGATGTACTGTGCTACCCATGGAAAATGGAAGTGAAAACAACACAGAGAATTAAAGCCCTTTTTGCAATATGTACAGCAGTAGTAGCCCCAACAAATGCACATGCTTCTGAAAGTCCTTCACTATTCCAATGGATGTCTGGCATTCCTCCCGCAACCCCCCACCCAAGTTATGTAGACCCCAACAATGCATAATCGAAACCCCCTCCAGTGGCCTCCCCTAACCCAACCTATGAAACCAACTAGAGCCCAAACAAATTTACCGTAGTGGCCTAAAATAGGCCCTCCCCTCTGTGGATCACACTACGGGACAGATGTTGCTGGGCTCCAAACCGTAAGGTTCACCAACTGGCAATGTTTCCTATCTTACCATTTGGTCTATATTGTGTGTCCTCTTCTATGAAGTCCAGTAGTTCGCACTCACCCGGCCCATGCTCACAGAAGACTAAGGCAGCCAGTTTGTCTCTTCAGAAATCAGTAGTCACAGGGACTGCCAATCCACCGCAACAATCCCACACTGGACTGGTGCCTGTATCTGAATTGGTGAACTGCCACTTACAAGTCCCAGGTGATTGTAGTGGGCTACAGACTGTGAAGCAACCACTTGCCAGGTCCAGCGGAGTAGATTCCTTCAAACCATCTCGGATCGGCTGTCAGGAGTACCACCGGCTATAAAGCCTCATCATCGCTACCTGGCCCAGTGAAATTTTGGGAGGTGGCCATGCTCCTGCACTTAAGAAACTGCATCACCTGGGAGGGGTCAGTGAAGATGTGTGTGTTGTGCATTTTGCCATCCGCAATGACACGCAGCTTTGCCGGCTATAACATGTTGTATTCAAGGTGCAACTCTCGTAGTTTCCTTTTAGCAAACTGAGGCATGAAATCCGGGTATAGTGGCACCGCCCTCCCCACATATAGCAGTTTTTGTAGTTCTCTAGACCATCGGAGGGCGCTATCATGGTCCCTTTAGTTAGGGAGTCTCGCTATGATGGGGCGCGGCGGTGTCCCTGGAAGTGGCCTGGGCTCTAGCAACCAATGCACTCTTTCCACTGCGAACATCGCAGAGAAACAGTCCTCTTCCAGCAGTTTGGTGAGGAGATGCTCAACAAATAGCTCCATGTTGGGGATGTTCGTGGACTTGCGCAATACCTACCATTTGCAAGTTGTTCCACTAGGAAAAGGCTTCTAAATCCTCTGTCAACAACAGGGAGGGACATAGGGGGGGACAATGTTTATAGGGGTCCAGTGTGCGTGTCCCATCAATCTATAAAACAAAAAGATGCACACAGTTCCCCTGGGGAAGAGTAATAGCGTAGTACGGTATGCTGTCTTCCTCTCTTCGTGAGGTGTAAAGATGTTAATGTACCTAAGTGAAACAGGGAAGGGTATCCCTTTTCGGAACTAGGGATGCCTCACACAACAGGCTGGTTTAACGGCTATTGTCATGTCACCAGCTAGTCGTCTCGTGTCATCATCGGCTTCCTGCTCCAACGTCAAGCCGGCGCTGCAATGCCTGACGGGTAGCACAAGGTGCTACACTTTTGTGGAGGTCTTTTGTTCCTTGCCGGTGAATGAGTGGGTGTGAGGGCCCCTAGCGTGTGAAGTAGTGAGCTTAAGTCTCGGACTCGAATTTTGAATCTCACCTCACTGGCAAATTTCGGGCCCAAATATTTCTCACATGTATCATTTGAATGCTAGTTTTACATTGGTCTATTAACTAGTGCAAGTAAGTGTTAACTATCTGAACTCGCAGTTGTAGAGGGCTGCGCACAGCACCCCGGGGCCACTCGCTTATTTATACTGGTGTGATTATTTTTAAATACTTTAAAATATTTGTTAACCTGCCGGACTGTGTGTCGCACAGGCTCTCCCGAGGCTTGCCTAGCAATCATGCTATTATGCATATGCTCTCTATGGCGGCCGGAGTCCTTAAGTCAGCTGACACTATGAATTTATGGGATAGACCTGAGGCAATTGAGATCTGTGTTAGGGGCCCTCACACCCTTTTATAGTCTGGGCCCAGGTCCCATGTGGGACAGAGTGAGCAGCATGGATTTTAGTGATTCTTCTCTCCTGGTGTATTATTTGAGCTCTCTCCAAACAGCCGCAATGCCACATGTTCACATACCGGTGCTCTCATCAGCGTGCGTCGTGACTGTCACTCGAGACAGACTACTTTGGCACTCACCTGAATCTGAAGGTGGGGTGTTGGATTTAGGGGTCTTTCGACACTTGCTGTGCTGTAGGCTTTAAACAGCAATACCGGATGGACTGAATACCCGACTGTAGACCAAGCTGCTTCTGAGCCAAGGACAGAAAACAAAATGTCCTGTTTGAAGTGTCGTCTGGTGTATTTACACTTGGTGTGTAACTTGTCAGTCGCACTAGAGATCTAGAGATATTTATGCCAGTTCATCAGGGCAGCTCTGGTGATGCTCATGCCACTACTACTCTGAATGCGTCATGTGCATCATATCTACCTGCCAACAGTCACTATGATACAAGGATTGCTTCTGTGTGTATACAGAACATGTGGAGAGTTATTTATTGGCGCCCTACCACTGACCTTTTTCTCTGTAGATACCTTAACTACAACCCTCCAACAGTGCAACTTCATCTCTTCGTAGCCCCTCCCCTTCATGACCTTCTCCTCAAACTTCCTCACTACCACCCTCCACCAGTGCCCCTCATCTCTCTGTATCTACCACCATCCCCCTATGACCTCCTCCTCGGATTCCCTCACTGTCACCCTCCAACACAGCCATTCATCTCTCCAAAGCCTCACTACCTCATGACCTCGTCCTCGGATTCCCTCACTACCACCTTCCAACAGCACCCCTCCTCTCTCCAAAGGCCCTCCTCCTCATGACCTCCTCCTTGGATTCCCTCATTGCCACCCTCCACCAGTGCCCCTCATCGCCCATTGCCCAGCCACCCCATGACCTCCTCCTTGGATTCCCTCATTGCCACCCTCCACCAGGGCCCCACATCGCTCCATAGCCCAGCCCCCCATGACCCTCTCCTTGGATTCCCTCACTGCCACCCTCTACGAGTGCCCTTCATCGCTCCATAGCCCAGCCCCCCCATGGCCTCCTCCTTGGATTCCCTCACTGCCACCCTCTAACAGTGCCCCTCATCAAAGGTATATTCATAGATGATGTGCTAGATAGTAGCACAAGCTACATTATGAAAGGAAATAATTTATTCTGTGTTTATATGGCCTACAGAAGTACCATAAGGCCCACTTGAGATAAAAAGTATGTGTCAGGGATCTTGTCCCAGTAATCCAGAAGTTCGCCTGCCAAATTTTTCTCCAACGCCTGCCTTTGTTGGCGTATACAGGGCTGTACATTTTGTTTCAAAAAGTACTGAAAAATACTTGTTAGGAAATCTGCTTGTCCCACATACTACCTAAATCAATCAGATGGCCGGAACAAACACATTACTATTTTTTGTATTTATTTTTTAAGTTTTAACCCCAGAATTCTGCTGGTATAGAGATCATACTATCAGCGCTCTTCTAGTGTGGAGCTAGTACACTGAAATTGGAACCTGTGATACAAAGGTTACATGTAGATTCATGCAATGTGCACGTTACCCACTTATGCAGTACGATGACTCCAAACTTTGATCAATAAATCCCATAAAATCGCTTCTTTGGGAGCATTAACCTATTCAGCTTTCTCAGTGTGATTCTAATATGGGACCTTCAGGAATAGACAGTGATCTTTGCATAGTTTTGTAATTTAAATCTGTGAACTTGCATGCTAAACGTGAATCTCTGCAGCATGTTATTAGCCCACTGAACTGCCTGTATCTGTAAACTTCAGACTACAGTAATAACTCTGCGATGGACACATTCTAAGTGGCATCTCATTCACGTTTTATCCAGCAGCATTCAGATTAGCTTCTTTATTACTTTAAATGCTCATTCTTTTCCCTCTTTCTGCCCCTCTTTCTTGTCCTTTGGTTTATGGTTTCTCCTTCCCTTCCTATCCTATATTTTTAATGATCTGTTTTTTACATTTTCTTTTCCTCTTTTGTTTTTATGAGATTACTGCTTTAATGTATCCTCCCGTTTCTCCTCTTTTATGCCCCCTTACTATCTTTTCTCTAATTTCCCCTTTCACTCCTATTTTCTATCGCATTCATGGGGTGGGTGCTGCTGCAGTGAAGAGCTGAGTCTTCAGAGAGCAGCTATTGTTTTCAGATCGTAAAGATCTTTGTAGCGCAGAGGACATAACGCGCTGGAGAACTGACACAGATTTTCAATTAGGCACTCACATGCACGCCTCCCACACACACACTCCCTCACATGCTCAAACACTGCAGCCAATGAAAGATCCTGCAGAGAGACACACGTAAACACCACCCTTAAAAGACAGACATTGCAGAGGTGTAAGCAAGGCAAGGCTGGCTGCCGGCAGATTCAGTCCGTGAGTTACAGCGGGTCCCGGATGTAGTGCTGTTAGCACTCTAGTGGATGCACGTTGCACGCACCCCTACATCCGCAGGCCAGGCGTGGCCTGCGGGGCTGAATAAATGGAAGGCGTGCGCTCGAGCACGTCACTTCCGACTGGCACTAAGTGTGTGTGTCACTGGCTCTCGCTGCGCGCTGCCACCCCTGCGCAAGCGACCAGGCACTAAGGCAGGCCCAGTACCCTGCCATACTACATTGGCGACGAGCGGAGGGGGCCCAACCCTCGCCCGTACACCTCTGCCCTATTGGAGCGCTCTGCTCGCTCCCGCGGTGCACACCGCGTGTGACCTGGCGGTCCCATCGGTTTCCCAGGAGCCGGCGTGCTCCTCCTCGTCGACCCCCCCACCTGCTGGAAGGTGCCTGCCGTCTACCCTGTTGCCCTGTGGTGAAGGCGTATGCAGCCACTGCCCACCGCTGCATTGCTGTGTCTCCCGCTGCGACCAGGTGCCAGTTGCCACGCATCTCGCGTGGTACGCGAGATCGCCGAACCCTGCTATTCCTCACGCATCTGGGGTGAGGATCGGTGTGATACCGCCTGGACTGCCACTGGCTCTGTGCATTTCGTTCTTCTGGCCTGCCAAGGCCTGGGGAGGCCTGGCTTCACCCGAAGTGGACACAGCGGACGCTGGTGGCCTGGAATTGAGCACTCACCGGCCAGCCTCGAGACACGCAGTTTTGGCGGCAAGCACAGCGACAGGAGGACGAACGGAGCGGAGGACTGCTGAAAGACGTTCACTGCCTCAGCGCCGCACAGGTACTTCTTCCACACTTGCTCTTGGGAGTCGCCGCCATGGGGGATGGTGATGCTGTGGCACCCATCATTAACATTCCATTCCAGCACGCGGCTGCAGGAGTGCTACCACCATTCAGTGAGGCAAGTGACCCGTCCACGGCCTCGCCCCGATGGAAAATTTGGCTGGAAAGATTAGAGAACTATTTCGTGGTTACCAGGGAAACGGATGACGCAGTGAAAAGATCCCTACTCCTCCACTACGCGGGTGACAAGGTTTTCAGACTTTTCAAACACCTCCCTAACCCGGGTGCAGCGACCACCTACGCTGCCGCAGTCACCGCCCTCAACAACCATTTCGACCCCCAATTAAACGTAGACTTTGAAGTCTTCAAGTTAGGACAAGCCCGCCAGCGGGGTGGGGAATCCATGGACCAATTTCACACTCGAGTGAGGGAGCTGGCCAGTTCCACCGACGAGGACCAGCCAAGGGCCATACGACGCCAGCTAATCCAGGGGTGCCGAGATAAAACGCTAAGGGGCCACATCCTGCGAAAACCGGGGATCTCCCTGGAAGATATCCTCATCCTAGCCAGAGCCCATGAACTCTCGGATGCCAGAGCGACGGCCATGGAACAGGCCCTGCACAAAACTCCCGCCAAAACCGAGCCCATCAAAGTTGAACGTGCCGACGCGGTACGACCGCGGACACGTGGCCAAGCACAAAAGGGATACCGGAGGGACCCGCCTCAAGCCCGCTGCGGATACTGTGGGCATGAACCCCATGCGGCCAAGGACTGCCCAGCTCAAGGACAAACCTGCGGAAATTGCGGCATCCCAAATCATTTTGCGTCAGTCTGTCGCAGGAAGAACCACTCCAGGAGCCCCAAGAAGCAATGGACGCCCACAAAAGCCGTCCGCCAGCTATCGCTAACAGACCCACCCACGGAGAGGGCTGAAAAACACCTACCCACAGTCTACGATGATTCGGACTCGGAGGACGAGGAAGCATATGTGATCTCGTTTGCCCGGGAGCTGAAGCAGAGGCGACGGCCACAACCGACATGTGTGGTACGCATGGGGGAGAATGAGGTAAAAGCCATCATCGACACTGGCGCCACTGTCAACGTCATGGGGTTGCAACAATTTAACAAGCTACGCCCCCGGCCCGAAGTCCTGCACTCAAAAACAAGAATTTTCGCCTATGGAGCGGACTCCCCACTACCTCTAAAAGGGAAGATTGTGATACCTATCCGGGCAGACGAGGCAGAAGTAACAGCGACGGTACACATAATTGACAGGGAAGCCGATACCTTGCTAAGCAGCCACACTGCGGAGGACCTCAAACTGATCGCGTTTGCCAACCGTATCAGAGCTCATCAAGTGGATGAACTGCTGGAGCGCTTCCCTGAACTGTTTAAAGGACTAGGATGCATCAAGTGCGACCCCATCAAACTCCACATCGACAAGTCCGTCTCTCCCACTGCCCTGCGCCACATGAGGATACCATTCCACCTTCGGCCGTTAGTTGAAAAAGAACTTGAGAAACTCGAGAATCTGGGAGTTATCGAAAAAGTAACAGGACCCACCCCATGGGTTTCCCCCATGGTCATAGTTGAGAAGCCCAAGCAACCAGGCGAGATCCGCCTATGCATCGATATGCGGCTGCCGAACACCGCTATCAGAAGAGAAAGACATTTGACGCCCACCATGGACGACATAGTGGCCGACGTGAATGGTTCGAGATGGTTCTCAAAAATTGATCTCAATGCAGGATACCATCAACTGCCCCTCGCCGAGGAAAGCCGCTTCATCACGACATTCAGTACCCACCTTGGTCTCCGGCGATATAAACGCCTCAACTTCGGAATATCATCGGCAGCGGACGGTATTCCAGAATACCATCAGGGAGCTATTGTCTGGGCTGCCGGGGGTAATTAATGTCAGCGATGACATTTTAATTCATTCTGCCACCGCGTCTGACCATTACAAACATCTGCGAGACGTCTTGAAGAGACTGAGCACATACGGAGCAACACTCCACAGAGACAAATGTCAATCCTTTCAATCCTCCATTGAGTTCTTTGGTTACGTTTTTAACCAAGAAGGAGTTCAAATTGACCCCAGAAAATCCAAGTCCATAAAGGATGCCCCTGCGCCGAAATCACCAACGGAGGTGAGGAGCTTCCTCGGGATGGCCACGTACTGTGGCCGGTTCATACCAGGCCTGGCAACCCGCAGTGAACCCCTCCGAGCACTAACGAAAACGGACGCCAAGTGGCAATGGGGCACGAAAGAAAATGAAGCCTTCCAAGGGATAAAGGACGCTCTCCTTGAAAATGCAACACTATCATACTTTGACCCCGCCAAGCGGACCGAAGTAATTGTCGACGCCAGTCCGGTAGGCCTAGGGGCAGTTCTGACCCAAGAACACGAGCCTGGACAATGGACGGCTTTGGCTTTTGCCAGTAAGGCGTTGACCCCGACCGAAACCAGGTATGCTCAAATCGAGCGGGAGGCCCTGGCAATCAAGTTGGCCTGCAGCCATTTTCACCTCTACCTACAGGGACACTCGTTTGTGATGGTAACCGATCATCAGCCCCTGGTGCCTCTCTTCAAGGGCACTGCCCCCCACCCACCACCACGCATTGAGAGGTGGGTGATCCAGCTTCAAGCGTACAGCATGGAAGTGGTGTACAGACCGGGAGCCAAAAACCCGGCGGACTACCTGTCGCGCCACCCGCTACCTCAAGAACCAGTGCCTGTTGATGATGACTGCGAGGAGTTTGCCCAGTGGGTAGCACTCACGTCCTGCCCTCAATGCATGACCATCGAGGAGATCGAGGAGGCGACAGTGGATGACAACCCATACATGCGGTCGTTACAAGCCGTACAGGAAGGATCCTGGACTAACTACCTACACCCGCCTGACACGTGGACAGCATCGGACAAGGAGGCCCTCACGAAGTTCTGGCATGTCCGACACGAACTCAGCGCCACGGAGGAAGGGGTGCTGTTGAGAGGGACACGCCTAGTGATACCAAAACGCCTCAGGCACCGAGCCACCCAACTGGCTCATGGCGGCCACCAGGGCTCCACAAAAATGAAGGCACGCATGCGTGAGAAGGTGTGGTTCCCTGAACTGGAAACGATGGTGGAGGACTACGTGAAAAGCTGCCTGTCGTGCCAACTGACGAGCGATCCAGAAAGGCCAGCCCCGATAATTACCGAGGAAGCCTGCACGACCCCCTGGACCAAAATCAGCTTGGACTTCGGGAGCTTCCCGGGAGAGGGACACACCTTGGTAGCTATTGACTCGTACTCCAAGTACCCCATAGTTGAGAGGGTGCCATCCACGGCATTCACACATGTGGGACCGGCGCTAGAAAGACTATTCTCCATGTTTGGCTACCCTGAGGAGATAAAAAGCGACAACGGTCCACCGTTCCAGGGAGCGGAATTCGCCACATTCTTGAAAATCAGAGGGATTATCCACCGGCGCATCACACCCCAATGGCCGCAAGCCAACGGGGAGGCAGAAAGATTTATGCGGACCTTGAACAAGATGTTTAGGATAGCGTGGTAGAAGAGGCCGACCCTGAACAAAGGCTACATGAATTTCTAAGAGAATATCGGGGAACTCCCCACTGCACCACCCAGAAGAGCCCGTGGTCCCTCATGTTCCAGGGCCGACGTCGAGACCTCCTTCCTACAGCTCCGGAGCCAGCACCATTCACGGATAACATGAGGGAGACTCAAGGACGTCGACGCCAAAATAATCAGCGGGCGAGCCAGCGACGTAGAGCAACACCACGACGACTGTGCCGAGGGGATCGGGTAGTCATCAGGAACAGGCGCCCTGGAGGAAAGTTCCAGATGTTCTACGAACCAGGCCCGTGGACTGTGACGGCCACGAAAGGGACCATGATAACCGCCAGAAGAGAGGGGGAGGAAGTATCAAGGAACACCTCGTGGTTTAAAGTAGTTCCTCCTGGGCCAAGAACGAACCCAGAAGACGCGGATGGAGTCAATGAGCCGCCCCGAGCCGCGACACAAGAAGGTGGAGACAACCCATCAGCTGACACCCGAGGACCAGTGTCGGAGTCTGAAGGTGAACCATCAACCCCGCCCACACCCATCAGGAATCCATCTCGGAGCCGAGAGCAAGGGCCGGATCACACCCCGCGGTACAATCTAAGGCCCAATCCACCCCCAAGTCAGAGACTAAAAGACTATGCCTGTCAGCTGAGACCCTGAAGTCGTCATCCAAGGGACACGCAAGTACAGAACAATTTATTACGAGCTGTTGTAATGTGATGGACATTTATGGGCTGGACGTTTTACAAAAGTTTATGTAGTTGGATAGAGATGTAGTGCTGTTAGCACTCTAGTGGATGCACGTTGCACGCACCCCTACATCCGCAGGCCAGGCGTGGCCTGCGGGGCTGAATAAATGGAAGGCGTGCGCTCGAGCACGTCACTTCCGACTGGCACTAAGTGTGTGTGTCACTGGCTCTCGCTGCGCGCTGCCACCCCTGCGCAAGCGACCAGGCACTAAGGCAGGCCCAGTACCCTGCCATACTACACCGGCCACGGCAATTTGAATTTGCCGCCCGGGTCCGGCCCGCCTCCAGTGATAGGCGTGCTGGCATACGCTCACGAGAGGTGAGCACATAACCGTGGTTGTGAAGCGCGTGACTCGCGCGAAGGCTGGCCAATCATAATTCCCAGGGCCGCCGCCGTCATTGGTAGCGCTTTCGCGCGCTACCAGACGGCCCTGGGACGGGATCAGATCCGATTTTTTAATAACACAAGCGGGGTAAGACCGGACTCGCAGGCTGCGCATTTATAAGGTGCACTCTTCACACGGGGGCTGCGCGGCACTGGCGGCCTTTATAATTAATTTTATTATAGAATTTAAGTGTCCCCAAATAAATTATAAATGCCGCCGTCAGTGCCGTGCGGCCCCCGTTTAAAGAGCAAGTGCACCTTGTAAATGCCACCGCCCCTAAAATTGTGCTGCCTGGGGCGGACCGCCCCCCTCGCCCCCCTAGCCACGCCAGTGAGTGAGCACCAAATTTGGAAGGCTCCGGGAGGATATCCGTAGTGGTTTCGACTGGAGCGCATCCCAATCTGGGAGTCCTCACGCCAGCGGGGCAGGGCAGCCAGCCACCACAGCGCCAGCAGCCTCAGAGCCCCAGCTGGGGGGCAGGCCGGGAATTGTTCACCAGTCCGGGTGGACGGCCTAACCAGCTTCACACCCAGTCACAGTTCCACAATGAGTTGTGGGGGGGGGGGGATCCGCTGTGTTCCATTGCTCCCAATGACAATCTGGAGTAGGCAGCCCTCCAACTACATGCTCCTCTCCACAGCCGTGCAGTCGAGGCTCCGCAAGCCACCACACCAGAAAGCGAGCCAGCCAGGCCACAGAAAGACCCAAGAGAGCTTGCAGCTCAGCAATCCAGGGTACCATGCATCTAGCCATTACCCCAACCCATTCCTCTTTTGTTCCGAGGTCAGGGGATGAAAACTGGCAGAGAGGACACTCATTATTAGTAAGGATATTGAAAGGGTGATGAACCGGTTACAGCGGAGCTTCACTAGAACCCGGCCATCTTGAAGCCAGGCATGCTCTGCCCTGCTTCGATTTCAGGGTTAAGTTGTGTTTAATCTCTGCAGACAGACAGAACTGCTTCAGAAACACAAGCAATATCTGACACATTTTGCTGATACAGAACAAACCATATTCAACTCATCTTTGACAACTGGTGTTGTGCATCTTTTTAAGAACATTGGATCTGGACCAGTGAAGCAGTATTTGGACTGAAACAATCATTTTTTCACTTTTTGTTCTCCAGCAGGTTTGTAGGTTTCCAAACCAACCATACTGCTAATCAACAGATTTATTGTCATCTTTCCCCTCCTCGAACAAGGAAATTAACAGCGTGGATTACACGTATCCAGCTGGACAAAGATGCAGAGAGACATTATTTGACATTGTTTGGGGTAGGCTTGTCTATCCAAACTCAGCAAAAATTGGATGCTATCCTTTTATAAAATGGACTCTATGCAAGCAAAACCAGTGTTTTGGTGCATAAACTGTCTGACAGATCATCTTGGACTTACATCTGGAGCAGTCCTTAGTTGCTTATTTTGCTATGGAAGCAATCATTCAACCGTTGCACAAGCACCAGAGACAATGCCAAGCAATGCATCTGTCACTACAACAGGAGGCAGATTATGACAGAGCAGCCTTGCCAATGACACTTTTCAATGCAGCACTAGATGAGTGGTTTGATTCATTATTAATTCCATTCCATTCATTCTTTATTTCGGTCTGTGGACCATGAATGAGCATTGTGAAAACATACAATACGTAAAAGCAGATTAACATCTAAAAGCCAATAAAAAACGTAATAGAATTGGTGCAGAACATTAATAAAAGGTAAATCGACATTAGATCCATTTACGAGTTACTAAAAAAGCCTTGTGCACCCATCACATAGAGGTTAAGAAACGTGACACAGCATATACAATTCTATGGCAGGACGGAGGCTCCGATTATGCTTTCTCAATTTCTTTACTGAAAAACACAGCAGCCAATCAGTGCGCAGTAAAGAAATAACAAACTACATTACCCATAAACCCAGGGTAACCATAGAGTATGTGAATGTATAAATAGGGTCATAGAGGTGAACACTTCCTCTTTCTTTGCTGCTTCGCAGCCAGTTAAGTGCCTTTCTTTCATTACATTGCTGTTTATACATTGTGTTTATTGATAATTGCAGCGCTTACTTGCTCTGACTTTGTGCTTCGTTTTCGCGCTGTGTGCGCTCTTTTCTACGCCGCTCGGCGTGTTGGTTCGGGGTCGCTGGCCTCGTTTGTCGTGTTGTGCGAGGTCGCTGACTTTGTTTGCATTTTCGGTTATAGGAGCGTGTGTCACCTCCTATGTTTCTTCAACGCGCATTTCGCGTTGTTTATTGTTTGGTGTGGAGCGGGAGTTGGAGCTGGTTGGGACGCGCTGCCTCGCGCGTCTCTTCCTATCGGCAGCGGCTTCGCGCATGCGCGGGAGCTTTGTTTACACGCCCGGTGAAGGCGTGTGTTTTCCTCAGCCGTCAGCTTGCCTCAGACGGAGGAAACATCTGGTGTTCTTCGACGCCTGCCCTTTGATGCTGCCGCTTGAGCTCCCTGATGCCCTCTTGCATTATTATCATTGAGGGTTGTATAAATTTGCATAGGCTCTGCCTAGAGTGGCAAAACTTGCTGGTATTCAGTGCGAGTCCTCCCTCCACGTGAACTTGTATTTTTGGTCAGGTTTTCCTGCGTTTCAAGACTTGCACTAGGGGTACCACTCCCCCAATTTGGCTTTGCCATTCATAAGTTCAGAAAAACTTATCACTTCCCTTCCTGTGGGCTGTATTTAGTGGTCTTTGTCACCATGGCGAATTACTATGATGAGGAAGGTGAGGATTATTATAAGGAGGATGAGCCTTCAGCGTCCCTGGATGATTACATGGGCCAGGCATTGTTTTAGGCGATTGCGCCTTTGAAAAAACATCTTTCAGACTATGCCGCCCAACAGGGTTGGGTGCCTCCTGCCTCTAGTCGTAGCAAGAAATCGCCAAAGAACCCTCACAAATCCAAATTCGCTAAACTGGCAAAAACTCTTTCTGCTCCTTCATCAAGGAAGCGTGCTGCGCCTGCCCGTTCGGACCCCCCGTCCGACACAGATGATGGGTCATCATCTTCTTCCACGTCCTCTGAGTCTACTAAGCCTCCCCCATCCAAGAAATCTCGGAAGGAGCACTATGTTGATGCACCATCTTCTCCTGAGGTTTTGACATTTAATCCTGCGGCCATCATTCATCCCCATTCCTCTGCTTGGTTGGCATCCCCCGAGGTGGCTGATTATGTCCAATCCCACATCCGTTCCCCTTTTGAAAAAGATGTGCGAGCTCGTTTACGCTCGGAATGCCCTCGCCCTGATCTTTCAGACAAGCTTGCTTCCACGCCTGATGTAGACCCTACCATGGTCACATATATGCGCAAGTACTCTAAGGATCCTACTAAGGGTTTGGATAGGTTATAGCGTTCGTGCCAAGACAAACTTCTTGATTTATTGGGCCCACTCACTAAGATTCTGGACTTGGGTTACAGGGCAAAGGAGTCTGGCGATCCTATTGATCCAGATAAATTAATTGGTTGGTCCCAGCGAGCTGTCTGTTTTCTTGGGAATGCAAATTGTGCCTTGTCGGCGGAGCGTCGTCGCTTCATTTTGATGAAGCTTGATCCCCATCTCACGGATTTAGCGACTTCGGAATCTGGCCCCCAGGCTCAAGGTTTGCTCTTCGGAGCTCCTTTTCTCAAAGAACTTACCAAGTTTGTTTCAACCTTCAGCGGGCTCGATAAAGCTCAAGCGAACCTGAGACGGGCCTTCCGTCCGGTTTTCGGCAGGGCCGGACGAAGGAGACGTTCGTCCGGCCGTGGGTCAGACCAACCCGCTCAACGGGGGAATAAGTCCCACAGAGGAGGAAAAGGCAACTCCTCCACCAAATCTTCATTCTACCCTTCACGAAAAGGCAGAGGGCAGTATGACAAAGGCGGTTACAACGGTAGCCAAGGAGGACGTCTTGACTCTTCCGCCTCAGGTGAGCTTGATTCACGCTTCCAATGTCATTCTGGGGGGAAGGATTCAGTTTTTTCTGCACAATTGGCGTTTGATCTCAAACGTTGCCTGGGTGCTGGAGACGGTGCAAGGGTACAAGATAGAATTTTATTCTCGCCCTCACCAGCATCTCCGGCCACGCTCTCTTGTTTTTTCCCGACTAGATCAGGGGGTTATCTCCACAGAAATCTCTTCCCTGTTGACCAAAGGGGCCATCGTTCTGACGTTTCCTCATCCCCAGGGATTCGTAAGCAATGTTTTTCTCGTGGAGAAAAAAGGGGGAGGGTCTCGTTTAGTTCTCAACTTAAAAGACTTCAACGGTGGCGTTGTTTATCGTCATTTCAAGATGGAGGGCATCCATCTTCTCAGAGACCTTCTTCAAGAAGGGGATTGGATGGTTCGACTGGATTTGAAAGATGCTTATCTCTCGGTTCCAGTTTATGCTCCTCATCGTCGCTACCTTCAGTTCCAATGGTTGGGCAGTTGGTACGAGTACAAGGTCCTTCCTTTTGGCCTTTCTTCCACTCCGTGGTGCTTCACGAAGCTCCTTCGTCCTGTGATGGAATCCTTGAGATCCCGCGGAGTTCGGTTAATCGTCTACCTCGACGATATTCTCCTCTTGGCTCAGTGTCCGGTTCTTCTTCTATCACATTTGCAATGGTCCGTGGATCTTCTACAGTCTTTGGGTTTTCTAGTGAATCCCTTAAAGTCAAATTTTTCTCCATCTCAAACTATGGATTTTCTGGGCTTTCAAATAGATTCAATCTCCTGTCAGTTACTTCTGCCAGGCCAGAAGATCAGGTCCATCAAGAGGGACTTGAAGTTACTTCTCGCTCAAGAGACAGTCTCTTTGCGCTCAGTGGCTCGGATTGTGGGTCTTCTTTCTTCCTCCATCCAAGCGATTTTTCCAGGTCCATTACATTATCGTGCGCTTCAGCGCCTCAAAATCCGTCATCTCCAGAAGGGTCTTCGGTACTCGGATCATGTCCCTCTTTCAGAGGAAGCCCGGACAGAGATGATGTGGTGGCTGGACCACATGGAATCCTGGAACGGTCGTGCGCTATTCGGGAGGACTCCCGATGTTGTGATAGAGTCCGATGCCAGCCTTTGGGGTTGGGGAGCCCGTTCCGGTTCAGTGTCAACAGGGGGTCGTTGGTCTCCGGAGGAGTTGTCTCTCCACATCAATTGCCTGGAGCTTCTGGCGGGCTCCTTCGCGATTCGATGTCTCTCTCCTCTCCAAACGAATTGTTGCATTCTTCTCAGAATGGACAATGTCTCGGCAGTTGGTTATGTGAACAAACTGGGGGTTACCAGATCCAGACTACTCTCAGAAATTGCGAAGGATTTCTGGCACCTTTGCTTGGACCGCAAGATCACTGTTATTGCTGAATACCTGCCGGGCTCCCGCAATCTGATTGCGGACTGGAACTCTCGCCATCTACGAGATTTCAGCGATTGGAGGCTTCATCCACGAGTATTTCGCAAGTTGTCCCGAATTTGGGGGACTTGTCACCTGGACCTCTTTGCCTCTCGACTCAACACCCAGGTTCCCCAGTTCTACAGTTGGAGGCCAGATCCGGAAGCTCTAGCCACGGATGCATTTCTCCAGGTCTGGCCTCCTCTGCTATGCTATGCATTTCCACCATTCCTCATGACCTCCCGAGTTCTAGCCCGGGCCCGTCTTTTCTCGTCAGAACTCATTCTAATAAACCCTCTTTGGAGGGCTCAAGCGTGGTTTCCAGTTCTTCTGGAGATGAGTTGCTCATCACCGCTCCTCCTTCCACATGTTTGGAACCTGTTGCTGGACCCTCTTCGGGAGCCACACCCTCTGGTAATGTCGGGCCAACTCCTGCTAGTAGCGTGGAGAATTTCGGGGAACGCTGGAAAATCCCAGGCTTATCGGGAGACGCTACCAGATTCATCAATGAGGCTTGGGCCCCCAACACACATAAGCGCTATAAATCAAGTTGGAAGCGTTGGTGTGATTGCTGCTCACAGCGGTCGGTGGATCCCGTTTCAGCGGATCTCTCTTTGATCGTGAATTTTTTGGCTTCCATGGCATCCTCTGGGCTAGCTTACAGAACGGTTAATAACTTTCGTTCTGCGATTTCTGCAGATCATGTTCCTGTCGATGGTAAACCAGCGGGAGAACATCCCTTAATATCGAAATTGTTGTGGGGAATCCGGATGGTAAAACCTCCTTGCCCCAAATATGTTGCCCTTTGGGATGTCTCTATTGTTTTACGTTTTCTATCTGATTGGCCTTCCAATAATCTTTTATCACGCAAACAACTCTCAGCTAAGCTTACTATGCTCCTGTGTTTGGTCTCTTGTAAAAGGGTGTCTGATGTACGAGCTTTGGATCTCGCGGGTCGCACCTATTCTCCTGAGGGTGTCTCTTTTGTCATTTCAAAGCGAACAAAATGTAATACTGCTGCAGTTACTTATCCTTGTTTTCCTCACAACCCTCGGTTGTGTGTGGTCCAATGCCAAAAGGATTATGAGGTAAGCACTGTACCTTTTTGTTCTGATTCACAAGGTCAATTGCTTATCGCTTTACAGAAGCCTTTCAAGCCTGTTTCTCCAGCTACGTTGGCACGTTGGTTACGTTGGCTCATGCAGGAAGCGGGCATTGATATCTCCATGTTTGGGGCCCATTCTGCGAGAGGAGCTATGGCTTCCAAGGCTTTTTCCATGGGTGCTAGTCTTCATGATTACATGAGGGCTGCGGATTGGTCATCTGAGTCTGTTTTCAAAACCTTTTATTTTAAACCAATTGTAGATGTTGCATCTGTTGTGGTGGAGCAGCTTTAAACAAGCATAATCGGAGCCTCCGTCCTGCCATAGAATTAAAAATTTGCTAACATTCGTGCCAAGAATTTTCAATTCTATTAAGGACAGGAGGCGAGGATTATCCCACCCTTTTTTCATTATTGTCTTTATATTATGCTTACTGCTTTATGCTGTACCATTTTGGTTCCTGTTTATGAAATGTTTCCCCCCTTTCCTGATTACTGTGTTCAACTCTTTTGGGGAACAGTTTTTACGGCTTCTGTCTCTTTTTCTCAGGCTCCGACCTTAAATGAAGTGTGCCGTGACTTTCTTCTCCTGATTGGTCTGTTGCTGTTCCTGTGGCTCTGGGAGGTTCCTGCCCCTCTTCAGTCGAATAATGACCTCTCCGGGGGACTCCTTTGATGGATTGTTTAAGTTTTACGTTGGATCCTTTACTAATTGACTATGGACAAAGAAAGAGGAAGTGTTCACCTCTATGACCCTATTTATACATTCACATACTCTATGGTTACCCTGGGTTTATGGGTAATGTAGTTTTTTATTTCTTTACTGCGTATTGATTGGCTGCTGTGTTTTTCAGTAAAGAAATTGAGAAAGCATAATCCTCGCCTCCTGTCCTTAATAGAATTGAAAATTCTTGGCACGAATGTTAGCAGATTTTTAATTGGCATTTGAGTGTTATATTTCAGAAGTCTAAATGCTTCTTCACAATGCCTTATACCTAGGCTCCTGCACAATTGTGTCAATCACCTTTGCCTAATTTTTTGTAACCAGGACAAAAAAAGAATGTGTGTAGCTCAATCTCCTCTTCACTACTGCATGCTGGGCACCGTGCTTAAACTGTATATAGTGTTCACTGGCTAGTGCCGGTAGTATCTCATGTAGACATGTGTCTACTTTGTAGTTATCCTTTATTTTCAAAGAATTTACTGTAAGGGGTCCAATGGCTGAGCTCTCATAGAGTTGGGTAAGTTAACTGCCAGATGGAAAGGGGCTGAAAGCACGGCAATAGGCAGGGAGGAGGCCTGTGGTCTACAGAAGACTCCAATTTCCCTGGATTGGGACACAAAGGTAGAAGCAGATAAGAGTGCTGATCCTGAATACATCCCTGACGTTCCACAAACACAACAATAGACATATTGTGTTTTTTCTGTAGCCACTCAGTGATGGTCATGGATGAAACAATACGACAAGATAATGTAATCAGAGAAATTTGTTTGGAGTGTTTCCTTTAGTTAGGATATAGACAGGGAGGAGGGGGGGTTCATGGGTAACAGTTCAACATTATTGTATGTATAACTGATCTGTGTCCTATCACATGGGAAAGTAGGCTATGCAAAACTTTATTTTTACTTTTTTTCTGTTATCGCTTACATCGATGGCTATAATGCTCCTTGTAGGAAGATCTTGCAGGAAGGAAATGTATATTATTGTACAATTTATGCATACAGTATGTTTAATATATGGTAAAACAATGAAAAACCCAATAAAGTTTGTTTAAAAAAAAGAGTCGGGTAAGTTAACTGCCAGATGGGCAGGGGATGAAGGCACGGCAATAGGCAGGGAGGAGGCCCGTGGTCTCCAGAAGACTCCAATTTCCTTGGATTGGGACACAATATTAGAAGCACATAAGAGTGCTGATCCCGAATACATCCCTGACGTTCCACAAACACAACAATAGACATATCATTGTGTTTTTTCTGTAGCCACTCAGTGATGGTCATGGATGAAACAATACGACAAGATAATATAATCAGAGAAATTTGTTTGGAGTGAGACCGTTAGTCAGGATATAGACAGGGAGGAGGGGGGTTCATGGGTAACAGTTCAATATTATTGTATGTATAACTGATCTGTGTCCTATCACATGGGAAAGTAGGCTATGCAAAACTTTATTTTTACTTTTTTCTATTATCGCTTACATCGATGGATATAATGCTCCTTGTAGGAAGATCCTGCAGGAAGGAAATGTATATTATTGTACAATTTATGCATACAGTATGTTTAATATATGGTAAAACAATGAAAAACCCAATAAAGTTTGTTTAAAAAAAAAAGAGTTGGGTAAGTTAACTGCCAGATGGGCAGGGGCTGAAAGCACGGCAATAGGCAGGGAGGAGGCCCGTGGTCTACAGAAGACTCCAATTTCCCTGGATTGGGACACAATGGTAGAAGCACATAAGAGTGCTGATCTCGAATACATCCCTGACGTTCCACAAACACAACAATAGACATATCATTGTGTTTTTTCTGTAGCCACTCAGTGATGGTCATGGATGAAACAATACGACAAGATAATGTAATCAGAGAAATTAGTTTTGAGTGAGACCGTTAGTCAGGATATAGACAGGGAGGAGGGGGGTTCATGGGTAACAGTTCAACATTATTGTATGTATAACTGATCTGTGTCCTATCACATGGGAAAGTAGGCTATGCAAAACTTTATTTTTACTTTTTTCTATTATCGCTTAGATCGATAGATATATGCTCCTTGTAGGAAGATCCTGCAGGAAGGAAATGTGTATTATTGTACAATTTATGCATACAGTATGTTTAATATATGGTAAAACAATGAAAAACCCAATAAAGTTTGTTTAAAGAAAAAAGAGTTGGGTAAGTTAACTGCCAGATGGGCAGGGGCTGAAAGCACGGCAATAGGCAGGGAGGAGGCCCGTGGTCTACAGAAGACTCCAATTTCCCTGGATTGGGACACAATGGTAGAAGCACATAAGAGTGCTGATCCCGAATACATCCCTGACGTTCCACAAACACAACAATAGACATATCATTGTGTTTTTTCTGTAGCCACTCAGTGATGGTCATGGATGAAACAATACGACAAGATAATATAATCAGAGAAATTTGTTTGGAGTGAGACCGTTAGTCAGGATATAGACAGGGAGGAGAGGGGTTCATGGGTAACAGTTCAATATTATTGTATGTATAACTGATCTGTGTCCTATCACATGGGAAAGTAGGCTATGCAAAACTTTATTTTTACTTTTTTCTATTATAGCTTACATCGATGGATATATGCTCCTTGTAGGAAGATCCTGCAGGAAGGAAATTTATATTATTGTACAATTTATGCATACAGTATGTTTAAGATATGGTAAAACAATGAAAAACTCAATAAAGTTTGTTTAAAAAAAAAAGAGTTGAGTAAGTTTACCCCCCCGTAGCTCCTGACTAGTTGTGATAATGCGCTGCAAGCTGCCTCCCGGTTGCTCCAAAGGCCCTCTCTACCTATAATGTGGAGACCTTCCTTGATGTATGCAAACCATGCCAGTTTGCCTGTACCAGGAAGTTCCAGTACCTCTTTTAGCTCTCCCCTATATTTGGCCAGTTCAGAGGTCGCCCATAGTCGCCGCCAGAATGCGAAGGGTCTACAACCAATTTCCTCTGCAATCGGTATCACCCCTTGGTCCAGATGCAGTGGAATAAGAAAAGGGGGCTCACTCTAAGGCCGAATACCTGTCTAAAGAAATTATTATCAGTCTTAATGATAGTTTTGGGAAGACGGTGCCCCCAGAGTTCAGTCCAATACATTTCAGGATCCTTGGGTTGGCTTTTGTAGAGCTCTATAACAGGTCCTACGGGCTTATGAAAAAAAAATTCTGTATAACTTAGCCAACCCTCCTGTTATCAACCCCTTCGCTGCTAGGCCTTTTCCCCTCCTGTGCTAAGCCTTTTTTTGGCGATTTGGGGTAGTGCGCACTTAGGCCCCTGTAACTTTTTGACCACATAAGGTATCCACGCAAAATTTGCGTCCTTTTCTTCCAATATCATGTGGATTCTAAAGGTGCCCAGGGTTTGTGGATTCCCTTGGAGGGGTCCCAGAAATTACCCAAAATATAGTGAAATTTTTGTTTTTTTCAGAAAAATGGGAAAAACGGGCTGCAAATGAAAGCCTCTGGGTTTTTCCCTGCAAATGGTATCAAAAAAGGATTTGTGGGGCTGAAATCTCCATTTTCTCAGCTTTTAGGGAATGACGGTCTTTTGTCGGAGAACCAACATTTTTCACACAGTTTTGGCATTTTTCTGGGACATAGCCTATTTTTGCTATTTTTAGAGCTTTCCACCTCCTTCCAGTTAATGGAAGAAATGAGTTTGAAAGCAATAAGGGATCCTGGAAAGCTATATATTTTCGAAAAGTAGACAAAATTCTGAATTCAAAAAGGGGTCATTTGTCTAAATCCATGAAGGTTTATTTATAGAAACTTACAGTTAAATATTGGAATAATTGAAAATTTGTTGAAAAAAACAGCCTTTTGTCTCAACGTTTTCACCTATAACTTCTTGTAATTTTGACATCTCTTGGAAAGCAATGTACCGTTACATTTGTTAACAGGAAACGGCGCAAAATGCAACGTGGTCACACCTCAATTTTGCAGTTAAAAATTGACCCTTTTATGGCAAAGTGCCTACCTGTAGTTTGTGCACCCTAGCTCTGCCAGCACCTAGGGAAACCTACCAAACCCATACATTTTTAAAAACTAGACACCCAGGGAAATTCAGGATGGGGTGACTCGACTGGCTACCACCAGGTTCTGATACCCAGAATCCCTTGCAAACTAAGAAATTGACCAAAAAACGCATTTTCCTCATATTTCTGTGGTGGAAAGTTCTGGAATCTGCGTGGATCAACAAATTTCCACCCACCCAGCGTTTCCCCGGGTCTCCCGAAAAAAATGCTACCTCACTTGCCTGGGTCTGCCTAGTGCTAGCGACAGGAAACAGCGCAAAACGCAACGTGGTCGCACCTCAATTTCGCAGTGAAATCGTGCCCTTTTTGGGGAAAGAGACTACCTTTTTCTTTTGAGCCCTAGCTCTGCCGGCACCTAGGGAAACCTAGCAAACCTATACATTTTTGAAAACTAGACACCCAGGGAAATTCAGGATGGGGTGACTCGACTGCCTACCACCAGGTTCTGTTACCCAGAATCCCTTGCAAAGCTAAGAAATTGACAAAAAAACGCATTTTCCTCACATTTCTGTGGTGGAAAGTTCTGGAATCTACGTGGATCAATAAATTTCCACCCACCCAGCGTTCCCCCGGGTCTCTCGATAAAAATGCTACCTCACTTGCCTGGGTCTGCCTAGTGCCCGCAATAGGAAACAGCGCAAAACACAACGTGGTCGCAACTCAATTTCCCAGTGAAATCGTGCCCTTTTTGGACAAAGAGACTACCTTTTGTTTTTGAGCCCTAGCTCTGCCGGCACCTAGGGAAACCTAGCAAACCTATACATTTTTGAAAACTAGATACCCAGGGGAAATCAGGATGGGGTGACTCGACTGCCTACCACCAGGTTCTGTTACCCAGAATCCCTTGCAAAGGTAAGAAATTGACAAAAAAAAGCATTTTCCTCACATTTCTGTGGTGGAAAGTTCTGGAATCTGCGTGGATCAACAAATTTCCACCCACCCAGCGTTCCCCCGAGTCTCCCAATAAAAATGCTACCTCACTTGCCTGGGTCTGCCTAGTGCCTGCGACAGGAAACAGCGCAAAACACAACGTGGTCGCACCTCAATTTCCCAGTGAAATCGTGCCCTTTTTGGGCAAAGAGACTACCTTTTGTTTTTGAACCCTAACTCTGCCGGCACCTAGGGAAACCCAGCAAACCTATACATCTTTGAAAACTAGACACCCAGCGGAATTCAGGATGGGGTGACTCGACTGCCTACCACCAGGTTCTGTTACCCAGAATCCCTTGCAAAGCTAAGAAATTGACCAAAAAAATGCATTTTCCTCACATTTCTGTGGTGGAAAGTTCTGGAATCTGAGTGGATCAATAAAGTTCCACCCACCCAGCGATCCCCCGGGTCTCCCGATAAAAATGCTACCTCACTTGCCTGGGTCTTCCTAGTGCCTGCGACAGGAAACCGTGCAAAACGCAACGTGCTCGCACCTCAATTTCCCAGTGAAATCTTGCCCTTTTTGGACAAAGAGACTACCTTTTGTTTTTGAGCCCTAGCTCTGCCGGCACCTAGGGAAACCTAGCAAACCTATACATTTTTGAAAACTAGACACCCAGGGGAATTCAGGATGGGGTGACTCGACTGCCTACCACCACGTTCTGTTACCCAGAATCCCTTGCAAAGCTAAGAAATTGACAAAAAAAACGCATTTTCCTCACATTTCTGTGGTGGAAAGTTCTGGAATCTACGTGGATCAACAAATTTCCACCCACCCAGCGTTCCCCTGGGTCTCTCGATAAAAATGCTACCTCACTTGCCTGGGTCTGCCTAGTGCCCGCAATAGGAAACAGCGCAAAACACAACGTGGTCGCAACTCAATTTCCCAGTGAAATCGTGCCCTTTTTGGACAAAGAGACTACCTTTTGTTTTTGAGCCCTAGCTCTGCCGGCACCTAGGGAAACCTAGCAAACCTATACATTTTTGAAAACTAGATACCCAGGGAAAATCAGGATGGGGTGACTCGACTGCCTACCACCAGGTTCTGTTACCCAGAATCCCTTGCGAAGCTAAGAAATTGACAAAAAAACGCATTTTCCTCACATTTCTGTGGTGGAAAGTTCTGGAATCTGCGTGGATCAACAAGTTTCCACCCACCCAGCGTTCCCCCGAGTCTCCCAATAAAAATGCTACCTCATTTGCCTGGGTCTGCCTAGTGCCTGCGACAGGAAACAGCGCAAAACACAACGTGGTCGCACCTCAATTTCTCAGTGAAATCGTGCCCTCTTTGGGCAAAGAGACTACCTTTTGTTTTTGAACCCTAGCTCTGCCGGCACCTAGGGAACCCCAGCAAACCTATACATCTTTGAAAACTAGACACCCAGCGGAATTCAGGATGGGGTCACTCGACTGCCTACCACCAGGTTCTGTTACCCAGAATCCCTTGCAAAGCTAAGAAATTGACCAAAAAAATGCATTTTCCTCACATTTCTGTGGTGGAAAGTTCTGGAATCTGCGTGGATCAATAAAGTTCCACCCACCCAGCGTTCCCCCGGGTCTCCCGATAAAAATGCTACCTCACTTGCCTGGGTCTGCCTAGTGCCTGCAACAGGAAACAGCGCAAAACGCAACGTGGTCGCACCTCAATTTCCCAGTGAAATCGTGCCCTTTTTGGACAAAGAGACTACCTTTTGTTTATGAGCACTAGCTCTGCCAGCACCTAGGGAAACCTAGCAAACCTATACATTCTTGAAAACTAGACACCCAGGGGTATTCAGGATGGGGTGACTCGACTGCCTACCACCAGGTTTTGTTACCCAGAATCCCTTGCAAAGCTAAGAAATTGACAAAAAAACACATTTTCCTCACATTTCTGTGGTGGAAAGTTCTGGAATCTGGGTGGATCAATAAATTTCCACCCACCCAGCGTTCCCCCGGGTCTCCCCATAAAAATGCTACCTCACTTGCCTGGGTCTGCCTGGTGCCTGCGACAGGAAACAGTGCAAAACGCAACGTGGTCGCACCTCAATTTCCCAGTGAAATCTTGCCTTTTTTGGACAAAGAGACTACCTTTTGTTTTTGAGCCCTAGCTCTGCCGGCACCCAGGGAAACCTAGCAAACCTATACATTTTTGAAAACTAGACACCCAGGGGAATTTAGGATGGGGCGACTCGACTGCCTACCACCAGGTTTTGTTGCCCAGAATCCCTTGCAAAGCTATGAAATTGACAAAAAAAACGCATTTTCCTCACATTTCTGTGGTGGAAAGTTCTGGAATCTGCGTGGATCAACAAATTTCCACCCACCCAGCGTTCCCCCGGGTCTCCCGATAAAAATGCTACCTCACTTGCCTGGGTCTGCCTAGTGCCTGCGACAGGAAACAGTGCAAAACGCAACGTGGTCGCACCTCAATTTCCCAGTGAAATCGTGCCCTTTTTGGACAAAGAGACAACCTTTTGTTTTTGAGCCCTAGCTCTGCCGGCACCCAGAGAAACCTAGCAAACGTATACATTTTTGAAAACTAGACACCCAGGGGAATTCAGGATGGGGTGACTCGACTGCCTACCACCAGGTTCTGTTACCCAGAATCCCTTGCAAAGCTAAGAAATTGACAAAAAAAATGCATTTTCCCCATATTTCTGGTGGAAAGTTCTGGAATCTACGTGGATCAACAAATTTCCACCTACCCAGCGTTCCCCCGGGTCTCTCGATAAAAATGCTACCTCACTTGCCTGGGTCTGCCTAGTGCCCGCAATAGGAAACAGCGCAAAACACAACGTGGTCGCAACTCAAATTTCCCAGTGAAATCGTGCCATTTTTGGACAAAGAGACTACCTTTTGTTTTTGAACCCTAGCTCTGCCGGCACCTAGGGAAACCCAGCAAACCTATACATCTTTGAAAACTAGACACCCAGCGGAATTCAGGATGGGGTGACTCGACTGCATACCACCAGGTTCTGTTACCCAGAATCCCTTGCAAAGCTAAGAAATTGACCAAAAAAATGCATTTTCCTCACATTTCTGTGGTGGAAAGTTCTGGAATCTGCGTGGATCAATAAAGTTCCACCCACCCAGCGTTCCCCCGGGTCTCTCGATAAAAATGCTACCTCACTTGCCTGGGTCTGCCTAGTGCCCGCAATAGGAAACAGTGCAAAACACAACGTGGTCGCAACTCAAATTTCCCAGTGAAATCGTGCCATTTTTGGACAAAGAGACTACCTTTTGTTTTTGAACCCTAGCTCTGCCGGCACCTAGGGAAACCCAGCAAACCTATACATCTTTGAAAACTAGACACCCAGCGGAATTCAGGATGGGGTGACTCGACTGCCTACCACCAGGTTCTGTTACCCAGAATCCCTTGCAAAGCTCAGAAATTGACCAAAAAAATGCATTTTCCTCACATTTCTGTGGTGGAAAGTTCTGGAATCTGCGTGGATCAATAAAGTTCCACCCACCCAGCGTTCCCCCGGGTCTCCCGATAAAAATGCTACCTCACTTGCCTGGGTCTGCCTAGTGCCTGCGACAGGAAACAGCGCAAAACGCAACGTGGTCGCACCTCAATTTCCCAGTGAAATTGTGCCCTTTTTGGACAAAGAGACTACCTTTTGTTTATGAGCACTAGCTCTGCCAGCACCTAGGGAAACCTAGCAAACCTATACATTCTTGAAAACTAGACACCCAGGGGAATTCAGGATGGGGTGACTCGACTGCCTACCACCAGGTTTTGTTACCCGGAATCCCTTGCAAAGCTAAGAAATTGACAAAAAAACACATTTTCCTCACATTTCTGTGGTGGAAAGTTCTGGAATCTGCGTGGATCAATAAATTTCCACCCACCCAGCGTTCCCCCGGGTCTCCCGATAAAAATGCTACCTCACTTGCCTGGGTCTGCCTAGTGCCTGGGACAGGAAACAGTGCAAAACGCAACGTGGTCGCACCTCAATTTCCCAGTGAAATCTTGCCTTTTTTGGACAAAGAGACTACCTTTTGTTTTTGAGCCCTAGCTCTGCCGGCACCTAGGGAAACCTAGCAAACCTATACATTTTTTAAAACTAGACACCCAGGGGAATTTAGGATGGGGCGACTCGACTGCCTACCACCAGGTTTTGTTACCCAGAATCCCTTGCAAAGCTATGAAATTGACAAAAAAAAACGCCTTTTCCTCACATTTCTGTGGTGGAAAGTTCTGGAATCTGCGTGGATCAACAAATTTCCACCCACGCAGCGTTCCCCCGGGTCTCTCGATAAAAATGCTACCTCACTTGCCTGGGTCTGCCTAGTGCCTGCGACAGGAAACAGCGCAAAACGCAACGTGGTCGCACCTCAATTTCCCAGTGAAATCGTGCCCTTTTTGGACAAAGAGACTACCTTTTGTTTATGAGCACTAGCTCTGCCAGCACCTAGGGAAACCTAGCAAACCTATACATTTTTGAAAACTAGACACCCAGGGGAATTCAGGATGGGGTGACTCGACTGCCTACCACCAGGTTCTGTTACCCAGAATCCCTTGCAAAGCTAAGAAATTGACAAAAAAAAACACATTTTACTCACATTTCTGTGGTGGAAAGTTATGGAATCTGCGTGGATCAATATATTTCCACCCACCCAGCGTTCCCCCGGGTCTCCCGATAAAAATGCTACCTCACTTGCCTGGGTCTGCCTAGTGCCTGCGACAGGAAACAGTGCAAAACGCAACGTGGTCGCACCTCAATTTCCCAGTGAAATCGTGCTCTTTTTGGACAAAGAGACTACCTTTTGTTTTTTAGCCCTAGCTCTGCCGGCACCTAGGGAAACCTAGCAAACCTATACATTTTTGAAAACTAGACACCCAGGGGAATTTAGGATGGGGCAACTCTATTGCCTACCACCAGGTTTTGTTACCCAGAATCCCTTGCAAAGCTAAGAAATTGACAAAAAAACGCATTTTCCTCACATTTCTGTGGTGGAAAGTTCTGGAATCTGCGTGGATCAACAAATTTCCACCCACCCAGCGTTCCCCCGGGTCTCCCAATAAAAATGCTACCTCACTTGCCTGGGTCTGCCTAGTGCCTGCGACAGGAAACAGCGCAAAACGCAACGTGGTCGCACCTCAATTTCCCAGTGAAATCGTGCCCTTTTTGGACAAAGAGACTACCTTTTGTTTTTGAGCCCTAGCTCTGCCGGCACCTAGAGAAACCTAGCAAACCTATACATTTTTTTAAACTAGACACCCAGGGGAATTTAGGATGGGGTGACTCGACTGCCTACCACCAGGTTCTGTTACTCAGAATCCCTTGCAAAGCTATGAAATTGACCAAGAAAATGCATTTTTCTCATATTTCTGTTGTGGAAAGTTCTGGAATCTGCATGGATCAACAAATTTCCACCCACCCAGCGTTCCCCCGGGTCTCACGATAAAAATGCTACCTCACTTACCTGGGTCTGCCTAGTGCCTGCGACAGGAAACAGCACAAAACGCAACGTGGTCGCACCTCAATTTCCCAGTGAAATCGTGCCCTTTTTGGACAAAGAGACTACCTTTTGTTTTTGAGCCCTAGCTCTGCCGGCACCTAGAGAAACTTAGCAAACCTATACATTTTTGAAAACTAGGCACCCAGCGGAATTCAGGATGGGGTGACTCGACTGCCTACCACCAGGTTTTGTTACCCAGAATCCCTTGCAAATCTAAGAAATTGACAAAAAAACAAATTTTTTCACATTTCTGTGGTGGAAAGTTCTGGAATCTGCGTGGATCAACAAATTTCCACCCACCCAGCGTTCCCCCGGGTCTCACGATAAAAATGCTACCTCACTTACCTGGGTCTGCCTAGTGCCTGCGACAGGAAACAGCGCAAAACGCAACGTGGTCGCACCTCAATTTCCCAGTGAAATCGTGCCCTTTTTGGACAAAGAGACTACCTTTTGTTTTTGAGCCCTAGCTCTGCCGGCACCTAGAGAAACTTAGCAAACCTATACATTTTTGAAAACTAGACACCCAGGGAGATTCAGGATGGGGTGACTCGACTGCCTACCACCATGTTTTGTTACCCAGAATCCCTTGCAAAGCTATGAAATTGTCCAAGAAAATGCATTTTCCTCATATTTCTGTTGTGGAAAGTTCTGGAATCTGCATGGATCAACAAATTTCCACCCACCCAGCGTTCCCCCGGGTCTCACGATAAAAATGCTACCTCACTTACCTGGGTCTGCCTAGTGCCTGCGACAGGAAACAGCACAAAACGCAACGTGGTCGCACCTCAATTTCCCAGTGAAATCGTGCCCTTTTTGGACAAAGAGACTACCTTTTGTTTTTGAGCCCTAGATCTGCCGGCACCTAGAGAAACTTAGCAAACCTATACATTTTTGAAAACTAGGCACCCAGCGGAATTCAGGATGGGGTGACTCAACTGCCTACCACCAGGTTTTGTTACCCAGAATCCCTTGCAAATCTAAGAAATTGACAAAAAAACAATTTTTTGCACATTTCTGTGGTGGAAAGTTCTGGAATCTGCGTGGATGAACAAATTTCCACCCACCCAGCGTTCCCCCGGGTCTCCTGATAAAAATGCTACCTCACTTGCCTGGGTCTGCTTAGTGCCTGCGACAGGAAACAGCGCAAAACGCAACGTGGTCGCACCTCAATTTCCCAGTGAAATCGTGCCCTTTTTGGACAAAGAGACTACCTTTTGTTTTTGAGCACTAGCTCTGCCAGCACCTAGGGAAACCTAGCAAACCTATACATTTTTAAAAACTAGACACCCAGGGAGATTCAGGATGGGGTGACTCGACTGACTACCACCAGGTTTTGTTACCCAGAATCCCTTGCAAAGCTATGAAATTGACCAAGAAAATGCATTTTCCTCATATTTCTGTTGTGGAAAGTTCTGGAATCTGCATGGATCAACAAATTTCCACCCACCCAGCGTTCCCCCGGGTCTCACGATAAAAATGCTACCTCACTTACCTGGGTCTGCCTAGTGCCTGCGACAGGAAACAGCGCAAAATGCAACGTGGTTGCACCTCAATTTCCCAGTGAAATCGTGCCCTTTTTGGACAAAGAGACTACCTTTTGTTTTTGAGCCCTAGCTCTGCCGGCACCTAGAGAAACTTAGCAAACCTATACATTTGTGAAAACTAGGCACCCAGCGGAATTCAGGATGGGGTGACTCGACTGCCTACCACTAGGTTTTGTTACCCAGAATCCCTTGCAAATCTAAGAAATTGACAAAAAAACACATTTTTTCACATTTCTGTGGTGGAAAGTTCTGGAATCTGCGTGGATCAACAAATTTCCACGCACCCAGCGATCCCCCGGGTCTCCCGATAAAAATGCTACCTCACTTGCCTGGGTCTGCTTAGTGCCTGCGACAAGAAACAGCGCAAAACGCAACGTGGTCGCACCTCAATTTCCCAGTGAAATCGTGCCCTTTTTGGACAAAGAGACTACCTTTTGTTTTTGAGCCCTAGCTCTGCTGGCACCTAGAGAAACCTAGCAAACTTATTTATTTTTGAAAACCAGACACCAAGGGGAATTCCGGATGGGGTGACTCGACTGCCTACCACCAGGTTCTGTTACCCAGAATCCCTTGCAAAGCTAAGAAATTGACAAAATAAACGCATTTTCCCCACATTTCTGTGGTGGAAAGTTCTGGAATCTGCGTGGATCAACATATTTCCACCCACCCAGCTTCCCCCCGGGTCTCCCGATAAAAATGCTACCTCACTTGCCTGGGTCTGCTAGTGCCTGCGACAGGAAACAGCGCAAAACGCAACGTGGTCGCACCTCAATTTCCCAGTGAAATCGTGCCCTTTTTGGACAAAGAGACTACCTTTTGTTTATGAGCACTAGCTCTGCCAGCACCTAGGGAAACCTAGCAAACCTATACATTTTTTAAAACTAGACACCCAGGGAGATTCAGGATGGGGTGACTCGACTGCCTACCACCAGGTTTTGTTACCCAGAATCCCTTGCAAAGCTATGAAATTGACCAAGAAAATGCATTTTCCTCATATTTCTGTTGTGGAAAGTTCTGGAATCTGCATGGATCAACAAATTTCCACCCACCCAGCGTTCCCCCGGGTCTCACGATAAAAATGCTACCTCACTTACCTGGTCTGCCTAGTGCCTGCGACAGGAAACAGCACAAAACGCAACGTGGTCGCACCTCAATTTCCCAGTGAAATCGTGCCCTTTTTGGACAAAGAGACTACCTTTTGTTTTTGAGCCCTAGCTCTGCCGGCACCTAGAGAAACTTAGCAAACCTATACATTTTTCAAAACTAGGCACCCAGCGGAAATCAGGATGGGGTGACTCGACTGCCTACCTCCAGGTTTTGTTACCCAGAATCCCTTGCAAATCTAAGAAATTGACAAAAAAACAAATTTTTTCACATTTCTGTGGTGGAAAGTTCTGGAATCTGCGTGGATCAACAAATTTCCACCCACCCAGCGTTCCCCCGGGTCTCCCGATAAAAATGCTACCTCACTTGCCTGGGTCTGCTTAGTGCCTGCGACAGGAAACAGCGCAAAACGCAACGTGGTCGCACCTCAATTTCCCAGTGAAATCGTGCCCTTTTTGGACAAAGAGACTACCTTTTGTTTTTGAGCACTAGCTCTGCCAGCACCTAGGGAAACCTAGCAAACCTATACATTTTTTAAAACTAGACACCCAGGGAGATTCAGGATGGGGTGACTCGACTGCCTACCACCAGGTTTTGTTACCCAGAATCCCTTGCAAAGCTATGAAATTGACCAAGAAAATGCATTTTCCTCATATTTCTGTTGTGGAAAGTGCTGGAATCTGCATGGATCAACAAATGTCCACCCACCCAGCGTTCCCCCGGGTCTCACGATAAAAATGCTACCTCACTTACCTGGGTCTGCCTAGTGCCTGCGACAGGAAACAGTGCAAAACTCAACGTGGTCGCACCTCAATTTCCCAGTGAAATCATGCCCTTTTTGGACAAAGAGACTACCTTTTGTTTTTGAGCCCTAGCTCTGCCGGCACCTAGAGAAACTTAGCAAACCTATACATTTTTGAAAACTAGGCACCCAGCGAAATTCAGGATGGGGTGACTCGACTGCCTACCACCAGGTTTTGTTACCCAGAATCCCTTGCAAATCTAAGAAATTGACAAAAAACACATTTTTTCACATTTCGGTGGTGGAAAGTTCTGGAATCTGCGTGGATCAACAAATTTCCACCCACCCAGCGTTCCCCCGGGTCTCCCGATAAAAATGCTACCTCACTTGCCTGGGTCTGCTTAGTGCCTGCGACAGGAAACAGCGCAAAACGCAACGTGGTCGCACCTCAATTTCCCAGTGAAATCGTGCCCTTTTTGGACAAAGAGACTACCTTTTGTTTTTGAGCACTAGCTCTGCCAGCACCTAGGGAAACCTAGCAAACCTATACATTTTTTAAAACTAGACACCCAGGGAGATTCAGGATGGGGTGACTCGACTGCCTACCACCAGGTTTTGTTACCCAGAATCCCTTGCAAAGCTATGAAATTGACCAAGAAAATGCATTTTCCTCATATTTCTGTTGTGGAAAGTGCTGGAATCTGCATGGATCAACAAATGTCCACCCACCCAGCGTTCCCCCTGGTCTCACGATAAAAATGCTACCTCACTTACCTGGGTCTGCCTAGTGCCTGCGACAGGAAACAGCGCAAAACTCAACGTGGTCGCACCTCAATTTCCCAGTGAAATCATGCCCTTTTTGGACAAAGAGACTACCTTTTGTTTTTGAGCCCTAGCTCTGCCGGCACCTAGAGAAACTTAGCAAACCTATACATTTTTGAAAACTAGGCACCCAGCGAAATTCAGGATGGGGTGACTCGACTGCCTACCACCAGGTTTTGTTACCCAGAATCCCTTGCAAATCTAAGAAATTGACAAAAAACACATTTTTTCACATTTCGGTGGTGGAAAGTTCTGGAATCTGCGTGGATCAACAAATTTCCACCCACCCAGCGTTCCCCCGGGTCTCCCGATAAAAATGCTACCTCACTTGCCTGGGTCTGCTTAGTGCCTGAGACAAGAAACAGCGCAAAACGCAACGTGGTTGCACCTCAATTTCCCAGTGAAATCGTGCCCTTTTTGGACAAAGAGACTACCTTTTGTTTTTGAGCCCTAGCTCTGCTGGCACCTAGAGAAACCTAGCAAACTTATTTATTTTTGAAAACCAGACACCAAGGGGAATTCAGGATGGGGTGACTCGACTGCCTACCACCAGGTTCTGTTACCCAGAATCCCTTGCAAAGCTAAGAAATTGAAAAAAATAAACGCATTTTCCCCACATTTCTGTGGTGGAAAGTTCTGGAATCTGCGTGGATCAACATATTTCCACCCACCCAGCTTCCCCCCGGGTCTCCCGATAAAAATGCTACCTCACTTGCCTGGGTCTGCCTAGTGCCTGCGACAGGAAACAGCGCAAAACGCAACGTGGTCGCACCTCAATTTCCCAGTGAAATCGTGCCCTTTTTGGACCAAGAGACTACCTTTTGTTTATGAGCACTAGCTCTGCCAGCACCTAGGGAAACCTAGCAAACCTATACATTTTTGAAAACTAGACACCCAGGTGAATTCAGGATGGGGTGACTGGGCTGCCTACCACCAGGTTTTGTTACCCAGAATCCCTTGCAAAGCTAAGAAATTGACAAAAAACACATTTTCCTCACATTTCGGTGGTGGAAAGTTCTGGAATCTGCGTGGATCAATAAATTTCCACCCACCCAGCCTTTCCCCCGGTCTCCCGATAAAAATGCTACCTCATTTGCCTGCGTCTGCCTAGTGCCTGCGAAAGGAAACAGTGCAAAACGCAACGTGGTCGCACCTCAATTTCCCAGTGAAATCGTGCCCTTTTTGGACAAAGAGACTACCTTTTGTTTTTGAGCCCTAGCTCTGCCGGCACCTAGGGAAACCTAGCAAACCTATAAATTTTTTGAACAACTAGACACCCAGGGGAATTCAGTATGGGGCGACTCGACTGCCTACCACCAGGTTTTCTTACCCAGAATCCCCTGCAAAGCTAAGAAATTGACAAAAAAATGCATTTTCCTCACATTTCTGTGGTGGAAAGTTCTGGAATCTGCGTGGATCAACAAATTTCCACCCACCCAGCGTTCCGCCGGGTCTCTCGCTAAAAATGCTACCTCACTTGCCTGGGTATGCCTAGTGCCTGCGACAGGAAACAGCGCAAAACGCAACGTGGTCGCACCTCAATTTCCCAGTGAAATCGTGCCCTTTTTGGACAAAGAGACTACCTTTTATTTTTGAGCCCTAGCTCTGCCGGCACCTAGAGAAACCTAGCAAACCTATACATTTTTGAAAACTAGACACCCAGGGGAATTTAGGATGGGGTGACTCGACTGCCTACCACCAGGTTCTGTTACCCAGAATCCCATGCAAAGCTAAGAAATTGACAAAAAAAACGCATTTTCCCCACATTTCTGTGATGGAAAGTTCTGGAATCTGCGTGGATCAACAAATTTCCACGCACCCAGCTTTTCCCCCGGGTCTCCCGATAAAAATGCTACCTCACTTGCCTGGGTCTGCCTAGTGCCTGCGACAGGAAACAGCGCAAAACGCAACGTGGTCGCACCTCAATTTCCCGGTGAAATCGTGCCCTTTTTGGACAAAGAGACTACCTTCTGTTTTTGAGCACTAGCTCTGCCAGCACCTAGGGAAACCTAGCAAACCTATACATTTTTTAAAACTAGACACCCAGGGAGATTCAGGATGGGGTGACTCGACTGCCTACCACCAGGTTTTGTTACCCAGAATCCCTTGCAAACCTATGAAATTGACCAAAAAAATGCATTTTCCTCATATTTCTGTGGTGGAAAGTTCTGGAATCTGCATGGATCAACAAATTTCCACGCACCCAGCGTTCCCCCGGGTCTCCCGATAAAAATGCTACCTCACTTGCCTGGGTCTGCTTAGTGCCTGCGACAAGAAACAGCGCAAAACGCAACGTGGTCGCACCTCAATTTCCCAGTGAAATCGTGCCCTTTTTGGACAAAGAGACTACCTTTTGTTTTTGAGCCCTAGCTCTGCTGGCACCTAGAGAAACCTAGCAAACTTATTTATTTTTGAAAACCAGACACCAAGGGGAATTCCGGATGGGGTGACTCGACTGCCTACCACCAGGTTCTGTTACCCAGAATCCCTTGCAAAGCTAAGAAATTGACAAAATAAACGCATTTTCCCCACATTTCTGTGGTGGAAAGTTCTGGAATCTGCGTGGATCAACATATTTCCACCCACCCAGCTTCCCCCCGGGTCTCCCGATAAAAATGCTACCTCACTTGCCTGGGTCTGCCTAGTGCCTGCGACAGGAAACAGCGCAAAACGCAACGTGGTCGCACCTCAATTTCCCAGTGAAATCGTGCCCTTTTTGGACAAAGAGACTACCTTTTGTTTATGAGCACTAGCTCTGCCAGCACCTAGGGAAACCTAGCAAACCTATACATTTTTTAAAACTAGACACCCAGGGAGATTCAGGATGGGGTGACTCGACTGCCTACCACCAGGTTTTGTTACCCAGAATCCCTTGCAAAGCTATGAAATTGACCAAGAAAATGCATTTTCCTCATATTTCTGTTGTGGAAAGTTCTGGAATCTGCATGGATCAACAAATTTCCACCCACCCAGCGTTCCCCCGGGTCTCACGATAAAAATGCTACCTCACTTACCTGGTCTGCCTAGTGCCTGCGACAGGAAACAGCACAAAACGCAACGTGGTCGCACCTCAATTTCCCAGTGAAATCGTGCCCTTTTTGGACAAAGAGACTACCTTTTGTTTTTGAGCCCTAGCTCTGCCGGCACCTAGAGAAACTTAGCAAACCTATACATTTTTCAAAACTAGGCACCCAGCGGAAATCAGGATGGGGTGACTCGACTGCCTACCTCCAGGTTTTGTTACCCAGAATCCCTTGCAAATCTAAGAAATTGACAAAAAAACAAATGTTTTCACATTTCTGTGGTGGAAAGTTCTGGAATCTGCGTGGATCAACAAATTTCCACCCACCCAGCGTTCCCCCGGGTCTCCCGATAAAAATGCTACCTCACTTGCCTGGGTCTGCTTAGTGCCTGAGACAAGAAACAGCGCAAAACGCAACGTGGTTGCACCTCAATTTCCCAGTGAAATCGTGCCCTTTTTGGACAAAGAGACTACCTTTTGTTTTTGAGCCCTAGCTCTGCTGGCACCTAGAGAAACCTAGCAAACTTATTTATTTTTGAAAACCAGACACCAAGGGGAATTCAGGATGGGGTGACTCGACTGCCTACCACCAGGTTCTGTTACCCAGAATCCCTTGCAAAGCTAAGAAATTGAAAAAAATAAACGCATTTTCCCCACATTTCTGTGGTGGAAAGTTCTGGAATCTGCGTGGATCAACATATTTCCACCCACCCAGCTTCCCCCCGGGTCTCCCGATAAAAATGCTACCTCACTTGCCTGGGTCTGCCTAGTGCCTGCGACAGGAAACAGCGCAAAACGCAACGTGGTCGCACCTCAATTTCCCAGTGAAATCGTGCCCTTTTTGGACCAAGAGACTACCTTTTGTTTATGAGCACTAGCTCTGCCAGCACCTAGGGAAACCTAGCAAACCTATACATTTTTGAAAACTAGACACCCAGGTGAATTCAGGATGGGGTGACTGGGCTGCCTACCACCAGGTTTTGTTACCCAGAATCCCTTGCAAAGCTAAGAAATTGACAAAAAACACATTTTCCTCACATTTTGGTGGTGGAAAGTTCTGGAATCTGCGTGGATCAATAAATTTCCACCCACCCAGCCTTTCCCCCGGTCTCCCGATAAAAATGCTACCTCACTTGCCTGCGTCTGCCTAGTGCCTGCGAAAGGAAACAGTGCAAAACGCAACGTGGTCGCACCTCAATTTCCCAGTGAAATCGTGCCCTTTTTGGACAAAGAGACTACCTTTTGTTTTTGAGCCCTAGCTCTGCCGGCACCTAGGGAAACCTAGCAAACCTATAAATTTTTTGAACAACTAGACACCCAGGGGAATTCAGTATGGGGCGACTCGACTGCCTACCACCAGGTTTTCTTACCCAGAATCCCCTGCAAAGCTAAGAAATTGACAAAAAAATGCATTTTCCTCACATTTCTGTGGTGGAAAGTTCTGGAATCTGCGTGGATCAACAAATTTCCACCCACCCAGCGTTCCGCCGGGTCTCTCGCTAAAAATGCTACCTCACTTGCCTGGGTATGCCTAGTGCCTGCGACAGGAAACAGCGCAAAACGCAACGTGGTCGCACCTCAATTTCCCAGTGAAATCGTGCCCTTTTTGGACAAAGAGACTACCTTTTATTTTTGAGCCCTAGCTCTGCCAGCACCTAGAGAAACCTAGCAAACCTATACATTTTTGAAAACTAGACACCCAGGGGAATTTAGGATGGGGTGACTCGACTGCCTACCACCAGGTTCTGTTACCCAGAATCCCATGCAAAGCTAAGAAATTGACAAAAAAAACGCATTTTCCCCACATTTCTGTGATGGAAAGTTCTGGAATCTGCGTGGATCAACAAATTTCCACGCACCCAGCTTTTCCCCCGGGTCTCCCGATAAAAATGCTACCTCACTTGCCTGGGTCTGCCTAGTGCCTGCGACAGGAAACAGCGCAAAACGCAACGTGGTCGCACCTCAATTTCCCGGTGAAATCGTGCCCTTTTTGGACAAAGAGACTACCTTCTGTTTTTGAGCACTAGCTCTGCCAGCACCTAGGGAAACCTAGCAAACCTATACATTTTTTAAAACTAGACACCCAGGGAGATTCAGGATGGGGTGACTCGACTGCCTACCACCAGGTTTTGTTACCCAGAATCCCTTGCAAACCTATGAAATTGACCAAAAAAATGCATTTTCCTCATATTTCTGTGGTGGAAAGTTCTGGAATCTGCATGGATCAACAAATTTCCACCCACCCAGCGTTCCCCCGGGTCTCACGATAAAAATGCTACCTCACTTACCTGGGTCTGCCTAGTGCCTGCGACAGGAAACAGCGCAAAACGCAACGTGGTCGCACCTCAATTTCCTAGTGAAATCGTGCCCTTTTTGGACAAAGAGACTACCTTTTGTTTTTGAGCCCTAGCTCTGCCGGCACCTAGGGAAACCTAGCAAACCTATACATTTTTTGAACAACTAGACACCCAGGGGAATTCAGTATGGGGCGACTCGACTGCCTACCACCAGGTTTTCTTACCCAGAATCCCCTGCAAAGCTAAGAAATTGACAAAAAACGCATTTTCCTCACATTTCTGTGGTGGAAAGTTCTGGAATCTGCGTGGATCAACAAATTTCCACCCACCCAGCGTTCCGCCGGGTCTCTCGCTAAAAATGCTACCTCACTTGCCTGGGTATGTCTAGTGCCTGCGACAGGAAACAGCGCAAAACGCAACGTGGTCGCACCTCAATTTCCCAGTGAAATCGTGCCCTTTTTGGACAAAGAGAATACCTTTTATTTTTGAGCCCTAGCTCTGCCGGCACCTAGAGAAACCTAGCAAACCTATACATTTTTGAAAACTAGACACCCAGGGGAATTTAGGATGGGGTGACTCGACTGCCTACCACCAGGTTCTGTTACCCAGAATCCCATGCAAAGCTAAGAAATTGACAAAAAAAACGCATTTTCCCCACATTTCTGTGATGGAAAGTTCTGGAATCTGCGTGGATCAACAAATTTCCACGCACCCAGCTTTTCCCCGGGTCTCCCGATAAAAATGCTACCTCACTTGCCTGGGTCTGCCTAGTGCCTGCGACAGGAAACAGCACAAAACGCAACGTGGTCGCACCTCAATTTCCCAGTGAAATCGTGCCCTTTTTGGACAAAGAGACTACCTTTTGTTTTTGAGCACTAGCTCTGCCAGCACCTAGGGAAACCTAGCAAACCTATACATTTTTTAAAACTAGACACCCAGGGAGATTCAGGATGGGGTGACTCGACTGCCTACCACCAGGTTTTGTTACCCAGAATCCCTTGCAAACCTATGAAATTGACCAAAAAAATGCATTTTCCTCATATTTCTGTGGTGGAAAGTTCTGGAATCTGAAGGATCAACAAATTTCCACCCACCCAGCGTTCCCCCGGGTCTCACGATAAAAATGCTACCTCACTTACCTGGGTCTGCCTAGTGCCTGCGACAGGAAACAGCGCAAAACGCAACGTGGTCGCACCTCAATTTCCCAGTGAAATCGTGCCCTTTTTGGACAAAGAGACTACCTTTTGTTTTTGAGCCCTAGCTCTGCCGGCACCTAGAGAAACTTAGCAAACCTATACATTTTTGAAAACTAGGCACCCAGCGGAATTCAGGATGGGGTGACTCGACTGCCTACCACCAGGTTTTGTTACCCAGAATCCCTTGCAAATCTAAGAAATTGACAAAAAACACATTTTTTCACATTTCTGTGGTGGAAAGTTCTGGAATCTGTGTGGATCAACAAATTTCCACCCACCCAGCTTTTCCCCGGGTCTCCCGATAAAAATGCTACCTCACTTGCCTGGGTCTGCCTAGTGCCTGCGACAGGAAACAGCGCAAAACGCAACGTGGTCGCACCTCAATTTCCCAGTGAAATCGTGCCCTTTTTGGACAAAGAGACTACCTTTTGTTTATGAGCACTAGCTCTGCCAGCACCTAGGGAAACCTAGCAAACCTATACATTTTTGAAAACTAGGCACCCAGCGGAATTCAGGATGGGGTGACTCGACTGCCTACCACCAGGTTTTGTTACCCAGAATCCCTTGCAAATCTAAGAAATTGACAAAAAAACACATTTTCCTCACATTTCTGTGGTGGAAAGTTCTGGAATCTGTGTGGATCAACAAATTTCCACCCACCCAGCTTTTCCCCGGGTCTCCCGATAAAAATGCTACCTCACTTGCCTGGGTCTGCCTAGTGCCTGCGACAGGAAACAGCGCAAAACGCAACGTGGTCGCACCTCAATTTCCCAGTGAAATCGTGCCCTTTTTGGACAAAGAGACTACCTTTTGTTTTTGAGCACTAGCTCTGCCAGCACCTAGGGAAACCTAGCAAACCTATACATTTTTCAAAACTAGGCACCCATCGGAACTCAGGATGGGGTGACTCAACTGCCTACCACCAGGTTTTGTTACCCAGAATCCCTTGCAAATGTAAGAAATTGACAAAAAAACACATTTTTTAACATTTCTGTGGTGGAAAGTTCTGGAATCTGCGTGGATCAACAAATTTCCACCCACCCAGCGTTCCCCCGGGTCTTCTGATAAAAATGCTACCTCACTTGCCTGGGTCTGCTTAGTGCCTGCGACAGGAAACAGCGCAAAACGCAACGTGGTCGCACCTCAATTTCCCAGTGAAATCGTGCACTTTTTGGACAAAGAGACTACCTTTTGTTTTTGAGCACTAGCTCTGCCAGCACCTAGGGAAACCTAGCAAACCTATACATTTTTTAAAACTAGACAGCCAGGGAGATTCAGGATGGGGTGACTCGACTGCCTACCGCCAGGTTTTGTTACCCAGAATCCCTTGCAAATCTAAGAAATTGACAAAAAACACATTTTTTCACATTTCTGTGGTGGAAAGTTCTGGAATCTGCGTGGATCAACAAATTTCCACCCACCCAGCGTTCCCCCGGGTCTCCCGATAAAAATGCTACCTCACTTGCCTGGGTCTGCTTAGTGCCTGCGACAAGAAACAGCGCAAAACGCAACGTGGTCGCACCTCAATTTCCCAGTGAAATCGTGCCCTTTTTGGACAAAGAGACTACCTTTTGTTTATGAGCACTAGCTCTGCCAGCACCTAGGGAAACCTAGCAAACCTATACATTTTTTGAACAACTAGACACCCAGGGGAATTCAGTATGGGGCGACTCGACTGCCTACCACCAGGTTTTCTTACCCAGAATCCCCTGCAAAGCTAAGAAATTGACAAAAAACGCATTTTCCTCACATTTCTGTGGTGGAAAGTTCTGGAATCTGCATGGATCAACAAATTTCCACCCACCCAGCGTTCCCCCGGGTCTCACGATAAAAATGCTACCTCACTTACCTGGGTCTGCCTAGTGCCTGCGATAGGAAACAGCGCAAAACGCAACGTGGTCGCACCTCAATTTCCCAGTGAAATCATGCCCTTTTTGGACAAAGAGACTACCTTTTGTTTTTGAGCCCTAGCTCTGCCGGCACCTAGAGAAACTTAGCAAACCTATACATTTTTGAAAACTAGGCACCCAGCGGAATTCAGGATGGGGTGACTCGACTGCCTACCACCAGGTTTTGTTACCCAGAATCCCTTGCAAATCTAAGAAATTGACAAAAAACACATTTTTTCACATTTCTGTGGTGGAAAGTTCTGGAATCTGCGTGGATCAACAAATTTCCACCCACCCAGCGTTCCCCCGGGTCTCCCGATAAAAATGCTACCTCACTTGCCTGGGTCTGCTTAGTGCCTGCGACAAGAAACAGCGCAAAACGCAACGTGGTCGCACCTCAATTTCCCAGTGAAATCGTGCCCTTTTTGGACAAAGAGACTACCTTTTGTTTTTGAGCCCTAGCTCTGCTGGCACCTAGAGAAACCTAGCAAACTTATTTATTTTTGAAAAACAGACACCAAGGGGAATTCAGGATGGGGTGACTCGACTGCCTACCACCAGGTTCTGTTACCCAGAATCCCTTGCAAAGCTAAGAAATTGACAAAATAAACGCATTTTCCCCACATTTCTGTGGTGGAAAGTTCTGGAATCTGCGTGGATCAACACATTTCCACCCACCCAGCTTCCCCCCGGGTCTCCCGATAAAAATGCTACCTCACTTGCCTGGGTCTGCCTAGTGCCTGCGACAGGAAACAGCGCAAAACGCAACGTGGTCGCACCTCAATTTCCCAGTGAAATCGTGCCCTTTTTGGACAAAGAGACTACCTTTTGTTTATGAGCACTGGCTCTGCCAGCACCTAAGGAAACCTAGCAAACCTATACATTTTTGAAAACTAGACACCCAGGGGAATTCAGGATGGGGTGACTGGGCTGCCTACCTCCAGGTTTTGTTACCCAGAATCCCTTGCAAAGCTAAGAAATTGACAAAAAAACACATTTTCCTCACATTTCTGTGGTGGAAAGTTCTGGAATCTGCGAGGATCAATACATTTCCACCCACCCAGCCTTTCCCCGGGTCTCCCGATAAAAATGCTACCTCACTTGCCTGGGTCTGCCTAGTGCCTGCGACAGGAAACAGTGCAAAACGCAACGTGGTCGCACCTCAATTTCCCAGTGAAATCGTGCCCTTTTTGGACAAAGAGACTACCTTTTGTTTTTGAGCCCTAGCTCTGCCGGCACCTAGGGAAACCTAGCAAACCTATAAATTTTTTGAACAACTAGACACCCAGGGGAATTCAGTATGGGGCGACTCGACTGCCTACCACCAGGTTTTCTTACCCAGAATCCCCTGCAAAGCTAAGAAATTGACAAAAAACGCATTTTCCTCACATTTCTGTGGTGGAAAGTCCTGGAATCTGCGTGGATCAACAAATTTCCACCCACCCAGCGTTCCGCCGGGTCTCCCGATAAAAATGCTACCTCACTTGCCTGGGTCTGCCTAGTGCCTGCGACAGGAAACAGCGCAAAACGCAACGTGGTCGCACCTCAATTTCCCAGTGAAATCGTGCCCTTTTTGGACAAAGAGACTACCTTTTGTTTTTGAGCACCAGCTCTGCCAGCAACTAGGGAAACCTAGCAAACCTATACATTTTTTAAAACTAGACACCCAGGGAGATTCAGGATGGGGTGACTCGACTGCCTACCACCAGGTTTTGTTACCCAGAATCCCTTGCAAACCTATGAAATTGACCAAAAAAATGCATTTTCCTCATATTTCTGTGGTGGAAAGTTCTGGAATCTGCATGGATCAACAAATTTCCACCCACCCAGCGTTCCCCCGGGTCTCACGATAAAAATGCTACCTCACTTACCTGGGTCTGCCTAGTGCCTGCGACAGGAAACAGCGCAAAATGCAACGTGGTCGCACCTCAATTTCCCAGTGAAATCGTGCCCTTTTTGGACAAAGAGACTACCTTTTGTTTTTGAGCCCTAGCTCTGCCGGCACCTAGAGAAACTCAGCAAACCTATACATTTTTGAAAACTAGGTACCCAGCGAAATTCAGGATAGGGTGACTCGACTGCCTACCACCAGGTTTTGTTACCCAGAATCCCTTGCAAAGCTAAGAAATTGACAAAAAAACACATTTTCCTCACATTTCTGTTGTGGAAAGTTCTGGAATCTGCGTGGATCAACAAATTTCCACCCACCCAGCGTTCCCCCGGGTCTCCCGATAAAAATGCTACCTCACTTGCCTGGGTCTGCTTAGTGCCTGCGACAAGAAACAGCGCAAAACGCAATGTGGTCGCACCTCAATTTCCCAGTGAAATCGTGCCTTTTTGGACAAAGAGACTACCTTTTGTTTTTGAGCCCTAGCTCTGCTGGCACCTAGAGAAACCTAGCAAACCTATACATTTTTGAAAACCAGACACCAAGGGGAATTCAGGATGGGGTGACTCGACTGCCTACCACTAGGTTCTGTTCCCCAGAATCCCTTGCAAAGCTAAGAAATTGACAAAATAAACGCATTTTCCCGACATTTCTGTGGTGGAAAGTTCCGGAATCTGCGTGGATCAACATATTTCCACCCACCCAGCTTCCCCCCGGGTCTCCCGATAAAAATGCTACCTCACTTGCCTGGGTCTGCCTATTGCCTGCGACAGGAAACAGCGCAAAACGCAACGTGGTCGCACCTCAATTTCCCAGTGAAATCGTGCCCTTTTTGGACAAAGAGACTACCTTTTGTTTTTGAGCCCTAGCTCTGCCGGCACCTAGAGAAACTTAGCAAACCTATACATTTTTTCAAACTAGGCACCCAGCGGAATTCAGGATGGGGTGACTCGACTGCCTACCACCAGGTTCTGTTACCCAGAATCCCTTGCAAAGCTAAGAAATTGACAAAAAAAAGCATTTTCCTCACATTTCTGTGGTGGAAAGTTCTGGAATCTGCGTGGATCAATAAATTTCCACCCACCCAGCGTTCCCCCGGGTCTCCCGATACAAATGCTACCTCACTTGCCTGGGTCTGCCTAGTGCCTTTGACAGGAAACAGCGCAAAACGCGACGTGGTGGCACCTCAATTTCCCAGTGAAATCGTGCCCTTTTTGGACAAAGAGACTACCTTTTGTTTTTGAGCCCTAGCTCTGCCGGCACTCAGAGAAACGTAGCAAACCTATACATTTTTGAAAACTAGACACCCAGGGGAATTCAGTATGGGGTGACTCGACTGCCTACCACCAGGTTTTGTTACCCAGAATCCCTTGCAAAGCTAAGAAATTGACAAATAAAATTCATTTTCCTCACATTTCTGTGGTGGAAAGTTCTGGAATCTACGTGGATCAACAAATTTCCACCCACCCAGCGTTCCCCCGGGTCTCTCGATAAAAATGCTACCTCACTTGCCTGGGTCTGCCTAGTGCCCGCAATAGGAAACAGCGCAAAACACAACGTGGTCGCAACTCAAATTTCCCAGTGAAATCGTGCCCTTTTTGGACAAAGAGACTACCTTTTGTTTTTGAGCCCTAGCTCTGCTGGCACCTAGAGAAACCTAGCAAACTTATTTATTTTTAAAAACCAGACACCAAGGGGAATTCAGGATGGGGTGACTCGACTGCCTACCACCAGGTTCTGTTACCCAGAATCCCTTGCAAAGCTAAGAAATTGACAAAATAAACGCATTTTCCCCACATTTCTGTGGTGGAAAGTTCTGGAATCTGCGTGGATCAACATATTTCCACCCACCCAGCTTCCCCCCGGGTCTCCCGATAAAAATGCTACCTCACTTGCCTGGGTCTGCCTAGTGCCTGCGACAGGAAACAGCGCAAAACGCAACGTGGTCGCACCTCAATTTCCCAGTGAAATCATGCCCTTTTTGGACAAAGAGACTACCTTTTGTTTATGAGCACTAGCTCTGCCAGCACCTAGGGAAACCTAGCAAACCTATACATTTTTTAAAACTTGACACCCAGGGAGATTCAGGATGGGGTGACTCAACTGCCTACCACCAGGTTTTGTTACCCAGAATCCCTTGCAAAGCTATGAAATTGACCAAGAAAATGCATTTTCCTCATATTTCTGTTGTGGAAAGTTCTGGAATCTGCATGGATCAACAAATTTCCACCCACCCAGCGTTCCCCCGGGTCTCACGATAAAAATGCTACCTCACTTACCTGGGTCTGCCTAGTGCCTGCGACAGGAAACAGCGCAAAACGCAACGTGGTCGCACCTCAATTTCCCAGTGAAATCGTGCCCTTTTTGGACAAAGAGACTACCTTTTGTTTTTGAGCCCTAGCTCTGCCGGCACCTAGAGAAACTTAGCAAACCTATACATTTTTCAAAACTAGGCACCCAGCGGAAATCAGGATGGGGTGACTCGACTGCCTACCACCAGGTTTTGTTACCCAGAATCCCTTGCAAATCTAAGAAATTGACAAAAAAACACATTTTTTCACATTTCTGTGGTGGAAAGTTCTGGAATCTGCGTGGATCAACAAATTTCCACCCACCCAGCGTTCCCCCGGGTCTCCCGATAAAAATGCTACCTCACTTGCCTGGGTCTGCTTAGTGCCTGCGACAGGAAACAGCGCAAAACGCAACGTGGTCGCACCTCAATTTCCCAGTGAAATCGTGCCCTTTTTGGACAAAGAGACTACCTTTTGTTTTTGAGCACTAGCTCTGCCAGCACCTAGGGAAACCTAGCAAACCTATACATTTTTTAAAACTAGACACCCAGGGAGATTCAGGATGGGGTGACTCGACTGCCTACCACCAGGTTTTGTTACCCAGAATCCCTTGCAAAGCTATGAAATTGACCAAGAAAATGCATTTTTATCATATTTCTGTTGTGGAAAGTGCTGGAATCTGCATGGATCAACAAATTTCCACCCACCCAGCGTTCCCCCGGGTCTCACGATAAAAATGCTACCTCACTTACCTGGGTCTGCCTAGTGCCTGCGACAGGAAACAGCGCAAAACTCAACGTGGTCGCACCTCAATTTCCCAGTGAAATCATGCCCTTTTTGGACAAAGAGATTACCTTTTGTTTTTGAGCCCTAGCTCTGCCGGCACCTAGAGAAACTTAGCAAACCTATACATTTTTGAAAACTAGGCACCCAGCGAAATTCAGGATGGGGTGACTCGACTGCCTACCACCAGGTTTTGTTACCCAGAATCCCTTGCAAATCTAAGAAATTGACAAAAAAACACATTTTTTCACATTTCGGTGGTGGAAAGTTCTGGAATCTGCGTGGATCAACAAATTTCCACCCACCCAGCGTTCCCCCGGGTCTCCCGATAAAAATGCTACCTCACTTGCCTGGGTCTGCTTAGTGCCTGAGACAAGAAACAGCGCAAAACGCAACGTGGTTGCACCTCAATTTCCCAGTGAAATCGTGCCCTTTTTGGACAAAGAGACTACCTTTTGTTTTTGAGCCCTAGCTCTGCTGGCACCTAGAGAAACCTAGCAAACTTATTTATTTTTGAAAACCAGACACCAAGGGGAATTCAGGATGGGGTGACTCGACTGCCTACCACCAGGTTCTGTTACCCAGAATCCCTTGCAAAGCTAAGAAATTGACAAAATAAACGCATTTTCCCCACATTTCTGTGGTGGAAAGTCCTGGAATCTGCGTGGATCAACATATTTCCACCCACCCAGCTTCCCCCCGGGTCTCCCGATAAAAATGCTACCTCACTTGCCTGGGTCTGCCTAGTGCCTGCGACAGGAAACAGCGCAAAACGCAACGTGGTCGCACCTCAATTTCCCAGTGAAATCGTGCCCTTTTTGGACCAAGAGACTACCTTTTGTTTATGAGCACTAGCTCTGCCAGCACCTAGGGAAACCTAGCAAACCTATACATTTTTGAAAACTAGACACCCAGGGGAATTCAGGATGGGGTGACTGGGCTGCCTACCACCAGGTTTTGTTACCCAGAATCCCTTGCAAAGCTAAGAAATTGACAAAAAAACACATTTTCCTCACATTTCTGTGGTGGAAAGTTCTGGAATCTGCGTGGATCAATACATTTCCACCCACCCAGCCTTTCCCCGGGTCTCCCGATAAAAATGCTACCTCACTTGCCTGCGTCTGCCTAGTGCCTGCGACAGGAAACAGTGCAAAACGCAACGTGGTCGCACCTCAATCTCCCAGTGAAATCGTGCCCTTTTTGGACAAAGAGACTACCTTTTGTTTTTGAGCCCTAGCTCTGCCGGCACCTAGGGAAACCTAGCAAACCTATCAATTTTTTGAACAACTAGACACCCAGGGGAATTCAGTATGGGGCGACTCGACTGCCTACCACCAGGTTTTCTTACCCAGAATCCCCTGCAAAGCTAAGAAATTGACAAAAAAACGCATTTTCCTCACATTTCTGTGGTGGAAAGTTCTGGAATCTGCGTGGATCAACAAATTTCCACCCACCGAGCGTTCCGCCGGGTCTCTCGCTAAAAATGCTACCTCACTTGCCTGGGTATGCCTAGTGCCTGCGACAGGAAACAGCGCAAAACGCAACATGGTCGCACCTCAATTTCCCAGTGAAATCGTGCCCTTTTTGGACAAAGAGACTACCTTTTATTTTTGAGCCCTAGCTCTGCCGGCACCTAGAGAAACCTAGCAAACCTATACATTTTTGAAAACTAGACACCCAGGGGAATTTAGGATGGGGTGACTCGACTGCCTACCACCAGGTTCTGTTACCCAGAATCCCATGCAAAGCTAAGAAATTGACAAAAAAAACGCATTTTCCCCACATTTCTGTGATGGAAAGTTCTGGAATCTGCGTGGATCAACAAATTTCCACGCACCCAGCTTTTCCCCCGGGTCTCCCGATAAAAATGCTACCTCACTTGCCTGGGTCTGCCTAGTGCCTGCGACAGGAAACAGCGCAAAACGCAACGTGGTCGCACCTCAATTTCCCGGTGAAATCGTGCCCTTTTTGGACAAAGAGACTACCTTCTGTTTTTGAGCACTAGCTCTGCCAGCACCTAGGGAAACCTAGCAAACCTATACATTTTTTAAAACTAGACACCCAGGGAGATTCAGGATGGGGTGACTCGACTGCCTACCACCAGGTTTTGTTACCCAGAATCCCTTGCAAACCTATGAAATTGACCAAAAAAATGCATTTTCCTCATATTTCTGTGGTGGAAAGTTCTGGAATCTGCATGGATCAACAAATTTCCACCCACCCAGCGTTCCCAAGGGTCTCACGATAAAAATGCTACCTCACTTACCTGGGTCTGCCTAGTGCCTGCGACAGGAAACAGCGCAAAACGCAACGTGGTCGCACCTCAATTTCCCAGTGAAATCGTGCCCTTTTTGGACAAAGAGACTACCTTTTGTTTTTGAGCCCTAGCTCTGCCGGCACCTAGGGAAACCTAGCAAACCTATACATTTTTTGAACAACTAGACACCCAGGGGAATTCAGTATGGGGCGACTCGACTGCCTACCACCAGGTTTTCTTACCCAGAATCCCCTGCAAAGCTAAGAAATTGACAAAAAACGCATTTTCCTCATATTTCTGTGGTGGAAAGTTCTGGAATCTGCGTGGATCAACAAATTTCCACCCACCCAGCGTTCCGCCGGGTCTCTCGCTAAAAATGCTACCTCACTTGCCTGGGTATGCCTAGTGCCTGCGACAGGAAACAGCGCAAAACGCAACGTGGTCGCACCTCAATTTCCCAGTGAAATCGTGCCCTTTTTGGACAAAGAGACTACCTTTTATTTTTGAGCCCTAGCTCTGCCGGCACCTAGAGAAACCTAGCAAACCTATACATTTTTGAAAACTAGACACCTAGGGGAATTTAGGATGGGGTGACTCGACTGCCTACCACCAGGTTCTGTTACCCAGAATCCCATGCAAAGCTAAGAAATTGACAAAAAAAACGCATTTTCCCCACATTTCTGTGATGGAAAGTTCTGGAATCTGCGTGGATCAACAAATTTCCACGCACCCAGCTTTTCCCCGGGTCTCCCGATAAAAATGCTACCTCACTTGCCTGGGTCTGCCTAGTGCCTGCGACAGGAAACAGCGCAAAACGCAACGTGGTCGCACCTCAATTTCCCAGTGAAATCGTGCCCTTTTTGGACAAAGAGACTACCTTTTGTTTTTGAGCACTAGCTCTGCCTGCACCTAGGGAAACCTAGCAAACCTATACATTTTTTAAAACTAGACACCCAGGGAGATTCAGGATGGGGTGACTCGACTGCCTACCACCAGGTTTTGTTACCCAGAATCCCTTGCAAACCTATGAAATTGACCAAAAAAATGCATTTTCCTCATATTTCTGTGGTGGAAAGTTCTGGAATCTGAAGGATCAACAAATTTCCACCCACCCAGCGTTCCCCCGGGTCTCACGATAAAAATGCTACCTCACTTACCTGGGTCTGCCTAGTGCCTGCGACAGGAAACAGCGCAAAACGCAACGTGGTCGCACCTCAATTTCCCAGTGAAATCGTGCCCTTTTTGGACAAAGAGACTACCTTTTGTTTTTGAGCACTAGCTCTGCCAGCACCTAGGGAAACCTAGCAAACCTATACATTTTTCAAAACTAGGCACCCATCGGAACTCAGGATGGGGTGACTCAACTGCCTACCACCAGGTTTTGTTACCCAGAATCCCTTGCAAATGTAAGAAATTGACAAAAAAACACATTTTTTCACATTTCTGTGGTGGAAAGTTCTGGAATCTGCGTGGATCAACAAATTTCCACCCACCCAGCGTTCCCCCGGGTCTTCTGATAAAAATGCTACCTCACTTGCCTGGGTCTGCTTAGTGCCTGCGACAGGAAACAGCGCAAAACGCAACGTGGTCGCACCTCAATTTCCCAGTGAAATCGTGCCCTTTTTGGACAAAGAGACTACCTTTTGTTTTTGAGCACTAGCTCTTCCAGCACCTAGGGAAACCTAGCAAACCTATACATTTTTTAAAACTAGACACCCAGGGAGATTCAGGATGGGGTTACTCGACTGCCTACCACCAGGTTTTGTTACCCAGAATCCCTTGCAAAGCTATGAAATTGACCAAGAAAATGCATTTTCCTCATATTTCTGTTGTGGAAAGTTCTGGAATCTGCATGGATCAACAAATTTCCACCCACCCAGCGTTCCCCCGGGTCTCACGATAAAAATGCTACCTCACTTACCTGGGTCTGCCTAGTGCCTGCGACAGGAAACAGCGCAAAACGCAACGTGGTCGCACCTCAATTTCTCAGTGAAATCATGCCCTTTTTGGACAAAGAGACTGCCTTTTGTTTTTGAGCCCTAGCTCTGCCGGCATCTAGAGAAACTTAGCAAACCTATACATTTTTGAAAACTAGGCACCCAGCGGAATTCAGGATGGGGTGACTCGACTGCCTACCACCAGGTTTTGTTACCCAGAATCCCTTGCAAATCTAAGAAATTGACAAAAAACAAATTTTTTCACATTTCTGTGGTGGAAAGTTCTGGAATCTGCGTGGATCAACAAATTTCCACCCACCCAGCGTTCCCCCGGGTCTACCGATAAAAATGCTACCTCACTTGCCTGGGTCTGCTTAGTGCCTGCGACAAGAAACAGCGCAAAACGCAACGTGGTCGCACCTCAATTTCCCAGTGAAATCGTGCCCTTTTTGGACAAAGAGACTACCTTTTGTTTTTGAGCCCTAGCTCTGCTGGCACCTAGAGAAACCTAGCAAACTTATTTATTTTTGAAAACCAGACACCAAGGGGAATTCAGGATGGGGTGACTCGACTGCCTACCACCAGGTTCTGTTACCCAGAATCCCTTGCAAATCTAAGAAATTGACAAAATAAACGCATTTTCCCCACATTTCTGTGGTGGAAAGTTCTGGAATCTGCGTGGATCAACATATTTCCACCCACCCAGCTTCCCCCCGGGTCTCCCGATAAAAATGCTACCTCACTTGCCTGGGTCTGCCTAGTGCCTGCGACAGGAAACAGCGCAAAACGCAACGTGGTCGCACCTCAATTTCCCAGTGAAATCGTGCCCTTTTTGGACAAAGAGACTACCTTTTGTTTATGAGCACTAGCTCTGCCAGCACCTAGGGAAACCTAGCAAACCTATACATTTTTTGAACAACTAGACACCCAGGGGAATTCAGTATGGGGCGACTCGACTGCCTACCACCAGGTTTTCTTACCCAGAATCCCCTGCAAAGCTAAGAAATTGACAAAAAACGCATTTTCCTCACATTTCTGTGGTGGAAAGTTCTGGAATCTGCATGGATCAACAAATTTCCACCCACCCAGCGTTCCCCCGGGTCTCACGATAAAAATGCTACCTCACTTACCTGGGTCTGCCTAGTGCCTGCGACAGGAAACAGCGCAAAACGCAACGTGGTCGCACCTCAATTTCCCAGTGAAATCATGCCCTTTTTGGACAAAGAGACTACCTTTTGTTTTTGAGCCCTAGCTCTGCCGGCACCTAGAGAAACTTAGCAAACCTATACATTTTTGAAAACTAGGCACCCAGCGGAATTCAGGATGGGGTGACTCGACTGCCTACCACCAGGTTTTGTTACCCAGAATCCCTTGCAAATCTAAGAAATTGACAAAAAACACATTTTTTCACATTTCTGTGGTGGAAAGTTCTGGAATCTGCGTGGATCAACAAATTTCCACCCACCCAGCGTTCCCCCGGGTCTCCCGATAAAAATGCTACCTCACTTGCCTGGGTCTGCTTAGTGCCTGCGACAAGAAACAGCGCAAAACGCAACGTGGTCGCACCTCAATTTCCCAGTGAAATCGTGCCCTTTTTGGACAAAGAGACTACCTTTTGTTTTTGAGCCCTAGCTCTGCTGGCACCTAGAGAAACCTAGCAAACTTATTTATTTTTGAAAACCAGACACCAAGGGGAATTCAGGATGGGGTGACTCGACTGCCTACCACCAGGTTCTGTTACCCAGAATCCCTTGCAAAGCTAAGAAATTGACAAAATGAACGCATTTTCCCCACATTTCTGTGGTGGAAAGTTCTGGAATCTGCGTGGATCAACATATTTCCACCCACCCAGCTTCCCCCCGGGTCTCCCGATAAAAATGCTACCTCACTTGCCTGGGTCTGCCTAGTGCCTGCGACAGGAAACAGCGCAAAACGCAACGTGGTCGCACCTCAATTTCCCAGTGAAATCGTGCCCTTTTTGGACAAAGAGACTACCTTTTGTTTATGAGCACTAGCTCTGCCAGCACCTAAGGAAACCTAGCAAACCTATACATTTTTGAAAACTAGACACCCAGGGGAATTCAGGATGGGGTGACTGGGCTGCCTACCTCCAGGTTTTGTTACCCAGAATCCCTTGCAAAGCTAAGAAATTGACAAAAAAACACATTTTCCTCACATTTCTGTGGTGGAAAGTTCTGGAATCTGCGAGGATCAATAAATTTCCACCCAACCAGCCTTTCCCCGGGTCTCCCGATAAAAATGCTACCTCACTTGCCTGGGTCTGCCTAGTGCCTGCGACAGGAAACAGTGCAAAACGCAATGTGGTCGCACCTCAATTTCCCAGTGAAATCGTGCCCTTTTTGGACAAAGAGACTACCTTTTGTTTTTGAGCCCTAGCTCTGCCGGCACCTAGGGAAACCTAGCAAACCTATACATTTTTTGAACAACTAGACACCCAGGGGAATTCAGTATGGGGCGACTCGACTGCCTACCACCAGGTTTTCTTACCCAGAATCCCCTGCAAAGCTAAGAAATTGACAAAAAACGCATTTTCCTCACATTTCTGTGGTGGAAAGTTCTGGAATCTGCGTGGATCAACAAATTTCCACCCACCCAGCGTTCCGCCGGGTCTCCCGATAAAAATGCTACCTCACTTGCCTGGGTCTGCCTAGTGCCTGCGACAGGAAACAGCGCAAAACGCAACGTGGTCGCACCTCAATTTCCCAGTGAAATCGTGCCCTTTTCGGACAAAGAGACTACCTTTTGTTTTTGAGCACCAGCTCTGCCAGCACCTAGGGAAACCTAGCAAACCTATACATTTTTTAAAACTAGACACCCAGGGAGATTCAGGATGCGGTGACTCGACTGCCTACCACCAGGTTTTGTTACCCAGAATCCCTTGCAAACCTATGAAATTGACCAAAAAAATGCATTTTCCTCATATTTCTGTGGTGGAAAGTTCTGGAATCTGCATGGATCAACAAATTTCCACCCACCCAGCGTTCCCCCGGGTCTCACGATAAAAATGCTACCTCACTTACCTGGGTCTGCCTAGTGCCTGCGACAGGAAACAGCGCAAAACGCAACGTGGTCGCACCTCAATTTCCCAGTGAAATCGTGCCCTTTTTGGACAAAGAGACTACCTTTTGTTTTTGAGCCCTAGCTCTGCCGGCACCTAGAGAAACTTAGCAAACCTATACATTTTTGAAAACTAGGTACCCAGCGAAATTCAGGATAGGGTGACTCGACTGCCTACCACCAGGTTTTGTTACCCAGAATCCCTTGCAAAGCTAAGAAATTGACAAAAAAACACATTTTCCTCACATTTCTGTTGTGGAAAGTTCTGGAATCTGCGTGGATCAACAAATTTCCACCCACCCAGCGTTCCCCCGGGTCTCCCGATAAAAATGCTACCTCTCTTGCCTGGGTCTGCTTAGTGCCTGCGACAAGAAACAGCGCAAAACGCAATGTGGTCGCACCTCAATTTCCCAGTGAAATCGTGCCTTTTTGGACAAAGAGACTACCTTTTGTTTTTGAGCCCTAGCTCTGCTGGCACCTAGAGAAACCTAGCAAACCTATACATTTTTGAAAACCAGACACCAAGGGGAATTCAGGATGGGGTGACTCGACTGCCTACCACTAGGTTCTGTTACCCAGAATCCCTTGCAAAGCTAAGAAATTGACAAAATAAATGCATTTTCCCGACATTTCTGTGGTGGAAAGTTCCGGAATCTGCGTGGATCAACATATTTCCACCCACCCAGCTTCCCCCCGGGTCTCCCGATAAAAATGCTACCTCACTTGCCTGGGTCTGCCTAGTGCCTGCGACAGGAAACAGCGCAAAACGCAACGTGGTCGCACCTCAATTTCCCAGTGAAATCGTGCCCTTTTTGGACAAAGAGACTACCTTTTGTTTTTGAGCCCTAGCTCTGCCGGCACCTAGAGAAACTTAGCAAACCTATACATTTTTTAAAACTAGGCACCCAGCGGAATTCAGGATGGGGTGACTCGACTGCCTACCACCAGGTTCTGTTACCCAGAATCCCTTGCAAAGCTAAGAAATTGACAAAAAAAAAGCATTTTCCTCACATTTCTGTGGTGGAAAGTTCTGGAATCTGCGTGGATCAATAAATTTCCACCCACCCAGCGTTCCCCCGGGTCTCCCGATACAAATGCTACCTCACTTGCCTGGGTCTGCCTAGTGCCTTCGACAGGAAACAGCGCAAAACGCGACGTGGTGGCACCTCAATTTCCCAGTGAAATCGTGCCCTTTTTGGACAAAGAGACTACCTTTTGTTTTTGAGCCCTAGCTCTGCCGGCACTCAGAGAAACGTAGCAAACCTATACATTTTTGAAAACTAGACACCCAGGGGAATTCAGTATGGGGTGACTCGACTGCCTACCACCAGGTTTTGTTACCCAGAATCCCTTGCAAATCTAGGAAATTGACAAAAAAATGCATTTTCCTCACATTTCTGTGGTGGAAAGTTCTGGAATCTGCGTGGATCAACAAATTTCCACCTACCCAGCGTTCCCCCGGGACTCCCGATAAAAATGCGACCTCACTTGCCTGGGTCTGCTTAGTGCCTGCGACAAGAAACAGCGCAAAACGCAACGTGGTCGCACCTCAATTTCCCAGTGAAATCGTGCCCTTTTTAAACAAAGAGACTACCTTTTGTTTATGAGCACTAGCTCTGCCAGCACCTAGGGAAACCTAGCAACCTATACATTTTTGAAAACTAGACACCCAGCGGAATTCAGGATGGGGTGACTCGACTGCCTACCACCAGGTTCTGTTACCCAGAATCCCTTGCAAAGCTAAGAAATTGACAAATAAAATTCATTTTCCTCACATTTCTGTGGTGGAAAGTTCTGGAATCTACGTGGATCAACAAATTTCCACCCACCCAGCGTTCCCCCGGGTCTCTCGATAAAAATGCTACCTCACTTGCCTGGGTCTGCCTAGTGCCCGCAATAGGAAACAGCGCAAAACACAACGTGGTCGCAACTCAAATTTCCCAGTGAAATCGTGCCATTTTTGGACAAAGAGACTACCTTTTGTTTTTGAACCCTAGCTCTGCCGGCACCTAGGGAAACCCAGCAAACCTATACATCTTTGAAAACTAGACACCCAGGGGAATTCAGGATGGGGTGACTCGACCGCCTACCACCAGGTTCTGTTACCCAGAATCCCTTGCAAAGCTAAGAAATTGACCAAAAAAATGCATTTTCCTCACATTTCTGTGGTGGAAAGTTCTGGAATCTGTGTGGATCAATAAAGTTCCACCCACCCAGCGTTCCCCCGGGTCTCCCGATAAAAATGCTACCTCACTTGCCTGGGTCTGCCTAGTGCCTGCGACAGGAAACAGCGCAAAACGCAACGTGGTCGCACCTCAATTTCCCAGTGAAATCGTGCCCTTTTTGGACAAAGAGACTACCTTTTGTTTATGAACACTAGCTCTGCCAGCACCTAGGGAAAACTAGCAAACCTATACATTCTTGAAAACTAGACACCCAGGGGAATTCAGGATGGGGTGACTCGACTGCCTACCACCAGGTTTTGTTACCCAGAATCCCTTGCAAAGCTAAGAAATTGACCAAAAAAACACATTTTCCTCACATTTCTGTGGTGGAAAGTTCTGTAATCTGCGTGGATCAATAAATTTCCACCCACCCAGCGTTCCCCCGGGTCTCCCGATACAAATGCTACCTCACTTGCCTGGGTCTGCCTAGTGCCTGCGACAGGAAACAGTGCAAAACGCAACGTGGTCGCACCTCAATTTCCCAGTGAAATCTTGCCCTTTTTGGACAAAGAGACTACCTTTTGTTTTTGAGCCCTAGCTCTGCCGGCACCTAGGGAAATGTAGGAAGGGGGAGTCTCTGGTTGGCGCAGTGCAGCACTGGCGACAAGCAGGGCCTCTCTCTTCCCCGTCAGGGCTGAGGGTTACCTTCAAGACAACCTCTGCTTACCCTCTAGGTAGTGTGGCTTAAGCAGTCTTAGGCTAATCTCTGGGGCATGTAGGGTTAAACATTTGCAATATTACACCATCACAACCAACCCACCACACAATGACACCAAACTGTATTTGTAAAAATATATATCTTTTATATAAGTTTCAAGCAGGCTTGTAAATACAGTCTGGGTTACTTTCTTGTAGGCAGGTTCCAGTTATCTTTATCAGCAGTCACAGTTCTTAGATAAAAGCACTTCTTTTGGGCCTTTTGCCCAGCTTTATGAAGGTTCAAGTGTCTTAGAGCGCTTCAAGGCGCTTTCCGCTGTCTCAGCTCCAGAAATGAGTCACCCTGCGGGGCTCGACTCGGGGAGAGGGGGCCGCGGGCCTCAGGGAGCGTCAGGCGGGGCCTCGGGGGCCAAGAGCAGAGCGAGCCTCTGATTCAAGGGCGGCTCGCGCTGCCAGCAGACAGCCGCTGCGAGGCTCCCGGGGTGCCGGAGATCAGTCAGCGCGGTGCGAGCTCGGGTTGCAGGACGCTCGCACCGTGGAGGGCAAAAGACAGTACCTTGAACTTCTTGTGGTGATCTTCGAAGAGGACGGCTGCAGGGGGAAGCTGTCCCACGTCGCGTTGCTTCCTTGATGGGCGAGGCGAGCTGCGGCTCGAGGCAGCAGGTCACGGGTCACCCGGGGGCGGCGGTGCTCGATGGGGTCTCAGGTCCTTCACTCAGTCTTCTCTTCAGTCCTGACGGCGGCGGCTGGGTGTGGCGCAGTGGCAGTACGGTCCCCAAGTGCGGGACGTACCCAGCCAAAGTGCCGGTCGCGGTGATGCCCTTTCAGCGGGGCAGTCGGACAGGACGCTGATAGCGGGGGAGGACAGAAGGGCGGCAGTCCGTCTTTGCGGGGGAGTCTACGGCGCTTGCCCAGTAGACCTCGATGCTTGGACCGGACGGGTCCTCCGTTACTTTGTTCTCGTGGGGCGAAAGGCAGACGCCGTCGCGGTGCTCGGGCCAGCGGCGGCTGGGCCTCACGGTGCTAGGGCGGCTGGCTGATCCCACGGTCACGGTGTGCAGGGGGATGGATGCCCTCGTCCTCCTCAATCAGCGCTGCAGCGATAAGCAGCACACACAGCAGATGCCTTGGTCAGGGGTTAGCGCTCACTGTTCCTGGAGCGCTGGTCAGGGGGCAAGTTCAACAGCAAGCCCTTGGAGATCTTTCAGCGGAGTTTGGCACAAAGTTCAAAATAAAAGCAAAAGTCTCTTGTAGTCTTTTCTCTTCCTCTCCTTTGGCAGCAAGGCACCAGACACAGGCCAGAGTCAGCACTCCTCCTTGTAGTCCTTCCAGGTCCTTCTCTTCGGGCAGAGTTTCTCTTGTAGCACAAACAGGATCTAATTTATAAGGAGCAGGGCTCCTTCTTTTATACCCAGTTTCTTTTGTTCCAGCAAGCCAGGGGGGCCTCTGCATAACTGCTCCAGTCTCTGAGTACTTGTTGTGGGTACTTCTGGCTTCTGCATTCAGTGTGAGGGCAGGCACATCAGCCGCTCCCCAGGGGGGCGGAGCCGGTATTGTGAGGACAGGAGTAGCCTGAGCACTTTGTTGACAAGCTTCGGTCCTTCCTGGGCCAGGTGCAGGCTGAGTCATCAGTCGCTCCCCAGGAGGGCGGAGCCAGCATTGTGGAGGCAGAGCACAGCCTGATGCATCATTCAGGGGAAACTCCCACCACCCACTAAGGTGTCATCTGGCTATTCACTACCTGTCAACTCCCAGCCCTGTCACTCACACACACCAGACAGTCAGATCCACATCCAAGCAGAGGCGGGCTGAAATGGTTAGGCAAGCAAATGCTAACTTTCTAAAAGTAGCATTTGCAAACACAGGATATTAAAATAAACTTTACTAAAAGAAGTATTTTATTATTCTGAGTTCAGGCATACTAAACATGAATTTCTACCATGTTCCCTGAGCCTGCTGGGATTATAGGGTGTAATAATTCCAGCAGCCCATCTGGCCTAGAAGGGAACAGGTAGCCTTACAATAGTGAAAAACGAATTTGGCAGTAATTCACTATTAGAACATGTCACACACATCAGGGCATGTTCTACCTTACACTTACAATGCACCCTGCCCTCAGGCCTACCATAGGGGTGACTAATATGAAGTTAAGGGAAGGTTTAGGGGCTGGCAAGTGTGTGCACTTGCCCAGCCAGGGTGACAGTACCAGACTGCACGCAGGTTCTGCAATGGCAGACCCTAGACACATTTTAAGGCTGCTTCTGTGGGTGGCGCAACCAGCGCTGCAGGCCCACTAGCAGTGTTGGCATTCGCAAGCCCTGGCACTCCTGGTGCACTTTACTAGGGACTAACAGTAAATCCAACAAACCAATCATGGACATCAATCACAGGTACACTTTACAGTAGGGAGCACTTGCACTGCGGCACGGGTTGGCCGTGGCGCAGTGCCCTGAGTAGCAGACACCAGCAAAACATTTGAGGCACAACAGCAAAAAGTGGAAGGGAAACTCACGCCAAGGTGCCAGGTCTAACACGTGTCCCCTCCAGCTGAAATGTGGGGGGAACTACCCTTCCCCAGGGAGTTCCTCATCACTAAGGCGGAAAAATCTGGACAGACCATCAGCGTTGGCGTGATCTGTGCCAGGGCGGTGTTCCACCGTGAAGTCCATACCCTGTAGGGAGATGGACCACCTCAACAGTTTTGGGTTCTCACCCCTCATTTGCATCAACCATCTGAGGGGCCTGTGGTCTGTCTGAACCCGGAAGTGAGACCCAAACAAGTAGGGTCTTAGCTTCTTCAGTGCCCAGACCACAGCAAATGCTTCTCGCTCTATTGCACTCCACCTACTTTCCCGTGGAAGTAACCTCCTACTGATGAAGGCTACGGGTTGGTCCCAGCCCTCCTCAGTCATCTGTGAGAGAACAGCCCCTACACCATGCTCTGAAGCGTCTGTTTGCACTATGAATTCCTTGGAGAAATCAGGAGCCAGGAGCACGGGCGCCGTGCACATGGCAGTCTTCAGGGTGTCAAAAGCCTTCTGACAGGTGTCAGTCCAAATCACATTCCTGGGCTGCTTCTTAGAAGTCAGCTCTGTCAAGGGGGTCACAATAGTGCCATAGCCCTTGACAAACCTCCTGTAATACCCAGTGAGCCCCAGGAAGGCTCTCACTGCAGTCTGGGTCTTGGGGGGTTCCCAAGCCAGGATGGTCTCCATTTTGGGTTGCAAGGGTGCCACCTTGCCACTCCCCACTTGGTGTCCCAAGTACACCACTGAACCCTGCCCAATCTGGCACTTGCTTGCCTTGATTGTGAGGCCTGCCTTGCGCAGCGCCATCAACACTTCCCAGAGGTGTCGCAGGTGTTCTGGCCAGGTGCCACTGAACACTGCGATGTCATCCAGGTAGGCGGCACTGAACTCATCCAGCCCAACCAACACCTGGTTGACCAACCTCTGGAAGGTGGCAGGGGCATTCTTCATCCCAAATGGCATAACCCGGAACTGGAAATGCCCATCTGGTGTGGAGAATGCTGACCTCTCCTTTGCCCCATCGGTCAAGGCGATCTGCCAGTACCCAGACGTTAAATCAAACGTGCTGAGGAACCGGGCAGCCCCTAGCCGATCAATGAGCTCATCAGCTCTGGGGATAGGGTGCGCGTCAGTCTTGGTGACTGAATTGAGTCCTCTGTAGTCCACACAGAACCGGAGTTCAGGTGTGGCTCCCGGCGCAGCAGCCTTTGGGACCAAGACCACGGGGCTGGACCAAGGACTGCTGGAAGACTCAACCACCCTAAGAGCAAGCATCTTGGAGACCTCCTCCTTGATGCAGGCCCTGACCCTGTCAGTCACTCTGTAAGCCTTATGCTTCACAGGTAAGCTGTCTCCTGTGTCCACATCATGGACGCACCAATCTGTGACACTAGGAACCAGGGAGAACAGATCTGGAAACTGCCCCAGCAATTGGCGGCAGTCTTCCTGTTGCTCAGGGGTCAGGGTGGGTGAGAGGTTAACTCCATCCACTGACCCATCCTTCTCACAGGCCACTAAGAGGTCAGGAAGAGGCTCAGACTCCTCTTCCATTCCATCATCAGCGGCCAACAGCATGCCCACTTCGGACCTTTTCAAGTGGGGCTTGAGGCGGTTGACATGTAAGACCCTTAAAGGATTCCTGGGCGTCTTCATGTCCACCAAGTATGTCACTGAGCTCTTGCGCTCCACAACCTCAAATGGGCCTGTCCACTCATCCTGAAGTGCACAGGGTTCCACTGGGGCCAAGACATACACCTCTTGTCCAGGCTGAAGCTCTACCAGAGTGGCATTCTGGTCGTACCACCGCTTCATCTCCTCCTGGCTAGCTTCCAGATTTGCCTCAGCAAGTTGTCTGAAGCGCCTGGTTTGGTTTCTGAAGGCCAGCATGTAGCTATATACATTCTGGGGAGGTTTCCTGGGAGATTGCTCCCAGCCTTCCTTTACCAAACTCAGTGGTCCTCTCACGGGGTGACCATACAGCAGCTCAAAGGGGCTGAACCCTAGAGACTTCTGTGGCACCTCGCGGTATGCAAAGAGCAGGCATGGTAAGAGGACGTCCCACTTACGCCTCATTGGACCTTCCAGGCCCATGATCATGCCCTTCAGGGTTCGGTTAAATCTTTCAACCAACCCATTTCCTTGGGGATGGTAAGGTGTGGTGAACTTGTAGGTTACACCACACTCTTGCCAAAGGGACTTCATATACTTGGATATGAAGTTGGTCCCCCTGTCGCTCACCACCTCTAGAGGGAATCCCACTCTGGAGAAAATTCCCATCAGTGCACGCCCCACCACGGGGGCCGTCACTGTCCTCAGAGGGATGGCTTCAGGGTACCGGGTGGCATGATCCACCAAGACCAGGATGAACCTGTTGCCCATGGCTGTCTTGGGGTCCAGAGGCCCAACAATGTCAATACCCACTCGTTGGAATGGAGTACTGACCACAGGGAAGGGTTGGAGGGGAGCCTTGTTCTTCCCTCCGCTCTTCCCACTTGCCTGGCAAGTTGGACAGGTCCTACAATGAGCATCTGAGCTCTTGTGCATTTGGGGCCAGTAGAAGTGGGTGACAAGCCTGTCATAGGTCTTGTCCATCCCCAAATGTCCTGCTAAAGGCACATCATGAGCCAGTCCCAGTAGGAAGGCTCTGAACTTCTGGGGTACCACCAGCACACGGGCTGACCCAGGTTCAGCAGCCTTAGGCTCTGAGTATAGGAGGTCATTCTCCCAGTACACATAATGTGTTTTGGCCTGAACACCATTGGCCTGGTCTGCAGCCTGCTGCCGCATACCCACGAGAGAAGGGCATTCTTTCTGCTCCCTGCAGAATTCCTCCCTGGAGGGGCCTCCTTCTTGCTGCCAATGGGTCAGCTCAGGCAGGTCCCCCAGTTCGGCAATCTGTTCCCCAGTAGGCTCCAGGGCATCCCCCTCAAGGTCTGCTTCCTCCTGGACCGTGGGAACTTTAGGGGCCGGTTTCCCGCGCACCCTGCGCCTTCTCCCTAAGGCCGGTTCCTGGGCCTCTCCGTCAGGCCCCAGGACCTCTTGATCACCCCTACTGGCTGCCATGGACCGGGTGGTCACGCACGCCCAGTCAGGTAGACCCACCATCTTCAGGTGAGTCGTTTTCTCCACCTTTTCCCAAGGGGAGTCCTCCAAGTCATTCCCTAGCAAACAGTCAACAGGCATGGCTTTCCTCACACAGACCTGCAGAGTACCAGAGACCCCCCCCCACTCGAAGGGAACTTGAGCCATCGGACACTGACTCTCTGAATTGTCAGCGTTGACAACCCTACAGTAGGCATGGGGTACAACCTGCTCTTGAGACACCAGGTGATGCCTCACTGCAGTCACACTGGCTCCTGTGTCTCTAAGAGCCTCAGCTTTCTTACCATTGATGGTAACCACCTGCCCATATTTTTTAGTGTTAGAGGGCAGGTAGCTTGTAGGGACCATCTCACTGTCTCCTAGTGAGACTAGGGTCATCTGAACAGGATCTCCACCCCCCGGGACCATCACTTCTTCTCCTAAGTGAACACTGGTCACTTGTCGGGGCGGAGCACCAGTGGGTGCTGGTTTTCCAAACAGGCGACACTTGGGGTCACTGGCTATGTGCCCCGGGTCACCACATTTGTAACAATTGAAGGGCCCCTTTGGAACAGGTCTACCTGTCGGGGCCCCATTCTGCTTAGGGGGTGGGGGAGGCTGAGAACCTTTCTGCTGGTCCCCTTGGGGATTACTTTGGGGGCCTTTTTGGAACCCTTTCTGTTTTCCCTTGTCCCCCCCACTCTTCTGCTGGGGACCCTGCCCACCCTTGGCGGAGTCTCCCACTGGACCCTTGTGGACCCTGGTGCTGAGCCAGCGGTCCGCCTCCTCAGCAAGCTTCCTCGGGTTGGACAACTTGCTATCAATCAGGTGCTGGCGTAACTCAGGAAAACATTGATCAGACAAGTGCTCCCATGCAATTAAATCAAAGAGACCTCGAAAATCATTCACTTTGTTACCCTTCACCCAACCATCCAGTGCTCTGCAAAAAAAAGTCACAAACTCCACATACGTATTCCCAGGCTATTACACCCCCTAAACTTCTGCCTATACATTTCAGGGGTAAGCCCATACCTGGTCATTAAAGCTTCTTTCATATGGGGATAGGATCTCTGGTCTTCAGTGGGCAAATCTAGCAGGGTGTCCCGCCCTTCGCTAAGGAACCTTCCCCATAACCCCGCTCCCCAATCCTTCTCAGGGACCCGGTGGGAAAGCATGGCTACCTCATATGCCCTAAACCACTGTCCTATGTCATCCCCCTTAAAGAACTCTTTAACTACATCTTTGGGGATGTGCACTCTTGACTCTACCTGCACCGGCATTGCGCTGCCACCAGAGGGAGGATGATCCAAGGTTTTCTCTTTTAGACTCATCTCCCTCATCTTCACATCATACTCCAACTGGAGTTTTCGCTCTTCCAGAGCCATCCTTTTGCTTTCAAGCTCCATTTGGCCCTTTAAATTCAATTCTGCCAGCTTTATCTCATGATCCCTGGTTGCCTGTCTGTCTGCCAGCTCCTCTGGCGACAGGCCTCTGCCAAAGCTAATGACGCTGTCTGGTTTTTCCAGACCCACAGGATCCACAGGTGCACCCTGATCCTCAGGTGCCTTCCTAGATTCCATCCAGGCCTTCAGGGCTTTGTAGAATTCAGGTTTGTTTTTGCACCCTGCGTGTGGAACTTTGAGTTTCCTGCAAAAAAAACTCAGTTGCTTCTTTGTGTAGTCATCCAGCTTTGATGCATCCCATTCTAGCTCCTGCGCACCAGAGGCTATGGACTCTCCTCCATCAACGCTGTTTGTGCCAGGCATGCTGGCAACACCAGGGATCTTCTTCTTTAGCAAAATTAAAAATCAAAAAGTCTGTGGCTAAGATACTGGACTGTAATCACTATGCAATGGTCAGTAGCTAAGGTAAAACACTGCAAATGTAAATTCGCGAATCCTCACCGCTGCGTCCAATGTAGGAAGGGGGAGTCTCTGGTTGGCGCAGTGCAGCACTGGCGACAAGCAGGGCCTCTCTCTTCCCCGTCAGGGCTGAGGGTTACCTTCAAGACAACCTCTGCTTACCCTCTAGGTAGTGTGGCTTAAGCAGTCTTAGGCTAATCTCTGGGGCATGTAGGGTTAAACATTTGCAATATTACACCATCACAACCAACCCACCACACAATGACACCAAACTGTATTTGTAAAAATATATATCTTTTATATAAGTTTCAAGCAGGCCTGTAAATACAGTCTTGGTTACTTTCTTGTAGGCAGGTTCCAGTTATCTTTATCAGCAGTCACAGTTCTTAGATAAAAGCACTTCTTTTGGGCCTTTTGCCCAGCTTTATGAAGGTTCAAGTGTCTTAGAGCGCTTCAAGGCGCTTTCCGCTGTCTCAGCTCCAGAAATGAGTCACCCTGCGGGGCTCGACTCGGGGAGAGGGGGCCGCGGGCCTCAGGGAGCGTCAGGCGGGGCCTCGGGGGCCAAGAGCAGAGCGAGCCTCTGATTCAAGGGCGGCTCGCGCTGCCAGCAGACAGCCGCTGCGAGGCTCCCGGGGTGCCGGAGATCAGTCAGCGCGGTGCGAGCTCGGGTTGCAGGACGCTCGCACCGTGGAGGGCAAAAGACAGTACCTTGAACTTCTTGTGGTGATCTTCGAAGAGGACGGCTGCAGGGGGAAGCTGTCCCACGTCGCGTTGCTTCCTTGATGGGCGAGGCGAGCTGCGGCTCGAGGCAGCAGGTCACGGGTCACCCGGGGGCGGCGGTGCTCGATGGGGTCTCAGGTCCTTCACTCAGTCTTCTCTTCAGTCCTGACGGCGGCGGCTGGGTGTGGCGCAGTGGCAGTACGGTCCCCAAGTGCGGGACGTACCCAGCCAAAGTGCCGGTCGCGGTGATGCCCTTTCAGCGGGGCAGTCGGACAGGACGCTGATAGCGGGGGAGGACAGAAGGGCGGCAGTCGGTCTTTGCGGGGGAGTCTACGGCGCTTGCCCAGTAGACCTCGATGCTTGGACCGGACGGGTCCTCCGTTACTTTGTTCTCGTGGGGCGAAAGGCAGATGCCGTCGCGGTGCTCGGGCCAGCGGCGGCTGGGCCTCACGGTGCTAGGGCGGCTGGCTGATCCCACGGTCACGGTGTGCAGGGGGATGGATGCCCTCGTCCTCCTCAATCAGCGCTGCAGCGATAAGCAGCACACACAGCAGATGCCTTGGTCAGGGGTTAGCGCTCACTGTTCCTGGAGCGCTGGTCAGGGGGCAAGTTCAACAGCAAGCCCTTGGAGATCTTTCAGCGGAGTTTGGCACAAAGTTCAAAATAAAAGCAAAAGTCTCTTGTAGTCTTTTCTCTTCCTCTCCTTTGGCAGCAAGGCACCAGACACAGGCCAGAGTCAGCACTCCTCCTTGTAGTCCTTCCAGGTCCTTCTCTTCGGGCAGAGTTTCTCTTGTAGCACAAACAGGATCTAATTTACAAGGAGCAGGGCTCCTTCTTTTATACCCAGTTTCTTTTGTTCCAGCAAGCCAGGGGGACCTCTGCATAACTGCTCCAGTCTCTGAGTACTTGTTGTGGGTACTTCTGGCTTCTGCATTCAGTGTGAGGGCAGGCACATCAGCCGCTCCCCAGGGGGGCGGAGCCGGCATTGTGAGGACAGGAGTAGCCTGAGCACTTTGTTGACAAGCTTCGGTCCTTCCTGGGCCAGGTGCAGGCTGAGTCATCAGTCGCTCCCCAGGAGGGCGGAGCCAGCATTGTGGAGGCAGAGCACAGCCTGATGCATCATTCAGGGGAAACTCCCACCACCCACTAAGGTGTCATCTGGCTATTCACTACCTGTCAACTCCCAGCCCTGTCACTCACACACACCAGACAGTCAGATCCACATCCAAGCAGAGGCGGGCTGAAATGGTTAGGCAAGCAAATGCTAACTTTCTAAAAGTAGCATTTGCAAACACAGGATATTAAAATAAACTTTACTAAAAGAAGTATTTTATTATTCTGAGTTCAGGCATACTAAACATGAATTTCTACCATGTTCCCTGAGCCTGCTGGGATTATAGGGTGTAATAATTCCAGCAGCCCATCTGGCCTAGAAGGGAACAGGTAGCCTTACAATAGTGAAAAACGAATTTGGCAGTAATTCACTATTAGAACATGTCACACACATCAGGGCATGTTCTACCTTACACTTACAATGCACCCTGCCCTCAGGCCTACCATAGGGGTGACTAATATGAAGTTAAGGGAAGGTTTAGGGGCTGGCAAGTGTGTGCACTTGCCCAGCCAGGGTGACAGTACCAGACTGCACGCAGGTTCTGCAATGGCAGACCCTAGACACATTTTAAGGCTGCTTCTGTGGGTGGCGCAACCAGCGCTGCAGGCCCACTAGCAGTGTTGGCATTCGCAAGCCCTGGCACTCCTGGTGCACTTTACTAGGGACTAACAGTAAATCCAACAAACCAATCATGGACATCAATCACAGGTACACTTTACAGTAGGGAGCACTTGCACTGCGGCACGGGTTGGCCGTGGCGCAGTGCCCTGAGTAGCAGACACCAGCAAAACATTTGAGGCACAACAGCAAAAAGTGGAAGGGAAACTCACGCCAAGGTGCCAGGTCTAACAGGAAACCTAGCAAACCTATACATTTTTTAAAACTAGACACCCAGGGGAATTTAGGATGGGGTGACTCGACTGCCTACCACCAGGTTTTGTTACCCAGAATCCCTTGCAAATCTATGAAATTGAAAAAAAAAACGCATTTTCCTCACATTTCTGTGGTGGAAAGTTCTGGAATCTGCGTGGATCAACAAATTTCCACCCACCCAGCGTTCCCCCGGGTCTCTCGATAAAAATGCTACCTCACTTGCCTGGGTCTGCCTAGTGCCTGCGACAGGAAACAGCGCAAAACGCAACGTGGTCGCACCTCAATTTCCCAGTGAAATCGTGCCCTTTTTGGACAAAGAGACTACCTTTTGTTTTTGAGCCCTAGCTCTGCCGGCACCTAGAGAAACCTAGCAAACGTATACATTTTTGAAAACTAGACACCCAGGGGAATTCAGGATGGGGTGACTTGGCTGCCTACCACCAGGTTCTGTTACCCAGAATCCCTTGCAAAGCTAAGAAATTGACTAAAAAAATGCATTTTCCCCATATTTCTGTGGTGGAAAGTTCTGGAATCTGCGTGGATCAACAAATTTCCACCCACCCAGCTTTCCCCCGGGTCTCCCGATAAAAATGCTACCTCACTTGCCTGGGTCTGCCTAGTGCCTGCGACAGGAAACAGCGCAAAACGCAACGTGGTCGCACCTCAATTTCCCAGTGAAATCGTGCCCTTTTTGGACAAAGAGACTACCTTTTGTTTATGAGCACTAGCTCTGCCAGCACCTAGGGAAACCTAGCAAACCTATACATTTTTGAAAACTAGACACCCAGGGGAATTCAGGATGGGGTGACTCGACTGCCTACCACCAGGTTCTGTTACCCAGAATCCCTTGCAAAGCTAAGAAATTGACAAAAAAACACATTTTACTCACATTTCTGTGGTGGAAAGTTATGGAATCTGCGTGGATCAATATATTTCCACCCACCCAGCGTTCCCCCGGGTCTCCCGATAAAAATGCTACCTCACTTGCCTGGGTCTGCCTAGTGCCTGCGACAGGAAACAGTGCAAAACGCAACGTGGTCGCACCTCAATTTCCCAGTGAAATCGTGCCCTTTTTGGACAAAGAGACTACCTTTTATTTTTTAGCCCTAGCTCTGCCGGCACCTAGGGAAACCTAGCAAACCTATACATTTTTGAAAACTAGACACCCAGGGGAATTTAGGATGGGGTGACTCGACTGCCTACCACCAGGTTCTGTTACCCAGAATCCCATGCAAAGCTAAGAAATTGACAAAAAAAAACGCATTTTCCCCACATTTCTGTGATGGAAAGTTCTGGAATCTGCATGGATCAACAAATTTCCACACACCCAGCTTTTCCCCGGGTCTCCTGATAAAAATGCTACCTCACTTACCTGGGTCTGCCTAGTGCCTGCGACAGGAAACAGCGCAAAACGCAACGTGGTCGCACCTCAATTTCCCAGTGAAATCGTGCCCTTTTTGGACAAAGAGACTACCTTTTGTTTTTGAGCACTAGCTCTGCCAGCACCTAGGGAAACCTAGCAAACCTATACATTTTTTAAAACTAGACACCCAGGGAGATTCAGGATGAGGTGACTCGACTGCCTACCACCAGGTTTTGTTACCCAGAATCCCTTGCAAAGCTATGAAATTGACCAAGAAAATGCATTTTCCTCATATTTCTGTTGTGGAAAGTTCTGGAATCTGCATGGATCAACAAATTTCCACCCACCCAGCGTTCCCCCGGGTCTCACGATAAAAATGCTACCTCACTTACCTGGGTCTGCCTAGTGCCTGCGACAGGAAACAGCACAAAACGCAACGTGGTCGCACCTCAATTTCCCAGTGAAATCGTGCCCTTTTTGGACAAAGAGACTACCTTTTGTTTTTGAGCTCTAGCTCTGCTGGCACCTAGAGAAACTTAGCAAACCTATACATTTTTCAAAACTAGGCACCCAGCGGAATTCAGGATGGGGTGACTCGACTGCCTACCACCAGGTTTTGTTACCCAGAATCCCTTGCAAATCTAAGAAATTGACAAAAAAACAAATTTTTTCACATTTCTGTGGTGGAAAGTTCTGGAATCTGCGTGGATCAACAAATTTCTACCCACCCAGCGTTCCCCCGGGTCTCCCGATAAAAATGCTACCTCACTTGCCTGGGTCTGCTTAGTGCCTGCGACAGGAAACAGCGCAAAACGGAACGTGGTCGCACCTCAATTTCCAAGTGAAATCGTGCCCTTTTTGGACAAAGAGACTACCTTTTATTTTTGAGCACTAGCTCTGCCAGCACCTAGGGAAACCTAGCAAACCTATACAATTTTTAAAACTAGACACCCAGGGAGATTCAGGATGGGGTGACTCGACTGCCTACCACCAGGTTTTGTTACCCAGAATCGCTTGCAAAGCTATGAAATTGACCAAGAAAATGCATTTTCCTCATATTTCTGTTGTGGAAAGTTCTGGAATCTGCATGGATCAACAAATTTCCACCCACCCAGCGTTCCCCCAGGTCTCACGATAAAAATGCTACCTCACTTACCTGGGTCTGCCTAGTGCCTGCGACAGGAAACAGCGCAAAACGCAATGTGGTCGCACCTCAATTTCCCAGTGAAATCATGCCCTTTTTGGACAAAGAGACTACCTTTTGTTTTTGAGCCCTAGCTCTGCCGGCACCTAGAGAAACTTAGCAAACCTATACATTTTTGAAAACTAGGCACCCAGCGGAATTCAGGATGGGGTGACTCGACTGCCTACCACCCGGTTTTGTTACCCAGAATCCCTTGCAAATCTAAGAAATTGACAAAAAAACACATTTTTTCACATTTCTGTGGTGGAAAGTTCTGGAATCTGCGTGGATCAACAAATTTCCACCCACCCAGCGTTCCCCCGGGTCCCCCGATAAAAATGCTACCTCACTTGCCTGGGTCTGCTTAGTGCCTGCGACAAGAAACAGCGCAAAACGCAACGTGGTCGCACCTCAATTTCCCAGTGAAATCGTGCCCTTTTTGGACAAAGAGACTACCTTTTGTTTTTGAGCCCTAGCTCTGCTGGCACCTAGAGAAACCTAGCAAACTTATTTATTTTGAAAACCAGACACCAAGGGGAATTCAGGATGGGATGACTCGACTGCCTACCACCAGGTTCTGTTACCCAGAATCCCTTGCAAAGCTAAGAAATTGACAAAATAAACGCATTTTCCCCACATTTCTGTGGTGGAAAGTTCTGGAATCTGCGTGGATCAACATATTTCCACCCACCCAGCTTCCCCCCGGGTCTCCCGATAAAAATGCTACCTCACTTGCCTGGGTCTGCCTAGTGCCTGCGACAGGAAACAGCGCAAAACGCAACGTGGTCGCACCTCAATTTCCCAGTGAAATCGTGCCCTTTTTGGACAAAGAGACTACCTTTTGTTTATGAGCACTAGCTCTGCCAGCACCTAGGGAAACCTAGCAAACCTATACATTTTTGAAAACTAGACACCCAGGGGAATTCAGGATGGGGTGACTGGGCTGCCTACCACCAGGTTTTGTTACCCAGAATCCCTTTCAAAGCTAAGAAATTGACAACAAAAACACATTTTCCTCACATTTCTGTGGTGGAAAGTTCTGGAATCTGCGTGGATCAATAAATTTCCACCCACCCAGCCTTTCCCCGGGTCTCCCGATAAAAATGCTACCTCACTTGCCTGGGTCTGCCTAGTGCCTGCGACAGGAAACAGTGCAAAACGCAACGTGGTCGCACCTCAATTTCCCAGTGAAATCGTGCCCTTTTTGGACAAAGAGACTACCTTTTGTTTTTGAGCTCTAGCTCTGCCGGCACCTAGGGAAACCTAGCAAACCTATACATTTTTTGAACAACTAGACACCCAGGGGAATTCAGTATGGGGCGACTCGACTGCCTACCACCAGGTTTTCTAACCCAGAATCCCCTGCAAAGCTAAGAAATTGACAAAAAACGCATTTTCCTCACATTTCTGTGGTGGAAAGTTCTGGAATCTGCGTGGATCAACAAATTTCCACCCACCCAGCGTTCCGCCGGGTCTCTCGCTAAAAATGCTACCTCACTTGCCTGGGTATGCCTAGTGCCTGTGACAGGAAACAGCGCAAAACGCAACGTGGTCGCACCTCAATTTCCCAGTGAAATCGTGCCCTTTTTGGACAAAGAGACTACCTTTTGTTTTTGAGCCCTAGCTCTGCCGGCACCTAGAGAAACTTAGCAAACCTATACATTTTTGAAAACTAGGCACCGAGCGGAATTCAGGATGGGGTGACTCGACTGCCTACCACCAGGTTTTGTTACCCAGAATCCCTTGCAAAGCTAAGAAATTGACAAAAAAACACATTTTCCTCACATTTCTGTGGTGGAAAGTTCTGGAATCTGCGTGGATCAACAAATTTCCACCCACCCAGCTTTTCCCCGGGTCTCCCGATAAAAATGCTACCTCACTTGCCTGGGTCTGCCTAGTGCCTGCGACAGGAAACAGCGCAAAACGCAACGTGGTCGCACCTCAATTTCCCAGTGAAATCGTGCCCTTTTTGGACAAAGAGACTACCTTTTGTTTTTGAGCACTAGCTCTGCCAGCACCTAGGGAAACCTAGCAAACCTATACATTTTTCAAAACTAGGCACCCAGCGGAATTCAGGATGGGGTGACTCGACTGCCTACCACCAGGTTTTGTTACCCAGAATCCCTTGCAAATCTAACAAATTGACAAAAAAACACATTTTTTCACATTTCTGTGGTGGAAAGTTCTGGAATCTGCGTGGATCAACAAATTTCCACCCACCCAGCGTTCCCCCGGGTCTCCCGATAAAAATGCTACCTCACTTGCCTGGGTCTGCTTAGTGCCTGCGACAGGAAACAGCGCAAAACGCAACGTGGTCGCACCTCAATTTCCCAGTGAAATCATGCCCTTTTTGGACAAAGAGACTACCTTTTGTTTTTGAGCCCTAGCTCTGCCGGCACCTAGAGAAAATTAGCAAACCTATACATTTTTTAAAACTAGACACCCAGGGAGATTCAGGATGGGGTGACTCGACTGCCTACCACCAGGTTTTGTTACCCAGAATCCCTTGCAAAGCTATGAAATTGACCAAGAAAATGCATTTTCCTCATATTTCTGTTGTGGAAAGTTCTGGAATCTGCATGGATCAACAAATTTCCACCCACCCAGCGTTCCCCCGGGTCTCACGATAAAAATGCTACCTCACTTACCTGGGTCTGCCTAGTGCCTGCGACAGGAAACAGCGCAAAACGCAACGTGGTCGCACCTCAATTTCCCAGTGAAATCATGCCCTTTTTGGACAAAGAGACTACCTTTTGTTTTTGAGCCCTAGCTCTGCCGGCACCTAGAGAAACTTAACAAACCTATACATTTTTGAAAACTAGGCACCCAGCGGAATTCAGGATGGGGTGACTCGACTGCCTACCACCAGGTTTTGTTACCCAGAATCCCTTGCAAATCTAAGAAATTGACAAAAAAACAAATTTTTTCACATTTCTGTGGTGGAAAGTTCAGGAATCTGCGTGGATCAACAAATTTCCACCCACCCAGCGTTCCCCCGGGTCTCCCGATAAAAATGCTACCTCACTTGCCTGGGTCTGCTTAGTGCCTGCGGCAAGAAATAGCGCAAAATGCAACATGGTCGCACCTCAATTTCCCAGTGAAATTGTGCCCTTTTTGGACAAAGAGACTACCTTTTGTTTTTGAGCCCTAGCTCTGCTGGCACCTAGAGAAACCTAGCAAACTTATTTATTTTTGAAAACCAGACACCAAGGGGAATTCAGGATGGGGTGACTCGACTGCCTACCACCAGGTTCTGTTACCCAGAATCCCTTGCAAAGCTAAGAAATTGACAAAATAAACGCATTTTCCCCACATTTCTGTGGTGGAAAGTTCTGGAATCTGCGTGGATCAACATATTTCCACCCACCCAGCTTCCCCCCGGGTCTCCCGATAAAAATGCTACCTCACTTGCCTGGGTCTGCCTAGTGCCTGCGACAGGAAACAGCACAAAACGCAACGTGGTCGCACCTCAATTGCCCAGTGAAATCGTGCCCTTTTTGGACAAAGAGACTACCTTTTGTTTATGAGCACTAGCTCTGCCAGCACCTAGGGAAACCTAGCAAACCTATACATTTTTGAAAACTAGACACCCAGGGGAATTCAGGATGGGGTGACTGGGCTGCCTACCACCAGGTTTTGTTACCCAGAATCCCTTGCAAAGCTATGAAATTGACCAAGAAAATGCATTTTCCTCATATTTCTGTTGTGGAAAGTTCTGGAATCTGCATGGATCAACAAATTTCCACCCACCCAGCGTTCCCCCGGGTCTCACGATAAAAATGCTACCTCACTTACCTGGGTCTGCCTAGTGCCTGCGACAGGAAACAGCGCAAAACGCAATGTGGTCGCACCTCAATTTCCCAGTGAAATCATGCCCTTTTTGGACAAAGAGACTACCTTTTGTTTTTGAGCCCTAGCTCTGCCGGCACCTAGAGAAACTTAGCAAACCTATACATTTTTTAAAACTAGGCACCCAGCGGAATTTAGGATGGGGTGACTCGACTGCCTACCACCCGGTTTTGTTACCCAGAATCCCTTGCAAATCTAAGAAATTGACAAAAAAACACATTTTTTCACATTTCTGTGGTGGAAAGTTCTGGAATCTGCGTGGATCAACAAATTTCCACCCACCCAGCGTTCCCCCGGGTCCCCCGATAAAAATGCTACCTCACTTGCCTGGGTCTGCTTAGTGCCTGCGACAAGAAACAGCGCAAAACGCAACGTGGTCGCACCTCAATTTCCCAGTGAAATCGTGCCCTTTTTGGACAAAGAGACTACCTTTTGTTTTTGAGCCCTAGCTCTGCTGGCACCTAGAGAAACCTAGCAAACTTATTTATTTTTGAAAACCAGACACCAAGGGGAATTCAGGATGGGATGACTCGACTGCCTACCACCAGGTTCTGTTACCCAGAATCCCTTGCAAAGCTAAGAAATTGACAAAATAAACGCATTTTCCCCACATTTCTGTGGTGGAAAGTTCTGGAATCTGCGTGGATCAACATATTTCCACCCACCCAGCTTCCCCCCGGGTCTCCCGATAAAAATGCTACCTCACTTGCCTGGGTCTGCCTAGCGCCTGCGACAGGAAACAGCGCAAAACGCAACGTGGTCGCACCTCAATTTCCCAGTGAAATCGTGCCCTTTTTGGACAAAGAGACTACCTTTTGTTTATGAGCACTAGCTCTGCCAGCACATAGGGAAACCTAGCAAACCTATACATTTTTGAAAACTAGACACCCAGGGGAATTAAGGATGGGGTGACTGGGCTGCCTACCACCAGGTTTTGTTACCCAGAATCCCTTGCAAAGCTAAGAAATTGACAAAAAAACACATTTTCCTCACATTTCTGTGGTGGAAAGTTCTGGAATCTGCGTGGATCAATAAATTTCCACCCACCCAGCCTTTCCCCGGGTCTCCCGATAAAAATGCTACCTCACTTGCCTGGGTCTGCCTAGTGCCTGCGACAGGAAACAGTGCAAAACGCAACGTGGTCGCACCTCAATTTCCCAGTGAAATCGTGCCCTTTTTGGACAAAGAGACTACCTTTTGTTTTTGAGCCCTAGCTCTGCCGGCACCTAGGGAAACCTAGCAAACCTATACATTTTTTGAACAACTAGACACCCAGGGGAATTCAGTATGGGGCGACTCGACTGCCTACCACCAGGTTTTCTTACCCAGAATCCCCTGCAAAGCTAAGAAATTGACAAAAAACGCATTTTCCTCACATTTCTGTGGTGGAAAGTTCTGGAATCTGCGTGGATCAACAAATTTCCACCCACCCAGCGTTCCGCCGGGTCTCTCGCTAAAAATGCTACCTCACTTGCCTGGGTATGCCTAGTGCCTGCGACAGGAAACAGCGCAAAACGCAACGTGGTCGCACCTCAATTTCCCAGTGAAATCGTGCCCTTTTTGGACAAAGAGACTACCTTTTATTTTTGAGCCCTAGCTCTGCCGGCACCTAGAGAAACCTAGCAAACCTATACATTTTTGAAAACTAGACACCCAGGGGAATTTAGGATGGGGTGACTCGACTGCCTGCCACCAGGTTCTGTTACCCAGAATCCCATGCAAAGCTAAGAAATTGACAAACAAAACGCATTTTCCCCAGATTTCTGTGATGGAAAGTTCTGGAATCTGCGTGGATCAACAAATTTCCACGCACCCAGCTTTTCCCCGGGTCTCCCGATAAAAATGCTACCTCACTTGCCTGGGTCTGCCTAGTGCCTGCGACAGGAAACAGAGCAAAACGCAACGTGGTCGCACCTCAATTTCCCAGTGAAATCGTGCCCTTTTTGGACAAAGAGACTACCTTTTGTTTTTGAGCACTAGCTCTGCCAGCACCTAGGGAAACCTAGCAAACCTATACATTTTTTAAAACTAGACACCCAGGGAGATTCAGGATGGGGTGACTCGACTGCCTACCACCAGGTTTTGTTACCCAGAATCCCTTGCAAACCTATGAAATTGACCAAAAAAATGCATTTTCCTCATATTTCTGTGGTGGAAAGTTCTGGAATCTGCATGGATCAACAAATTTCCACCCACCCAGCGTTCCCCCGGGTCTCACGATAAAAATGCTACCTCACTTACCTGGGTCTGCCTAGTGCCTGCGACAGGAAACAGCGCAAAACGCAACGTGGTCGCACCTCAATTTCCCAGTGAAATCGTGCCCTTTTTGGACAAAGAGACTACCTTTTGTTTTTGAGCCCTAGCTCTGCCGGCACCTAGAGAAACTTAGCAAACCTATACATTTCTGAAAACTAGGCACCCAGCGGAATTCAGGATGGGGTGACTCGACTGCCTACCACCAGGTTTTGTTACCCAGAATCCCTTGCAAAGCTAAGAAATTGACAAAAAAACACATTTTCCTCACATTTCTGTGGTGGAAAGTTCTGGAATCTGCGTGGATCAACAAATTTCCACCCACCCAGCTTTTCCCCGGGTCTCCCGATAAAAATGCTACCTCACTTGCCTGGGTCTGCCTAGTGCCTGCGACAGGAAACAGCGCAAAACGCAACGTGGTCGCACCTCAATTTCCCAGTGAAATCGTGCCCTTTTTGGACAAAGAGACTACCTTTTGTTTTTGAGCACTAGCTCTGCCAGTACCTAGGGAAACCTAGCAAACCTATACATTTTTCAAAACTAGGCACCCAGCGGAATTCAGGATGGGGTGACTCGACTGCCTACCACCAGGTTTTGTTACCCAGAATCCCTTGCAAATCTAAGAAATTGACAAAAAAACACAGTTTTTCACATTTCTGTGGTGGAAAGTTCTGGAATCTGCGTGGATCAACAAATTTCCACCCACCCAGCGTTCCCCCGGGTCTCCCGATAAAAATGCTACCTCACTTGCCTGGGTCTGCTTAGTGCCTGCGACAGGAAACAGCGCAAAACGCAACGTGGTCGCACCTCAATTTCCCAGTGAAATCATGCCCTTTTTGGACAAAGAGACTACCTTTTGTTTTTGAGCCCTAGCTCTGCCGGCACCTAGAGAAACTTAGCAAACCTATACATTTTTTAAAACTAGACACCCAGGGAGATTCAGGATGGGGGGACTCGACTGCCTACCACCAGGTTTTGTTACCCAGAATCCCTTGCAAAGCTATGAAATTGACCAAGAAAATGCGATTTCCTCATATTTCTGTTGTGGAAAGTTCTGGAATCTGCATGGATCAACAAATTTCCACCCACCCAGCGTTCCCCCGGGTCTCACAATAAAAATGCTACCTCACTTACCTGGGTCTGCCTAGTGCCTGCGACAGGAAACAGCGCAAAACGCAACGTGGTCGCACCTCAATTTCCCAGTGAAATCATGCCCTTTTTGGACAAAGAGACTACCTTTTGTTTTTGAGCCCTAGCTCTGCCGGCACCTAGAGAAACTTAACAAACATATACATTTTTGAAAACTAGGCACCCAGCGGAATTCAGGATGGGGTGACTCGACTGCCTACCACCAGGTTGTGTTACCCAGAATCCCTTGCAAATCTAAGAAATTGACAAAAAAACACATTTTTTCACATTTCTGTGGTGGAAAGTTCAGGAATCTGCGTGGATCAACAAATTTCCACCCACCCAGCGTTCCCCCGGGTCTCCCGATAAAAATGCTACCTCACTTGCCTGGGTCTGCTTAGTGCCTGCGACAAGAAACAGCGCAAAACGCAACATGGTCGCACCTCAATTGCCCAGTGAAATCGTGCCCTTTTTGGACAAAGAGACTACCTTTTGTTTATGAGCACTAGCTCTGCCAGCACCTAGGGAAACCTAGCAAACCTATACATTTTTTAAAACTAGACACCCAGGGGAATTCAGGATGGGGTGACTGGGCTGCCTACCACCAGGTTTTGTTACCCAGAATCCCTTGCAAAGCTAAGAAATTGACAAAAAAAACACATTTTCCTCACATTTCTGTGGTGGAAAGTTCTGGAATCTGCGTGGATCAATAAATTTCCACCCACCCAGCCTTTCCCCGGGTCTCCCGATAAAAATGCTACCTCACTTGCCTGGGTCTGCCTAGTGCCTGCGACAGGAAACAGTGCAAAACGCAACGTGGTCGCACCTCAATTTCCAAGTGAAATCGTGCCCTTTTTGGACAAAGAGACTACCTTTTGTTTTTGAGCCCTAGCTCTGCCGGCACCTAGGGAAACCTAGCAAACCTATACATTTTTTGAACAACTAGACACCCAGGGGAATTCAGTATGGGGCGACTCGACTGCCTACCACCAGGTTTTCTTACCCAGAATCCCCTGCAAAGCTAAGAAATTGACAAAAAACGCATTTTCCTCACATTTCTGTGGTGGAAAGTTCTGGAATCTGCGTGGATCAACAAATTTCCACCCACCCAGCGTTCCGCCGGGTCTCTCGCTAAAAATGCTACCTCACTTGCCTGGGTATGCCTAGTGCCTGCAACAGGAAACAGCGCAAAACGCAACGTGGTCGCACCTCAATTTCCCAGTGAAATCGTGCCCTTTTTGGACAAAGAGACTACCTTTTATTTTTGAGCCCTAGCTCTGCCGGCACCTAGAGAAACCTAGCAAACCTATACATTTTTGAAAACTAGACACCCAGGGGAATTTAGGATGGGGTGACTCGACTGCCTACCACCAGGTTCTGTTACCCAGAATCCCATGCAAAGCTAAGAAATTGACAAAAAAAACGCTATTTCCCCACATTTCTGTGATGGAAAGTTCTGGAATCTGCGTGGATCAACAAATTTCCACGCACCCAGCTTTTCCCCGGGTCTCCCGATAAAAATGCTACCTCACTTGCCTGGGTCTGCCTAGTGCCTGCGACAGGAAACAGCGTAAAACGCAACGTGGTCGCACCTCAATTTCCCAGTGAAATCGTGCCCTTTTTGGACAAAGAGACTACCTTTTGTTTTTGAGCACTAGCTCTGCCAGCACCTAGGGAAACCTAGCAAACCTATACATTTTTTAAAACTAGACACCCAGGGAGATTCAGGATGGGGTGACTCGACTGCCTACCACCAGGTTTTGTTACCCAGAATCCCTTGCAAACCTATGAAATTGACCAAAAAAATGCATTTTCCTCATATTTCTGTGGTGGAAAGTTGTGGAATCTGCATGGATCAACAAATTTCCACCCACCCAGCGTTCCCCCGGGTCTCACGATACAAATGCTACCTCACTTACCTGGGTCTGCCTAGTGCCTGCGACAGGAAACAGCGCAAAACGCAACGTGGTCGCACCTCAATTTCCCAGTGAAATCGTGCCCTTTTTGGACAAAGAGACTACCTTTTGTTTTTGAGCCCTAGCTCTGCCGGCACCTAGAGAAACTTAGCAAACCTATACATTTTTGAAAACTAGGCACCCAGGGGAATTCAGGATGGGGTGACTCGACTGCCTACCACCAGGTTTTGTTACCCAGAATCCCTTGCAAAGCTAAGAAATTGACAAAAAAACACATTTTCCTCACATTTCTGTGGTGGAAAGTTCTGGAATCTGCGTGGATCAACAAATTTCCACCCACCCAGCGTTCCCCCGGGTCTCCCGATAAAAATGCTACCTCACTTGCCTGGGTCTGCCTAGTGCCTGCGACAGGAAACAGCGCAAAACGCAACGTGGTCGCACCTCAATTTCCCAGTGAAATCGTGCCCTTTTTGGACAAAGAGACTACCTTTTGTTTTTGAGCCCTAGCTCTGCCGGCACCTAGAGAAACTTAGCAAACCTATACATTTTTTAAAACTAGGCACCCAGCGGAATTCAGGATGGGGTGACTCGACTGCCTACCACCAGGTTCTGTTACCCAGAATCCCTTGCAAAGCTATGAAATTGACCTAGAAAATGCATTTTCCTCATATTTCTGTTGTGGAAAGTTCTGGAATCTGCATGGATCAACAAATTTCCACCCACCCAGCGTTCCCCCGGGTCTCACGATAAAAATGCTACCTCACTTACCTGGGTCTGCCTAGTGCCTGCGACAGGAAACAGCGCAAAACGCAACGTGGTCGCACCTCAATTTCCCAGTGAAATCATGCCCTTTTTGGACAAAGAGACTACCTTTTGTTTTTGAGCCCTAGCTCTGCCGGCACCTAGAGAAACTTAGCAAACCTATACATTTTTGAAAACTAGGCACCCAGCGGAATTCAGGATGGGGTGACTCGACTGCCTACCACCCGGTTTTGTTACCCAGAATCCCTTGCAAATCTAAGAAATTGACAAAAAAACACATTTTTCACATTTCTGTGGTGGAAAGTTCTGGAATCTGCGTGGATCAACAAATTTCCACCCACCCAGCGTTCCCCCGGGTCCCCCGATAAAAATGCTACCTCACTTGCCTGGGTCTGCTTAGTGCCTGCGACAAGAAACAGCGCAAAACGCAACGTGGTCGCACCTCAATTTCCCAGTGAAATCGTGCCCTTTTTGGACAAAGAGACTACCTTTTGTTTTTGAGCCCTAGCTCTGCTGGCACCTAGAGAAACCTAGCAAACTTATTTATTTTTGAAAACCAGACACCAAGGGGAATTCAGGATGGGATGACTCGACTGCCTACCACCAGGTTCTGTTACCCAGAATCCCTTGCAAAGCTAAGAAATTGACAAAATAAACGCATTTTCCCCACATTTCTGTGGTGGAAAGTTCTGGAATCTGCGTGGATCAACATATTTCCACCCACCCAGCTTCCCCCTGGGTCTCCCGATAAAAATGCTACCTCACTTGCCTGGGTCTGCCTAGTGCCTGCGACAGGAAACAGCGCAAAACGCAACGTGGTCGCACCTCAATTTCCCAGTGAAATCGTGCCCTTTTTGGACAAAGAGATTACCTTTTGTTTATGAGCACTAGCTCTGCCAGCACCTAGGGAAACCTAGCAAACCTATACATTTTTGAAAACTAGACACCCAGGGGAATTCAGGATGGGGTGACTGGGCTGCCTACCACCAGGTTTTGTTACCCAGAATCCCTTGCAAAGCTAAGAAATTGACAAAAAAAACACATTTTTCTCACATTTCTGTGGTGGAAAGTTCTGGAATCTGCGTGGATAAATAAATTTCCACCCACCCAGCCTTTCCCCGGGTCTCCCGATAAAAATGCTACCTCACTTGCCTGGGTCTGCCTAGTGCCTGCGACAGGAAACAGTGCAAAACGCAACGTGGTCGCACCTCAATTTCCCAGTGAAATCGTGCCCTTTTTGGACAAAGACACTACCTTTTGTTTTTGAGCCCTAGCTCTGCCGGCACCTAGGGAAACCTAGCAAACCTATACATTTTTTGAACAACTAGACACCCAGGGGAATTCAGTATGGGGCGACTCGACTGCCTACCACCAGGTTTTCTTACCCAGAATCCCCTGCAAAGCTAAGAAATTGACAAAAAACGCATTTTCCCCACATTTCTGTGGTGGAAAGTTCTGGAATCTGCGTGGATCAACAAATTTCCACCCACCCAGCGTTCCGCCGGGTCTCTTGCTAAAAATGCTACCTCACTTGCCTGGGTATGCCTAGTGCCTGCGACAGGAAACAGCGCAAAACGCAACGTGGTCGCACCTCAATTTCCCAGTGAAATCGTGCCCTTTTTGGACAAAGAGACTACCTTTTATTTTTGAGCCCTAGCTCTGCCGGCACCTAGAGAAACCTAGCAAACCTATACATTTTTGAAAACTAGACACCCAGGGGAATTTAGGATGGGGTGACTCGACTGCCTACCACCAGGTTCTGTTACCCAGAATCCCATGCAAAGCTAAGAAATTGACAAACAAAACGCATTTTCCCCAGATTTCTGTGATGGAAAGTTCTGGAATCTGCGTGGATCAACAAATTTCCACGCACCCAGCTTTTCCCCGGGTCTCCCGATAAAAATGCTACCTCACTTGCCTGGGTCTGCCTAGTGCCTGCGACAGGAAACAGCGCAAAACGCAACGTGGTCGCACCTCAATTTCCCAGTGAAATCGTGCCCTTTTTGGACAAAGAGACTACCTTTTGTTTTTGAGCACTAGCTCTGCCAGCACCTAGGGAAACCTAGCAAACCTATACATTTTTTTTAAACTAGACACCCAGGGAGATTCAGGATGGGGTGACTCGACTGCCTACCACCAGGTTTTGTTACCCAGAATCCCTTGCAAACCTATGAAATTGACCAAAAAAATGCATTTTCCTCATATTTCTGTGGTGGAAAGTTCTGGAATCTGCATGGATCAACAAATTTCCACCCACCCAGCGTTCCCCCGGGTCTCACGATAAAAATGCTACCTCACTTACCTGGGTCTGCCTAGTGCCTGCGACAGGAAACAGCGCAAAACGCAACATGGTCGCACCTCAATTTCCCAGTGAAATCGTGCCCTTTTTGGACAAAGAGACTACCTTTTGTTTTTGAGCCCTAGCTCTGCCGGCACCTAGAGAAACTTAGCAAACCTATACATTTTTTAAAACTAGGCACCCAGCGGAATTCAGGATGGGGTGACTCGACTGCCTACCACCAGGTTTTGTTACCCAGAATCCCTTGCAAAGCTAAGAAATTGACAAAAAAACACATTTTCCTCACATTTCTGTGGTGGAAAGTTCTGGAATCTGCGTGGATCAACAAATTTCCACCCACCCAGCTTTTCCCCGGGTCTCCCGATAAAAATGCTACCTCACTTGCCTGGGTCTGCCTAGTGCCTGCGACAGGAAACAGCGCAAAACGCAACGTGGTCGCACCTCAATTTCCCAGTGAAATCGTGCCCTTTTTGGACAAAGAGACTACCTTTTGTTTTTGAGCACTAGCTCTGCCAGCACCTAGGGAAACCTAGCAAACCTATACATTTTTCAAAATTAGGCACCCAGCGGAATTCAGGATGGGGTGACTCGACTGCCTACCACCAGGTTTTGTTACCCAGAATCCCTTGCAAATCTAAGAAATTGACAAAAAACCACATTTTTTCACATTTCTGTGGTGGAAAGTTCTGGAATCTGCGTGGATCAACAAATTTCCACCCACCCAGCGTTCCCCCGGGTCTCCCGATAAAAATGCTACCTCACTTGCCTGGGTCTGCTTAGTGCCTGCGACAGGAAACAGCGCAAAACGCAACGTGGTCGCACCTCAATTTCCCAGTGAAATCATGCCCTTTTTGGACAAAGAGACTACCTTTTGTTTTTGAGCCCTAGCTCTGCCGGCACCTAGAGAAACTTAGCAAACCTATACATTTTTTAAAACTAGACACCCAGGGAGATTCAGGATGGGGTGACTCGACTGCCTACCACCAGGTTTTGTTACCCAGAATCCCTTGCAAAGCTATGAAATTGACCAAGAAAATGCGATTTCCTCATATTTCTGTTGTGGAAAGTTCTGGAATCTGCATGGATCAACAAATTTCCACCCACCCAGCGTTCCCCCGGGTCTCACGATAAAAATGCTACCTCACTTACCTGGGTCTGCCTAGTGCCTGCGACAGGAAACAGCACAAAATGCAACGTGGTTGCACCTCAATTTCCCAGTGAAATCATGCCCTTTTTGGACAAAGAGACTACCTTTTGTTTTTGAGCCCTAGCTCTGCCGGCACCTAGAGAAACTTAACAAACATATACATTTTTGAAAACTAGGTACCCAGCGGGATTCAGGATGGGGTGACTCGACTGCCTACCACCAGGTTTTGTTACCCAGAATCCCTTGCAAATCTAAGAAATTGACAAAAAAACACATTTTTTCACATTTCTGTGGTGGAAGTTCAGGAATCTGCGTGGATCAACAAATTTCCACCCACCTAGCGTTCCCCCGGGTCTCCCGATAAAAATGCTACCTCACTTGCCTGGGTCTGCTTAGTGCCTGCGACAAGAAACAGCGCAAAACGCAACATGGTCGCACCTCAATTTCCCAGTGAAATCGTGCCCTTTTTGGACAAAGAGACTACCTTTTGTTTTTGAGCCCTAGCTCTGCTGGCACCTAGAGAAACTTAGCAAACTTATTTATTTTTGAAAACCAGACACCAAGGGGAATTCAGGATGGGGTGACTCGACTGCCTACCACCAGGTTCTGTTACCCAGAATCCCTTGCAAAGCTAAGAAATTGACAAAATAAACGCATTTTCCCCACATTTCTGTGGTGGAAAGTTCTGGAATCTGCGTGGATCAACATATTTCCACCCACCCAGCTTCCCCCCGGGTCTCCCGATAAAAATGCTACCTCACTTGCCTGGGTCTGCCTAGTGCCTGCGACAGGAAACAGCGCAGAACACAACGTGGTCGCACCTCAATTGCCCAGTGAAATCGTGCCCTTTTTGGACAAAGAGACTACCTTTTGTTTATGAGCACTAGCTCTGCCAGCACCTAGGGAAACCTAGCAAACCTATACATTTTTGAAAACTAGACACCCAGGGGAATTCAGGATGGGGTGGCTGGGCTGCCTACCACCAGGTTTTGTTACCCAGAATCCCTTGCAAAGCTAAGAAATTGACAAAAAAAACACATTTTCCTCACATTTCTGTGGTGGAAAGTTCTGGAATCTGCGTGGATCAATAAATTTCCACCCACCCAGCCTTTCCCCGGGTCTCCCGATAAAAATGCTACCTCACTTGCCTGGGTCTGCCTAGTGCCTGCGACAGGAAACAGTGCAAAACGCAACGTGGTCGCACCTCAATTTCCAAGTGAAATCGTGCCCTTTTTGGACAAAGAGACTACCTTTTGTTTTTGAGCCCTAGCTCTGCCGGCACCTAGGGAAACCTAGCAAACCTATACATTTTTTGAACAACTAGACACCCAGGGGAATTCAGTATGGGGCGACTCGACAGCCTACCACCAGGTTTTCTTACCCAGAATCCCCTGCAAATCTAAGAAATTGACAAAAAACGCATTTTCCTCACATTTCTGTGGTGGAAAGTTCTGGAATCTGCGTGGATCAACACATTTCCACCCACCCAGCGTTCCGCCGGGTCTCTCGCTAAAAATGCTACCTCACTTGCCTGGGTATGCCTAGTGCCTGCAACAGGAAACAGCGCAAAACGCAACGTGGATCGCACCTCAATTTCCCAGTGAAATCGTGCCCTTTTTGGACAAAGAGACTACCTTTTGTTTTTGAGCCCTAGCTCTGCTGGCACCTAGAGAAACCTAGCAAACTTATTTATTTTTGAAAACCAGACACCAAGGGGAATTCAGGATGGGATGACTCGACTGCCTACCACCAGGTTCTGTTACCCAGAATCCCATGCAAAGCTAAGAAATTGACAAACAAAACGCATTTTCCCCAGATTTCTGTGATGGAAAGTTCTGGAATCTGCGTGGATAAACAAATTTCCACGCACCCAGCTTTTCCCCGGGTCTCCCGATAAAAATGCTACCTCACTTGCCTGGGTCTGCCTAGTGCCTGCGACAGGAAACAGCGCAAAACGCAACGTGGTCGCACCTCAATTTCCCAGTGAAATCGTGCCCTTTTTGGACAAAGAGACTACCTTTTGTTTTTGAGCACTAGCTCTGCCAGCACCTAGGGAAACCTAGCAAACCTATACATTTTTTAAAACTAGACACCCAGGGAGATTCAGGATGGGGTGACTCGACTGCCTACCACCAGGTTTTGTTACCCAGAATCCCTTGCAAACCTATGAAATTGACCAAAAAAATGCATTTTCCTCATATTTCTGTGGTGGAAAGTTCTGGAATCTGCATGGATCAACAAATTTCCACCCACCCAGCGTTCCCCCGGGTGTCACGATAAAAATGCTACCTCACTTACCTGGGTCTGCCTAGTGCCTGCGACAGTAAACAGCGCATAACGCAACGTGGTCGCACCTCAATTTCCCAGTGAAATCGTGCCCTTTTTGGACAAAGAGACTACCTTTTGTTTTTGAGCCCTAGCTCTGCCGGCACCTAGAGAAACTTAGCAAACCTATACATTTTTGAAAACTAGGCACCCAGCGGAATTCAGGATGGGGTGACTCGACTGCCTACCACCAGGTTTTGTTACCCAGAATCCCTTGCAAAGCTAAGAAATTGACAAAAAAACACATTTTCCTCACATTTCTGTGGTGGAAAGTTCTGGAATCTGCGTGGATCAACAAATTTCCACCCACCCAGCTTTTCCCCGGGTCTCCCGATAAAAATGCTACCTCACTTGCCTGGGTCTGCCTAGTGCCTGCGACAGGAAACAGCGCAAAACGCAACGTGGTCGCACCTCAATTTCCCAGTGAAATCGTGCCCTTTTTGGACAAAGAGACTACCTTTTGTTTTTGAGCACTAGCTCTGCCAGCACCTAGGGAAACCTAGCAAACCTATACATTTTTCAAAACTAGGCACCCAGCGGAATTCAGGATGGGGTGACTCGACTGCCTACCACCAGGTTTTGTTACCCAGAATCCCTTGCAAATCTAAGAAATTGACAAAAAAACACATTTTTTCACATTTCTGTGGTGGAAAGTTCTGGAATCTGCGTGGATCAACAAATTTCCACCCACCCAGCGTCCCCCCGGGTCTCCCGATAAAAATGCTACCTCACTTGCCTGGGTCTGCTTAGTGCCTGCGACAGGAAACAGCGCAAAATGCAACGTGGTTGCACCTCAATTTCCCAGTGAAATCATGCCCTTTTTGGACAAAGAGACTACCTTTTGTTTTTGAGCCCTAGCTCTGCCGGCACCTAGAGAAACTTAGCAAACCTATACATTTGTGAAAACTAAGCACCCAGCGGAATTCAGGATGGGGTGACTCGACTGCCTACCACCAGGTTTTGTTACCCAGAATCCCTTGCAAAGCTATGAAATTGACCAAGAAAATGCGATTTCCTCATATTTCTGTTGTGGAAAGTTCTGGAATCTGCATGGATCAACAAATTTCCACCCACCCAGCGTTCCCCCGGGTCTCACGATAAAAATGCTACCTCCTTACCTGGGTCTGCCTAGTGCCTGCGACAGGAAACAGCGCAAAACGCAACGTGGTCGCACCTTAATTTCCCAGTGAAATCATGCCCTTTTTGGACAAAGAGACTACCTTTTGTTTTTGAGCCCTAGCTCTGCCGGCACCTAGAGAAACTTAACAAACATATACATTTTTGAAAACTAGGCACCCAGCGGAATTCAGGATGGGGTGACTCGACTGCCTACCACCAGGTTTTGTTACCCAGAATCCCTTGCAAATCTAAGAAATTGACAAAAAAACACATTTTTTCACATTTCTGTGGTGGAAAGTTCAGGAATCTGCGTGGATCAACAAATTTCCACCCACCCAGCGTTCCCCCGGGTCTCCCGATAAAAATGCTACCTCACTTGCCTGGGTCTGCCTAGTGCCTGCGACAGGAAACAGCGCAAAACGCAACGTGGTCGCACCTCAATTGCCCAGTGAAATCGTGCCCTTTTTGGACAAAGAGACTACCTTTTGTTTATGAGCACTAGCTCTGCCAGCACCTAGGGAAACCTAGCAAACCTATACATTTTTGAAAACTAGACACCCAGGGGAATTCAGGATGGGGTGACTGGGCTGCCTTTCACCAGGTTTTGTTACCCAGAATCCCTTGCAAAGCTAAGAAATTGACAAAAAAAACACATTTTCCTCACATTTCTGTGGTGGAAAGTTCTGGAATCTGCGTGGATCAATAAATTTCCACCACCCAGCCTTTCCCCGGGTCTCCCGATAAAAATGCTACCTCACTTGCCTGGGTCTGCCTAGTGCCTGCGACAGGAAACAGTGCAAAACGCAACGTGGTCGCACCTCAATTTCCCAGTGAAATCGTGCCCTTTTTGGACAAAGAGACTACCTTTTGTTTTTGAGCCCTAGCTCTGCCGGCACCTAGGGAAACCTAGCAAACCTTTACATTTTTTGAACAACTAGACACCCAGGGGAATTCAGTATGGGGCGACTCGACTGCCTACCACCAGGTTTTCTTACCCAGAATCCCCTGCAAAGCTAAGAAATTGACAAAAAACGCATTTTCCTCACATTTCTGTGGTGGAAAGTTCTGGAATCTGCGTGGATCAACAAATTTCCACCCACCCAGCGTTCCGCCGGGTCTCTCGCTAAAAATGCTACCTCACTTGCCTGGGTATGCCTAGTGCCTGCGACAGGAAACAGCGCAAAACGCAACGTGGTCGCACCTCAATTTCCCAGTGAAATCGTGCCCTTTTTGGACAAAGAGACTACCTTTTATTTTTGAGCCCTAGCTCTGCCGGCACCTAGAGAAACCTAGCAAACCTATACATTTTTGAAAACTAGACACCCAGGGGAATTTAGGATGGGGTGACTCGACTGCCTACCACCAGGTTCTGTTACCCAGAATCCCATGCAAAGCTAAGAAATTGACAAACAAAACGCATTTTCCCCAGATTTCTGTGATGAAAAGTTCTGGAATCTGCGTGGATCAACAAATTTCCACGCACCCAGCTTTTCCCCGGGTCTCCCGATAAAAATGCTACCTCACTTGCCTGGGTCTGCCTAGTGGCTGTGACAGGAAACAGCGCAAAACGCAACGTGGTCGCACCTCAATTTCCCAGTGAAATCGTGCCCTTTTTGGACAAAGAGACTACCTTTTGTTTTTGAGCACTAGCTCTGCCAGCACCTAGGGAAACCTAGCAAACCTATACATTTTTTAAAACTAGACACCCAGGGAGATTCAGGATGGGGTGACTCGACTGCCTACCACCAGGTTTTGTTACCCAGAATCCCTTGCAAACCTATGAAATTGACCAAAAAAATGCATTTTCCTCATATTTCTGTGGTGGAAAGTTCTGGAATCTGCATGGATCAACAAATTTCCACCCACCCAGCGTTCCCCCGGGTCTCACGATAAAAATGCTACCTCACTTACCTGGGTCTGCCTAGTGCCTGCGACAGTAAACAGCGCAAAACGCAACGTGGTCGCACCTCAATTTCCCAGTGAAATCGTGCCCTTTTTGGACAAAGAGACTACCTTTTGTTTTTGAGCCCTAGCTCTGCCGGCACCTAGAGAAACTTAGCAAACCTATACATTTTTTAAAACTAGGCACCCAGCGGAATTCAGGATGGGGTGACTCGACTGCCTACCACCAGGTTTTGTTACCCAGAATCCCTTGCAAAGCTAAGAAATTGACAAAAAAACACATTTTCCTCACATTTCTGTGGTGGAAAGTTCTGGAATCTGCGTGGATCAACAAATTTCCACCCACCCAGCTTTTCCCCGGGTCTCCCGATAAAAATGCTACCTCACTTGCCTGGGTCTGCCTAGTGCCTGCGACAGGAAACAGCGCAAAACGCAACGTGGTCGCACCTCAATTTCCCAGTGAAATCGTGCCCTTTTTAGACAAAGAGACTACCTTTTGTTTTTGAGCACTAGCTCTGCCAGCACCTAGGGAAACCTAGCAAACCTATACATTTTTCAAAATTAGGCACCCAGCGGAATTCAGGATGGGGTGACTCGACTGCCTACCACCAGGTTTTGTTACCCAGAATCCCTTGCAAATCTAAGAAATTGACAAAAAAACAAATTTTTTCACATTTCTGTGGTGGAAAGTTCTGGAATCTGCGTGGATCAACAAATTTCCACCCACCCAGCGTTCCCCCGGGTCTCCCGATAAAAATGCTACCTCACTTGCCTGGGTCTGCTTAGTGCCTGCGACAGGAAACAGCGCAAAACGCAACGTGGTCGCACCTCAATTTCCCAGTGAAATCATGCCCTTTTTGGACAAAGAGACTACCTTTTGTTTTTGAGCCCTAGCTCTGCCGGCACCTAGAGAAACTTAGCAAACCTATACATTTTTTAAAACTAGACACCCAGGGAGATTCAGGATGGGGTGACTCGACTGCCTACCACCAGGTTTTGTTACCCAGAATCCCTTGCAAAGCTATGAAATTGACCAAGAAAATGCGATTTCCTCATATTTCTGTTGTGGAAAGTTCTGGAATCTGCATGGATCAACAAATTTCCACCCACCCAGCGTTCCCCCGGGTCTCACGATAAAAATGCTACCTCACTTACCTGGGTCTGCCTAGTGCCTGCGACAGGAAACAGCGCAAAACGCAACGTGGTCGCACCTCAATTTCCCAGTGAAATCATGCCCTTTTTGGACAAAGAGACTACCTTTTGTTTTTGAGCCCTAGCTCTGCCGGCACCTAGAGAAACTTAACAAACATATACATTTTTGAAAACTAGGCACCCAGCGGGATTCAGGATGGGGTGACTCGACTGCCTACCACCAGGTTTTGTTACCCAGAATCCCTTGCAAATCTAAGAAATTGACAAAAAAACACATTTTTTCACATTTCTGTGGTGGAAGTTCAGGAATCTGCGTGGATCAACAAATTTCCACCCACCTAGCGTTCCCCCGGGTCTCCCGATAAAAATGCTACCTCACTTGCCTGGGTCTGCTTAGTGCCTGCGACAAGAAACAGCGCAAAACGCAACATGGTCGCACCTCAATTTCCCAGTGAAATCGTGCCCTTTTTGGACAAAGAGACTACCTTTTGTTTTTGAGCCCTAGCTCTGCTGGCACCTAGAGAAACTTAGCAAACTTATTTATTTTTGAAAACCAGACACCAAGGGGAATTCAGGATGGGGTGACTCGACTGCCTACCACCAGGTTCTGTTACCCAGAATCCCTTGCAAAGCTAAGAAATTGACAAAATAAACGCATTTTCCCCACATTTCTGTGGTGGAAAGTTCTGGAATCTGCGTGGATCAACATATTTCCACCCACCCAGCTTCCCCCCGGGTCTCCCGATAAAAATGCTACCTCACTTGCCTGGGTCTGCCTAGTGCCTGTGACAGGAAACAGCGCAGAACACAACGTGGTCGCACCTCAATTGCCCAGTGAAATCGTGCCCTTTTTGGACAAAGAGACTACCTTTTGTTTATGAGCACTAGCTCTGCCAGCACCTAGGGTAACCTAGCAAACCTATACATTTTTGAAAACTAGACACCCAGGGGAATTCAGGATGGGGTGACTGGGCTGCCTACCACCAGGTTTTGTTACCCAGAATCCCTTGCAAAGCTAAGAAATTGACAAAAAAAACACATTTTCCTCACATTTCTGTGGTGGAAAGTTCTGGAATCTGCGTGGATCAATAAATTTCCACCCACCCAGCCTTTCCCCGGGTCTCCCGATAAAAATGCTACCTCACTTGCCTGGGTCTGCCTAGTGCCTGCGACAGGAAACAGTGCAAAACGCAACGTGGTCGCACCTCAATTTCCAAGTGAAATCGTGCCCTTTTTGGACAAAGAGACTACCTTTTGTTTTTGAGCCCTAGCTCTGCCGGCACCTAGGGAAACCTAGCAAACCTATACATTTTTTGAACAACTAGACACCCAGGGGAATTCAGTATGGGGCGACTCGACAGCCTACCACCAGGTTTTCTTACCCAGAATCCCCTGCAAAGCTAAGAAATTGACAAAAAACGCATTTTCCTCACATTTCTGAGGTGGAAAGTTCTGGAATCTGCGTGGATCAACACATTTCCACCCACCCAGCGTTCCGCCGGGTCTCTCGCTAAAAATGCTACCTCACTTGCCTGGGTATGCCTAGTGCCTGCAACAGGAAACAGCGCAAAACGCAACGTGGTCGCACCTCAATTTCCCAGTGAAATCGTGCCCTTTTTGGACAAAGAGACTACCTTTTGTTTTTGAGCCCTAGCTCTGCTGGCACCTAGAGAAACCTAGCAAACTTATTTATTTTTGAAAACCAGACACCAAGGGGAATTCAGGATGGGATGACTCGACTGCCTACCACCAGGTTCTGTTACCCAGAATCCCATGCAAAGCTAAGAAATTGACAAACAAAACGCATTTTCCCCAGATTTCTGTGATGGAAAGTTCTGGAATCTGCGTGGATCAACAAATTTCCACGCACCCAGCTTTTCCCCGGGTCTCCCGATAAAAATGCTACCTCACTTGCCTGGGTCTGCCTAGTGCCTGCGACAGGAAACAGCGCAAAACGCAACGTGGTCGCACCTCAATTTCCCAGTGAAATCGTGCCCTTTTTGGACAAAGAGACTACCTTTTGTTTTTGAGCACTAGCTCTGCCAGCACCTAGGGAAACCTAGCAAACCTATACATTTTTTAAAACTAGACACCCAGGGAGATTCAGGATGGGGTGACTCGACTGCCTACCACCAGGTTTTGTTACCCAGAATCCCTTGCAAACCTATGAAATTGACTAAAAAAATGCATTTTCCTCATATTTCTGTGGTGGAAAGTTCTGGAATCTGCATGGATCAACAAATTTCCACCCACCCAGCGTTCCCCCGGGTCTCACGATAAAAATGCTACCTCACTTACCTGGGTCTGCCTAGTGCCTGCGACAGTAAACAGCGCAAAACGCAACGTGGTCGCACCTCAATTTCCCAGTGAAATCGTGCCCTTTTTGGACAAAGAGACTACCTTTTGTTTTTGAGCCCTAGCTCTGCCGGCACCTAGAGAAACTTAGCAAACCTATACATTTTTGAAAACTAGGCACCCAGCGGAATTCAGGATGGGGTGACTCGACTGCCTACCACCAGGTTTTGTTACCCAGAATCCCTTGCAAAGCTAAGAAATTGACAAAAAAACACATTTTCCTCACATTTCTGTGGTGGAAAGTTCTGGAATCTGCGTGGATCAACAAATTTCCACCCACCCAGCTTTTCCCCGGGTCTCCCGATAAAAATGCTACCTCACTTGCCTGGGTCTGCCTAGTGCCTGCGACAGGAAACAGCGCAAAACGCAACGTGGTCGCACCTCAATTTCCCAGTGAAATCGTGCCCTTTTTGGACAAAGAGACTACCTTTTGTTTTTGAGCACTAGCTCTGCCAGCACCTAGGGAAACCTAGCAAACCTATACATTTTTCAAAACTAGGCACCCAGCGGAATTCAGGATGGGGTGACTCGACTGCCTACCACCAGGTTTTGTTACCCAGAATCCCTTGCAAATCTAAGAAATTGACAAAAAAACACATTTTTTCACATTTCTGTGGTGGAAAGTTCTGGAATCTGCGTGGATCAACAAATTTCCACCCACCCAGCGTCCCCCCGGGTCTCCCGATAAAAATGCTACCTCACTTGCCTGGGTCTGCTTAGTGCCTGCGACAGGAAACAGCGCAAAATGCAACGTGGTTGCACCTCAATTTCCCAGTGAAATCGTGCCCTTTTTGGACAAAGAGACTACCTTTTGTTTTTGAGCCCTAGCTCTGCCGGCACCTAGAGAAACTTAGCAAACCTATACATTTGTGAAAACTAAGCACCCAGCTGAATTCAGGATGGGGTGACTCGACTGCCTACCACCAGGTTTTGTTACCCAGAATCCCTTGCAAAGCTATCAAATTGACCAAGAAAATGCGATTTCCTCATATTTCTGTTGTGGAAAGTTCTGGAATCTGCATGGATCAACAAATTTCCACCCACCCAGCGTTCCCCCGGGTCTCACGATAAAAATGCTACCTCCTTACCTGGGTCTGCCTAGTGCCTGCGACAGGAAACAGCGCAAAACGCAACGTGGTCGCACCTCAATTTCCCAGTGAAATCATGCCCTTTTTGGACAAAGAGACTACCTTTTGTTTTTGAGCCCTAGCTCTGCCGGCACCTAGAGAAACTTAGCAAACCTATACATTTTTGAAAACTAGGCACCCAGAAGAATTCAGGATGGGGTGACTCGACTGCCTACCACCAGGTTTTGTTACCCAGAATCCCTTGCAAATCTAAGAAATTGACAAAAAAACACATTTTTTCACATTTCTGTGGTGGAAAGTTCAGGAATCTGCGTGGATCAACAAATTTCCACCCACCCAGCGTTCCCCCGGGTCTCCCAATAAAAATTCTACCTCACTTGCCTGGGTCTGCCTAGTGCCTGCGACAGGAAACAGCGCAAAACGCAACGTGGTCGCACCTCAATTGCCCAGTGAAATCGTGCCCTTTTTGGACAAAGAGACTACCTTTTGTTTATGAGCACTAGCTCTGCCAGCACCTAGGGAAACCTAGCAAACCTATACATTTTTGAAAACTAGACACCCAGGGGAATTCAGGATGGGGTGACTGGGCTGCCTTTCACCAGGTTTTGTTACCCAGAATCCCTTGCAAAGCTAAGAAATTGACAAAAAAAACACATTTTCCTCACATTTCTGTGGTGGAAAGTTCTGGAATCTGCGTGGATCAATACATTTCCACCACCCAGCCTTTCCCCGGGTCTCCCGATAAAAATGCTACCTCACTTGCCTGGGTCTGCCTAGTGCCTGCGACAGGAAACAGTGCAAAACGCAACGTGGTCGCACCTCAATTTCCCAGTGAAATCGTGCCCTTTTTGGACAAAGAGACTACCTTTTGTTTTTGAGCCCTAGCTCTGCCGGCACCTAGGGAAACCTAGCAAACCTTTACATTTTTTGAACAACTAGACACCCAGGGGAATTCAGTATGGGGCGACTCGACTGCCTACCACCAGGTTTTCTTACCCAGAATCCCCTGCAAAGCTAAGAAATTGACAAAAAACGCATTTTCCTCACATTTCTGTGGTGGAAAGTTCTGGAATCTGCGTGGATCAACAAATTTCCACCCACCCAGCGTTCCGCCGGGTCTCTCGCTAAAAATGCTACCTCACTTGCCTGGGTATGCCTAGTGCCTGCGACAGGAAACAGCGCAAAACGCAACGTGGTCGCACCTCAATTTCCCAGTGAAATCGTGCCCTTTTTGGACAAAGAGACTACCTTTTATTTTTGAGCCCTAGCTCTGCCGGCACCTAGAGAAACCTAGCAAACCTATACATTTTTGAAAACTAGACACCCAGGGGAATTTAGGATGGGGTGACTCGACTGCCTACCACCAGGTTCTGTTACCCAGAATCCCATGCAAAGCTAAGAAATTGACAAACAAAACGCATTTTCCCCAGATTTCTGTGATGAAAAGTTCTGGAATCTGCGTGGATCAACAAATTTCCACGCACCCAGCTTTTCCCCGGGTCTCCCGATAAAAATGCTACCTCACTTGCCTGGGTCTGCCTAGTGGCTGTGACAGGAAACAGCGCAAAACGCAACGTGGTCGCACCTCAATTTCCCAGTGAAATCGTGCCCTTTTTGGACAAAGAGACTACCTTTTGTTTTTGAGCACTAGCTCTGCCAGCACCTAGGGAAACCTAGCAAACCTATACATTTTTTAAAACTAGACACCCAGGGAGATTCAGGATGGGGTGACTCGACTTCCTACCACCAGGTTTTGTTACCCAGAATCCCTTGCAAACCTATGAAATTGACCAAAAAAATGCATTTTCCTCATATTTCTGTGGTGGAAAGTTCTGGAATCTGCATGGATCAACAAATTTCCACCCACCCAGCGTTCCCCCGGGTCTCACGATAAAAATGCTACCTCACTTACCTGGGTCTGCCTAGTGCCTGCGACAGTAAACAGCGCAAAACGCAACGTGGTCGCACCTCAATTTCCCAGTGAAATCGTGCCCTTTTTGGACAAAGAGACTACCTTTTGTTTTTGAGCCCTAGCTCTGCCGGCACCTAGAGAAACTTAGCAAACCTATACATTTTTGAAAACTAGGCACCCAGCGGAATTCAGGATGGGGTGACTCGACTGCCTACCACCAGGTTTTGTTACCCAGAATCCCTTGCAAAGCTAAGAAATTGACAAAAAAACACATTTTCCTCACATTTCTGTGGTGGAAAGTTCTGGAATCTGCGTGGATCAACAAATTTCCACCCACCCAGCTTTTCCCCGGGTCTCCCGATAAAAATGCTACCTCACTTGCCTGGGTCTGCCTAGTGCCTGCGACAGGAAACAGCGCAAAACGCAACGTGGTCGCACCTCAATTTCCCAGTGAAATCGTGCCCTTTTTGGACAAAGAGACTACCTTTTGTTTTTGAGCACTAGCTCTGCCAGCACCTAGGGAAACCTAGCAAACCTATACATTTGTCAAAACTAGGCACCCAGCGGAATTCAGGATGGGGTGACTCGACTGCCTACCACCAGGTTTTGTTACCCAGAATCCCTTGCAAATCTAAGAAATTGACAAAAAAACACATTTTTTCACATTTCTGTGGTGGAAAGTTCTGGAATCTGCGTGGATCAACAAATTTCCACCCACCCAGCGATCCCCCGGGTCTCCCGATAAAAATGCTACCTCACTTGCCTGGGTCTGCTTAGTGCCTGCGACAGGAAACAGCGCAAAATGCAACGTGGTTGCACCTCAATTTCCCAGTGAAATCGTGCCCTTTTTGGACAAAGAGACTACCTTTTGTTTTTGAGCCCTAGCTCTGCCGGCACCTAGAGAAACTTAGCAAACCTATACATTTGTGAAAACTAAGCACCCAGCGGAATTCAGGATGGGGTGACTCGACTGCCTACCACCAGGTTTTGTTACCCAGAATCCCTTGCAAAGCTATGAAATTGACCAAGAAAATGCGATTTCCTCATATTTCTGTTGTGGAAAGTTCTGGAATCTGCATGGATCAACAAATTTCCACCCACCCAGCGTTCCCCCGGGTCTCACGATAAAAATGCTACCTCACTTACCTGGGTCTGCCTAGTGCCTGCGACAGGAAACAGCGCAAAACGCAACGTGGTCGCACCTCAATTTCCCAGTGAAATCATGCCCTTTTTGGACAAAGAGACTACCTTTTGTTTTTGAGCCCTAGCTCTGCCGGCACCTAGAGAAACTTAACAAACAGATACATTTTTGAAAACTAGGCACCCAGCGGAATTCAGGATGGGGTGACTCGACTGCCTACCACCAGGTTTTGTTACCCAGAATCCCTTGCAAATCTAAGAAATTGACAAAAAAACACATTTTTTCACATTTCTGTGGTGGAAAGTTCAGGAATCTGCGTGGATCAACAAATTTCCACCCACCCAGCGTTCCCCCGGGTCTCCCGATAAAAATGCTACCTCACTTGCCTGGGTCTGCCTAGTGCCTGCGACAGGAAACAGCGCAAAACGCAACGTGGTCGCACCTCAATTGCCCAGTGAAATCGTGCCCTTTTTGGACAAAGAGACTACCTTTTGTTTATGAGCACTAGCTCTGCCAGCACCTAGGGAAACCTAGCAAACCTATACATTTTTGAAAACTAGACACCCAGGGGAATTCAGGATGGGGTGACTGGGCTGCCTACCACCAGGTTTTGTTACCCAGAATCCCTTGCAAAGCTAAGAAATTGACAAAAAAAACACATTTTCCTCACATTTCTGTGGTGGAAAGTTCTGGAATCTGCGTGGATCAATAAATTTCCACCACCCAGCCTTTCCCCGGGTCTCCCGATAAAAATGCTACCTCACTTGCCTGGGTCTGCCTAGTGCCTGCGACAGGAAACAGTGCAAAACGCAACGTGGTCGCACCTCAATTTCCAAGTGAAATCGTGCCCTTTTTGGACAAAGAGACTACCTTTTGTTTTTGAGCCCTAGCTCTGCCGGCACCTAGGGAAACCTAGCAAACCTATAAATTTTTTGAACAACTAGACACCCAGGGGAATTCAGTATGGGGCGACTCGACTGCCTACCACCAGGTTTTCTTACCCAGAATCCCCTGCAAAGCTAAGAAATTGACAAAAAACGCATTTTCCTCACATTTCTGTGGTGGAAAGTTCTGGAATCTGCGTGGATCAACAAATTTCCACCCACCCAGCGTTCCGCCGGGTCTCTCGCTAAAAATGCTACCTCACTTGCCTGGGTATGCCTAGTGCCTGCAACAGGAAACAGCGCAAAACGCAACGTGGTTGCACCTCAATTTCCCAGTGAAATCGTGCCCTTTTTGGACAAAGAGACTACCTTTTATTTTTGAGCCCTAGCTCTGGCGGCACCTAGAGAAACCTAGCAAACCTATACATTTTTGAAAACTAGACACCCAGGGGAATTTAGAATGGGGTGACTCGACTGCCTACCACCAGGTTCTGTTACCCAGAATCCCATGCAAAGCTAAGAAATTGACAAAAAAAACGCATTTTCCCCACATTTCTGTGATGGAAAGTTCTGGAATCTGCGTGGATCAACAAATTTCCACGCACCCAGCTTCTCCCCGGGTCTCCCGATAAAAATGCTACCTCACTTGCCTGGGTCTGCCTAGTGCCTGCGACAGGAAACAGCGCAAAACGCAACGTGGTCGCACCTCAATTTCCCAGTGAAATCGTGCCCTTTTTGGACAAAGAGACTACCTTTTGTTTTTGAGCCCTAGCTCTGCCGGCACCTAGAGAAACTTAGCAAACCTATACATTTTTGAAAACTAGACACCCAGGGGAATTTAGAATGGGGTGACTCGACTGCCTACCACCAGGTTTTGTTACCCAGAATCCCTTGCAAAGCTAAGAAATTGACAAAAAAACACATTTTCCTCACATTTCTGTGGTGGAAAGTTCTGGAATCTGCGTGGATCAACAAATTTCCACCCACCCAGCGTTCCCCCGGGTCTCCCGATAAAAATGCTACCTCACTTGCCTGGGTCTGCTTAGTGCCTGCGACAAGAAACACCGCAAAACGCAATGTGGTCGCACCTCAATTTCCCAGTGAAATCTTGCCTTTTTGGACAAAGAGACTACCTTTTGTTTTTGAGCCCTAGCTCTGCTGGCACCTAGAGAAACCTAGCAAATCTATACATTTTTGAAAACCAGACACCAAGGGGAATTCAGGATGGGGTGACTCGACTGCCTACCACCAGGTTCTGTTACCCAGAATCCCTTGCAAAGCTAAGAAATTGACAAAATAAACACATTTTCCCGACATTTCTGTGGTGGAAAGTTCCGGAATCTGCGTGGATCAACATATTTCCACCCACCCAGCTTCCCCCCGGGTCTCCCGATAAAAATGCTACCTCACTTGCCTGGGTCTGCCTAGTGCCTGCGACAGGAAACAGCGCAAAACGCAACGTGGTCGCACCTCAATTTCCCAGTGAAATCGTGCCCTTTTTGGACAAAGAGACTACCTTTTGTTTTTGAGCCCTAGCTCTGCCGGCACCTAGAGAAACTTAGCAAACCTATACATTTTTTAAAACTAGGCACCCAGCGGAATTCAGGATGGGGTGACTCGACTGCCTACCACCAGGTTCTGTTACCCAGAATCCCATGCAAAGCTAAGAAATTGACAAAAAAAACGCATTTTCCCCACATTTCTGTGATGGAAAGTTCTGGAATCTGCGTGGATCAACAAATTTCCACGCACCCAGCTTTTCCCCGGGTCTCCCGATAAAAATGCTACCTCACTTGCCTGGGTCTGCCTAGTGCCTGCGACAGGAAACACCGCAAAATGCAACGTGGTCGCACCTCAATTTCCCAGTGAAATCGTGCCCTTTTTGGACAAAGAGACTACCTTTTGTTTTTGAGCACTAGCTCTGCCAGCACCTAGGGAAACCTAGCAAACCTATACATTTTTTAAAACTAGACACCCAGGGAGATTCAGGATGGGGTGACTCGACTGCCTACCACCAGGTTTTGTTACCCAGAATCCCTTGCAAACCTATGAAATTGACCAAAAAAAAGCATTTTCCTCATATTTCTGTGGTGGAAAGTTGTGGAATCTGCATGTATCAACAAATTTCCACCCACCCAGCGTTCCGCCGGGTCTCACGATAAAAATGCTACCTCACTTACCTGGGTCTGCCTAGTGCCTGCGACAGGAAACAGCGCAAAACGCAACGTGGTCGCACCTCAATTTCCCAGTGAAATCGTGCCCTTTTTGGACAAAGAGACTACCTTTTGTTTTTGAGCCCTAGCTCTGCCGGCACCTAGAGAAACTTAGCAAACCTATACATTTTTGAAAACTAGGCACCCAGCGGAATTCAGGATGGGGTGACTCGACTGCCTACCACCAGGTTTTGTTACCCAGAATCCCTTGCAAAGCTAAGAAATTGACAAAAAAACACATTTTCCTCATATTTCTGTGGTGGAAAGTTCTGGAATCTGCGTGGATCAACAAATTTCCACCCACCCAGCGTTCCCCCGGGTCTCCTGATAAAAATGCTACCTCACTTGCCTGGGTCTGCTTAGTGCCTGCGACAAGAAACAGCGCAAAACGCAATGTGGTCGCACCTCAATTTCCCAGTGAAATCGTGCCTTTTTGGACAAAGAGACTACCTTTTGTTTTTGAGCCCTAGCTCTGCTGGCACCTAGAGAAACCTAGCAAATCTATACATTTTTGAAAACCAGACACCAAGGGGAATTCAGGATGGGGTGACTCGACTGCCTACCACCAGGTTCTGTTACCCAGAATCCCTTGCAAAGCTAAGAAATTGACAAAATAAACGCATTTTCCCGACATTTCTGTGGTGGAAAGTTCCGGAATCTGCGTGGATCAACATATTTCCACCCAGCCAGCTTCCCCCCCGGGTCTCCCGGTAAAAATGCTACCTCACTTGCCTGGGTCTGCCTAGTGCCTGCGACAGGAAACAGCGCAAAACGCAACGTGGTCGCACCTCAATTTCCCAGTGAAATCGTGCCCTTTTTGGACAAAGAGACTACCTTTTGTTTTTGAGCCCTAGCTCTGCCGGCACCTAGAGAAACTTAGCAAACCTATACATTTTTTAAAACTAGGCACCCAGCGGAATTCAGGATTGGGTGACTCGACTGCCTACCACCAGGTTCTGTTACCCAGAATCCCTTGCAAAGCTAAGAAATTGATTAAAAAAACGCATTTTCCTCACATTTCTGTGGTGGAAAGTTCTGGAATCTGCGTGGATCAATAAATTTCCACACACCCAGCGTTCCCCCGGGTCTCCCGATACAAATGCTACCTCACTTGCCTGGGTCTGCCTAGTGCCTGCGACAGGAAACAGCGCAAAACGCGACGTGGTGGCACCTCAATTTCCCAGTGAAATCGTGCCCTTTTTGGACAAAGAGACTACCTTATGTTTTTGAGCCCTAGCTCTGCCGGCACTCAGAGAAACGTAGCAAACCTATACATTTTTGAAAACTAGACACCCAGGGGAATTCAGTATGGGGTGACTCGACTGCCTACCACCAGGTTTTGTTACCCAGAATCCCTTGCAAAGCTAGGAAATTGACCAAAAATGCATTTTCCTCACATTTCTGTGGTGGAAAGTTCTGGAATCTGCGTGGATCAACAAATTTCCACCTACCCAGCGTTCCCCCGGGACTCCCGATAAAAATGCTACCTCACTTGACTGGGTCTGCTTAGTGCCTGCGACAAGAAACAGCGCAAAACGCAACGTGGTCGCACCTCAATTTCCTAGTGAAATCGTGCCCTTTTTGGACAAAGAGACTACCTTTTGTTTTTGAGCCCTAGCTCTGCCGGCACCTAGAGAAACCTAGCAAACCTATACATTTTTGAAAACCAGACACCCAGGGGAATTCAGTATGGGGCGACTCGACTGCCTACCACCAGGTTTTGTTACCCAGAATCCCCTGCAATGCTAAGAAATTGACAAAAAAACCGCATTTTCCTCACATTTCTGTGGTGGAAAGTTCTGGAATCTGCGTGGATCAACAAATTTCCACCCACCCAGCGTTCCCCCGGGTCTCTCGATAAAAATGCTACCTCACTTGTCTGGGTATGCCTAGTGCCTGCGACAGGAAACAGCGCAAAACGCAACGTGGTCGCACCTCAATTTCCCAGTGAAATTGTGCCCTTTTTGGACAAAGAGACTACCTTTTGTTTTTGAGCCCTAGCTCTGCCGGCACCTAGAGAAACCTAGCAAACCTATACATTTTTGAAAACTAGACACCCAGGGGAATTCATGATGGGGTGACTCGGCTGCCTACCACCAGGTTCTGTTACCCAGAATCCCTTGCAAAGCTAAGAAATTGACTAACAAAATGCATTTTCCCCACATTTCTGTGGTGGAAAGTTCTGGAATCTGCGTGGATCAACAAATTTCCACTCACCCAGCGTTTCCCTGGGTCTCACGATAGAAATGCTACCTCACTTGCCTGGGTCTGCCTAGTGCCTGCGACAGGAAACAGCGCAAAACGCAACGTGGTCGCACCTCAATTTCCCAGTGAAATCGTGCCCTTTTTGGACAAAGAGACTACCTTTTGTTTTTGAGCCCTAGCTCTGCCGGCACCTAGGGAATCCTGGCAAACCTATACATTTTTTAAAACTAGACACTCAGTGGAATTCAGGATGGGGTGACTCGACTGCCTACCACCAGGTTTTGTTACCCAGAATCCCTTGCAAAGCTAAGAAATTGACAAAAAAACGCATTTTCCTCATATTTCTGTGGTGGAAAGTTCTGGAATCTGCGTGGATCAACATATTTCCACCCACCCAGCTTCCCCCCGGGTCTCCCAATAAAAATGCTACCTCACTTGCCTGGGTCTGCCTAGTGCCTGCGACAGGAAACAGCGCAGAACACAACGTGGTCGCACCTCAATTGCCCAGTGAAATCGTGCCCTTTTTGGACAAAGAGACTACCTTTTGTTTATGAGCACTAGCTCTGCCAGCACCTAGGGAAACCTAGCAAACCTATACATTTTTTAAAACTAGACACCCAGGGAGATTCAGGATGGGGTGACTCGACTTCCTACCACCAGGTTTTGTTACCCAGAATCCCTTGCAAACCTATGAAATTGACCAAAAAAATGCATTTTCCTCATATTTCTGTGGTGGAAAGTTCTGGAATCTGCATGGATCAACAAATTTCCACCCACCCAGCGTTCCCCCGGGTCTCACGATAAAAATGCTACCTCACTTACCTGGGTCTGCCTAGTGCCTGCGACAGTAAACAGCGCAAAACGCAACGTGGTCGCACCTCAATTTCCCAGTGAAATCGTGCCCTTTTTGGACAAAGAGACTACCTTTTGTTTTTGAGCCCTAGCTCTGCCGGCACCTAGAGAAACTTAGCAAACCTATACATTTTTGAAAACTAGGCACCCAGCGGAATTCAGGATGGGGTGACTCGACTGCCTACCACCAGGTTTTGTTACCCAGAATCCCTTGCAAAGCTAAGAAATTGACAAAAAAACACATTTTCCTCACATTTCTGTGGTGGAAAGTTCTGGAATCTGCGTGGATCAACAAATTTCCACCCACCCAGCTTTTCCCCGGGTCTCCCGATAAAAATGCTACCTCACTTGCCTGGGTCTGCCTAGTGCCTGCGACAGGAAACAGCGCAAAACGCAACGTGGTCGCACCTCAATTTCCCAGTGAAATCGTGCCCTTTTTGGACAAAGAGACTACCTTTTGTTTTTGAGCACTAGCTCTGCCAGCACCTAGGGAAACCTAGCAAACCTATACATTTGTCAAAACTAGGCACCCAGCGGAATTCAGGATGGGGTGACTCGACTGCCTACCACCAGGTTTTGTTACCCAGAATCCCTTGCAAATCTAAGAAATTGACAAAAAAACACATTTTTTCACATTTCTGTGGTGGAAAGTTCTGGAATCTGCGTGGATCAACAAATTTCCACCCACCCAGCGATCCCCCGGGTCTCCCGATAAAAATGCTACCTCACTTGCCTGGGTCTGCTTAGTGCCTGCGACAGGAAACAGCGCAAAATGCAACGTGGTTGCACCTCAATTTCCCAGTGAAATCGTGCCCTTTTTGGACAAAGAGACTACCTTTTGTTTTTGAGCCCTAGCTCTGCCGGCACCTAGAGAAACTTAGCAAACCTATACATTTGTGAAAACTAAGCACCCAGCGGAATTCAGGATGGGGTGACTCGACTGCCTACCACCAGGTTTTGTTACCCAGAATCCCTTGCAAAGCTATGAAATTGACCAAGAAAATGCGATTTCCTCATATTTCTGTTGTGGAAAGTTCTGGAATCTGCATGGATCAACAAATTTCCACCCACCCAGCGTTCCCCCGGGTCTCACGATAAAAATGCTACCTCACTTACCTGGGTCTGCCTAGTGCCTGCGACAGGAAACAGCGCAAAACGCAACGTGGTCGCACCTCAATTTCCCAGTGAAATCATGCCCTTTTTGGACAAAGAGACTACCTTTTGTTTTTGAGCCCTAGCTCTGCCGGCACCTAGAGAAACTTAACAAACAGATACATTTTTGAAAACTAGGCACCCAGCGGAATTCAGGATGGGGTGACTCGACTGCCTACCACCAGGTTTTGTTACCCAGAATCCCTTGCAAATCTAAGAAATTGACAAAAAAACACATTTTTTCACATTTCTGTGGTGGAAAGTTCAGGAATCTGCGTGGATCAACAAATTTCCACCCACCCAGCGTTCCCCCGGGTCTCCCGATAAAAATGCTACCTCACTTGCCTGGGTCTGCCTAGTGCCTGCGACAGGAAACAGCGCAAAACGCAACGTGGTCGCACCTCAATTGCCCAGTGAAATCGTGCCCTTTTTGGACAAAGAGACTACCTTTTGTTTATGAGCACTAGCTCTGCCAGCACCTAGGGAAACCTAGCAAACCTATACATTTTTGAAAACTAGACACCCAGGGGAATTCAGGATGGGGTGACTGGGCTGCCTACCACCAGGTTTTGTTACCCAGAATCCCTTGCAAAGCTAAGAAATTGACAAAAAAAACACATTTTCCTCACATTTCTGTGGTGGAAAGTTCTGGAATCTGCGTGGATCAATAAATTTCCACCACCCAGCCTTTCCCCGGGTCTCCCGATAAAAATGCTACCTCACTTGCCTGGGTCTGCCTAGTGCCTGCGACAGGAAACAGTGCAAAACGCAACGTGGTCGCACCTCAATTTCCAAGTGAAATCGTGCCCTTTTTGGACAAAGAGACTACCTTTTGTTTTTGAGCCCTAGCTCTGCCGGCACCTAGGGAAACCTAGCAAACCTATAAATTTTTTGAACAACTAGACACCCAGGGGAATTCAGTATGGGGCGACTCGACTGCCTACCACCAGGTTTTCTTACCCAGAATCCCCTGCAAAGCTAAGAAATTGACAAAAAACGCATTTTCCTCACATTTCTGTGGTGGAAAGTTCTGGAATCTGCGTGGATCAACAAATTTCCACCCACCCAGCGTTCCGCCGGGTCTCTCGCTAAAAATGCTACCTCACTTGCCTGGGTATGCCTAGTGCCTGCAACAGGAAACAGCGCAAAACGCAACGTGGTTGCACCTCAATTTCCCAGTGAAATCGTGCCCTTTTTGGACAAAGAGACTACCTTTTATTTTTGAGCCCTAGCTCTGCCGGCACCTAGAGAAACCTAGCAAACCTATACATTTTTGAAAACTAGACACCCAGGGGAATTTAGAATGGGGTGACTCGACTGCCTACCACCAGGTTCTGTTACCCAGAATCCCATGCAAAGCTAAGAAATTGACAAAAAAAACGCATTTTCCCCACATTTCTGTGATGGAAAGTTCTGGAATCTGCGTGGATCAACAAATTTCCACGCACCCAGCTTCTCCCCGGGTCTCCCGATAAAAATGCTACCTCACTTGCCTGGGTCTGCCTAGTGCCTGCGACAGGAAACAGCGCAAAACGCAACGTGGTCGCACCTCAATTTCCCAGTGAAATCGTGCCCTTTTTGGACAAAGAGACTACCTTTTGTTTTTGAGCCCTAGCTCTGCCGGCACCTAGAGAAACTTAGCAAAGCTATACATTTTTGAAAACTAGGCACCCAGCGGAATTCAGGATGGGGTGACTCGACTGCCTACCACCAGGTTTTGTTACCCAGAATCCCTTGCAAAGCTAAGAAATTGACAAAAAAACACATTTTCCTCACATTTCTGTGGTGGAAAGTTCTGGAATCTGCGTGGATCAACAAATTTCCACCCACCCAGCGTTCCCCCGGGTCTCCCGATAAAAATGCTACCTCACTTGCCTGGGTCTGCTTAGTGCCTGCGACAAGAAACACCGCAAAACGCAATGTGGTCGCACCTCAATTTCCCAGTGAAATCTTGCCTTTTTGGACAAAGAGACTACCTTTTGTTTTTGAGCCCTAGCTCTGCTGGCACCTAGAGAAACCTAGCAAATCTATACATTTTTGAAAACCAGACACCAAGGGGAATTCAGGATGGGGTGACTCGACTGCCTACCACCAGGTTCTGTTACCCAGAATCCCTTGCAAAGCTAAGAAATTGACAAAATAAACACATTTTCCCGACATTTCTGTGGTGGAAAGTTCCGGAATCTGCGTGGATCAACATATTTCCACCCACCCAGCTTCCCCCCGGGTCTCCCGATAAAAATGCTACCTCACTTGCCTGGGTCTGCCTAGTGCCTGCGACAGGAAACAGCGCAAAACGCAACGTGGTCGCACCTCAATTACCCAGTGAAATCGTGCCCTTTTTGGACAAAGAGACTACCTTTTGTTTTTGAGCCCTAGCTCTGCCGGCACCTAGAGAAACTTAGCAAACCTATACATTTTTTAAAACTAGGCACCCAGCGGAATTCAGGATGGGGTGACTCGACTGCCTACCACCAGGTTCTGTTACCCAGAATCCCATGCAAAGCTAAGAAATTGACAAAAAAAACGCATTTTCCCCACATTTCTGTGATGGAAAGTTCTGGAATCTGCGTGGATCAACAAATTTCCACGCACCCAGCTTTTCCCCGGGTCTCCCGATAAAAATGCTACCTCACTTGCCTGGGTCTGCCTAGTGCCTGCGACAGGAAACACCGCAAAATGCAACGTGGTCGCACCTCAATTTCCCAGTGAAATCGTGCCCTTTTTGGACAAAGAGACTACCTTTTGTTTTTGAGCACTAGCTCTGCCAGCACCTAGGGAAACCTAGCAAACCTATACATTTTTTAAAACTAGACACCCAGGGAGATTCAGGATGGGGTGACTCGACTGCCTACCACCAGGTTTTGTTACCCAGAATCCCTTGCAAACCTATGAAATTGACCAAAAAAAAGCATTTTCCTCATATTTCTGTGGTGGAAAGTTGTGGAATCTGCATGTATCAACAAATTTCCACCCACCCAGCGTTCCGCCGGGTCTCACGATAAAAATGCTACCTCACTTACCTGGGTCTGCCTAGTGCCTGCGACAGGAAACAGCGCAAAACGCAACGTGGTCGCACCTCAATTTCCCAGTGAAATCGTGCCCTTTTTGGACAAAGAGACTACCTTTTGTTTTTGAGCCCTAGCTCTGCCGGCACCTAGAGAAACTTAGCAAACCTATACATTTTTGAAAACTAGGCACCCAGCGGAATTCAGGATGGGGTGACTCGACTGCCTACCACCAGGTTTTGTTACCCAGAATCCCTTGCAAAGCTAAGAAATTGACAAAAAAACACATTTTCCTCATATTTCTGTGGTGGAAAGTTCTGGAATCTGCGTGGATCAACAAATTTCCACCCACCCAGCGTTCCCCCGGGTCTCCTGATAAAAATGCTACCTCACTTGCCTGGGTCTGCTTAGTGCCTGCGACAAGAAACAGCGCAAAACGCAATGTGGTCGCACCTCAATTTCCCAGTGAAATCGTGCCTTTTTGGACAAAGAGACTACCTTTTGTTTTTGAGCCCTAGCTCTGCTGGCACCTAGAGAAACCTAGCAAATCTATACATTTTTGAAAACCAGACACCAAGGGGAATTCAGGATGGGGTGACTCGACTGCCTACCACCAGGTTCTGTTACCCAGAATCCCTTGCAAAGCTAAGAAATTGACAAAATAAACGCATTTTCCCGACATTTCTGTGGTGGAAAGTTCCGGAATCTGCGTGGATCAACATATTTCCACCCAGCCAGCTTCCCCCCCGGGTCTCCCGGTAAAAATGCTACCTCACTTGCCTGGGTCTGCCTAGTGCCTGCGACAGGAAACAGCGCAAAACGCAACGTGGTCGCACCTCAATTTCCCAGTGAAATCGTGCCCTTTTTGGACAAAGAGACTACCTTTTGTTTTTGAGCCCTAGCTCTGCCGGCACCTAGAGAAACTTAGCAAACCTATACATTTTTTAAAACTAGGCACCCAGCGGAATTCAGGATTGGGTGACTCGACTGCCTACCACCAGGTTCTGTTACCCAGAATCCCTTGCAAAGCTAAGAAATTGATTAAAAAAACGCATTTTCCTCACATTTCTGTGGTGGAAAGTTCTAGAATCTGCGTGGATCAATAAATTTCCACACACCCAGCGTTCCCCCGGGTCTCCCGATACAAATGCTACCTCACTTGCCTGGGTCTGCCTAGTGCCTGCGACAGGAAACAGCGCAAAACGCGACGTGGTGGCACCTCAATTTCCCAGTGAAATCGTGCCCTTTTTGGACAAAGAGACTACCTTATGTTTTTGAGCCCTAGCTCTGCCGGCACTCAGAGAAACGTAGCAAACCTATACATTTTTGAAAACTAGACACCCAGGGGAATTCAGTATGGGGTGACTCGACTGCCTACCACCAGGTTTTGTTACCCAGAATCCCTTGCAAAGCTAGGAAATTGACCAAAAATGCATTTTCCTCACATTTCTGTGGTGGAAAGTTCTGGAATCTGCGTGGATCAACAAATTTCCACCTACCCAGCGTTCCCCCGGGACTCCCGATAAAAATGCTACCTCACTTGACTGGGTCTGCTTAGTGCCTGCGACAAGAAACAGCGCAAAACGCAACGTGGTCGCACCTCAATTTCCTAGTGAAATCGTGCCCTTTTTGGACAAAGAGACTACCTTTTGTTTTTGAGCCCTAGCTCTGCCGGCACCTAGAGAAACCTAGCAAACCTATACATTTTTGAAAACCAGACACCCAGGGGAATTCAGTATGGGGCGACTCGACTGCCTACCACCAGGTTTTGTTACCCAGAATCCCCTGCAATGCTAAGAAATTGACAAAAAAACCGCATTTTCCTCACATTTCTGTGGTGGAAAGTTCTGGAATCTGCGTGGATCAACAAATTTCCACCCACCCAGCGTTCCCCCGGGTCTCTCGATAAAAATGCTACCTCACTTGTCTGGGTATGCCTAGTGCCTGCGACAGGAAACAGCGCAAAACGCAACGTGGTCGCACCTCAATTTCCCAGTGAAATTGTGCCCTTTTTGGACAAAGAGACTACCTTTTGTTTTTGAGCCCTAGCTCTGCCGGCACCTAGAGAAACCTAGCAAACCTATACATTTTTGAAAACTAGACACCCAGGGGAATTCATGATGGGGTGACTCGGCTGCCTACCACCAGGTTCTGTTACCCAGAATCCCTTGCAAAGCTAAGAAATTGACTAACAAAATGCATTTTCCCCACATTTCTGTGGTGGAAAGTTCTGGAATCTGCGTGGATCAACAAATTTCCACTCACCCAGCGTTTCCCTGGGTCTCACGATAGAAATGCTACCTCACTTGCCTGGGTCTGCCTAGTGCCTGCGACAGGAAACAGCGCAAAACGCAACGTGGTCGCACCTCAATTTCCCAGTGAAATCGTGCCCTTTTTGGACAAAGAGACTACCTTTTGTTTTTGAGCCCTAGCTCTGCCGGCACCTAGGGAATCCTGGCAAACCTATACATTTTTTAAAACTAGACACTCAGTGGAATTCAGGATGGGGTGACTCGACTGCCTACCACCAGGTTTTGTTACCCAGAATCCCTTGCAAAGCTAAGAAATTGACAAAAAAACGCATTTTCCTCATATTTCTGTGGTGGAAAGTTCTGGAATCTGCGTGGATCAACATATTTCCACCCACCCAGCTTCCCCCCGGGTCTCCCAATAAAAATGCTACCTCACTTGCCTGGGTCTGCCTAGTGCCTGCGACAGGAAACAGCGCAAAACGCAACGTGGTCGCACCTCAATTTCCCAGTGAAATCGTGCCCTTTTTGGACAAAGAGACTACCTTTTGTTTTTGAGCACTAGCTCTGCCAGCACCTAGGGAAACCTAGAAAACCTATACATTTTTTAAAACTAGACACCCAGGGAGATTCAGGATGGGGTGACTCGACTGCCTACCACCAGGTTTTGTTACCCAGAATCCCTTGCAAAGCTATGAAATTGACCAAGAAAATGCATTTTCCTCATATTTCTGTTGTGGAAAGTTCTGGAATCTGCGTGGATCAACAAATTTCCACCCACCCAGCGTTCCCCCGGGTCTCTCGATAAAAATGCTACCTCACTTGTCTGGGTATGCCTAGTGCCTGCGACAGGAAACAGCGCAAAACGCAACGTGGTCGCACCTCAATTTCCCAGTGAAATCGTGCCCTTTTTGGACAAAGAGACTACCTTTTGTTTTTGGGGCCTAGCTCTGCCGGCACCTAGAGAAACCTAGCAAACCTATACATTTTTGAAAACTAGCCACCCAGGGGAATTCATGATGGGGTGACTCGGCTGCCTACCACCAGGTTCTGTTACCCAGAATCCCTTGCAAAGCTAAGAAATTGACTAACAAAATGCATTTTCCCCACATTTCTGTGGTGGAAAGTTCTGGAATCTGCGTGGATCAACAAATTTCCACTCACCCAGAGTTTCCCTGTGTCTCCCGATAGAAATGCTACCTCACTTGCCTGGGTCTGCCTAGTGCCTGCGACAGGAAACAGCGCAAAACGCAACGTGGTCGCACCTCAATTTCCCAGTGAAATCATGCCCTTTTTGGACAAAGAGACTACCTTTTGTTTTTGAGCCCTAGCTCTGCCGGCACCTAGGGAAACCTGGCAAACCTATACATTTTTAAAAACTAGACACTCAGGGGAATTCAGGATGGGGTGACTCGACTGCCTACCATCAGGTTTTGTTACCCAGAATCCCTTGCAAAGCTAAGAAATTGACAAAAAAACGCATTTTCCTCATATTTCTGTGGTGGAAAGTTCTGGAATCTGCGTGGATCAACAAATTTCCACCCACCCAGCGTTCCTCCGGGTCTCACGATAAAAATGCTACCTCACTTGCCTGGGTCTGCCTAGTGCCTGCGACAAGAAACAGCGCAAAACGCAACGTGGTCGCACCTCAATTTCCCAGTGAAATCGTGCCCTTTTTGGACAAAGAGACTACCTTTTGTTTTTTAGCCCTAGCTCTGCCGGCACCTAGAGAAACCTAGCAAACCTATACATTTTTGAAAACTAGACACCCAGGGGAATACAGGATTGGGTTACCCGACTGCCTACCACCAGGTTCTGTTACCTAGAATCCCTTGCAAAGCTAAGGAATTGACAAAAAAAACACATTTTCCTCACATTTCTGTGGTGGAAAGTTCTGGAATCTGCGTGGATCAACAAATTTCCACTCACCCAGCGTTTCCCTGGGTCTCCCGATAGAAATGCTACCTCACTTGCCTGGGTCTGCCTAGTGCCTGCGACAGGAAACAGCGCAAAACGCAACGTGGTCGCACCTCAATTTCCCAGTGAAATCGTGCCCTTTTTGGACAAAGAGACTACCTTTTGTTTTTGAGCCCTAGCTCTGCCGGCACCTAGGGAAACCTGGCAAACCTATACATTTTTTAAAACTAGACACTCAGGGGAATTCAGGATGGGGTGACTCGACTGCCTACCACCAGGTTTTGTTACCCAGAATCCCTTGCAAAGCTAAGAAATTGACAAAAAACGCATTTCCCTCATATTTCTGTGGTGGAAAGTTCTGGAATCTGCGTGGATCAACAAATTTCCACCCACCCAGCGTTCCTCCGGGTCTCACGATAAAAATGCTACCTCACTTGCCTGGGTCTGCCTAGTGCATGCGACAGGAAACAGCGCAAAACTCAACGTGGTCGGCACCTCAATTTCCCAGTAAAATCGGGCCCTTTTTGGACAAAGAGACTACCTTTTGTTTTTGAGCCCTAGCTCTGCCGGCACCTAGAGAAACCTAGCAAACCTATACATTTTTAAAAACTAGACACCCAGGGTAATTCAGGATGGGGTGACTCGACTGCCTACCACCAGTTTCTTTTACCCAGAATCCCTTGCAAAGCTAAGAAATTGACAAAATAAAACACATTTTCCTCACATTTCTGTGGTGGAAAGTTCTGGAATCTGCGTGGATCAACAAATTTCCACCCACCCAGCGTTCCCCCGGGGTATCCCGATAAAAATGCTACCTCACTTGCCTGGGTCTGCTTAGTGCCTGCGACAAGAAACAGCGCAAAACGCAACGTGGTCGCACCTCAATTTCCCAGTGAAATCGTGCCCTTTTTGGACAAAGAGACTACCTTTTGTTTTTTAGCCCTAGCTCTGCCGGCACCTAGAGAAACCTAGCAAACCTATACATTTTTGAAAACTAGACACCCAGGGGATTAAAGGATGGGCTGACTTGGCTGGCTACCACCAGGTTTTGTTACCCAGAATCGCTTGCAAATCTTAGAAATTGACAAAAAAACACATTTTCCTCACATTTCTGTGGTGGAAAGTTCTGGAATCTGCGTGGATCAACATATTTCCACCCACCCAGCGTTCCCCCGGGTCTCCCCATAAAAATGCTACCTCACTTGCCTGGGTCTGCCTGGTGCCTGCGACAGGAAACAGTGCAAAACGCAACGTGGTCGCACCTCAATTTCCCAGTGAAATCGTGCCCTTTTTGGACAAAGAGACTACCTTTTGTTTATGAGCACTAGCTCTGCCAGCACCTAGGGAAACCTAGCAAACCTATACATTTTTGAAAACTAGACACCCAGGGGAATTCAGGATGGGGTGACTCGGCTGCCTACCACCAGGTTCTGTTACCCAGAATCCCTTGCAAAGCTCAGAAATTGACAAAAAAAATGCATTTTCCTCACATTTCTGTGGTGGAAAGTTCTGGAATCTACGTGGATCAACAAATTTCCACCTACCCAGCGTTCCCCCGGGTCTCTCGATAAAAATGCTACCTCACTTGCCTGGGTCTGCCTAGTGCCCGCAATAGGAAACAGCGCAAAACACAACGTGGTCGCAACTCAAATTTCCCAGTGAAATCGTGCCATTTTTGGACAAAGAGACTACCTTTTGTTTTTGAACCCTAGCTCTGCCGGCACCTAGGGAAACCCAGCAAACCTATACATCTTTGAAAGCTAGACACCCAGCGGAATTCAGGATGGGGTGACTCGACTGCCTACCACCAGGTTCTGTTACCCAGAATCCCTTGCAAAGCTAAGAAATTGACCAAAAAAATGCATTTTCCTCACATTTCTGTGGTGGAAAGTTCTGGAATCTGCGTGGATCAATAAAGTTCCACCCACCCAGCATTCCCCCGGGTCTCTCGATAAAAATGCTACCTCACTTGCCTGGGTCTGCCTAGTGCCCGCAATAGGAAACAGCGCAAAACACAACGTGGTCGCAACTCAAATTTCCCAGTGAAATCGTGCCATTTTTGGACAAAGAGACTACCTTTTGTTTTTGAACCCTAGCTCTGCCGGCACCTAGGGAAACCCAGCAAACCTATACATCTTTGAAAACTAGACACCCAGCGGAATTCAGGATGGGGTGACTCGACTGCCTACCACCAGGTTCTGTTACCCAGAATCCCTTGCAAAGCTAAGAAATTGACCAAAAAAATGCATTTTCCTCACATTTCTGTGGTGGAAAGTTCTGGAATCTGCGTGGATCAATAAAGTTCCACCCACCCAGCGTTCCCCCGGGTCTCCCGATAAAAATGCTACCTCACTTGCCTGGGTCTGCCTAGTGCCTGCGACAGGAAACAGCGCAAAATGCAACGTGGTCGCACCTCAATTTCCCAGTGAAATTGTGCCCTTTTTGGACAAAGAGACTACCTTTTGTTTATGAGCACTAGCTCTGCCAGCACCTAGGGAAACCTAGCAAACCTATACATTCTTGAAAACTAGACACCCAGAGGAATTTAGGATGGGGCGACTCGACTGCCTACCACCAGGTTTTGTTACCCAGAATCCCTTGCAAAGCTATGAAATTGACAAAAAAAAACGCATTTTCCTCACATTTCTGTGGTGGAAAGTTCTGGAATCTGCGTGGATCAACAAATTTCCACCCACCCAGCGTTCCCCCGGGTCTCTCGATAAAAATGCTACCTCACTTGCCTGGGTCTGCCTAGTGCCTGCGACAGGAAACAGCGCAAAACGCAACGTGGTCGCACCTCAATTTCCCAGTGAAATCGTGCCCTTTTTGGACAAAGAGACTACCTTTTGTTTTTGAGCCCTAGCTCTGCCGGCACCTAGAGAAACCTAGCAAACGTATACATTTTTGAAAACTAGACACCCAGGGAAATTCAGGATGGGGTGACTTGGCTGCCTACCACCAGGTTCTGTTACCCAGAATCCCTTGCAAATCTAAGAAATTGACAAAAAAAATGCATTTTCCAAATATTTCTGTAGTGGAAAGTTCTGGAATCTGCGTGGATCAACAAATTTCCACCCACCCAGCTTTCCCCCGGGTCTCCCGATAAAAATGCTACCTTACTTGCCTGGGTCTGCCTAGTGCCTGCGACAGGAAACAGCGCAAAACGCAACGTGGTCGCACCTCAATTTCCCAGTGAAATCGTGCCCTTTTTGGACAAAGAGACTACCTTTTGTTTATGAGCACTAGCTCTGCCAGCACCTAGGGAAACCTAGCAAACCTATACATTTTTGAAAACTAGACACCCAGGGGAATTTAGGATGGGGTGACTCGACTGCCTACCACCAGGTTCTGTTACCCAGAATCCCTTGCAAAGCTAAGAAATTGACAAAAAAAACACATTTTACTCACATTTCTGTGGTGGAAAGTTATGGAATCTGCGTGGATCAATATATTTCCACCCACCCAGCGTTCCCCCGGGTCTCCCGATAAAAATGCTACCTCACTTGCCTGGGTCTGCCTAGTGCCTGCGTCAGGAAACAGTGCAAAACGCAACGTGGTCGCACCTCAATTTCCCAGTGAAATCGTGCTCTTTTTGGACAAAGAGACTACCTTTTGTTTTGTAGCCCTAGCTCTGCCGGCACCTAGGGAAACCTAGCAAACCTATACATTTTTGAAAACTAGACACCCAGGGGAATTTAGGATGGGGCAACTCTATTGCCTACCACCAGGTTTTGTTACCCAGAATCCCTTGCAAAGCTAAGAAATTGACAAAAAAACGCATTTTCCTCACATTTCTGTGGTGGAAAGTTCTGGAATCTGCGTGGATCAACAAATTTCCACCCACCCAGCGTTCCCCCGGGTCTCCCAATAAAAATGCTACCTCACTTGCCTGGGTCTGCCTAGTGCCTGCGACAGGAAACAGCGCAAAACGCAACGTGGTTGCACCTCAATTTCCCAGTGAAATCGTGCCCTTTTTGGACAAAGAGACTACCTTTTGTTTTTGAGCCCTAGCTCTTCCGGCACCTAGAGAAACCTAGCAAACCTATAAATTTTTTTAAACTAGACACCCAGGGGAATTTAGGATGGGGTGACTCGACTGCCTACCACCAGGTTCTGTTACCCAGAATCCCTTGCAAAGCTATGAAATTGACCAAGAAAATGCATTTTTCTCATATTTCTGTTGTGGAAAGTTCTGGAATCTGCATGGATCAACAAATTTCCACCCACCCAGCGTTCCCCCGGGTCTCACGATAAAAATGCTACCTCACTTACCTGGGTCTGCCTAGTGCCTGCGACAGGAAACAGCACAAAAAGCAACGTGGTCGCACCTCAATTTCCCAGTGAAATCGTGCCCTTTTTGGACAAAGAGACTACCTTTTGTTTTTGAGCCCTAGCTCTGCCGGCACCTAGAGAAACTTAGCAAACCTATACATTTTTGAAAACTAGGCACCCAGCGGAATTCAGGATGGGGTGACTCGACTGCCTACCACCAGGTTTTGTTACCCAGAATCCCTTGCAAATCTAAGAAATTGACAAAAAAACAAATTTTTTCACATTTCTGTGGTGGAAAGTTCTGGAATCTGCGTGGATCAACAAATTTCCACCCACCCAGCGTTCCCCCGGGTCTCCCGATAAAAATGCTACCTCACTTGCCTGGGTCTGCTTAGTGCCTGCGACAGGAAACAGCGCAAAACGCAACGTGGTCGCACCTCAATTTCCCAGTGAAATCGTGCCCTTTTTGGACAAAGAGACTACCTTTTGTTTTTGAGCACTAGCTCTGCCAGCGCCTAGGGAAACCTAGCAAACCTATGAATTTTTTAAAACTAGACACCCAGGGAGATTCAGGATGGGGTGACTCGACTGCCTACCACCAGGTTTCGTTACCCAGAATCCCTTGCAAAGCTATGAAATTGACCAAGAAAATGCATTTTCCTCATATTTCTGTTGTGGAAAGTTCTGGAATCTGCATGGATCAACAAATTTCCACCCACCCAGCGTTCCCCCGGGTCTCACGATAAAAATGCTACCTCACTTACCTGGGTCTGCCTAGTGCCTGCGACAGGAAACAGCGCAAAACGCAACGTGGTCGCACCTCAATTTCCCAGTGAAATCGTGCCCTTTTTGGACAAAGAGACTACCTTTTGTTTTTGAGCCCTAGCTCTGCCGGCACCTAGAGAAACTTAGCAAACCTATACATTTTTGAAAACTAGGCACCCAGTGGAATTCAGGATGGGGTGACTCGACTGCATATCACCAGGTTTTGTTACCCAGAATCCCTTGCAAATCTAAGAAATTGACAAAAAAACACATTTTTTCACATTTCTGTGGTGGAAAGTTCTGGAATCTGCGTGGATCAACAAATTTCCACCCACCCAGCGTTCCCCCGGGTCTCCCGATAAAAATGCTACCTCACTTGCCTGGGTCTGCTTAGTGCCTGCGACAAGAAACAGAGCAAAATGCAACGTGGTCGCACCTCAATTTCCCAGTGAAATCGTGCCCTTTTTGGACAAAGAGACTACCTTTTGTTTTTGAGCACTAGCTCTGCCAGCACCTAGGGAAACCTAGCAAACCTATACATTTTTTAAAACTAGACACCCAGGGTGATTCAGGATGGGGTGACTCGACTGCCTACCACCAGGTTTTGTTACCCAGAATCCCTTGCAAAGCTATGAAATTGACCAAGAAAATGCATTTTCCTCATATTTCTGTTGTGGAAAATTCTGGAATCTGCATGGATCAACAAATTTCCACCCACCCAGCGTTCCCCCGGGTCTCACGATAAAAATGCTACCTCACTTACCTGGGTCTGCCTAGTGCCTGCGACAGGAAACAGCACAAAACGCAACGTGGTCGCACCTCAATTTCCCAGTGAAATCGTGCCCTTTTTGGACAAAGAGACTACCTTTTGTTTTTGAGCCCTAGCTCTGCCGGCACCTAGAGAAACTTAGCAAACCTATACATTTTTGAAAACTAGGCACCCAGCGGAATTCAGGATGGGGTGACTCGACTGCTTACCACCAGGTTTTGTTACCCAGAATCCCTTGCAAATCTAAGAAATTGACAAAAAAACAAATTTTTGCACATTTCTGTGGTGGAAAGTTCTGGAATCTGCGTGGATCAACAAATTTCCACCCACCCAGCGTTCCTCCGGGTCTCACGATAAAAATGCTACCTCACTTGCCTGGGTCTGCCTAGTGCATGCGACAGGAAACAGCGCAAAACTCAACGTGGTCGGCACCTCAATTTCCCAGTAAAATCGGGCCCTTTTTGGACAAAGAGACTACCTTTTGTTTTTGAGCCCTAGCTCTGCCGGCACCTAGAGAAACCTAGCAAACCTATACATTTTTAAAAACTAGACACCCAGGGTAATTCAGGATGGGGTGACTCGACTGCCTACCACCAGTTTCTTTTACCCAGAATCCCTTGCAAAGCTAAGAAATTGACAAAATAAAACACATTTTCCTCACATTTCTGTGGTGGAAAGTTCTGGAATCTGCGTGGATCAACAAATTTCCACCCACCCAGCGTTCCCCCGGGGTATCCCGATAAAAATGCTACCTCACTTGCCTGGGTCTGCTTAGTGCCTGCGACAAGAAACAGCGCAAAACGCAACGTGGTCGCACCTCAATTTCCCAGTGAAATCGTGCCCTTTTTGGACAAAGAGACTACCTTTTGTTTTTTAGCCCTAGCTCTGCCGGCACCTAGAGAAACCTAGCAAACCTATACATTTTTGAAAACTAGACACCCAGGGGATTAAAGGATGGGCTGACTTGGCTGGCTACCACCAGGTTTTGTTACCCAGAATCGCTTGCAAATCTTAGAAATTGACAAAAAAACACATTTTCCTCACATTTCTGTGGTGGAAAGTTCTGGAATCTGCGTGGATCAACATATTTCCACCCACCCAGCGTTCCCCCGGGTCTCCCCATAAAAATGCTACCTCACTTGCCTGGGTCTGCCTGGTGCCTGCGACAGGAAACAGTGCAAAACGCAACGTGGTCGCACCTCAATTTCCCAGTGAAATCTTGCCTTTTTTGGACAAAGAGACTACCTTTTGTTTTTGAGCCCTAGCTCTGCCGGCACCCAGGGAAACCTAGCAAACCTATACATTTTTGAAAACTAGACACCCAGGGGAATTTAGGATGGGGCGACTCGAATGCCTACCACCAGGTTTTGTTGCCCAGAATCCCTTGCAAAGCTATGAAATTGACAAAAAAAACGCATTTTCCTCACATTTCTGTGGTGGAAAGTTCTGGAATCTGCGTGGATCAACAAATTTCCACCCACCCAGCGTTCCCCCGGGTCTCTCGATAAAAATGCTACCTCACTTGCCTGGGTCTGCCTAGTGCCTGCGACAGGAAACAGCGCAAAACGCAACGTGGTCGCACCTCAATTTCCCAGTGAAATCGTGCCCTTGTTGGACAAAGAGACAACCTTTTGTTTTTGAGCCCTAGCTCTGCCGGCACCCAGAGAAACCTAGCAAACGTATACATTTTTGAAAACTAGACACCCAGGGGAATTCAGGATGGGGTGACTTGGCTGCCTACCACCAGGTTCTGTTACCCAGAATCCCTTGAAAAGCTAAGAAATTGACTAAAAAAATGCATTTTCCCCATATTTCTGTGGTGGAAAGTTCTGAAATCTGCGTGGATCAACAAATTTCCATCCACCCAGCGTTCCCCCGGGTCTCTCGATAAAAATGCTACCTCACTTGCCTGGGTCTGCCTAGTGCCTGCGACAGGAAACAGCGCAAAACGCAACGTGGTCGCACCTCAATTTCCCAGTGAAATCGTGCCCTTTTTGGACAAAGAGACTACCTTTTGTTTATGAGCACTAGCTCTGCCAGCACCTAGGGAAACCTAGCAAACCTATACATTTTTGAAAACTAGACACCCAGGGGAATTCAGGATGGGGTGACTCGGCTGCCTACCACCAGGTTCTGTTACCCAGAATCCCTTGCAAAGCTCAGAAATTGACAAAAAAAATGCATTTTCCTCACATTTCTGTGGTGGAAAGTTCTGGAATCTACGTGGATCAACAAATTTCCACCTACCCAGCGTTCCCCCGGGTCTCTCGATAAAAATGCTACCTCACTTGCCTGGGTCTGCCTAGTGCCCGCAATAGGAAACAGCGCAAAACACAACGTGGTCGCAACTCAAATTTCCCAGTGAAATCGTGCCATTTTTGGACAAAGAGACTACCTTTTGTTTTTGAACCCTAGCTCTGCCGGCACCTAGGGAAACCCAGCAAACCTATACATCTTTGAAAGCTAGACACCCAGCGGAATTCAGGATGGGGTGACTCGACTGCCTACCACCAGGTTCTGTTACCCAGAATCCCTTGCAAAGCTAAGAAATTGACCAAAAAAATGCATTTTCCTCACATTTCTGTGGTGGAAAGTTCTGGAATCTGCGTGGATCAATAAAGTTCCACCCACCCAGCATTCCCCCGGGTCTCTCGATAAAAATGCTACCTCACTTGCCTGGGTCTGCCTAGTGCCCGCAATAGGAAACAGCGCAAAACACAACGTGGTCGCAACTCAAATTTCCCAGTGAAATCGTGCCATTTTTGGACAAAGAGACTACCTTTTGTTTTTGAACCCTAGCTCTGCCGGCACCTAGGGAAACCCAGCAAACCTATACATCTTTGAAAACTAGACACCCAGCGGAATTCAGGATGGGGTGACTCGACTGCCTACCACCAGGTTCTGTTACCCAGAATCCCTTGCAAAGCTAAGAAATTGACCAAAAAAATGCATTTTCCTCACATTTCTGTGGTGGAAAGTTCTGGAATCTGCGTGGATCAATAAAGTTCCACCCACCCAGCGTTCCCCCGGGTCTCCCGATAAAAATGCTACCTCACTTGCCTGGGTCTGCCTAGTGCCTGCGACAGGAAACAGCGCAAAATGCAACGTGGTCGCACCTCAATTTCCCAGTGAAATTGTGCCCTTTTTGGACAAAGAGACTACCTTTTGTTTATGAGCACTAGCTCTGCCAGCACCTAGGGAAACCTAGCAAACCTATACATTCTTGAAAACTAGACACCCAGAGGAATTTAGGATGGGGCGACTCGACTGCCTACCACCAGGTTTTGTTACCCAGAATCCCTTGCAAAGCTATGAAATTGACAAAAAAAAACGCATTTTCCTCACATTTCTGTGGTGGAAAGTTCTGGAATCTGCGTGGATCAACAAATTTCCACCCACCCAGCGTTCCCCCGGGTCTCTCGATAAAAATGCTACCTCACTTGCCTGGGTCTGCCTAGTGCCTGCGACAGGAAACAGCGCAAAACGCAACGTGGTCGCACCTCAATTTCCCAGTGAAATCGTGCCCTTTTTGGACAAAGAGACTACCTTTTGTTTTTGAGCCCTAGCTCTGCCGGCACCTAGAGAAACCTAGCAAACGTATACATTTTTGAAAACTAGACACCCAGGGAAATTCAGGATGGGGTGACTTGGCTGCCTACCACCAGGTTCTGTTACCCAGAATCCCTTGCAAATCTAAGAAATTGACAAAAAAAATGCATTTTCCAAATATTTCTGTAGTGGAAAGTTCTGGAATCTGCGTGGATCAACAAATTTCCACCCACCCAGCTTTCCCCCGGGTCTCCCGATAAAAATGCTACCTTACTTGCCTGGGTCTGCCTAGTGCCTGCGACAGGAAACAGCGCAAAACGCAACGTGGTCGCACCTCAATTTCCCAGTGAAATCGTGCCCTTTTTGGACAAAGAGACTACCTTTTGTTTATGAGCACTAGCTCTGCCAGCACCTAGGGAAACCTAGCAAACCTATACATTTTTGAAAACTAGACACCCAGGGGAATTTAGGATGGGGTGACTCGACTGCCTACCACCAGGTTCTGTTACCCAGAATCCCTTGCAAAGCTAAGAAATTGACAAAAAAACACATTTTACTCACATTTCTGTGGTGGAAAGTTATGGAATCTGCGTGGATCAATATATTTCCACCCACCCAGCGTTCCCCCGGGTCTCCCGATAAAAATGCTACCTCACTTGCCTGGGTCTGCCTAGTGCCTGCGTCAGGAAACAGTGCAAAACGCAACGTGGTCGCACCTCAATTTCCCAGTGAAATCGTGCTCTTTTTGGACAAAGAGACTACCTTTTGTTTTGTAGCCCTAGCTCTGCTGGCACCTAGGGAAACCTAGCAAACCTATACATTTTTGAAAACTAGACACCCAGGGGAATTTAGGATGGGGCAACTCTATTGCCTACCACCAGGTTTTGTTACCCAGAATCCCTTGCAAAGCTAAGAAATTGACAAAAAAACGCATTTTCCTCACATTTCTGTGGTGGAAAGTTCTGGAATCTGCGTGGATCAACAAATTTCCACCCACCCAGCGTTCCCCCGGGTCTCCCAATAAAAATGCTACCTCACTTGCCTGGGTCTGCCTAGTGCCTGCGACAGGAAACAGCGCAAAACGCAACGTGGTTGCACCTCAATTTCCCAGTGAAATCGTGCCCTTTTTGGACAAAGAGACTACCTTTTGTTTTTGAGCCCTAGCTCTTCCGGCACCTAGAGAAACCTAGCAAACCTATAAATTTTTTTAAACTAGACACCCAGGGGAATTTAGGATGGGGTGACTCGACTGCCTACCACCAGGTTCTGTTACCCAGAATCCCTTGCAAAGCTATGAAATTGACCAAGAAAATGCATTTTTCTCATATTTCTGTTGTGGAAAGTTCTGGAATCTGCATGGATCAACAAATTTCCACCCACCCAGCGTTCCCCCGGGTCTCACGATAAAAATGCTACCTCACTTACCTGGGTCTGCCTAGTGCCTGCGACAGGAAACAGCACAAAACGCAACGTGGTCGCACCTCAATTTCCCAGTGAAATCGTGCCCTTTTTGGACAAAGAGACTACCTTTTGTTTTTGAGCCCTAGCTCTGCCGGCACCTAGAGAAACTTAGCAAACCTATACATTTTTGAAAACTAGGCACCCAGCGGAATTCAGGATGGGGTGACTCGACTGCCTACCACCAGGTTTTGTTACCCAGAATCCCTTGCAAATCTAAGAAATTGACAAAAAAACAAATTTTTTCACATTTCTGTGGTGGAAAGTTCTGGAATCTGCGTGGATCAACAAATTTCCACCCACCCAGCGTTCCCCCGGGTCTCCCGATAAAAATGCTACCTCACTTGCCTGGGTCTGCTTAGTGCCTGCGACAGGAAACAGCGCAAAACGCAACGTGGTCGCACCTCAATTTCCCAGTGAAATCGTGCCCTTTTTGGACAAAGAGACTACCTTTTGTTTTTGAGCACTAGCTCTGCCAGCGCCTAGGGAAACCTAGCAAACCTATGAATTTTTTAAAACTAGACACCCAGGGAGATTCAGGATGGGGTGACTCGACTGCCTACCACCAGGTTTCGTTACCCAGAATCCCTTGCAAAGCTATGAAATTGACCAAGAAAATGCATTTTCCTCATATTTCTGTTGTGGAAAGTTCTGGAATCTGCATGGATCAACAAATTTCCACCCACCCAGCGTTCCCCCGGGTCTCACGATAAAAATGCTACCTCACTTACCTGGGTCTGCCTAGTGCCTGCGACAGGAAACAGCGCAAAACGCAACGTGGTCGCACCTCAATTTCCCAGTGAAATCGTGCCCTTTTTGGACAAAGAGACTACCTTTTGTTTTTGAGCCCTAGCTCTGCCGGCACCTAGAGAAACTTAGCAAACCTATACATTTTTGAAAACTAGGCACCCAGTGGAATTCAGGATGGGGTGACTCGACTGCATATCACCAGGTTTTGTTACCCAGAATCCCTTGCAAATCTAAGAAATTGACAAAAAAACACATTTTTTCACATTTCTGTGGTGGAAAGTTCTGGAATCTGCGTGGATCAACAAATTTCCACCCACCCAGCGTTCCCCCGGGTCTCCCGATAAAAATGCTACCTCACTTGCCTGGGTCTGCTTAGTGCCTGCGACAAGAAACAGAGCAAAATTCAACGTGGTCGCACCTCAATTTCCCAGTGAAATCGTGCCCTTTTTGGACAAAGAGACTACCTTTTGTTTTTGAGCACTAGCTCTGCCAGCACCTAGGGAAACCTAGCAAACCTATACATTTTTTAAAACTAGACACCCAGGGAGATTCAGGATGGGGTGACTCGACTGCCTACCACCAGGTTTTGTTACCCAGAATCCCTTGCAAAGCTATGAAATTGACCAAGAAAATGCATTTTCCTCATATTTCTGTTGTGGAAAATTCTGGAATCTGCATGGATCAACAAATTTCCACCCACCCAGCGTTCCCCCGGGTCTCACGATAAAAATGCTACCTCACTTACCTGGGTCTGCCTAGTGCCTGCGACAGGAAACAGCACAAAACGCAACGTGGTCGCACCTCAATTTCCCAGTGAAATCGTGCCCTTTTTGGACAAAGAGACTACCTTTTGTTTTTGAGCCCTAGCTCTGCCGGCACCTAGAGAAACTTAGCAAACCTATACATTTTTGAAAACTAGGCACCCAGCGGAATTCAGGATGGGGTGACTCGACTGCTTACCACCAGGTTTTGTTACCCAGAATCCCTTGCAAATCTAAGAAATTGACAAAAAAACACATTTTTGCACATTTCTGTGGTGGAAAGTTCTGGAATCTGCGTGGATCAACAAATTTCCACCCACCCAGCGTTCCCCCGGGTCTCCTGATAAAAATGCTACCTCACTTGCCTGGGTCTGCTTAGTGCCTGCGACAGGAAACAGCGCAAAACGCAACGTGGTCGCACCTCAATTTCCCAGTGAAATCGTGCCCTTTTTGGACAAAGAGACTACCTTTTGTTTTTGAGCACTAGCTCTGCCAGCACCTAGAGAAACTTAGCAAACCTATACATTTTTAAAAACTAGACACCCAGGGAGATTCAGGATGGGGTGACTCAACTGACTACCACCAGGTTTTGTTACCCAGAATCCCTTGCAAAGCTATGAAATTGACCAAGAAAATGCATTTTCCTCATATTTCTGTTGTGGAAAGTCCTGGAATCTGCATGGATCAACAAATTTCCACCCACCCAGCGTTCCCCCGGGTCTCACGATAAAAATGCTACCTCACTTACCTGGGTCTGCCTAGTGCCTGCGACAGGAAACAGCGCAAAATGCAACGTGGTTGCACCTCAATTTCCCAGTGAAATCGTGCCCTTTTTGGACAAAGAGACTACCTTTTGTTTTTGAGCCCTAGCTCTGCCGGCACCTAGAGAAACTTAGCAAACCTATACATTTGTGAAAACTAGGCACCCAGCGGAATTCAGGATGGGGTGACTCGACTGCCTACCACTAGGTTTTGTTACCCAGAATCCCTTGCAAATCTAAGAAATTGACAAAAAAACAAATTTTTTCACATTTCTGTGGTGGAAAGTTCTGGAATCTGCGTGGATCAACAAATTTCCACGCACCCAGCGTTCCCCCGGGTCTCCCGATAAAAATGCTACCTCACTTGCCTGGGTCTGCTTAGTGCCTGCGACAAGAAACAGCGCAAAACGCAACGTGGTCGCACCTCAATTTCCCAGTGAAATCGTGCCCTTTTTGGACAAAGAGACTACCTTTTGTTTTTGAGCCCTAGCTCTGCTGGCACCTAGAGAAACCTAGCAAACTTATTTATTTTTGAAAACCGAACACCAAGGGGAATTCAGGATGGGGTGACTCGACTGCCTACCACCAGGTTCTGTTACCCAGAATCCCTTGCAAAGCTAAGAAATTGACAAAATAAACGCATTTTCCCCACATTTCTGTGGTGGAAAGTTCTGGAATCTGCGTGGATCAACATATTTCCACCCACCCAGCTTCCCCCCGGGTCTCCCGATAAAAATGCTACCTCACTTGCCTGGGTCTGCCTAGTGCCTGCGACAGGAAACAGCGCAAAACGCAACATGGTCGCACCTCAATTTCCCAGTGAAATCGTGCCCTTTTTGGACAAAGAGACTACCTTTTGTTTATGAGCACTAGCTCTGCCAGCACCTAGGGAAACCTAGCAAACCTATGCATTTTTTAAAACTAGACACCCAGGGAGATTCAGGATGGGGTGACTCGACTGCCTACCACCAGGTTTTGTTACCCAGAATCCCTTGCAAAGCTATGAAATTGACCAAGAAAATGCATTTTCCTCATATTTCTGTTGTGGAAAGTTCTGGAATCTGCATGGATCAACAAATTTCCACCCACCCAGCGTTCCCCCGGGTCTCACGATAAAAATGCTACCTCACTTACCTGGGTCTGCCTAGTGCCTGCGACAGGAAACAGCACAAAACGCAACGTGGTCGCACCTCAATTTCCCAGTGAAATCGTGCCCTTTTTGGACAAAGAGACTACCTTTTGTTTTTGAGCCCTAGCTCTGCCGGCACCTAGAGAAACTTAGCAAACCTATACATTTTTCAAAACTAGGCACCCAGCGGAAATCAGGATGGGGTGACTCGACTGCCTACCACCAGGTTTTGTTACCCAGAATCCCTTGCAAATCTAAGAAATTGACAAAAAAACACATTTTTTCACATTTCTGTGGTGGAAAGTTCTGGAATCTGCGTGGATCAACAAATTTCCACCCACCCAGCGTTCCCCCGGGTCTCCCGATAAAAATGCTACCTCACTTGCCTGGGTCTGCTTAGTGCCTGCGACAGGAAACAGCGCAAAACGCAACGTGGTCGCACCTCAATTTCCCAGTGAAATCGTGCCCTTTTTGGACAAAGAGACTACCTTTTGTTTTTGAGCACTAGCTCTGCCAGCGCCTAGGGAAACCTAGCAAACCTATAAATTTTTTAAAACTAGACACCCAGGGAGATTCAGGATGGGGTGACTCGACTGCCTACCACCAGGTTTCGTTACCCAGAATCCCTTGCAAAGCTATGAAATTGACCAAGAAAATGCATTTTCCTCATATTTCTGTTGTGGAAAGTTCTGGAATCTGCATGGATCAACAAATTTCCACCCACCCAGCGTTCCCCCGGGTCTCACGATAAAAATGCTACCTCACTTACCTGGGTCTGCCTAGTGCCTGCGACAGGAAACAGCGCAAAACGCAACGTGGTCGCACCTCAATTTCCCAGTGAAATCGTGCCCTTTTTGGACAAAGAGACTACCTTTTGTTTTTGAGCCCTAGCTCTGCCGGCACCTAGAGAAACTTAGCAAACCTATACATTTTTGAAAACTAGGCACCCAGTGGAATTCAGGATGGGGTGACTCGACTGCATATCACCAGGTTTTGTTACCCAGAATCCCTTGCAAATCTAAGAAATTGACAAAAAAACACATTTTTTCACATTTCTGTGGTGGAAAGTTCTGGAATCTGCGTGGATCAACAAATTTCCACCCACCCAGCGTTCCCCCGGGTCTCCCGATAAAAATGCTACCTCACTTGCCTGGGTCTGCTTAGTGCCTGCGACAAGAAACAGAGCAAAATTCAACGTGGTCGCACCTCAATTTCCCAGTGAAATCGTGCCCTTTTTGGACAAAGAGACTACCTTTTGTTTTTGAGCACTAGCTCTGCCAGCACCTAGGGAAACCTAGCAAACCTATACATTTTTTAAAACTAGACACCCAGGGAGATTCAGGATGGGGTGACTCGACTGCCTACCACCAGGTTTTGTTACCCAGAATCCCTTGCAAAGCTATGAAATTGACCAAGAAAATGCATTTTCCTCATATTTCTGTTGTGGAAAATTCTGGAATCTGCATGGATCAACAAATTTCCACCCACCCAGCGTTCCCCCGGGTCTCACGATAAAAATGCTACCTCACTTACCTGGGTCTGCCTAGTGCCTGCGACAGGAAACAGCACAAAACGCAACGTGGTCGCACCTCAATTTCCCAGTGAAATCGTGCCCTTTTTGGACAAAGAGACTACCTTTTGTTTTTGAGCCCTAGCTCTGCCGGCACCTAGAGAAACTTAGCAAACCTATACATTTTTGAAAACTAGGCACCCAGCGGAATTCAGGATGGGGTGACTCGACTGCTTACCACCAGGTTTTGTTACCCAGAATCCCTTGCAAATCTAAGAAATTGACAAAAAAACACATTTTTGCACATTTCTGTGGTGGAAAGTTCTGGAATCTGCGTGGATCAACAAATTTCCACCCACCCAGCGTTCCCCCGGGTCTCCTGATAAAAATGCTACCTCACTTGCCTGGGTCTGCTTAGTGCCTGCGACAGGAAACAGCGCAAAACGCAACGTGGTCGCACCTCAATTTCCCAGTGAAATCGTGCCCTTTTTGGACAAAGAGACTACCTTTTGTTTTTGAGCACTAGCTCTGCCAGCACCTAGAGAAACTTAGCAAACCTATACATTTTTAAAAACTAGACACCCAGGGAGATTCAGGATGGGGTGACTCAACTGACTACCACCAGGTTTTGTTACCCAGAATCCCTTGCAAAGCTATGAAATTGACCAAGAAAATGCATTTTCCTCATATTTCTGTTGTGGAAAGTCCTGGAATCTGCATGGATCAACAAATTTCCACCCACCCAGCGTTCCCCCGGGTCTCACGATAAAAATGCTACCTCACTTACCTGGGTCTGCCTAGTGCCTGCGACAGGAAACAGCGCAAAATGCAACGTGGTTGCACCTCAATTTCCCAGTGAAATCGTGCCCTTTTTGGACAAAGAGACTACCTTTTGTTTTTGAGCCCTAGCTCTGCCGGCACCTAGAGAAACTTAGCAAACCTATACATTTGTGAAAACTAGGCACCCAGCGGAATTCAGGATGGGGTGACTCGACTGCCTACCACTAGGTTTTGTTACCCAGAATCCCTTGCAAATCTAAGAAATTGACAAAAAAACAAATTTTTTCACATTTCTGTGGTGGAAAGTTCTGGAATCTGCGTGGATCAACAAATTTCCACGCACCCAGCGTTCCCCCGGGTCTCCCGATAAAAATGCTACCTCACTTGCCTGGGTCTGCTTAGTGCCTGCGACAAGAAACAGCGCAAAACGCAACGTGGTCGCACCTCAATTTCCCAGTGAAATCGTGCCCTTTTTGGACAAAGAGACTACCTTTTGTTTTTGAGCCCTAGCTCTGCTGGCACCTAGAGAAACCTAGCAAACTTATTTATTTTTGAAAACCGAACACCAAGGGGAATTCAGGATGGGGTGACTCGACTGCCTACCACCAGGTTCTGTTACCCAGAATCCCTTGCAAAGCTAAGAAATTGACAAAATAAACGCATTTTCCCCACATTTCTGTGGTGGAAAGTTCTGGAATCTGCGTGGATCAACATATTTCCACCCACCCAGCTTCCCCCCGGGTCTCCCGATAAAAATGCTACCTCACTTGCCTGGGTCTGCCTAGTGCCTGCGACAGGAAACAGCGCAAAACGCAACATGGTCGCACCTCAATTTCCCAGTGAAATCGTGCCCTTTTTGGACAAAGAGACTACCTTTTGTTTATGAGCACTAGCTCTGCCAGCACCTAGGGAAACCTAGCAAACCTATGCATTTTTTAAAACTAGACACCCAGGGAGATTCAGGATGGGGTGACTCGACTGCCTACCACCAGGTTTTGTTACCCAGAATCCCTTGCAAAGCTATGAAATTGACCAAGAAAATGCATTTTCCTCATATTTCTGTTGTGGAAAGTTCTGGAATCTGCATGGATCAACAAATTTCCACCCACCCAGCGTTCCCCCGGGTCTCACGATAAAAATGCTACCTCACTTACCTGGGTCTGCCTAGTGCCTGCGACAGGAAACAGCACAAAACGCAACGTGGTCGCACCTCAATTTCCCAGTGAAATCGTGCCCTTTTTGGACAAAGAGACTACCTTTTGTTTTTGAGCCCTAGCTCTGCCGGCACCTAGAGAAACTTAGCAAACCTATACATTTTTCAAAACTAGGCACCCAGCGGAAATCAGGATGGGGTGACTCGACTGCCTACCACCAGGTTTTGTTACCCAGAATCCCTTGCAAATCTAAGAAATTGACAAAAAAACACATTTTTTCACATTTCTGTGGTGGAAAGTTCTGGAATCTGCGTGGATCAACAAATTTCCACCCACCCAGCGTTCCCCCGGGTCTCCCGATAAAAATGCTACCTCACTTGCCTGGGTCTGCTTAGTGCCTGCGACAGGAAACAGCGCAAAACGCAACGTGGTCGCACCTCAATTTCCCAGTGAAATCGTGCCCTTTTTGGACAAAGAGACTACCTTTTGTTTTTGAGCACTAGCTCTGCCAGCACCTAGGGTAACCTAGCAAACCTATACATTTTTTAAAACTAGACACCCAGGGAGATTCAGGATGGGGTGACTCGACTGCCTACCACCAGGTTTTGTTACCCAGAATCCCTTGCAAAGCTATGAAATTGACCAAGAAAATGCATTTTCCTCATATTTCTGTTGTGGAAAGTGCTGGAATCTGCATGGATCAACAAATTTCCACCCACCCAGCGTTCTCCCGGGTCTCACGATAAAAATGCTACCTCACTTACCTGGGTCTGCCTAGTGCCTGCGACAGGAAACAGCGCAAAATGCAACGTGGTTGCACCTCAATTTCCCAGTGAAATCGTGCCCTTTTTGGACAAAGAGACTACCTTTTGTTTTTGAGCCCTAGCTCTGCCGGCACCTAGAGAAACTTAGCAAACCTATACATTTGTGAAAACTAGGCACCCAGCGGAATTCAGGATGGGGTGACTCGACTGCCTACCACTAGGTTTTGTTACCCAGAATCCCTTGCAAATCTAAGAAATTGACAAAAAAACACATTTTTTCACATTTCTGTGGTGGAAAGTTCTGGAATCTGCGTGGATCAACAAATTTCCACGCACCCAGCGTTCCCCCGGGTCTCCTGATAAAAATGCTACCTCACTTGCCTGGGTCTGCTTAGTGCCTGCGACAAGAAACAGCGCAAAACGCAACGTGGTCGCACCTCAATTTCCCAGTGAAATCGTGCCCTTTTTGGACAAAGAGACTACCTTTTGTTTTTGAGCCCTAGCTCTGCTGGCACCTAGAGAAACCTAGCAAACTTATTTATTTTTGAAAACCAGACACCAAGGGGAATTCAGGATGGGGTGACTCGACTGCCTACCACCAGGTTCTGTTACCCAGAATCCCTTGCAAAGCTAAGAAATTGACAAAATAAACGCATTTTCCCCACATTTCTGTGGTGGAAAGTTCTGGAATCTGCGTGAATCAACATATTTCCACCCACCCAGCTTCCCCCCGGGTCTCCCGATAAAAATGCTACCTCACTTGCCTGGGTCTGCCTAGTGCCTGCGACAGGAAACAGCGCAAAACGCAACGTGGTCGCACCTCAATTTCCCAGTGAAATCGTGCCCTTTTTGGACAAAGAGACTACCTTTTGTTTATGAGCACTAGCTCTGCCAGCACCTAGGGAAACCTAGCAAACCTATACATTTTTTAAAACTAGACACCCAGGGAGATTCAGGATGGGGTGACTCGACTGCCTACCACCAGGTTTTGTTACCCAGAATCCCTTGCAAAGCTATGAAATTGACCAAGAAAATGCATTTTCCTCATATTTCTGTTGTGGAAAGTGCTGGAATCTGCATGGATCAACAAATGTCCACCCACCCAGCGTTCCCCCGGGTCTCACGATAAAAATGCTACCTCACTTGCCTGGGTCTGCTTAGTGCCTGCGACAGGAAACAGCGCAAAACGCAACGTGGTCGCACCTCAATTTCCCAGTGAAATCGTGCCCTTTTTGGACAAAGAGACTACCTTTTGTTTTTGAGCACTAGCTCTGCCAGCACCTAGGGAAACCTAGCAAACCTATACATTTTTTAAAACTAGACACCCAGGGAGATTCAGGATGGGGTGACTCGACTGCCTACCACCAGGTTTTGTTACCCAGAATCCCTTGCAAAGCTATGAAATTGACCAAGAAAATGCATTTTCCTCATATTTCTGTTGTGGAAAGTGCTGGAATCTGCATGGATCAACAAATGTCCACCCACCCAGCGTTCCCCCGGGTCTCACGATAAAAATGCTACCTCACTTACCTGGGTCTGCCTAGTGCCTGCGACAGGAAACAGCGCAAAACGCAACGTGGTCGCACCTCAATTTCCCAGTGAAATCATGCCCTTTTTGGACAAAGAGACTACCTTTTGTTTTTGAGCCCTAGCTCTGCCGGCACCTAGAGAAACTTAGCAAACCTATACATTTTTGAAAACTAGGCACCCAGCGAAATTCAGGATGGGGTGACTCGACTGCCTACCACCAGGTTTTGTTACCCAGAATCCCTTGCAAATCTAAGAAATTGACAAAAAAACACATTTTTTCACATTTCGGTGGTGGAAAGTTCTGGAATCTGCGTGGATCAACAAATTTCCACCCACCCAGCGTTCCCCCGGGTCTCCCGATAAAAATGCTACCTCACTTGCCTGGGTCTGCTTAGTGCCTGAGACAAGAAACAGCGCAAAACGCAACGTGGTTGCACCTCAATTTCCCAGTGAAATCGTGCCCTTTTTGGACAAAGAGACTACCTTTTGTTTTTGAGCCCTAGCTCTGCTGGCACCTAGAGAAACCTAGCAAACTTATTTATTTTTGAAAACCAGACACCAAGGGGAATTCAGGATGGGGTGACTCGACTGCCTACCACCAGGTTCTGTTACCCAGAATCCCTTGCAAAGCTAAGAAATTGACAAAATAAACGCATTTTCCCCACATTTCTGTGGTGGAAAGTTCTGGAATCTGCGTGGATCAACATATTTCCACCCACCCAGCTTCCCCCCGGGTCTCCCGATAAAAATGCTACCTCACTTGCCTGGGTCTGCCTAGTGCCTGCGACAGGAAACAGCGCAAAACGCAACGTGGTCGCACCTCAATTTCCCAGTGAAATCGTGCCCTTTTTGGACCAAGAGACTACCTTTTGTTTATGAGCACTAGCTCTGCCAGCACCTAGGGAAACCTAGCAAACCTATACATTTTTGAAAACTAGACACCAAGGGGAATTCAGGATGGGGTGACTCGACTGCCTACCACCAGGTTCTGTTACCCAGAATCCCTTGCAAAGCTAAGAAATTGACAAAATAAACGCATTTTCCCCACATTTCTGTGGTGGAAAGTTCTGGAATCTGCGTGGATCAACATATTTCCACCCACCCAGCTTCCCCCCGGGTCTCCCGATAAAAATGCTACCTCACTTGCCTGGGTCTGCCTAGTGCCTGCGACAGGAAACAGCGCAAAACGCAACGTGGTCGCACCTCAATTTCCCAGTGAAATCGTGCCCTTTTTGGACCAAGAGACTACCTTTTGTTTATGAGCACTAGCTCTGCCAGCACCTAGGGAAACCTAGCAAACCTATACATTTTTGAAAACTAGACACCCAGGGGAATTCAGGATGGGGTGACTGGGCTGCCTACCACCAGGTTTTGTTACCCAGAATCCCTTGCAAAGCTAAGAAATTGACAAAAAAACACATTTTCCTCACATTTCTGTGGTGGAAAGTTCTGGAATCTGCATGGATCAATAAATTTCCACCCACCCAGCCTTTCCCCGGGTCTCACGATAAAAATGCTACCTCACTTACCTGGGTCTGCCTAGTGCCTGCGACAGGAAACAGCGCAAAACGCAACGTGGTCGCACCTCAATTTCCCAGTGAAATCGTGCCCTTTTTGGACAAAGAGACTACCTTTTGTTTTTGAGCCCTAGCTCTGCCGGCACCTAGGGAAACCTAGCAAACCTATACATTTTTTGAACAACTAGACACCCAGGGGAATTCAGTATGGGGCGACTCGACTGCCTACCACCAGGTTTTCTTACCCAGAATCCCCTGCAAAGCTAAGAAATTGACAAAAAACGCATTTTCCTCACATTTCTGTGGTGGAAAGTTCTGGAATCTGCGTGGATCAACAAATTTCCACCCACCCAGCGTTCCGCCGGGTCTCTCGCTAAAAATGCTACCTCACTTGCCTGGGTATGCCTAGTGCCTGCGACAGGAAACAGCGCAAAACGCAACGTGGTCGCACCTCAATTTCCCAGTGAAATCGTGCCCTTTTTGGACAAAGAGACTACCTTTTATTTTTGAGCCCTAGCTCTGCCGGCACCTAGAGAAACCTAGCAAACCTATACATTTTTGAAAACTAGACACCCAGGGGAATTTAGGATGGGGTGACTCGACTGCCTACCACCAGGTTCTGTTACCAAGAATCCCATGCAAAGCTAAGAAATTGACAAAAAAAACGCATTTTCCCCACATTTCTGTGATGGAAAGTTCTGGAATCTGCGTGGATCAACAAATTTCCATGCACCCAGCTTTTCCCCGGGTCTCCCGATAAAAATGCTACCTCACTTGCCTGGGTCTGCCTAGTGCCTGCGACAGGAAACAGCGCAAAACGCAACGTGGTCGCACCTCAATTTCCCAGTGAAATCGTGCCCTTTTTGGACAAAGAGACTACCTTTTGTTTTTGAGCACTAGCTCTGCCAGCACCTAGGGAAACCTAGCAAACCTATACATTTTTGAAAACTAGACACCCAGGGAGATTCAGGATGGGGTGACTCGACTGCCTACCACCAGGTTTTGTTACCCAGAATCCCTTGCAAACCTATGAAATTGACCAAAAAAATGCATTTTCCTCATATTTCTGTGGTGGAAAGTTCTGGAATCTGCATGGATCAACAAATTTCCACCCACCCAGCGTTCCCCCGGGTCTCACGATAAAAATGCTACCTCACTTACCTGGGTCTGCCTAGTGCCTGCGACAGGAAACAGCGCAAAACGCAACGTGGTCGCACCTCAATTTCCCAGTGAAATCGTGCCCTTTTTGGACAAAGAGACTACCTTTTGTTTTTGAGCCCTAGCTCTGCCGGCACCTAGAGAAACTTAGCAAACCTATACATTTTTGAAAACTAGGCACCCAGCGGAATTCAGGATGGGGTGACTCGACTGCCTACCACCAGGTTTTGTGAACCCAGAATCCCTTGCAAATCTAAGAAATTGACAAAAAACACATTTTTTCACATTTCTGTGGTGGAAAGTTCTGGAATCTGTGTGGATCAACAAATTTCCACCCACCCAGCTTTTCCCCGCGTCTCCCGATAAAAATGCTACCTCACTTGCCTGGGTCTGCCTAGTGCCTGCGACAGGAAACAGCGCAAAACGCAACGTGGTCGCACCTCAATTTCCCAGTGAAATCGTGCCCTTTTTGGACAAAGAGACTACCTTTTGTTTATGAGCACTAGCTCTGCCAGCACCTAGGGAAACCTAGCAAACCTATACATTTTTGAAAACTAGGCACCCAGCGGAATTCAGGATGGGGTGACTCGACTGCCTACTACCAGGTTTTGTTACCCAGAATCCCTTGCAAAGCTAAGAAATTGACAAAAAAACACATTTTCCTCACATTTCTGTGGTGGAAAGTTCTGGAATCTGTGTGGATCAACAAATTTCCACCCACCCAGCTTTTCCCCGGGTCTCCCGATAAAAATGCTACCTCACTTGCCTGGGTCTGCCTAGTGCCTGCGACAGGAAACAGCGCAAAACGCAACGTGGTCGCACCTCAATTTCCCAGTGAAATCGTGCCCTTTTTGGACAAAGAGACTACCTTTTGTTTTTGAGCACTAGCTCTGCCAGCACCTAGGGAAACCTAGCAAACCTATACATTTTTCAAAACTAGGCACCCATCGGAACTCAGGATGGGGTGACTCAACTGCCTACCACCAGGTTTTGTTACCCAGAATCCCTTGCAAATGTAAGAAATTGACAAAAAAACACATTTTTTCACATTTCTGTGGTGGAAAGTTCTGGAATCTGCGTGGATCAACAAATTTCCACCCACCCAGCGTTCCCCCGGGTCTTCTGATAAAAATGCTACCTCACTTGCCTGGGTCTGCTTAGTGCCTGCGACAGGAAACAGCGCAAAACGCAACGTGGTCGCACCTCAATTTCCCAGTGAAATCGTGCCCTTTTTGGACAAAGAAACTACCTTTTGTTTTTGAGCACTAGCTCTGCCAGCACCTAGGGAAACCTAGCAAACCTATACATTTTTTAAAACTAGACACCCAGGGAGATTCAGGATGGGGTGACTCGACTGCCTACCACCAGGTTTTGTTACCCAGAATCCCTTGCAAAGCTATGAAATTAACCAAGAAAATGCATTTTCCTCATATTTCTGTTGTGGAAAGTTCTGGAATCTGCATGGATCAACAAATTTCCACCCACCCAGCGTTCCCCCGGGTCTCACGATAAAAATGCTACCTCACTTACCTGGGTCTGCCTAGTGCCTGCGACAGGAAACAGCGCAAAACGCAACGTGGTCGCACCTCAATTTCCCAGTGAAATCATGCCCTTTTTGGACAAAGAGACTACCTTTTGTTTTTGAGCCCTAGCTCTGCCGGCACCTAGAGAAACTTAGCAAACCTATACATTTTTGAAAACTAGGCACCCAGCGAAATTCAGGATGGGGTGACTCGACTGCCTACCACCAGGTTTTGTTACCCAGAATCCCTTGCAAATCTAAGAAATTGACAAAAAACCACATTTTTTCACATTTCGGTGGTGGAAAGTTCTGGAATCTGCGTGGATCAACAAATTTCCACCCACCCAGCGTTCCCCCGGGTCTCCCGATAAAAATGCTACCTCACTTGCCTGGGTCTGCTTAGTGCCTGAGACAAGAAACAGCGCAAAACGCAACGTGGTTGCACCTCAATTTCCCAGTGAAATCGTGCCCTTTTTGGACAAAGAGACTACCTTTTGTTTTTGAGCCCTAGCTCTGCTGGCACCTAGAGAAACCTAGCAAACTTATTTATTTTTGAAAACCAGACACCAAGGGGAATTCAGGATGGGGTGACTCGACTGCCTACCACCAGGTTCTGTTACCCAGAATCCCTTGCAAAGCTAAGAAATTGACAAAATAAACGCATTTTCCCCACATTTCTGTGGTGGAAAGTTCTGGAATCTGCGTGGATCAACATATTTCCACCCACCCAGCTTCCCCCCGGGTCTCCCGATAAAAATGCTACCTCACTTGCCTGGGTCTGCCTAGTGCCTGCGACAGGAAACAGCGCAAAACGCAACGTGGTCGCACCTCAATTTCCCAGTGAAATCGTGCCCTTTTTGGACCAAGAGACTACCTTTTGTTTATGAGCACTAGCTCTGCCAGCACCTAGGGAAACCTAGCAAACCTATACATTTTTGAAAACTAGACACCCAGGGGAATTCAGGATGGGGTGACTGGGCTGCCTACCACCAGGTTTTGTTACCCAGAATCCCTTGCAAAGCTAAGAAATTGACAAAAAAACACATTTTCCTCACATTTCTGTGGTGGAAAGTTCTGGAATCTGCATGGATCAATAAATTTCCACCCACCCAGCCTTTCCCCGGGTCTCACGATAAAAATGCTACCTCACTTACCTGGGTCTGCCTAGTGCCTGCGACAGGAAACAGCGCAAAACGCAACGTGGTCGCACCTCAATTTCCCAGTGAAATCGTGCCCTTTTTGGACAAAGAGACTACCTTTTGTTTTTGAGCCCTAGCTCTGCCGGCACCTAGGGAAACCTAGCAAACCTATACATTTTTTGAACAACTAGACACCCAGGGGAATTCAGTATGGGGCGACTTGACTGCCTACCACCAGGTTTTCTTACCCAGAATCCCCTGCAAAGCTAAGAAATTGACAAAAAACGCATTTTCCTCACATTTCTGTGGTGGAAAGTTCTGGAATCTGCGTGGATCAACAAATTTCCACCCACCCAGCGTTCCGCCGGGTCTCTCGCTAAAAATGCTACCTCACTTGCCTGGGTATGCCTAGTGCCTGCGACAGGAAACAGCGCAAAACGCAACGTGGTCGCACCTCAATTTCCCAGTGAAATCGTGCCCTTTTTGGACAAAGAGACTACCTTTTATTTTTGAGCCCTAGCTCTGCCGGCACCTAGAGAAACCTAGCAAACCTATACATTTTTGAAAACTAGACACCCAGGGGAATTTAGGATGGGGTGACTCGACTGCCTACCACCAGGTTCTGTTACCAAGAATCCCATGCAAAGCTAAGAAATTGACAAAAAAAACGCATTTTCCCCACATTTCTGTGATGGAAAGTTCTGGAATCTGCGTGGATCAACAAATTTCCATGCACCCAGCTTTTCCCCGGGTCTCCCGATAAAAATGCTACCTCACTTGCCTGGGTCTGCCTAGTGCCTGCGACAGGAAACAGCGCAAAACGCAACGTGGTCGCACCTCAATTTCCCAGTGAAATCGTGCCCTTTTTGGACAAAGAGACTACCTTTTGTTTTTGAGCACTAGCTCTGCCAGCACCTAGGGAAACCTAGCAAACCTATACATTTTTGAAAACTAGACACCCAGGGAGATTCAGGATGGGGTGACTCGACTGCCTACCACCAGGTTTTGTTACCCAGAATCCCTTGCAAACCTATGAAATTGACCAAAAAAATGCATTTTCCTCATATTTCTGTGGTGGAAAGTTCTGGAATCTGCATGGATCAACAAATTTCCACCCACCCAGCGTTCCCCCGGGTCTCACGATAAAAATGCTACCTCACTTACCTGGGTCTGCCTAGTGCCTGCGACAGGAAACAGCGCAAAACGCAACGTGGTCGCACCTCAATTTCCCAGTGAAATCGTGCCCTTTTTGGACAAAGAGACTACCTTTTGTTTTTGAGCCCTAGCTCTGCCGGCACCTAGAGAAACTTAGCAAACCTATACATTTTTGAAAACTAGGCACCCAGCGGAATTCAGGATGGGGTGACTCGACTGCCTACCACCAGGTTTTGTGAACCCAGAATCCCTTGCAAATCTAAGAAATTGACAAAAAACACATTTTTTCACATTTCTGTGGTGGAAAGTTCTGGAATCTGTGTGGATCAACAAATTTCCACCCACCCAGCTTTTCCCCGCGTCTCCCGATAAAAATGCTACCTCACTTGCCTGGGTCTGCCTAGTGCCTGCGACAGGAAACAGCGCAAAACGCAACGTGGTCGCACCTCAATTTCCCAGTGAAATCGTGCCCTTTTTGGACAAAGAGACTACCTTTTGTTTATGAGCACTAGCTCTGCCAGCACCTAGGGAAACCTAGCAAACCTATACATTTTTGAAAACTAGGCACCCAGCGGAATTCAGGATGGGGTGACTCGACTGCCTACTACCAGGTTTTGTTACCCAGAATCCCTTGCAAAGCTAAGAAATTGACAAAAAAACACATTTTCCTCACATTTCTGTGGTGGAAAGTTCTGGAATCTGTGTGGATCAACAAATTTCCACCCACCCAGCTTTTCCCCGGGTCTCCCGATAAAAATGCTACCTCACTTGCCTGGGTCTGCCTAGTGCCTGCGACAGGAAACAGCGCAAAACGCAACGTGGTCGCACCTCAATTTCCCAGTGAAATCGTGCCCTTTTTGGACAAAGAGACTACCTTTTGTTTTTGAGCACTAGCTCTGCCAGCACCTAGGGAAACCTAGCAAACCTATACATTTTTCAAAACTAGGCACCCATCGGAACTCAGGATGGGGTGACTCAACTGCCTACCACCAGGTTTTGTTACCCAGAATCCCTTGCAAATGTAAGAAATTGACAAAAAAACACATTTTTTCACATTTCTGTGGTGGAAAGTTCTGGAATCTGCGTGGATCAACAAATTTCCACCCACCCAGCGTTCCCCCGGGTCTTCTGATAAAAATGCTACCTCACTTGCCTGGGTCTGCTTAGTGCCTGCGACAGGAAACAGCGCAAAACGCAACGTGGTCGCACCTCAATTTCCCAGTGAAATCGTGCCCTTTTTGGACAAAGAAACTACCTTTTGTTTTTGAGCACTAGCTCTGCCAGCACCTAGGGAAACCTAGCAAACCTATACATTTTTTAAAACTAGACACCCAGGGAGATTCAGGATGGGGTGACTCGACTGCCTACCACCAGGTTTTGTTACCCAGAATCCCTTGCAAAGCTATGAAATTAACCAAGAAAATGCATTTTCCTCATATTTCTGTTGTGGAAAGTTCTGGAATCTGCATGGATCAACAAATTTCCACCCACCCAGCGTTCCCCCGGGTCTCACGATAAAAATGCTACCTCACTTACCTGGGTCTGCCTAGTGCCTGCGACAGGAAACAGCGCAAAACGCAACGTGGTCGCACCTCAATTTCTCAGTGAAATCATGCCCTTTTTGGACAAAGAGACTGCCTTTTGTTTTTGAGCCCTAGCTCTGCCGGCACCTAGAGAAACTTAGAAAACCTATACATTTTTGAAAACTAGGCACCCAGCGGAATTCAGGATGGGGTGACTCGACTGCCTACCACCAGGTTTTGTTACCCAGAATCCCTTGCAAATCTAAGAAATTGACAAAAAACAAATTTTTTCACATTTCTGTGGTGGAAAGTTCTGGAATCTGCGTGGATCAACAAATTTCCACCCACCCAGCGTTCCCCCGGGTCTCCCGATAAAAATGCTACCTCACTTGCCTGGGTCTGCTTAGTGCCTGCGACAAGAAACAGCGCAAAACGCAACGTGGTCGCACCTCAATTTCCCAGTGAAATCGTGCCCTTTTTGGACAAAGAGACTACCTTTTGTTTTTGAGCCCTAGCTCTGCTGGCACCTAGAGAAACCTAGCAAACTTATTTATTTTTGAAAACCAGACACCAAGGGGAATTCAGGATGGGGTGACTCGACTGCCTACCACCAGGTTCTGTTACCCAGAATCCCTTGCAAATCTAAGAAATTGACAAAATAAACGCATTTTCCCCACATTTCTGTGGTGGAAAGTTCTGGAATCTGCGTGGATCAACATATTTCCACCCACCCAGCTTCCCCCCGGGTCTCCCGATAAAAATGCTACCTCACTTGCCTGGGTCTGCCTAGTGCCTGCGACAGGAAACAGCGCAAAACGCAACGTGGTCGCACCTCAATTTCACAGTGAAATCGTGCCCTTTTTGGACAAAGAGACTACCTTTTGTTTATGAGCACTAGCTCTGCCAGCACCTAGGGAAACCTAGCAAACCTATACATTTTTTGAACAACTAGACACCCAGGGGAATTCAGTATGGGGCGACTCGACTGCCTACCACCAGGTTTTCTTACCCAGAATCCCCTGCAAAGCTAAGAAATTGACAAAAAATGCATTTTCCTCACATTTCTGTGGTGGAAAGTTCTGGAATCTGCATGGATCAACAAATTTCCACCCACCCAGCGTTCCCCCGGGTCTCACGATAAAAATGCTACCTCACTTACCTGGGTCTGCCTAGTGCCTGCGACAGGAAACAGCGCAAAACGCAACGTGGTCGCACCTCAATTTCCCAGTGAAATCATGCCCTTTTTGGACAAAGAGACTACCTTTTGTTTTTGAGCCCTAGCTCTGCCGGCACCTAGAGAAACTTAGCAAACCTATACATTTTTGAAAACTAGGCACCCAGCGGAATTCAGGATGGGGTGACTCGACTGCCTACCACCAGGTTTTGTTACCCAGAATCCCTTGCAAATCTAAGAAATTGACAAAAACCACATTTTTTCACATTTCTGTGGTGGAAAGTTCTGGAATCTGCGTGGATCAACAAATTTCCACCCACCCAGCGTTCCCCCGGGTCTCCCGATAAAAATGCTACCTCACTTGCCTGGGTCTGCTTAGTGCCTGCGACAAGAAACAGCGCAAAACGCAACGTGGTCGCACCTCAATTTCCCAGTGAAATCGTGCCCTTTTTGGACAAAGAGACTACCTTTTGTTTTTGAGCCCTAGCTCTGCTGGCACCTAGAGAAACCTAGCAAACTTATTTATTTTTGAAAACCAGACACCAAGGGGAATTCAGGATGGGGTGACTCGACTGCCTACCACCAGGTTCTGTTACCCAGAATCCCTTGCAAAGCTAAGAAATTGACAAAATAAACGCATTTTCCCCACATTTCTGTGGTGGAAAGTTCTGGAATCTGCGTGGATCAACATATTTCCACCCACCCAGCTTCCCCCCGGGTCTCCCGATAAAAATGCTACCTCACTTGCCTGGGTCTGCCTAGTGCCTGCGACAGGAAACAGCGCAAAACGCAACGTGGTCGCACCTATATTTCCCAGTGAAATCGTGCCCTTTTTGGACAAAGAGACTACCTTTTGTTTATGAGCACTAGCTCTGCCAGCACCTAAGGAAACCTAGCAAACCTATACATTTTTGAAAACTAGACACCCAGGGGAATTCAGGATGGGGTGACTGGGCTGCCTACCTCCAGGTTTTGTTACCCAGAATCCCTTGCAAAGCTAAGAAATTGACAAAAAAACACATTTTCCTCACATTTCTGTGGTGGAAAGTTCTGGAATCTGCGAGGATCAATAAATTTCCACCCACCCAGCCTTTCCCCGGGTCTCCCGATAAAAATGCTACCTCACTTGCCTGGGTCTGCCTAGTGCCTGCGACAGGAAACAGTGCAAAACGCAACGTGGTCGCACCTCAATTTCCCAGTGAAATCGTGCCCTTTTTGGACAAAGAGACTACCTTTTGTTTTTGAGCCCTAGCTCTGCCGGCACCTAGGGAAACCTAGCAAACCTATACATTTTTTGAACAACTAGACACCCAGGGGAATTCAGTATGGGGCGACTCGACTGCCTACCACCAGGTTTTCTTACCCAGAATCCCCTGCAAAGCTAAGAAATTGACAAAAAACGCATTTTCCTCACATTTCTGTGGTGGAAAGTTCTGGAATCTGCGTGGATCAACAAATTTCCACGCACCCAGCGTTCCGCCGGGTCTCCCGATAAAAATGCTACCTCACTTGCCTGGGTCTGCCTAGTGCCTGCGACAGGAAACAGCGCAAAACGCAACGTGGTCGCACCTCAATTTCCCAGTGAAATCGTGCCCTTTTTGGACAAAGAGACTACCTTTTGTTTTTGAGCACCAGCTCTGCCAGCACCTAGGGAAACCTAGCAAACCTATACATTTTTTAAAACTAGACACCCAGGGAGATTCAGGATGGGGTGACTCGACCGCCTACTACCAGGTTTTGTTACCCAGAATCCCTTGCAAACCTATGAAATTGACCAAAAAAATATATTTTTTCACATTTCTGTGGTGGAAAGTTCTGGAATCTGCATGGATCAACAAATTTCCACCCACCCAGCGTTCCCCCGGGTCTCCCGATAAAAATGCTACCTCACTTGCCTGGGTCTGCTTAGTGCCTGCGACAGGAAACAGCGCAAAACGCAACGTGGTCGCACCTCAATTTCCCAGTGAAATCGTGCCCTTTTTGGACAAAGAGACTACCTTTTGTTTTTGAGCCCTAGCTCTGCCGGCAACTAGAGAAACTTAGCAAACCTATACATTTTTGAAAACTAGGCACCCAGAGGAATTCAGGATGGGGTGACTCGACTGCCTACCACCAGGTTTTGTTACCCAGAATCCCTTGCAAAGCTAAGAAATTGACAAAAAAACACATTTTCCTCACATTTCTGTGGTGGAAAGTTCTGGAATCTGCGTGGATCAACAAATTTCCACCCACCCAGCGTTCCCCCGGGTCTCCCGATAAAAATGCTACCTCACTTGCCTGGGTCTGCTTAGTGCCTGCGACAAGAAACAGCGCAAAACGCAATGTGGTCGCACCTCAATTTCCCAGTGAAATCGTGCCTTTTTGGACAAAGAGACTACCTTTTGTTTTTGAGCCCTAGCTCTGCTGGCACCTAGAGAAACCTAGCAAATCTATACATTTTTGAAAACCAGACACCAAGGGGAATTCAGGATGGGGTGACTCGACTGCCTACCACCAGGTTCTGTTACCCAGAATCCCTTGCAAAGCTAAGAAATTGACAAAATAAACGCATTTTCCCGACATTTCTGTGGTGGAAAGTTCCGGAATCTGCGTGGATCAACATATTTCCACCCACCCAGCTTCCCCCCGGGTCTCCCGATAAAAATGCTACCTCACTTGCCTGGGTCTGCCTAGTGCCTGCGACAGGAAACAGCGCAAAACGCAACGTGGTCGCACCTCAATTTCCCAGTGAAATCGTGCCCTTTTTGGACAAAGAGACTACCTTTTGTTTATGAGCACTAGCTCTGCCAGCACCTAGGGAAACCTAGCAAACCTATACATTTTTGAAAACTAGACACACAGGGGAATTCAGGATGGGGTGACTGGGCTGCCTACCACCAGGTTTTGTTACCCAGAATCCCTTGCAAAGCTAAGAAATTGACAAAAAAAACACATTTTCCTCACATTTCTGTGGTGGAAAGTTCTGGAATCTGCGTGGATCAATAAATTTCCACCCACCCAGCCTTTCCCCGGGTCTCCCGATAAAAATGCTACCTCACTTGCCTGGGTCTGCCTAGTGCCTGCGACAGGAAACAGTGCAAAACGCAACGTGGTCGCACCTCAATTTCCAAGTGAAATCGTGCCCTTTTTGGACAAAGAGACTACCTTTTGTTTTTGAGCCCTAGCTCTGCCGGCACCTAGAGAAACTTAGCAAACCTATACATTTTTGAAAACTAGGCACCCAGCGGAATTCAGGATGGGGTGACTCGACTGCCTACCACCAGGTTTTGTTACCCAGAATCCCTTGCAAAGCTAAGAAATTGACAAAAAAACACATTTTCCTCACATTTCTGTGGTGGAAAGTTCTGGAATCTGCGTGGATCAACAAATTTCCACCCACCCATCGTTCCCCCGGGTCTCCTGATAAAAATGCTACCTCACTTGCCTGGGTCTGCTTACTGCCTGCGACAAGAAACAGCGCAAAACGCAATGTGGTCGCACCTCAATTTGCCAGTGAAATCGTGCCTTTTTGGACAAAGAGACTACCTTTTGTTTTTGAGCCCTAGCTCTGCTGGCACCTAGAGAAACCTAGCAAATCTATACATTTTTGAAAACCAGACACCAAGGGGAATTCAGGATGGGGTGACTCGACTGCCTACCACCAGGTTCTGTTACCCAGAATCCCTTGCAAAGCTAAGAAATTGACAAAATAAACGCATTTTCCCGACATTTCTGTGGTGGAAAGTTCCGGAATCTGCGTGGATCAACATATTTCCACCCACCCAGCTTCCCCCCGGGTCTCCCGATAAAAATGCTACCTCACTTGTCTGGGTATGCCTAGTGCCTGCGACAGGAAACAGCGCAAAACGCAACGTGGTCGCACCTCAATTTCCCAGTGAAATCGTGCCCTTTTTGGACAAAGAGACTACCTTTTGTTTTTGAGCCCTAGCTCTGCCGGCACCTAGAGAAACCTAGCAAACCTATACATTTTTGAAAACTAGGCACCCAGCGGAATTCAGGATGGGGTGACCCGACTGCCTACCACCAGGTTTTGTTACCCAGAATCCCTTGCAAATCTAAGAAATTGACAAAAAAACACATTTTTTCACATTTCTGTGGTGGAAAGTTCAGGAATCTGCGTGGATCAACAAATGTCCACCCACCCAGCGTTCCCCCGGGTCTCCCGATAAAAATGCTACCTCACTTGCCTGGGTCTGCTTAGTGCCTGCGACAAGAAACAGCGCAAAACGCAACATGGTCGCACCTCAATTGCCCAGTGAAATCGTGCCCTTTTTGGACAAAGAGACTACCTTTTGTTTATGAGCACTAGCTCTGCCAGCACCTAGGGAAACCTAGCAAACCTATACATTTTTGAAAACTAGACACCCAGGGGAATTCAGGATGGGGTGACTGGGCTGCCTACCACCAGGTTTTGTTACCCAGAATCCCTTGCAAAGCTAAGAAATTAACAAAAAAAACACATTTTCCTCACATTTCTGTGGTGGAAAGTTCTGGAATCTGCGTGGATCAATAAATTTCCACCCACCCAGCCTTTCCCCGGGTCTCCCGATAAAAATGCTACCTCACTTGCCTGGGTCTGCCTAGTGCCTGCGACAGGAAACAGTGCAAAACGCAACGTGGTCGCACCTCAATTTCCAAGTGAAATCGTGCCCTTTTTGGACAAAGAGACTACCTTTTGTTTTTGAGCCCTAGCTCTGCCGGCACCTAGGGAAACCTAGCAAACCTATAAATTTTTTGAACAACTAGACACCCAGGGGAATTCAGTATGGGGCGACTCGACTGCCTACCACCAGGTTTTCTTACCCAGAATCCCCTGCAAAGCTAAGAAATTGACAAAAAACGCATTTTCCTCACATTTCTGTGGTGGAAAGTTCTGGAATCTGCGTGGATCAACAAATTTCCACCCACCCAGCGTTCCGCCGGGTCTCTCGCTAAAAATGCTACCTCACTTGCCTGGGTATGCCTAGTGCCTGCAACAGGAAACAGCGCAAAACGCAACGTGGTCGCACCTCAATTTCCCAGTGAAATCGTGCCCTTTTTGGACAAAGAGACTACCTTTTATTTTTGAGCCCTAGCTCTGCCGGCACCTAGAGAAACCTAGCAAACCTATACATTTTTGAAAACTAGACACCCAGGGGAATTTAGGATGGGGTGACTCGACTGCCTACCACCAGGTTCTGTTACCCAGAATCCCATGCAAAGCTAAGAAATTGACAAAAAAAACGCATTTTCCCCACATTTCTGTGATGGAAAGTTCTGGAATCTGCGTGGATCAACAAATTTCCACGCACCCAGCTTTTCCCCGGGTCTCCCGATAAAAATGCTACCTCACTTGCCTGGGTCTGCCTAGTGCCTGCGACAGGAAACAGCGCAAAACGCAACGTGGTCGCACCTCAATTTCCCAGTGAAATCGTGCCCTTTTTGGACAAAGAGACTACCTTTTGTTTTTGAGCACTAGCTCTGCCAGCACCTAGGGAAACCTAGCAAACCTATACATTTTTTAAAACTAGACACCCAGGGAGATTCAGGATGGGGTGACTCGACTGCCTACCACCAGGTTTTGTTACCCAGAATCCCTTGCAAACCTATGAAATTGACCAAAAAAATGCATTTTCCTCATATTTCTGTGGTGGAAAGTTGTGGAATCTGCATGGATCAACAAATTTCCACCCACCCAGCGTTCCCCCGGGTCTCACGATAAAAATGCTACCTCACTTACCTGGGTCTGCCTAGTGCCTGCGACAGGAAACAGCGCAAAACGCAACGTGATCGCACCTCAATTTCCCAGTGAAATCGTGCCCTTTTTGGACAAAGAGACTACCTTTTGTTTTTGAGCCCTAGCTCTGCCGGCACCTAGAGAAACTTAGCAAACCTATACATTTTTGAAAACTAGGCACCCAGCGGAATTCAGGATGGGGTGACTCGACTGCCTACCACCAGGTTTTGTTACCCAGAATCCCTTGCAAAGCTAAGAAATTGACAAAAAAACACATTTTCCTCACATTTCTGTGGTGGAAAGTTCTGGAATCTGCGTGGATCAACAAATTTCCACCCACCCAGCGTTCCCCCGGGTCTCCCGATAAAAATGCTACCTCACTTGCCTGGGTCTGCTTAGTGCCTGCGACAAGAAACACCGCAAAACGCAATGTGGTCGCACCTCAATTTTACAGTGAAATCGTGCCTTTTTGGACAAAGAGACTACCTTTTGTTTTTGAGCCCTAGCTCTGCTGGCACCTAGAGAAACCTAGCAAATCTATACATTTTTGAAAACCAGACACCAAGGGGAATTCAGGATGGGGTGACTCGACTGCCTACCACCAGGTTCTGTTACCCAGAATCCCTTGCAAAGCTAAGAAATTGACAAAATAAACGCATTTTCCTGACATTTCTGTGGTGGAAAGTTCCGGAATCTGCGTGGATCAACATATTTCCACCCACCCAGCTTCCCCCCGGGTCTCCCGATAAAAATGCTACCTCACTTGCCTGGGTCTGCCTAGTGCCTGCGACAGGAAACAGCGCAAAACGCAACGTGGTCGCACCTCAATTTCCCAGTGAAATCGTGCCCTTTTTGGACAAAGAGACTACCTTTTATTTTTGAGCCCTAGCTCTGCCGGCACCTAGAGAAACCTAGCAAACCTATACATTTTTGAAAACTAGACACCCAGGGGAATTTAGGATGGGGTGACTCGACTGCCTACCACCAGGTTCTGTTACCCAGAATCCCATGCAAAGCTAAGAAATTGACAAAAAAAACGCATTTTCCCCACATTTCTGTGATGGAAAGTTCTGGAATCTGCGTGGATCAACAAATTTCCACGCACCCAGCTTTTCCCCGGGTCTCCCGATAAAAATGCTACCTCACTTGCCTGGGTCTGCCTAGTGCCTGCGACAGGAAACAGCGCAAAACGCAACGTGGTCGCACCTCAATTTCCCAGTGAAATCGTGCCCTTTTTGGACAAAGAGACTACCTTTTGTTTTTGAGCACTAGCTCTGCCAGCACCTAGGGAAACCTAGCAAACCTATACATTTTTTAAAACTAGACACCCAGGGAGATTCAGGATGGGGTGACTCGACTGCCTACCACCAGGTTTTGTTACCCAGAATCCCTTGCAAACCTATGAAATTGACCAAAAAAATGCATTTTCCTCATATTTCTGTGGTGGAAAGTTGTGGAATCTGCATGGATCAACAAATTTCCACCCACCCAGCGTTCCCCCGGGTCTCACGATAAAAATGCTACCTCACTTACCTGGGTCTGCCTAGTGCCTGCAACAGGAAACAGCGCAAAACGCAATGTGGTCGCACCTCAATTTCCCAGTGAAATCGTGCCCTTTTTGGACAAAGAGACTACCTTTTGTTTTTGAGCCCTAGCTCTGCCGGCACCTAGAGAAACTTAGCAAACCTATACATTTTTGAAAACTAGGCACCCAGCGGAATTCAGGATGGGGTGACTCGACTGCCTACCACCAGGTTTTGTTACCCAGAATCCCTTGCAAAACTAAGAAATTGACAAAAAAACACATTTTCCTCACATTTCTGTGGTGGAAAGTTCTGGAATCTGCGTGGATCAACAAATTTCCACCCACCCAGCGTTCCCCCGGGTCTCCTGATAAAAATGCTACGTCACTTGCCTGGGTCTGCTTACTGCCTGCGACAAGAAACAGCGCAAAACGCAATGTGGTCGCACCTCAATTTCCCAGTGAAATCGTGCCTTTTTGGACAAAGAGACTACCTTTTGTTTTTGAGCCCTACCTCTGCTGGCACCTAGAGAAACCTAGCAAATCTATACATTTTTGAAAACCAGACACCAAGGGGAATTCAGGATGGGGTGACTCGACTGCCTACCACCAGGTTCTGTTACCCAGAATCCCTTGCAAAGCTAAGAAATTGACAAAATAAACGCATTTTCCCGACATTTCTGTGGTGGAAAGTTCCGGAATCTGCGTGGATCAACATATTTCCACCCACCCAGCTTCCCCCCGGGTCTCCCGATAAAAATGCTACCTCACTTGCCTGGGTCTGCCTAGTGCCTGCGACAGGAAACAGCGCAAAACGCAACGTGGTCGCACCTCAATTTCCCAGTGAAATCGTGCCCTTTTTGGACAAAGAGACTACCTTTTGTTTTTGAGCCCTAGCTCTGCCGGCACCTAGAGAAACTTAGCAAACCTATACATTTTTTAAAACTAGGCACCCAGCGGAATTTAGGATGGGGTGACTCGACTGCCTACCACCAGGTTCTGTTACCCAGAATCCCTTGCAAAGCTAAGAAATTGACAAAAAAAACGCATTTTCCTCACATTTCTGTGGTGGAAAGTTCTGGAATCTGCGTGGATCAATAAATTTCCACACACCCAGCGTTCCCCCGGGTCTCCCGATACAAATGCTACCTCACTTGCCTGGGTCTGCCTAGTGCCTGCGACAGGAAACAGCGCAAAACGCGACGTGGTGGCACCTCAATTTCCCAGTGAAATCGTGCCCTTTTTGGACAAAGAGACTACCTTTTGTTTTTGAGCCCTAGCTCTGCCGGCACTCAGAGAAACGTAGCAAACCTATACATTTTTGAAAACTAGACACCCAGGGGAATTCAGTATGGGGTGACTCGACTGCCTACCACCAGGTTTTGTTACCCAGAATCCCTTGAAAAGCTAGGAAATTGACCAAAAAATGCATTTTCCTCACATTTCTGTGGTGGAAAGTTCTGGAATCTGCGTGGATCAACAAATTTCCACCTACCCAGCGTTCCCCCGGGACTCCCGATAAAAATGCTACCTCACTTGCCTGGGTCTGCTTAGTGCCTGCGACAAGAAACAGCGCAAAACGCAACGTGGTCGCACCTCAATTTCCTAGTGAAATCGTGCCCTTTTTGGACAAAGAGACTACCTTTTGTTTTTGAGCCCTAGCTCTGCCGGCACCTAGAGAAACCTAGCAAACCTATACATTTTTGAAAACCAGACACCCAGGGGAATTCAGTATGGGGCGACTCGACTGCCTACCACCAGGTTTTGTTACCCAGAATCCCCTGCAATGCTAAGAAATTGACAAAAAAAAGCATTTTCCTCACATTTCTGTGGTGGAAAGTTCTGGAATCTGCGTGGATCAACAAATTTCCACCCACCCAGCGTTCCCCCGGGTCTCTCGATAAAAATGCTACCTCACTTGTCTGGGTATGCCTAGTGCCTGCGACAGGAAACAGCGCAAAACGCAACGTGGTCGCACCTCAATTTCCCAGTGAAATCGTGCCCTTTTTGGACAAAGAGACTACCTTTTGTTTTTGAGCCCTAGCTCTGCCGGCACCTAGAGAAACCTAGCAAACCTATACATTTTTGAAAACTAGGCACCCAGCGGAATTCAGGATGGGGTGACTCGACTGCCTACCACCAGGTTTTGTTACCCAGAATCCCTTGCAAATCTAAGAAATTGACAAAAAAACACATTTTTTCACATTTCTGTGGTGGAAAGTTCAGGAATCTGCGTGGATCAACAAATTTCCACCCACCCAGCGTTCCCCCGGGTCTCCCGATAAAAATGCTACCTCACTTGCCTGGGTCTGCTTAGTGCCTGCGACAAGAAACAGCGCAAAACGCAACATGGTCGCACCTCAATTGCCCAGTGAAATCGTGCCCTTTTTGGACAAAGAGACTACCTTTTGTTTATGAGCACTAGCTCTGCCAGCACCTAGGGAAACCTAGCAAACCTATACATTTTTGAAAACTAGACACCCAGGGGAATTCAGGATGGGGTGACTGGGCTGCCTACCACCAGGTTTTGTTACCCAGAATCCCTTGCAAAGCTAAGAAATTGACAAAAAAAACACATTTTCCTCACATTTCTGTGGTGGAAAGTTCTGGAATCTGCGTGGATCAATAAATTTCCACCCACCCAGCCTTTCCCCGGGTCTCCCGATAAAAATGCTACCTCACTTGCCTGGGTCTGCCTAGTGCCTGCGACAGGAAACAGTGCAAAACGCAACGTGGTCGCACCTCAATTTCCAAGTGAAATCGTGCCCTTTTTGGACAAAGAGACTACCTTTTGTTTTTGAGCCCTAGCTCTGCCGGCACCTAGGGAAACCTAGCAAACCTATACATTTTTTGAACAACTAGACACCCAGGGGAATTCAGTATGGGGCGACTCGACTGCCTACCACCAGGTTTTCTTACCCAGAATCCCCTGCAAAGCTAAGAAATTGACAAAAAACGCATTTTCCTCACATTTCTGTGGTGGAAAGTTCTGGAATCTGCGTGGATCAACAAATTTCCACCCACCCAGCGTTCCGCCGGGTCTCTCGCTAAAAATGCTACCTCACTTGCCTGGGTATGCCTAGTGCCTGCAACAGGAAACAGCGCAAAACGCAACGTGGTCGCACCTCAATTTCCCAGTGAAATCGTGCCCTTTTTGGACAAAGAGACTACCTTTTATTTTTGAGCCCTAGCTCTGCCGGCACCTAGAGAAACCTAGCAAACCTATACATTTTTGAAAACTAGACACCCAGGGGAATTTAGGATGGGGTGACTCGACTGCCTACCACCAGGTTCTGTTACCCAGAATCCCATGCAAAGCTAAGAAATTGACAAAAAAAACGCATTTTCCCCACATTTCTGTGATGGAAAGTTCTGGAATCTGCGTGGATCAACAAATTTCCACCCACCCAGCTTTTCCCCGGGTCTCCCGATAAAAATGCTACCTCACTTGCCTGGGTCTGCCTAGTGCCTGCGACAGGAAACAGCGCAAAACGCAACGTGGTCGCACCTCAATTTCCCAGTGAAATCGTGCCCTTTTTGGACAAAGAGACTACCTTTTGTTTTTGAGCACTAGCTCTGCCAGCACCTAGGGAAACCTAGCAAACCTATACATTTTTTAAAACTAGACACCCAGGGAGATTCAGGATGGGGTGACTCGACTGCCTACCACCAGGTTTTGTTACCCAGAATCCCTTGCAAACCTATGAAATAGACCAAAAAAATGCATTTTCCTCATATTTCTGTGGTGGAAAGTTGTGGAATCTGCATGGATCAACAAATTTCCACCCACCCAGCGTTCCCCCGGGTCTCCCGATAAAAATGCTACCTCACTTGCCTGGGTCTGCCTAGTGCCTGCGACAGGAAACAGTGCAAAACGCAACGTGGTCGCACCTCAATTTCCCAGTGAAATCGTGCCCTTTTTGGACAAAGAGACTACCTTTTGTTTTTGAGCCCTAGCTCTGCCGGCACCTAGAGAAACTTAGCAAAGCTATACATTTTTGAAAACTAGGCACCCAGCGGAATTCAGGATGGGGTGACTCGACTGCCTACCACCAAGTTTTGTTACCCAGAATCCCTTGCAAAGCTAAGAAATTGACAAAAAAACACATTTTCCTCACATTTCTGTGGTGGAAAGTTCTGGAATCTGCGTGGATCAACAAATTTCCACCCACCCAGCGTTCCCCCGGGTCTCCCGATAAAAATGCTACCTCACTTGCCTGGGTCTGCTTAGTGCCTGCGACAAGAAACACCGCAAAACGCAATGTGGTCGCACCTCAATTTCCCAGTGAAATCGTGCCTTTTTGGACAAAGAGACTACCTTTTGTTTTTGAGCCCTAGCTCTGCTGGCACCTAGAGAAACCTAGCAAATCTATACATTTTTGAAAACCAGACACCAAGGGGAATTCAGGATGGGGTGACTCGACTGCCTACCACCAGGTTCTGTTACCCAGAATCCCTTGCAAATCTAAGAAATTGACAAAAAAACAAATTTTTTCACATTTCTGTGGTGGAAAGTTCTGGAATCTGCGTGGATCAACAAATTTCCACCCACCCAGCGTTCCCCCGGGTCTCCCGATAAAAATGCTACCTCACTTGCCTGGGTCTGCTTAGTGCCTGCGACAGGAAACAGCGCAAAACGCAACGTGGTCGCACCTCAATTTCCCAGTGAAATCATGCCCTTTTTGGACAAAGAGACTACCTTTTGTTTTTGAGCCCTAGCTCTGCCGGCACCTAGAGAAACTTAGCAAACCTATACATTTTTTAAAACTAGACACCCAGGGAGATTCAGGATGGGGTGACTCGACTGCCTACCACCAGGTTTTGTTACCCAGAATCCCTTGCAAAGCTATGAAATTGACCAAGAAAATGCGATTTCCTCATATTTCTGTTGTGGAAAGTTCTGGAATCTGCATGGATCAACAAATTTCCACCCACCCAGCGTTCCCCCGGGTCTCACGATAAAAATGCTACCTCACTTACCTGGGTCTGCCTAGTGCCTGCGACAGGAAACAGCGCAAAACGCAACGTGGTCGCACCTCAATTTCCCAGTGAAATCATGCCCTTTTTGGACAAAGAGACTACCTTTTGTTTTTGAGCCCTAGCTCTGCCGGCACCTAGAGAAACTTAACAAACATATACATTTTTAAAAACTAGGCACCCAGTGGAATTCAGGATGGGGTGACTCGACTGCCTACCACCAGGTTTTGTTACCCAGAATCCCTTGCAAATCTAAGAAATTGACAAAAAAACACATTTTTTCACATTTCTGTGGTGGAAAGTTCAGGAATCTGCGTGGATCAACAAATTTCTACCCACCTAGCGTTCCCCCGGGTCTCCCGATAAAAATGCTACCTCACTTGCTTGGGTCTGCTTAGTGCCTGCGACAAGAAACAGCGCAAAACGCAACATGGTCGCACCTCAATTTCCCAGTGAAATCGTGCCCTTTTTGGACAAAGAGACTACCTTTTGTTTTTGAGCCCTAGCTCTGCTGGCACCTAGAGAAACTTAGCAAACTTATTTATTTTTGAAAACCAGACACCAAGGGGAATTCAGGATGGGGTGACTCGACTGCCTACCACCAGGTTCTGTTACCCAGAATCCCTTGCAAAGCTAAGAAATTGACAAAATAAACGCATTTTCCCCACATTTCTGTGGTGGAAAGTTCTGGAATCTGCGTGGATCAACATATTTCCACCCACCCAGCTTCCCCCCGGGTCTCCCGATAAAAATGCTACCTCACTTGCCTGGGTCTGCCTAGTGCCTGCGACAGGAAACAGCGCAAAACGCAATGTGGTCGCACCTCAATTGCCCAGTGAAATCGTGCCCTTTTTGGACAAAGAGACTACCTTTTGTTTATGAGCACTAGCTCTGCCAGCACCTAGGGAAACCTAGCAAACCTATACATTTTTGAAAACTAGACACACAGGGGAATTCAGGATGGGGTGACTGGGCTGCCTACCACCAGGTTTTGTTACCCAGAATCCCTTGCAAAGCTAAGAAATTGACAAAAAAAACACATTTTCCTCACATTTCTGTGGTGGAAAGTTCTGGAATCTGCGTGGATCAATAAATTTCCACCCACCCAGCCTTTCCCCGGGTCTCCCGATAAAAATGCTACCTCACTTGCCTGGGTCTGCCTAGTGCCTGCGACAGGAAACAGTGCAAAACGCAACGTGGTCGCATCTCAATTTCCAAGTGAAATCGTGCCCTTTTTGGACAAAGAGACTACCTTTTGTTTTTGAGCCCTAGCTCTGCCGGCACCTAGGGAAACCTAGCAAACCTATACATTTTTTGAACAACTAGACACCCAGGGGAATTCAGTATGGGGCGACTCGACTGCCTACCACCAGGTTTTCTTACCCAGAATCCCCTGCAAAGCTAAGAAATTGACAAAAAACACATTTTCCTCACATTTCTGTGGTGGAAAGTTCTGGAATCTGCGTGGATCAACACATTTCCACCCACCCAGCGTTCCGCCGGGTCTCTCGCTAAAAATGCTACCTCACTTGCCTGGGTATGCCTAGTGCCTGCAACAGGAAACAGCGCAAAACGCAACGTGGTCGCACCTCAATTTCCCAGTGAAATCGTGCCCTTTTTGGACAAAGAGACTACCTTTTATTTTTTAGCCCTAGCTCTGCCGGCACCTAGAGAAACCTAGCAAACCTATACATTTTTGAAAACTAGACACCCAGGGGAATTTAGGATGGGGTGACTCGACTGCCTACCACCAGGTTCTGTTACCCAGAATCCCATGCAAAGCTAAGAAATTGACAAAAAAAACGCATTTTCCCCACATTTCTGTGATGGAAAGTTCTGGAATCTGCGTGGATCAACAAATTTCCACGCACCCAGCTTTTCCCCGGGTCTCCCGATAAAAATGCTACCTCACTTGCCTGGGTCTGCCTAGTGCCTGCGACAGGAAACAGCGCAAAACGCAACGTGGTCGCACCTCAATTTCCCAGTGAAATCGTGCCCTTTTTGGACAAAGAGACTACCTTTTGTTTTTGAGCACTAGCTCTGCCAGCACCTAGGGAAACCTAGCAAACCTATACATTTTTTAAAACTAGACACCCAGGGAGATTCAGGATGGGGTGACTCGACTGCCTACCACCAGGTTTTGTTACCCAGAATCCCTTGCAAACCTATGAAATTGACCAAAAAAATGCATTTTCCTCATATTTCTGTGGTGGAAAGTTGTGGAATCTGCATGGATCAACAAAGTTCCACCCACCCAGCGTTCCCCCGGGTCTCACGATAAAAATGCTACCTCACTTACCTGGGTCTGCCTAGTGCCTGCAACAGGAAACAGCGCAAAACGCAACGTGGTCGCACCTCAATTTCCCAGTGAAATCGTGCCCTTTTTGGACAAAGAGACTACCTTTTGTTTTTGAGCCCTAGCTCTGCCGGCACCTAGAGAAACTTAGCAAACCTATACATTTTTGAAAACTAGGCACCCAGCGGAATTCAGGATGGGGTGACTCGACTGCCTACCACCAGGTTTTGTTACCCAGAATCCCTTGCAAAGCTAAGAAATTGACAAAAAAACACATTTTCCTCACATTTCTGTGGTGGAAAGTTCTGGAATCTGCGTGGATCAACAAATTTCCACCCACCCAGCGTTCCCCCGGGTCTCCCGATAAAAATGCTACCTCACTTGCCTGGGTCTGCTTAGTGCCTGCGACAAGAAACAGCGCAAAACGCAATGTGGTCGCACCTCAATTTCCCAGTGAAATCGTGCCTTTTTGGACAAAGAGACTACCTTTTGTTTTTGAGCCCTAGCTCTGCTGGCACCTAGAGAAACCTAGCAAATCTATACATTTTTGAAAACCAGACACCAAGGGGAATTCAGGATGGGGTGACTCGACTGCCTACCACCAGGTTCTGTTACCCAGAATCCCTTGCAAAGCTAAGAAATTGACAAAATAAACGCATTTTCCCGACATTTCTGTGGTGGAAAGTTCCGGAATCTGCGTGGATTAACATATTTCCACCCACCCAGCTTCCCCCCGGGTCTCCCGATAAAAATGCTACCTCACTTGCCTGGGTCTGCCTAGTGCCTGCGACAGGAAACAGCGCAAAACGCAACGTGGTCGCACCTCAATTTCCCAGTGAAATCGTGCCCTTTTTGGACAAAGAGACTACCTTTTGTTTATGAGCACTAGCTCTGCCAGCACCTAGGGAAACCTAGCAAACCTATACATTTTTGAAAACTAGACACACAGGGGAATTCAGGATGGGGTGACTGGGCTGCCTACCACCAGGTTTTGTTACCCAGAATCCCTTGCAAAGCTAAGAAATTGACAAAAAAAACACATTTTCCTCACATTTCTGTGGTGGAAAGTTCTGGAATCTGCGTGGATCAATAAATTTCCACCCACCCAGCCTTTCCCCGGGTCTCCCGATAAAAATGCTACCTCACTTGCCTGGGTCTGCCTAGTGCCTGCGACAGGAAACAGTGCAAAACGCAACGTGGTCGCACCTCAATTTCCAAGTGAAATCGTGCCCTTTTTGGACAAAGAGACTACCTTTTGTTTTTGAGCCCTAGCTCTGCCGGCACCTAGAGAAACTTAGCAAACCTATACATTTTTGAAAACTAGGCACCCAGCGGAATTCAGGATGGGGTGACTCGACTGCCTACCACCAGGTTTTGTTACCCAGAATCCCTTGCAAAGCTAAGAAATTGACAAAAAAACACATTTTCCTCACATTTCTGTGGTGGAAAGTTCTGGAATCTGCGTGGATCAACAAATTTCCACCCACCCATCGTTCCCCCGGGTCTCCTGATAAAAATGCTACCTCACTTGCCTGGGTCTGCTTACTGCCTGCGACAAGAAACAGCGCAAAACGCAATGTGGTCGCACCTCAATTTGCCAGTGAAATCGTGCCTTTTTGGACAAAGAGACTACCTTTTGTTTTTGAGCCCTAGCTCTGCTGGCACCTAGAGAAACCTAGCAAATCTATACATTTTTGAAAACCAGACACCAAGGGGAATTCAGGATGGGGTGACTCGACTGCCTACCACCAGGTTCTGTTACCCAGAATCCCTTGCAAAGCTAAGAAATTGACAAAATAAACGCATTTTCCCGACATTTCTGTGGTGGAAAGTTCCGGAATCTGCGTGGATCAACATATTTCCACCCACCCAGCTTCCCCCCGGGTCTCCCGATAAAAATGCTACCTCACTTGCCTGGGTCTGCCTAGTGCCTGCGACAGGAAACAGCGCAAAACGCAACGTGGTCGCACCTCAATTTCCCAGTGAAATCATGCCCTTTTTGGACAAAGAGACTACCTTTTGTTTTTGAGCCCTAGCTCTGCCGGCACCTAGAGAAACTTAGCAAACCTATACATTTTTTAAAACTAGGCACCCAGCGGAATTCAGGATGGGGTGACTCGACTGCCTACCACCAGGTTCTGTTACCCAGAATCCCTTGCAAAGCTAAGAAATTGACAAAAAAAACGCATTTTCCTCACATTTCTGTGGTGGAAAGTTCTGGAATCTGCGTGGATCAATAAATTTCCACACACCCAGCGTTCCCCCGGGTCTCCTGATACAAATGCTACCTCACTTGCCTGGGTCTGCCTAGTGCCTGCGACAGGAAACAGCGCAAAACGCGACGTGGTGGCACCTCAATTTCCCAGTGAAATCGTGCCCTTTTTGGACAAAGATACTACCTTTTGTTTTTGAGCCCTAGCTCTGCCGGCACTCAGAGAAACGTAGCAAACCTATACATTTTTGAAAACTAGACACCCAGGGGAATTCAGTATGGGGTGACTCGACTGCCTACCACCAGGTTTTGTTACCCAGAATCCCTTGCAAAGCTAGGAAATTGACCAAAAAATGCATTTTCCTCACATTTCTGTGGTGGAAAGTTCTGGAATCTGCGTGGATCAACAAATTTCCACCTACCCAGCGTTCCCCCGGGACTCCCGATAAAAATGCTACCTCACTTGCCTGGGTCTGCTTAGTGCCTGCGACAAGAAACAGCGCAAAACGTAACGTGGTCGCACCTCAATTTCCTAGTGAAATCGTGCCCTTTTTGGACAAAGAGACTACCTTTTGTTTTGGAGCCCTAGCTCTGCCGGCACCTAGAGAAACCTAGCAAACCTATACATTTTTGAAAACCAGACACCCAGGGGAATTCAGTATGGGGCGACTCGACTGCCTACCACCAGGTTTTGTTACCCAGAATCCCCTGCACTGCTAAGAAATTGACAAAAAAAACGCATTTTCCTCACATTTCTGTGGTGGAAAGTTCTGGAATCTGCGTGGATCAACAAATTTCCACCCACCCAGCGTTCGCCGGGTCTCTCGATAAAAATGCTACCTCACTTGTCTGGGTATGCCTAGTGCCTGCGACAGGAAACAGCGCAAAACGCAACGTGGTCGCACCTCAATTTCCCAGTGAAATCGTGCCCTTTTTGGACAAAGAGACTACCTTTTGTTTTTGAGCCCTAGCTCTGCCGGCACCTAGAGAAACCTAGCAAACCTATACATTTTTGAAAACTAGGCACCCAGCGGAATTCAGGATGGGGTGACTCGACTGCCTACCACCAGGTTTTGTTACCCAGAATCCCTTGCAAATCTAAGAAATTGACAAAAAAACACATTTTTTCACATTTCTGTGGTGGAAAGTTCAGGAATCTGCGTGGATCAACAAATGTCCACCCACCCAGCGTTCCCCCGGGTCTCCCGATAAAAATGCTACCTCACTTGCCTGGGTCTGCTTAGTGCCTGCGACAAGAAACAGCGCAAAACGCAACATGGTCGCACCTCAATTGCCCAGTGAAATCGTGCCCTTTTTGGACAAAGAGACTACCTTTTGTTTATGAGCACTAGCTCTGCCAGCACCTAGGGAAACCTAGCAAACCTATACATTTTTGAAAACTAGACACCCAGGGGAATTCAGGATGGGGTGACTGGGCTGCCTACCACCAGGTTTTGTTACCCAGAATCCCTTGCAAAGCTAAGAAATTGACAAAAAAAACACATTTTCCTCACATTTCTGTGGTGGAAAGTTCTGGAATCTGCGTGGATCAATAAATTTCCACCCACCCAGCCTTTCCCCGGGTCTCCCGATAAAAATGCTACCTCACTTGCCTGGGTCTGCCTAGTGCCTGCGACAGGAAACAGTGCAAAACGCAACGTGGTCGCACCTCAATTTCCAAGTGAAATCGTGCCCTTTTTGGACAAAGAGACTACCTTTTGTTTTTGAGCCCTAGCTCTGCCGGCACCTAGGGAAACCTAGCAAACCTATACATTTTTTGAACAACTAGACACCCAGGGGAATTCAGTATGGGGCGACTCGACTGCCTACCACCAGGTTTTCTTACCCAGAATCCCCTGCAAAGCTAAGAAATTGACAAAAAACGCATTTCCTCACATTTCTGTGGTGGAAAGTTCTGGAATCTGCGTGGATCAACAAATTTCCACCCACCCAGCGTTCCGCCGGGTCTCTCGCTAAAAATGCTACCTCACTTGCCTGGGTATGCCTAGTGCCTGCAACAGGAAACAGCGCAAAACGCAACGTGGTCGCACCTCAATTTCCCAGTGAAATCGTGCCCTTTTTGGACAAAGAGACTACCTTTTATTTTTGAGCCCTAGCTCTGCCGGCACCTAGAGAAACCTAGCAAACCTATACATTTTTGAAAACTAGACACCCAGGGGAATTTAGGATGGGGTGACTCGACTGCCTACCACCAGGTTCTGTTACCCAGAATCCCATGCAAAGCTAAGAAATTGACAAACAAAAACACATTTTCCCCACATTTCTGTGATGGAAAGTTCTGGAATCTGCGTGGATCAACAAATTTCCACGCACCCAGCTTTTCCCCGGGTCTCCCGATAAAAATGCTACCTCACTTGCCTGGGTCTGCCTAGTGCCTGCGACAGGAAACAGCGCAAAACGCAACGTGGTCGCACCTCAATTTCCCAGTGAAATCATGCCCTTTTTGGACAAAGAGACTACCTTTTGTTTTTGAGCACTAGCTCTGCCAGCACCTAGGGAAACCTAGCAAACCTATACATGTTTTAAAACTAGACACCCAGGGAGATTCAGGATGGGGTGACTCGACTGCCTACCACCAGGTTTTGTTACCCAGAATCCCTTGCAAACCTATGAAATTGACCAAAAAAATGCATTTTCCTCATATTTCTGTGGTGGAAAGTTGTGGAATCTGCATGGATCAACAAATTTCCACCCACCCAGCGTTCCCCCGGGTCTCACGATAAAAATGCTACCTCACTTACCTGGGTCTGCCTAGTGCCTGCGACAGGAAACAGCGCAAAACGCAACGTGATCGCACCTCAATTTCCCAGTGAAATCGTGCCCTTTTTGGACAATAAGACTACCTTTTGTTTTTGAGCCCTAGCTCTGCCGGCACCTAGAGAAACTTAGCAAACCTATACATTTTTGAAAACTAGGCACCCAGCGGAATTCAGGATGGGGTGACTCGACTGCCTACCACCAGGTTTTGTTACCCAGAATCCCTTGCAAAGCTAAGAAATTGACAAAAAAACACATTTTCCTCACATTTCTGTGGTGGAAAGTTCTGGAATCTGCGTGGATCAACAAATTTCCACCCACCCAGCGTTCCCCCGGGTCTCCCGATAAAAATGCTACCTCACTTGCCTGGGTCTGCTTAGTGCCTGCGACAAGAAACACCGCAAAACGCAATGTGGTCGCACCTCAATTTCCCAGTGAAATCGTGCCTTTTTGGACAAAGAGACTACCTTTTGTTTTTGAGCCCTAGCTCTGCTGGCACCTAGAGAAACCTAGCAAATCTATACATTTTTGAAAACCAGACACCAAGGGGAATTCAGGATGGGGTGACTCGACTGCCTACCACCAGGTTCTGTTACCCAGAATCCCTTGCAAAGCTAAGAAATTGACAAAATAAACGCATTTTCCCGACATTTCTGTGGTGGAAAGTTCCGGAATCTGCGTGGATCAACATATTTCCACCCACCCAGCTTCCCCCCGGGTCTCCCGATAAAAATGCTACATTACTTGCCTGGGTCTGCCTAGTGCCTGCGACAGGAAACAGCGCAAAACGCAACGTGGTCGCACCTCAATTTCCCAGTGAAATCATGCCCTTTTTGGACAAAGAGACTACCTTTTGTTTTTGAGCCCTAGCTCTGCCGGCACCTAGAGAAACTTAGCAAACCTATACATTTTTTTAAACTAGGCACCCAGCGGAATTCAGGATGGGGTGACTCGACTGCCTACCACCAGGTTCTGTTACCCAGAATCCCTTGCAAAGCTATGAAATTGACCAAGAAAATGCATTTTCCTCATATTTCTGTTGTGGAAAGTTCTGGAATCTGCATGGATCAACAAATTTCCACCCACCCAGCGTTCCCCCGGGTCTCACGATAAAAATGCTACCTCACTTACCTGGGTCTGCCTAGTGCCTGCGACAGGAAACAGCGCAAAACGCAACGTGGTCGCACCTCAATTTCCCAGTGAAATCATGCCCTTTTTGGACAAAGAGACTACCTTTTGTTTTTGAGCCCTAGCTCTGCCGGCACCTAGAGAAACTTAGCAAACCTATACATTTTTGAAAACTAGGCACCCAGCGGAATTCAGGATGGGGTGACTCGACTGCCTACCACCCGGTTTTGTTACCCAGAATCCCTTGCAAATCTAAGAAATTGACAAAAAAACACATTTTTCACATTTCTGTGGTGGAAAGTTCTGGAATCTGCGTGGATCAACAAATTTCCACCCACCCAGCGTTCCCCCGGGTCCCCCGATAAAAATGCTACCTCACTTGCCTGGGTCTGCTTAGTGCCTGCGACAAGAAACAGCGCAAAACGCAACGTGGTCGCACCTCAATTTCCCAGTGAAATCGTGCCCTTTTTGGACAAAGAGACTACCTTTTGTTTTTGAGCCCTAGCTCTGCTGGCACCTAGAGAAACCTAGCAAACTTATTTATTTTTGAAAACCAGACACCAAGGAGAATTCAGGATGGGATGACTCGACTGCCTACCACCAGGTTCTGTTACCCAGAATCCCTTGCAAAGCTAAGAAATTGACAAAATAAACGCATTTTCCCCACATTTCTGTGGTGGAAAGTTCTGGAATCTGCGTGGATCAACATATTTCCACTTACCCAGCTTCCCCCCGGGTCTCCCGATAAAAATGCTACCTCACTTGCCTGGGTCTGCCTAGTGCCTGCGACAGGAAACAGCGCAAAACGCAACGTGGTCGCACCTCAATTTCCCAGTGAAATCGTGCCCTTTTTGGACAAAGAGACTACCTTTTGTTTATGAGCACTAGCTCTGCCAGCACCTAGGGAAACCTAGCAAACCTATACATTTTTGAAAACTAGACACCCAGGGGAATTCAGGATGGGGTGACTGGGCTGCCTACCACCAGGTTTTGTTACCCAGAATCCCTTGCAAAGCTAAGAAATTGACAAAAAAAACAAATTTTCCTCACATTTCTGTGGTGGAAAGTTCTGGAATCTGCGTGGATCAATAAATTTCCACCCACCCAGCCTTTCCCCGGGTCTCCCGATAAAAATGCTACCTCACTTGCCTGAGTCTGCCTAGTGCCTGCGACAGGAAACAGTGCAAAACGCAACGTGGTCGCACCTCAATTTCCCAGTGAAATCGTGCCCTTTTTGGACAAAGAGACTACCTTTTGTTTTTGAGCCCTAGCTCTGCCGGCACCTAGGGAAACCTAGCAAACCTATACATTTTTTGAACAACTAGACACCCAGGGGAATTCAGTATGGGGCGACTCGACTGCCTACCACCAGGTTTTCTTACCCAGAATCCCCTGCAAAGCTAAGAAATTGACAAAAAACGCATTTCTGGAATCTGCGTGGATCAACAAATTTCCACCCACCCAGCGTTCCGCCGGGTCTCTCGCTAAAAATGCTACCTCACTTGCCTGGGTATGCCTAGTGCCTGCGACAGGAAACAGCGCAAAACGCAACGTGGTCGCACCTCAATTTCCCAGTGAAATCGTGCCCTTTTTGGACAAAGAGACTACCTTTTATTTTTGAGCCCTAGCTCTGCCGGCACCTAGAGAAACCTAGCAAACCTATACATTTTTGAAAACTAGACACCCAGGGGAATTTAGGATGGGGTGACTCGACTGCCTACCACCAGGTTCTGTTACCCAGAATCCCATGCAAAGCTAAGAAATTGACAAACAAAACGCATTTTCCCCAGATTTCTGTGATGGAAAGTTCTGGAATCTGCGTGGATCAACAAATTTCCATGCACCCAGCTTTTCCCCGGGTCTCCCGATAAAAATGCTACCTCACTTGCCTGGGTCTGCCTAGTGCCTGCGACAGGAAACAGTGCAAAACGCAACGTGGTCGCACCTCAATTTCCCAGTGAAATCGTGCCCTTTTTGGACAAAAAGACTACCTTTTGTTTTTGAGCACTAGCTCTGCCAGCACCTAGGGAAACCTAGCAAACCTATACATTTTTCAAAACTAGACACCCAGGGAGATTCAGGATGGGGTGACTCGACTGCCTACCACCAGGTTTTGTTACCCAGAATCCCTTGCAAACCTATGAAATTGACCAAAAAAATGCATTTTCCTCATATTTCTGTGGTGGAAAGTTCTGGAATCTGCATGGATCAACAAATTTCCACCCACCCAGCGTTCCCCCGGGTCTCACGATAAAAATGCTACCTCACTTACCTGGGTCTGCCTAGTGCCTGCGACAGGAAACAGCGCAAAACGCAACGTGGTCGCACCTCAATTTCCCAGTGAAATCGTGCCCTTTTTGGACAAAGAGACTACCTTTTGTTTTTGAGCCCTAGCTCTGCCGGCACCTAGAGAAACTTAGCAAACCTATACATTTTTGAAAACTAGGCACCCAGCGGAATTCAGGATGGGGTGACTCGACTGCCTACCACCAGGTTTTGTTACCCAGAATCCCTTGCAAAGCTAAGAAATTGACAAAAAAACACATTTTCCTCACATTTCTGTGGTGGAAAGTTCTGGAATCTGCGTGGATCAACAAATTTCCACCCAACCAGCTTTTCCCCGGGTCTCCCGATAAAAATGCTACCTCACTTGCCTGGGTCTGCCTAGTGCCTGCGACAGGAAACAGCGCAAAACGCAACGTGGTCGCACCTCAATTTCCCAGTGAAATCGTGCCCTTTTTGAACAAAGAGACTACCTTTTGTTTTTGAGCACTAGCTCTGCCAGCACCTAGGGAAACCTAGCAAACCTATACATTTTTCAAAACTAGGCACCCAGCGGAATTCAGGATGGGGTGACTCGACTGCCTACCACCAGGTTTTGTTACCCAGAATCCCTTGCAAATCTAAGAAATTGACAAAAAAACACATTTTTTCACATTTCTGTGGTGGAAAGTTCTGGAATCTGCGTGGATCAACAAATTTCCACCCACCCAGCGTTCCCCCGGGTCTCCCGATAAAAATGCTACCTCACTTGCCTGGGTCTGCTTAGTGCCTGCGACAGGAAACAGCGCAAAACGCAACGTGGTCGCACCTCAATTTCCCAGTGAAATCATGCCCTTTTTGGACAAAGAGACTACCTTTTGTTTTTGAGCCCTAGCTCTGCCGGCACCTAGAGAAACTTAGCAAACCTATACATTTTTTAAAACTAGACACCCAGGGAGATTCAGGATGGGGTGACTCGACTGCCTACCACCAGGTTTTGTTACCCAGAATCCCTTGCAAAGCTATGAAATTGACCAAGAAAATGCGATTTCCTCATATTTCTGTTGTGGAAAGTTCTGGAATCTGCATGGATCAATAAATTTCCACCCACCCAGCCTTTCCCCGGGTCTCCCGATAAAAATGCTACCTCACTTGCCTGGGTCTGCCTAGTGCCTGCGACAGGAAACAGTGCAAAACGCAACGTGGTCGCACCAAAATTTCCAAGTGAAATCGTGCCCTTTTTGGACAAAGAGACTACCTTTTGTTTTTTAGCCCTAGCTCTGCCGGCACCTAGGGAAACCTAGCAAACCTATACATTTTTTGAACAACTAGACACCCAGGGGAATTCAGTATGGGGCGACTCCACTGCCTACCACCAGGTTTTCTTACCCAGAATCCCCTGCAAAGCTAAGAAATTGACAAAAAACGCATTTTCCTCACATTTCTGTGATGGAAAGTTCTGGAATCTGCGTGGATCAACAAATTTCCACGCACCCAGCTTTTTCCCGGGTCTCCCGATAAAAATGCTACCTCACTTGCCTGGGTCTGCCTAGTGCCTGCGACAGGAAACAGCGCAAAACGCAACGTGGTCGCACCTCAATTTCCCAGTGAAATCGTGCCCTTTTTGGACAAAGAGACTACCTTTTGTTTTTGAGCACTAGCTCTGCCAGCACCTAGGGAAACCTAGCAAACCTATACATTTTTTAAAACTAGACACCCAGGGAGATTCAGGATGGGGTGACTCGACTGCCTACCACCAGGTTTTGTTACCCAGAATCCCTTGCAAACCTATGAAATTGACCAAAAAAATGCATTTTCCTCATATTTCTGTGGTGGAAAGTTGTGGAATCTGCATGGATCAACAAATTTCCACCCACCCAGCGTTCCCCCGGGTCTCACGATAAAAATGCTACCTCACTTACCTGGGTCTGCCTAGTGCCTGCGACAGGAAACAGCGCAAAACGCAACGTGATCGCACCTCAATTTCCCAGTGAAATCGTGCCCTTTTTGGACAAAGAGACTACCTTTTGTTTTTGAGCCCTAGCTCTGCCGGCACCTAGAGAAACTTAGCAAACCTATACATTTTTGAAAACTAGGCACCCAGCGGAATTCAGGATGGGGTGACTCGACTGCCTACCACCAGGTTTTGTTACCCAGAATCCCTTGCAAAGCTAAGAAATTGACAAAAAAACACATTTTCCTCACATTTCTGTGGTGGAAAGTTCTGGAATCTGCGTGGATCAACAAATTTCCACCCACCCAGCGTTCCCCCGGGTCTCCCGATAAAAATGCTACCTCACTTGCCTGGGTCTACTTAGTGCCTGCGACAAGAAACACCGCAAAACGCAATGTGGTCGCACCTCAATTTCCCAGTGAAATCGTGCCTTTTTGGACAAAGAGACTACCTTTTGTTTTTGAGCCCTAGCTCTGCTGGCACCTAGAGAAACCTAGCAAATCTATACATTTTTGAAAACCAGACACCAAGGGGAATTCAGGATGGGGTGACTCGACTGCCTACCACCAGGTTCTGTTACCCAGAATCCCTTGCAAAGCTAAGAAATTGACAAAATAAACGCATTTTCCCGACATTTCTGTGGTGGAAAGTTCCGGAATCTGCGTGGATCAACATATTTCCACCCACCCAGCTTCCCCCCGGGTCTCCCGATAAAAATGCTACCTCACTTGCCTGGGTCTGCCTAGTGCCTGCGACAGGAAACAGCGCAAAACGCAACGTGGTCGCACCTCAATTTCCCAGTGAAATCGTGCCCTTTTTGGACAAAGAGACTACCTTTTGTTTTTGAGCACTAGCTCTGCCAGCACCTAGGGAAACCTAGCAAACCTATACATTTTTTAAAACTAGACACCCAGGGAGATTCAGGATGGGGTGACTCGACTGCCTACCACCAGGTTTTGTTACCCAGAATCCCTTGCAAACCTATGAAATTGACCAAAAAAATGCATTTTCCTCATATTTCTGTGGTGGAAAGTTGTGGAATCTGCATGGATCAACAAATTTCCACCCACCCAGCGTTCCCCCGGGTCTCACGATAAAAATGCTACCTCACTTACCTGGGTCTGCCTAGTGCCTGCGACAGGAAACAGCGCAAAACGCAACGTGATCGCACCTCAATTTCCCAGTGAAATCGTGCCCTTTTTGGACAAAGAGACTACCTTTTGTTTTTGAGCCCTAGCTCTGCCGTCACCTAGAGAAACTTAGCAAACCTATACATTTTTGAAAACTAGGCACCCAGCGGAATTCAGGATGGGGTGACTCGACTGCCTACCACCAGGTTTTGTTACCCAGAATCCCTTGCAAAGCTAAGAAATTGACAAAAAAACACATTTTCCTCACATTTCTGTGGTGGAAAGTTCTGGAATCTGCGTGGATCAACAAATTTCCACCCACCCAGCGTTCCCCCGGGTCTCCCGATAAAAATGCTACCTCACTTGCCTGGGTCTGCTTAGTGCCTGCGACAAGAAACACCGCAAAACGCAATGTGGTCGCACCTCAATTTCCCAGTGAAATCGTGCCTTTTTGGACAAAGAGACTACCTTTTGTTTTTGAGCCCTAGCTCTGCTGGCACCTAGAGAAACCTAGCAAATCTATACATTTTTGAAAACCAGACACCAAGGGGAATTCAGGATGGGGTGACTCGACTGCCTACCACCAGGTTCTGTTACCCAGAATCCCTTGCAAAGCTAAGAAATTGACAAAATAAACGCATTTTCCCGACATTTCTGTGGTGGAAAGTTCCGGAATCTGCGTGGATCAACATATTTCCACCCACCCAGCTTCCCCCCGGGTCTCCCGATAAAAATGCTACCTCACTTGCCTGGGTCTGCCTAGTGCCTGCAACAGGAAACAGCGCAAAACGCAACGTGGTCGCACCTCAATTTCCCAGTGAAATCGTGCCCTTTTTGGACAAAGAGACTACCTTTTGTTTTTGAGCCCTAGCTCTGCCGGCACCTAGAGAAACTTAGCAAACCTATAAATTTTTTAAAACTAGGCACCCAGCGGAATTCAGGATGGGGTGACTCGACTGCCTACCACCAGGTTCTGTTACCCAGAATCCCTTCCAAAGCTATGAAATTGACCAAGAAAATGCATTTTCCTCATATTTCTGTTGTGGAAAGTTCTGGAATCTGCATGGATCAACAAATTTCCACCCACCCAGCGTTCCCCCGGGTCTCACGATAAAAATGCTACCTCACTTACCTGGGTCTGCCTAGTGCCTGCGACAGGAAACAGCGCAAAACGCAACGTGGTCGCACCTCAATTTCCCAGTGAAATCATGCCCTTTTTGGACAAAGAGACTACCTTTTGTTTTTGAGCCCTAGCTCTGCCGGCACCTAGAGAAACTTAGCAAACCTATACATTTTTGAAAACTAGGCACCCAGCGGAATTCAGGATGGGGTGACTCGACTGCCTACCACCCGGTTTTGTTACCCAGAATCCCTTGCAAATCTAAGAAATTGACAAAAAAACACATTTTTCACATTTCTGTGGTGGAAAGTTCTGGAATCTGCGTGGATCAACAAATTTCCACCCACCCAGCGTTCCCCCGGGTCCCCCGATAAAAATGCTACCTCACTTGCCTGGGTCTGCTTAGTGCCTGCGACAAGAAACAGCGCAAAACGCAACGTGGTCGCACCTCAATTTCCCAGTGAAATCGTGCCCTTTTTGGACAAAGAGACTACCTTTTGTTTTTGAGCCCTAGCTCTGCTGGCACCTAGAGAAACCTAGCAAACTTATTTATTTTTGAAAACCAGACACCAAGGGGAATTCAGGATGGGATGACTCGACTGCCTACCACCAGGTTCTGTTACCCAGAATCCCTTGCAAAGCTAAGAAATTGACAAAATAAAAGCATTTTCCCCACATTTCTGTGGTGGAAAGTTCTGGAATCTGCGTGGATCAACATATTTCCACCCACCCAGCTTCCCCCCGGGTCTCCCGATAAAAATGCTACCTCACTTGCCTGGGTCTGCCTAGTGCCTGCGACAGGAAACAGCGCAAAACGCAACGTGGTCGCACCTCAATTTCCCAGTGAAATCGTGCCCTTTTTGGACAAAGAGACTACCTTTTGTTTATGAGCACTAGCTCTGCCAGCACCTAGGGAAACCTAGCAAACCTATACATTTTTGAAAACTAGACACCCAGGGGAATTCAGGATGGGGTGACTGGGCTGCCTACCACCAGGTTTTGTTACCCAGAATCCCTTGCAAAGCTAAGAAATTGACAAAAAAACACATTTTCCTCACATTTCTGTGGTGGAAAGTTCTGGAATCTGCGTGGATCAATAAATTTCCACCCACCCAGCCTTTCCCCGGGTCTCCCGATAAAAATGCTACCTCACTTGCCTGAGTCTGCCTAGTGCCTGCGACAGGAAACAGTGCAAAACGCAACGTGGTCGCACCTCAATTTCCCAGTGAAATCGTGCCCTTTTTGGACAAAGAGACTACCTTTTGTTTTTGAGCCCTAGCTCTGCCGGCACCTAGGGAAACCGAGCAAACCTATACATTTTTTGAACAACTAGACACCCAGGGGAATTCAGTATGGGGCGACTCGACTGCTTACCACCAGGTTTTCTTACCCAGAATCCCCTGCAAAGCTAAGAAATTGACAAAAAATGCATTTTCCTCACATTTCTGTGGTGGAAAGTTCTGGAATCTGCGTGGATCAACAAATTTCCACCCACCCAGCGTTCCGCCGGGTCTCTCGCTAAAAATGCTACCTCACTTGCCTGGGTATGCCTAGTGCCTGCGACAGGAAACAGCGCAAAACGCAACGTGGTCGCACCTCAATTTCCCAGTGAAATCGTGCCCTTTTTGGACAAAGAGACTACCTTTTATTTTTGAGCCCTAGCTCTGCCGGCACCTAGAGAAACCTAGCAAACCTATACATTTTTGAAAACTAGACACCCAGGGGAATTTAGGATGGGGTGACTCGACTGCCTACCACCAGGTTCTGTTACCCAGAATCCCATGCAAAGCTAAGAAATTGACAAACAAAACGCATTTTCCCCAGATTTCTGTGATGGAAAGTTCTGGAATCTGCGTGGATCAACAAATTTCCACGCACCCAGCTTTTCCCCGGGTCTCCCGATAAAAATGCTACCTCACTTGCCTGGGTCTGCCTAGTGCCTGCGACAGGAAACAGCGCAAAACGCAACGTGGTCGCACCTCAATTTCCCAGTGAAATCGTGCCCTTTTTGGACAAAAAGACTACCTTTTGTTTTTGAGCACTAGCTCTGCCAGCACCTAGGGAAACCTAGCAAACCTATACATTTTTTAAAACTAGACACCCAGGGAGATTCAGGATGGGGTGACTCGACTGCCTACCACTAGGTTTTGTTACCCAGAATCCCTTGCAAACCTATGAAATTGACCAAAAAAATGCATTTTCCTCATATTTCTGTGGTGGAAAGTTCTGGAATCTGCATGGATCAACAAATTTCCACCCACCCAGCGTTCCCCCGGGTCTCACGATAAAAATGCTACCTCACTTACCTGGGTCTGCCTAGTGCCTGCGACAGGAAACAGCGCAAAACGCAACGTGGTCGCACCTCAATTTCCCAGTAAATCGTGCCCTTTTTGGACAAAGAGACTACCTTTTGTTTTTGAGCCCTAGCTCTGCCGGCACCTAGAGAAACTTAGCAAACCTATACATTTTTGAAAACTAGGCACCCAGCGGAATTCAGGATGGGGTGACTCGACTGCCTACCACCAGGTTTTGTTACCCAGAATCCCTTGCAAAGCTAAGAAATTGACAAAAAAACACATTTTCCTCACATTTCTGTGGTGGAAAGTTCTGGAATCTGCGTGGATCAACAAATTTCCACCCACCCAGCTTTTCCCCGGGTCTCCCGATAAAAATGCTACCTCACTTGCCTGGGTCTGCCTAGTGCCTGCGACAGGAAACAGCGCAAAACGCAACGTGGTCGCACCTCAATTTCCCAGTGAAATCGTGCCCTTTTTGAACAAAGAGACTACCTTTTGTTTTTGAGCACTAGCTCTGCCAGCACCTAGGGAAACCTAGCAAACCTATACATTTTTCAAAACTAGGCACCCAGCGGAATTCAGGATGGGGTGACTCGACTGCCTACCACCAGGTTTTGTTACCCAGAATCCCTTGCAAATCTAAGAAATTGACAAAAAAACACATTTTTTCACATTTCTGTGGTGGAAAGTTCTGGAATCTGCGTGGATCAACAAATTTCCACCCACCCAGCGTTCCCCCGGGTCTCCCGATAAAAATGCTACCTCACTTGCCTGGGTCTGCTTAGTGCCTGCGACAGGAAACAGCGCAAAACGCAACGTGGTCGCACCTCAATTTCCCAGTGAAATCATGCCCTTTTTGGACAAAGAGACTACCTTTTGTTTTTGAGCCCTAGCTCTGCCGGCACCTAGAGAAACTTAGCAAACCTATACATTTTTTAAAACTAGACACCCAGGGAGATTCAGGATGGGGTGACTCGACTGCCTACCACCAGGTTTTGTTACCCAGAATCCCTTGCAAAGCTATGAAATTGACCAAGAAAATGCGATTTCCTCATATTTCTGTTGTGGAAAGTTCTGGAATCTGCATGGATCAATAAATTTCCACCCACCCAGCCTTTCCCCGGGTCTCCCGATAAAAATGCTACCTCACTTGCCTGGGTCTGCCTAGTGCCTGCGACAGGAAACAGTGCAAAACGCAACGTGGTCGCACCAAAATTTCCAAGTGAAATCGTGCCCTTTTTGGACAAAGAGACTACCTTTTGTTTTTGAGCCCTAGCTCTGCCGGCACCTAGGGAAACCTAGCAAACCTATACATTTTTTGAACAACTAGACACCCAGGGGAATTCAGTATGGGGCGACTCCACTGCCTACCACCAGGTTTTCTTACCCAGAATCCCCTGCAAAGCTAAGAAATTGACAAAAAACGCATTTTCCTCACATTTCTGTGATGGAAAGTTCTGGAATCTGCGTGGATCAACAAATTTCCACGCACCCAGCTTTTCCCCGGGTCTCCCGATAAAAATGCTACCTCACTTGCCTGGGTCTGCCTAGTGCCTGCGACAGGAAACAGCGCAAAACGCAACGTGGTCGCACCTCAATTTCCCAGTGAAATCGTGCCCTTTTTGGACAAAGAGACTACCTTTTGTTTTTGAGCACTAGCTCTGCCAGCACCTAGGGAAACCTAGCAAACCTATACATTTTTTAAAACTAGACACCCAGGGAGATTCAGGATGGGGTGACTCGACTGCCTACCACCAGGTTTTGTTACCCAGAATCCCTTGCAAACCTATGAAATTGACCAAAAAAATGCATTTTCCTCATATTTCTGTGGTGGAAAGTTGTGGAATCTGCATGGATCAACAAATTTCCACCCACCCAGCGTTCCCCCGGGTCTCACGATAAAAATGCTACCTCACTTACCTGGGTCTGCCTAGTGCCTGCGACAGGAAACAGCGCAAAACGCAACGTGATCGCACCTCAATTTCCCAGTGAAATCGTGCCCTTTTTGGACAAAGAGACTACCTTTTGTTTTTGAGCCCTAGCTCTGCCGGCACCTAGAGAAACTTAGCAAACCTATACATTTTTGAAAACTAGGCACCCAGCAGAATTCAGGATGGGGTGACTCGACTGCCTACCACCAGGTTTTGTTACCCAGAATCCCTTGCAAAGCTAAGAAATTGACAAAAAAACACATTTTCCTCACATTTCTGTGGTGGAAAGTTCTGGAATCTGCGTGGATCAACAAATTTCCACCCACCCAGCGTTCCCCCGGGTCTCCCGATAAAAATGCTACCTCACTTGCCTGGGTCTGCCTAGTGCCTGCGACAGGAAACAGCGCAAAACGCAACGTGGTCGCACCTCAATTTCCCAGTGAAATCGTGCCCTTTTTGGACAAAGAGACTACCTTTTGTTTTTGAGCCCTAGCTCTGCCGGCACCTAGAGAAACTTAGCAAACCTATACATTTTTTAAAACTAGGCACCCAGCGGAATTCATGATGGGGTGACTCGACTGCCTACCACCAGGTTCTGTTACCCAGAATCCCTTGCAAAGCTATGAAATTGACCAAGAAAATGCATTTTCCTCATATTTCTGTTGTGGAAAGTTCTGGAATCTGCATGGATCAACAAATTTCCACCCACCCAGCGTTCCCCCGGGTCTCACGATAAAAATGCTACCTCACTTACCTGGGTCTGCCTAGTGCCTGCGACAGGAAACAGCGCAAAACGCAACGTGGTCGCACCTCAATTTCCCAGTGAAATCATGCCCTTTTTGGACAAAGAGACTACCTTTTGTTTTTGAGCCCTAGCTCTGCCGGCACCTAGAGAAACTTAGCAAACCTATACATTTTTGAAAACTAGGCACCCAGCGGAATTCAGGATGGGGTGACTCGACTGCCTACCACCCGGTTTTGTTACCCAGAATCCCTTGCAAATCTAAGAAATTGACAAAAAAACACATTTTTCACATTTCTGTGGTGGAAAGTTCTGGAATCTGCGTGGATCAACAAATTTCCACCCACCCAGCGTTCCCCCGGGTCCCCCGATAAAAATGCTACCTCACTTGCCTGGGTCTGCTTAGTGCCTGCGACAAGAAACAGCGCAAAACGCAACGTGGTCGCACCTCAATTTCCCAGTGAAATCGTGCCCTTTTTGGACAAAGAGACTACCTTTTGTTTTTGAGCCCTAGCTCTGCTGGCACCTAGAGAAACCTAGCAAACTTATTTATTTTTGAAAACCAGACACCAAGGGGAATTCAGGATGGGATGACTCGACTGCCTACCACCAGGTTTTGTTACCCAGAATCCCTTGCAAAGCTATGAAATTGACCAAGAAAATGCGATTTCCTCATATTTCTGTTGTGGAAAGTTCTGGAATCTGCATGGATCAACAAATTTCCACCCACCCAGCGTTCCCCCGGGTCTCACGATAAAAATGCTACCTCACTTACCTGGGTCTGCCTAGTGCCTGCGACAGGAAACAGCGCATAACGCAACGTGGTCGCACCTCAATTTCCCAGTGAAATCATGCCCTTTTTGGACAAAGAGACTACCTTTTGTTTTTGAGCCCTAGCTCTGCCGGCAACTAGAGAAACTTAACAAACATATACATTTTTGAAAACTAGGCACCCAGTGGAATTCAGGATGGGGTGACTCGACTGCCTACCACCAGGTTTTGTTACCCAGAATCCCTTGCAAATCTAAGAAATTGACAAAAAAACACATTTTTTCACATTTCTGTGGTGGAAAGTTCAGGAATCTGCGTGGATCAACAAATTTCCACCCACCTAGCGTTCCCCCGGGTCTCCCGATAAAAATGCTACCTCACTTGCTTGGGTCTGCTTAGTGCCTGCGACAAGAAACAGCGCAAAACGCAACATGGTCGCACCTCAATTTCCCAGTGAAATCGTGCCCTTTTTGGACAAAGAGACTACCTTTTGTTTTTGAGCCCTAGCTCTGCTGGCACCTAGAGAAACTTAGCAAACTTATTTATTTTTGAAAACCAGACACCAAGGGGAATTCAGGATGGGGTGACTCGACTGCCTACCACCAGGTTCTGTTACCCAGAATCCCTTGCAAAGCTAAGAAATTGACAAAATAAACGCATTTTCCCCACATTTCTGTGGTGGAAAGTTCTGGAATCTGCGTGGATCAACATATTTCCACCCACCCAGCTTCCCCCCGGGTCTCCCGATAAAAATGCTACCTCACTTGCCTGGGTCTGCCTAGTGCCTGCGACAGGAAACAGCGCAAAACGCAATGTGGTCGCACCTCAATTGCCCAGTGAAATCGTGCCCTTTTTGGACAAAGAGACTACCTTTTGTTTATGAGCACTAGCTCTGCCAGCACCTAGGGAAACCTAGCAAACCTATACATTTTTGAAAACTAGACACACAGGGGAATTCAGGATGGGGTGACTGGGCTGCCTACCACCAGGTTTTGTTACCCAGAATCCCTTGCAAAGCTAAGAAATTGACAAAAAAAACACATTTTCCTCACATTTCTGTGGTGGAAAGTTCTGGAATCTGCGTGGATCAATAAATTTCCACCCACCCAGCCTTTCCCCGGGTCTCCCGATAAAAATGCTACCTCACTTGCCTGGGTCTGCCTAGTGCCTGCGACAGGAAACAGTGCAAAACGCAACGTGGTCGCACCTCAATTTCCAAGTGAAATCGTGCCCTTTTTGGACAAAGAGACTACCTTTTGTTTTTGAGCCCTAGCTCTGCCGGCACCTAGAGAAACCTAGCAAACCTATACATTTTTTGAACAACTAGACACCCAGGGGAATTCAGTATGGGGCGACTCGACTGCCTACCACCAGGTTTTCTTACCCAGAATCCCCTGCAAAGCTAAGAAATTGACAAAAAACGCATTTTCCTCACATTTCTGTGGTGGAAAGTTCTGGAATCTGCGTGGATCAACACATTTCCACCCACCCAGCGTTCCGCCGGGTCTCTCGCTAAAAATGCTACCTCACTTGCCTGGGTATGCCTAGTGCCTGCAACAGGAAACAGCGCAAAACGCAACGTGGTCGCACCTCAATTTCCCAGTGAAATCGTGCCCTTTTTGGACAAAGAGACTACCTTTTATTTTTTAGCCCTAGCTCTGCCGGCACCTAGAGAAACCTAGCAAACCTATACATTTTTGAAAACTAGCCACCCAGGGGAATTTAGGATGGGGTGACTCGACTGCCTACCACCAGGTTCTGTTACCCAGAATCCCATGCAAAGCTAAGAAATTGACAAAAAAAACGCATTTTCCCCACATTTCTGTGATGGAAAGTTCTGGAATCTGCGTGGATCAACAAATTTCCACGCACCCAGCTTTTCCCCGGGTCTCCCGATAAAAATGCTACCTCACTTGCCTGGGTCTGCCTAGTGCCTGCGACAGGAAACAGCGCAAAACGCAACGTGGTCGCACCTCAATTTCCCAGTGAAATCGTGCCCTTTTTGGACAAAGAGACTACCTTTTGTTTTTGAGCACTAGCTCTGCCAGTACCTAGGGAAACCTAGCAAACCTATACATTTTTTAAAACTAAACACCCAGGGAGATTCAGGATGGGGTGACTCGACTGCCTACCACCAGGTTTTGTTACCCAGAATCCCTTGCAAACCTATGAAATTGACCAAAAAAATGCATTTTCCTCATATTTCTGTGGTGGAAAGTTGTGGAATCTGCATGGATCAACAAATTTCCACCCACCCAGCGTTCCCCCGGGTCTCACGATAAAAATGCTACCTCACTTACCTGGGTCTGCCTAGTGCCTGCAACAGGAAACAGCACAAAACGCAACGTGGTCGCACCTCAATTTCCCAGTGAAATCGTGCCCTTTTTGGACAAAGAGACTACCTTTTGTTTTGGAGCCCTAGCTCTGCCGGCACCTAGAGAAACTTAGCAAACCTATACATTTTTGAAAACTAGGCACCCAGCGGAATTCAGGATGGGGTGACTCGACTGCCTACCACCAGGTTTTGTTACCCAGAATCCCTTGCAAAGCTAAGAAATTGACAAAAAAACACATTTTCCTCACATTTCTGTGGTGGAAAGTTCTGGAATCTGCGTGGATCAACAAATTTCCACCCACCCAGCGTTCCCCCGGGTCTCCCAATAAAAATGCTACCTCACTTGCCTGGGTCTGCTTAGTGCCTGCGACAAGAAACACCGCAAAACGCAATGTGGTCGCACCTCAATTTCCCAGTGAAATCGTGCCTTTTTGGACAAAGAGACTACCTTTTGTTTTTGAGCCCTAGCTCTGCTGGCACCTAGAGAAACCTAGCAAATCTATACATTTTTGAAAACCAGACACCAAGGGGAATTCAGGATGGGGTGACTCGACTGCCTACCACCAGGTTCTGTTACCCAGAATCCCTTGCAAAGCTAAGAAATTGACAAAATAAACGCATTTCCCCGACATTTCTGTGGTGGAAAGTTCCGGAATCTGCGTGGATCAACATATTTCCACCCACCCAGCTTCCCCCCGGGTCTCCCGATAAAAATATTACCTCACTTGCCTGGGTCTGCCTAGTGCCTGCGACAGGAAACAGCGCAAAACGCAACGTGGTCGCACCTCAATTTCCCAGTGAAATCGTGCCCTTTTTGGACAAAGAGACTACCTTTTGTTTATGAGCACTAGCTCTGCCAGCACCTAGGGAAACCTAGCAAACCTATACATTTTTGAAAACTAGACACACAGGGGAATTCAGGATGGGGTGACTGGGCTGCCTACCACCAGTTTTTGTTACCCAGAATCCCTTGCAAAGCTAAGAAATTGACAAAAAAAACACATTTTCCTCACATTTCTGTGGTGGAAAGTTCTGGAATCTGCGTGGATCAATAAATTTCCACCCACCCAGCCTTTCCCCGGGTCTCCCGATAAAAATGCTACCTCACTTGCCTGGGTCTGCCTAGTGCCTGCGACAGGAAACAGCGCAAAACGCAACGTGGTCGCACCTCAATTTCCCAGTGAAATCGTGCCCTTTTTGGACAAAGAGACTACCTTTTGTTTATGAGCACTAGCTCTGCCAGCACCTAGGGAAACCTAGCAAACCTATACATTTTTGAAAACTAGACACCCAGGGGAATTTAGGATGGGGTGACTCGACTGCCTACCACCAGGTTCTGTTACCCAGAATCCCATGCAAAGCTAAGAAATTGACAAAAAAAACGCATTTTCGCCACATTTCTGTGATGGAAAGTTCTGGAATCTGCGTGGATCAACAAATTTCCACGCACCCAGCTTTTCCACGGGTCTCCCGATAAAAATGCTACCTCACTTGCCTGGGTCTGCCTAGTGCCTGCGACAGGAAACAGTGCAAAACGCAACGTGGTCGCACCTCAATTTCCCAGTGAAATCGTGCCCTTTTTGGACAAAGAGACTACCTTTTGTTTTTGAGCACTAGCTCTGCCAGCACCTAGGGAAACCTAGCAAACCTATACATTTTTTAAAACTAGACACCCAGGGAGATTCAGGATGGGGTGACTCGACTGCCTACCACCAGGTTTTGTTACCCAGAATCCCTTGCAAACCTATGAAATTGACCAAAAAAATGCATTTTCCTCATATTTCTGTGGTGGAAAGTTGTGGAATCTGCATGGATCAACAAATTTCCACCCACCCAGCGTTCCCCCGGGTCTCACGATAAAAATGCTACCTCACTTACCTGGGTCTGCCTAGTGCCTGCAACAGGAAACAGCGCAAAACGCAATGTGGTCGCACCTCAATTTCCCAGTGAAATCGTGCCCTTTTTGGACAAAGAGACTACCTTTTGTTTTTGAGCCCTAGCTCTGCCGGCACCTAGAGAAACTTAGCAAACCTATACATTTTTTAAAACTAGACACCCAGGGAGATTCAGGATGGGGTGACTCGACTGCCTACCACCAGGTTTTGTTACCCAGAATCCCTTGCAAACCTATGAAATTGACCAAAAAAATGCATTTTCCTCATATTTCTGTGGTGGAAAGTTGTGGAATCTGCATGGATCAACAAATTTCCACCCACCCAGCGTTCCCCCGGGTCTCACGATAAAAATGCTACCTCACTTACCTGGGTCTGCCTAGTGCCTGCGACAGGAAACAGCGCAAAACGCAACGTGATCGCACCTCAATTTCCCAGTGAAATCGTGCCCTTTTTGGACAAAGAGACTACCTTTTGTTTTTGAGCACTAGCTCTGCCAGCACCTAGGGAAACCTAGCAAACCTATACATTTTTTAAAACTAGACACCCAGGGAGATTCAGGATGGGGTGACTCGACTGCCTACCACCAGGTTTTGTTACCCAGAATCCCTTGCAAACCTATGAAATTGACCAAAAAAATGCATTTTCCTCATATTTCTGTGGTGGAAAGTTGTGGAATCTGCATGGATCAACAAATTTCCACCCACCCAGCGTTCCCCCGGGTCTCACGATAAAAATGCTACCTCACTTACCTGGGTCTGCCTAGTGCCTGCAACAGGAAACAGCGCAAAACGCAATGTGGTCGCACCTCAATTTCCCAGTGAAATCGTGCCCTTTTTGGACAAAGAGACTACCTTTTGTTTTTGAGCCCTAGCTCTGCCGGCACCTAGAGAAACTTAGCAAACCTATACATTTTTTAAAACTAGACACCCAGGGAGATTCAGGATGGGGTGACTCGACTGCCTACCACCAGGTTTTGTTACCCAGAATCCCTTGCAAACCTATGAAATTGACCAAAAAAATGCATTTTCCTCATATTTCTGTGGTGGAAAGTTGTGGAATCTGCATGGATCAACAAATTTCCACCCACCCAGCGTTCCCCCGGGTCTCACGATAAAAATGCTACCTCACTTACCTGGGTCTGCCTAGTGCCTGCGACAGGAAACAGCGCAAAACGCAACGTGATCGCACCTCAATTTCCCAGTGAAATCGTGCCCTTTTTGGACAAAGAGACTACCTTTTGTTTTTGAGCCCTAGCTCTGCCGGCACCTAGAGAAACTTAGCAAACCTATACATTTTTGAAAACTAGGCACCCAGCGGAATTCAGGATGGGGTGACTCGACTGCCTACCACCAGGTTTTGTTACCCAGAATCCCTTGCAAAGCTAAGAAATTGACAAAAAAACACATTTTCCTCACATTTCTGTGGTGGAAAGTTCTGGAATCTGCGTGGATCAACAAATTTCCACCCACCCAGCGTTCCCCCGGGTCTCCCGATAAAAATGCTACCTCACTTGCCTGGGTCTGCTTAGTGCCTGCGACAAGAAACACCGCAAAACGCAATGTGGTCGCACCTCAATTTCCCAGTGAAATCGTGCCTTTTTGGACAAAGAGACTACCTTTTGTTTTTGAGCCCTAGCTCTGCTGGCACCTAGAGAAACCTAGCAAATCTATACATTTTTGAAAACCAGACACCAAGGGGAATTCAGGATGGGGTGACTCGACTGCCTACCACCAGGTTCTGTTACCCAGAATCCCTTGCAAAGCTAAGAAATTGACAAAATAAACGCATTTTCCCGACATTTCTGTGGTGGAAAGTTCCGGAATCTGCGTGGATCAACATATTTCCACCCACCCAGCTTCCCCCCGGGTCTCCCGATAAAAATGCTACCTCACTTGCCTGGGTCTGCCTAGTGCATGCAACAGGAAACAGCGCAAAACGCAACGTGGTCGCACCTCAATTTCCCAGTGAAATCGTGCCCTTTTTGGACAAAGAGACTACCTTTTGTTTTTGAGCCCTAGCTCTGCCGGCACCTAGAGAAACTTAGCAAACCTATACATTTTTTAAAACTAGGCACCCAGCGGAATTCAGGATGGGGTGACTCGACTGCCTACCACCAGGTTCTGTTACCCAGAATCCCTTGCAAAGCTATGAAATTGACAAAGAAAATGCATTTTCCTCATATTTCTGTTGTGGAAAGTTCTGGAATCTGCATGGATCAACAAATTTCCACCCACCCAGCGTTCCCCCGGGTCTCACGATAAAAATGCTACCTCACTTACCTGGGTCTGCCTAGTGCCTGCGACAGGAAACAGCGCAAAACGCAACGTGGTCGCACCTCAATTTCCCAGTGAAATCATGCCCTTTTTGGACAAAGAGACTACCTTTTGTTTTTGAGCCCTAGCTCTGCCGGCACCTAGAGAAACTTAGCAAACCTATACATTTTTGAAAACTAGGCACCCAGCGGAATTCAGGATGGGGTGACTCGACTGCCTACCACCTGGTTTTGTTACCCAGAATCCCTTGCAAATCTAAGAAATTGACAAAAAAACACATTTTTCACATTTCTGTGGTGGAAAGTTCTGGAATCTGCGTGGATCAACAAATTTCCACCCACCCAGCGTTCCCCCGGGTCCCCCGATAAAAATGCTACCTCACTTGCCTGGGTCTGCTTAGTGCCTGCGACAAGAAACAGCGCAAAACGCAACGTGGTCGCACCTCAATTTCCCAGTGAAATCGTGCCCTTTTTGGACAAAGAGACTACCTTTTGTTTTTGAGCCCTAGCTCTGCTGGCACCTAGAGAAACCTAGCAAACTTATTTATTTTTGAAAACCAGACACCAAGGGGAATTCAGGATGGGATGACTCGACTGCCTACCACCAGGTTCTGTTACCCAGAATCCCTTGCAAAGCTAAGAAATTGACAAAATAAACGCATTTTCCCCACATTTCTGTGGTGGAAAGTTCTGGAATCTGCGTGGATCAACATATTTCCACCCACCCAGCTTCCCCCCGGGTCTCCCGATAAAAATGCTACCTCACTTGCCTGGGTCTGCCTAGTGCCTGCGACAGGAAACAGCGCAAAACGCAACGTGGTCGCACCTCAATTTCCCAGTGAAATCGTGCCCTTTTTGGACAAAGAGACTACCTTTTGTTTATGAGCACTAGCTCTGCCAGCACCTAGGGAAACCTAGCAAACCTATACATTTTTGAAAACTAGACACCCAGGGGAATTCAGGATGGGGTGACTGGGCTGCCTACCACCAGGTTTTGTTACCCAGAATCCCTTGCAAAGCTAAGAAATTGACAAAAAAACACATTTTCCTCACATTTCTGTGGTGGAAAGTTCTGGAATCTGCGTGGATCAATAAATTTCCACCCACCCAGCCTTTCCCCGGGTCTCCCGATAAAAATGCTACCTCACTTGCCTGAGTCTGCCTAGTGCCTGCGACAGGAAACAGTGCAAAACGCAACGTGGTCGCACCTCAATTTCCCAGTGAAATCGTGCCCTTTTTGGACAAAGAGACTACCTTTTGTTTTTGAGCCCTAGCTCTGCCGGCACCTAGGGAAACCTAGCAAACCTATACATTTTTTGAACAACTAGACACCCAGGGGAATTCAGTATGGGGCGACTCGACTGCCTACCACCAGGTTTTCTTACCCAGAATCCCCTGCAAAGCTAAGAAATTGACAAAAAACGCATTTTCCTCACATTTCTGTGGTGGAAAGTTCTGGAATCTGCGTGGATCAACAAATTTCCACCCACCCAGCGTTCCGCCGGGTCTCTCGCTAAAAATGCTACCTCACTTGCCTGGGTATGCCTAGTGCCTGCGACAGGAAACAGCGCAAAACGCAACGTGGTCGCACCTCAATTTCCCAGTGAAATCGTGCCCTTTTTGGACAAAGAGACTACCTTTTATTTTTGAGCCCTAGCTCTGCCGGCACCTAGAGAAACCTAGCAAACCTATACATTTTTGAAAACTAGACACCCAGGGGAATTTAGGATGGGGTGACTCGACTGCCTACCACCAGGTTCTGTTACCCAGAATCCCATGCAAAGCTAAGAAATTGACAAACAAAACGCATTTTCCCCAGATTTCTGTGATGGAAAGTTCTGGAATCTGCGTGGATCAACAAATTTCCACGCACCCAGCTTTTCCCCGGGTCTCCCGATAAAAATGCTACATCACTTGCCTGGGTCTGCCTAGTGCCTGCGACAGGAAACAGCGCAAAACGCAACGTGGTCGCACCTCAATTTCCCAGTGAAATCGTGCCCTTTTTGGACAAAAAGACTACCTTTTGTTTTTGAGCACTAGCTCTGCCAGCACCTAGGGAAACCTAGCAAACCTATACATTTTTTAAAACTAGACACCCAGGGAGATTCAGGATGGGGTGACTCGACTGCCTACCACCAGGTTTTGTTACCCAGAATCCCTTGCAAACCTATGAAATTGACCAAAAAAATGCATTTTCCTCATATTTCTGTGGTGGAAAGTTCTGGAATCTGCATGGATCAACAAATTTCCACCCACCCAGCGTTCCCCCGGGTCTCACGATAAAAATGCTACCTCACTTACCTGGGTCTGCCTAGTGCCTGCGACAGGAAACAGCGCAAAACGCAACGTGGTCGCACCTCAATTTCCCAGTAAATCGTGCCCTTTTTGGACAAAGAGACTACCTTTTGTTTTTGAGCCCTAGCTCTGCCGGCACCTAGAGAAACTTAGCAAACCTATACATTTTTGAAAACTAGGCACCCAGCGGAATTCAGGATGGGGTGACTCGACTGCCTACCACCAGGTTTTGTTACCCAGAATCCCTTGCAAAGCTAAGAAATTGACAAAAAAACACATTTTCCTCACATTTCTGTGGTGGAAAGTTCTGGAATCTGCGTGGATCAACAAATTTCCACCCACCCAGCTTTTCCCCGGGTCTCCCGATAAAAATGCTACCTCACTTGCCTGGGTCTGCCTAGTGCCTGCGACAGGAAACAGCGCAAAACGCAACGTGGTCGCACCTCAATTTCCCAGTGAAATCGTGCCCTTTTTGAACAAAGAGACTACCTTTTGTTTTTGAGCACTAGCTCTGCCAGCACCTAGGGAAACCTAGCAAACCTATACATTTTTCAAAACTAGGCACCCAGCGGAATTCAGGATGGGGTGACTCGACTGCCTACCACCAGGTTTTGTTACCCAGAATCCCTTGCAAATCTAAGAAATTGACAAAAAAACACATTTTTTCACATTTCTGTGGTGGAAAGTTCTGGAATCTGCGTGGATCAACAAATTTCCACCCACCCAGCGTTCCCCCGGGTCTCCCGATAAAAATGCTACCTCACTTGCCTGGGTCTGCTTAGTGCCTGCGACAGGAAACAGCGCAAAACGCAACGTGGTCGCACCTCAATTTCCCAGTGAAATCATGCCCTTTTTGGACAAAGAGACTACCTTTTGTTTTTGAGCCCTAGCTCTGCCGGCACCTAGAGAAACTTAGCAAACCTATACATTTTTTAAAACTAGACACCCAGGGATATTCAGGATGGGGTGACTCGACTGCCTACCACCAGGTTTTGTTACCCAGAATCCCTTGCAAAGCTATGAAATTGACCAAGAAAATGCGATTTCCTCATATTTCTGTTGTGGAAAGTTCTGGAATCTGCATGGATCAATAAATTTCCACCCACCCAGCCTTTCCCCGGGTCTCCCGATAAAAATGCTACCTCACTTGCCTGGGTCTGCCTAGTGCCTGCGACAGGAAACAGTGCAAAACGCAACGTGGTCGCACCAAAATTTCCAAGTGAAATCGTGCCCTTTTTGGACAAAGAGACTACCTTTTGTTTTTGAGCCCTAGCTCTGCCGGCACCTAGGGAAACCTAGCAAACCTATACATTTTTTGAACAACTAGACACCCAGGGGAATTCAGTATGGGGCGACTCCACTGCCTACCACCAGGTTTTCTTACCCAGAATCCCCTGCAAAGCTAAGAAATTGACAAAAAACGCATTTTCCTCACATTTCTGTGATGGAAAGTTCTGGAATCTGCGTGGATCAACAAATTTCCACGCACCCAGCTTTTCCCCGGGTCTCCCGATAAAAATGCTACCTCACTTGCCTGGGTCTGCCTAGTGCCTGCGACAGGAAACAGCGCAAAACGCAACGTGGTCGCACCTCAATTTCCCAGTGAAATCGTGCCCTTTTTGGACAAAGAGACTACCTTTTGTTTTTGAGCACTAGCTCTGCCAGCACCTAGGGAAACCTAGCAAACCTATACATTTTTTAAAACTAGACACCCAGGGAGATTCAGGATGGGGTGACTCGACTGCCTACCACCAGGTTTTGTTACCCAGAATCCCTTGCAAACCTATGAAATTGACCAAAAAAATGCATTTTCCTCATATTTCTGTGGTGGAAAGTTGTGGAATCTGCATGGATCAACAAATTTCCACCCACCCAGCGTTCCCCCGGGTCTCACGATAAAAATGCTACCTCACTTACCTGGGTCTGCCTAGTGCCTGCGACAGGAAACAGCGCAAAACGCAACGTGATCGCACCTCAATTTCCCAGTGAAATCGTGCCCTTTTTGGACAAAGAGACTACCTTTTGTTTTTGAGCCCTAGCTCTGCCGGCACCTAGAGAAACTTAGCAAACCTATACATTTTTGAAAACTAGGCACCCAGCGGAATTCAGGATGGGGTGACTCGACTGCCTACCACCAGGTTTTGTTACCCAGAATCCCTTGCAAAGCTAAGAAATTGACAAAAAAACACATTTTCCTCACATTTCTGTGGTGGAAAGTTCTGGAATATGCGTGGATCAACAAATTTCCACCCACCCAGCGTTCCCCCGGGTCTCCCGATAAAAATGCTACCTCACTTGCCTGGGTCTGCCTAGTGCCTGCGACAGGAAACAGCGCAAAACGCAACGTGGTCGCACCTCAATTTCCCAGTGAAATCGTGCCCTTTTTGGACAAAGAGACTACCTTTTGTTTTTTAGCCCTAGCTCTGCCGGCACCTAGAGAAACTTAGCAAACCTATACATTTTTTAAAACTAGGCACCCAGCGGAATTCAGGATGGGGTGACTCGACTGCCTACCACCAGGTTCTGTTACCCAGAATCCCTTGCAAAGCTATGAAATTGACCAAGAAAATGCATTTTCCTCATATTTCTGTTGTGGAAAGTTCTGGAATCTGCATGGATCAACAAATTTCCACCCACCCAGCGTTCCCCCGGGTCTCACGATAAAAATGCTACCTCACTTACCTGGGTCTGCCTAGTGCCTGCGACAGGAAACAGCGCAAAACGCAACGTGGTCGCACCTCAATTTCCCAGTGAAATCATGCCCTTTTTGGACAAAGAGACTACCTTTTGTTTTTGAGCCCTAGCTCTGCCGGCACCTAGAGAAACTTAGCAAACCTATACATTTTTGAAAACTAGGCACCCAGCGGAATTCAGGATGGGGTGACTCGACTGCCTACCACCCGGTTTTGTTACCCAGAATCCCTTGCAAATCTAAGAAATTGACAAAAAAACACATTTTTCACATTTCTGTGGTGGAAAGTTCTGGAATCTGCGTGCATCAACAAATTTCCACCCACCCAGCGTTCCCCCGGGTCCCCCGATAAAAATGCTACCTCACTTGCCTGGGTCTGCTTAGTGCCTGCGACAAGAAACAGCGCAAAACGCAACGTGGTCGCACCTCAATTTCCCAGTGAAATCGTGCCCTTTTTGGACAAAGAGACTACCTTTTGTTTTTGAGCCCTAGCTCTGCTGGCACCTAGAGAAACCTAGCAAACTTATTTATTTTTGAAAACCAGACACCAAGGGGAATTCAGGATGGGATGACTCGACTGCCTACCACCAGGTTTTGTTACCCAGAATCCCTTGCAAAGCTATGAAATTGACCAAGAAAATGCGATTTCCTCATATTTCTGTTGTGGAAAGTTCTGGAATCTGCATGGATCAACAAATTTCCACCCACCCAGCGTTCCCCCGGGTCTCACGATAAAAATGCTACCTCACTTACCTGGGTCTGCCTAGTGCCTGCGACAGGAAACAGCGCAAAACGCAACGTGGTCGCACCTCAATTTCCCAGTGAAATCATGCCCTTTTTGGACAAAGAGACTACCTTTTGTTTTTGAGCCCTAGCTCTGCCGGCAACTAGAGAAACTTAACAAACATATACATTTTTTAAAACTAGGCACCCAGTGGAATTCAGGATGGGGTGACTCGACTGCCTACCACCAGGTTTTGTTACCCAGAATCCCTTGCAAATCTAAGAAATTGACAAAAAAACACATTTTTTCACATTTCTGTGGTGGAAAGTTCAGGAATCTGCGTGGATCAACAAATTTCCACCCACCTAGCGTTCCCCCGGGTCTCCCGATAAAAATGCTACCTCACTTGCTTGGGTCTGCTTAGTGCCTGCGACAAGAAACAGCGCAAAACGCAACATGGTCGCACCTCAATTTCCCAGTGAAATCGTGCCCTTTTTGGACAAAGAGACTACCTTTTGTTTTTGAGCCCTAGCTCTGCTGGCACCTAGAGAAACTTAGCAAACTTATTTATTTTTGAAAACCAGACACCAAGGGGAATTCAGGATGGGGTGACTCGACTGCCTACCACCAGGTTCTGTTACCCAGAATCCCTTGCAAAGCTAAGAAATTGACAAAATAAACGCATTTTCCCCACATTTCTGTGGTGGAAAGTTCTGGAATCTGCGTGGATCAACATATTTCCACCCACCCAGCTTCCCCCCGGGTCTCCCGATAAAAATGCTACCTCACTTGCCTGGGTCTGCCTAGTGCCTGCGACAGGAAACAGCGCAAAACGCAATGTGGTCGCACCTCAATTGCCCAGTGAAATCGTGCCCTTTTTGGACAAAGAGACTACCTTTTGTTTATGAGCACTAGCTCTGCCAGCACCTAGGGAAACCTAGCAAACCTATACATTTTTGAAAACTAGACACACAGGGGAATTCAGGATGGGGTGACTGGGCTGCCTACCACCAGGTTTTGTTACCCAGAATCCCTTGCAAAGCTAAGAAATTGACAAAAAAAACACATTTTCCTCACATTTCTGTGGTGGAAAGTTCTGGAATCTGCGTGGATCAATAAATTTCCACCCACCCAGCCTTTCCCCGGGTCTCCCGATAAAAATGCTACCTCACTTGCCTGGGTCTGCCTAGTGCCTGCGACAGGAAACAGTGCAAAACGCAACGTGGTCGCACCTCAATTTCCAAGTGAAATCGTGCCCTTTTTGGACAAAGAGACTACCTTTTGTTTTTGAGCCCTAGCTCTGCCGGCACCTAGGGAAACCTAGCAAACCTATACATTTTTTGAACAACTAGACACCCAGGGGAATTCAGTATGGGGCGACTCGACTGCCTACCACCAGGTTTTCTTACCCAGAATCCCCTGCAAAGCTAAGAAATTGACAAAAAATGCATTTTCCTCACATTTCTGTGGTGGAAAGTTCTGGAATCTGCGTGGATCAACACATTTCCACCCACCCAGCGTTCCGCCGGGTCTCTCGCTAAAAATGCTACCTCACTTGCCTGGGTATGCCTAGTGCCTGCAACAGGAAACAGCGCAAAACGCAACGTGGTCGCACCTCAATTTCCCAGTGAAATCGTGCCCTTTTTGGACAAAGAGACTACCTTTTATTTTTTAGCCCTAGCTCTGCCGGCACCTAGAGAAACCTAGCAAACCTATACATTTTTGAAAACTAGCCACCCAGGGGAATTTAGGATGGGGTGACTCGACTGCCTACCACCAGGTTCTGTTACCCAGAATCCCATGCAAAGCTAAGAAATTGACAAAAAAAACGCATTTTCCCCACATTTCTGTGATGGAAAGTTCTGGAATCTGCGTGGATCAACAAATTTCCACGCACCCAGCTTTTCCCCGGGTCTCCCGATAAAAATGCTACCTCACTTGCCTGGGTCTGCCTAGTGCCTGCGACAGGAAACAGCGCAAAACGCAACGTGGTTGCACCTCAATTTCCCAGTGAAATCGTGCCCTTTTTGGACAAAGAGACTACCTTTTGTTTTTGAGCACTAGCTCTGCCAGCACCTAGGGAAACCTAGCAAACCTATACATTTTTTAAAACTAGACACCCAGGGAGATTCAGGATGGGGTGACTCGACTGCCTACCACCAGGTTTTGTTACCCAGAATCCCTTGCAAACCTATGAAATTGACCAAAAAAATGCATTTTCCTCATATTTCTGTGGTGGAAAGTTGTGGAATCTGCATGGATCAACAAATTTCCACCCACCCAGCGTTCCCCCGGGTCTCACGATAAAAATGCTACCTTACTTACCTGGGTCTGCCTAGTGCCTGCAACAGGAAACAGCACAAAACGCAACGTGGTCGCACCTCAATTTCCCAGTGAAATCGTGCCCTTTTTGGACAAAGAGACTACCTTTTGTTTTTGAGCCCTAGCTCTGCCGGCACCTAGAGAAACTTAGCAAACCTATACATTTTTGAAAACTAGGCACCCAGCGGAATTCAGGATGGGGTGACTCGACTGCCTACCACCAGGTTTTGTTACCCAGAATCCCTTGCAAAGCTAAGAAATTGACAAAAAAACACATTTTCCTCACATTTCTGTGGTGGAAAGTTCTGGAATCTGCGTGGATCAACAAATTTCCACCCACCCAGCGTTCCCCCGGGTCTCCCGATAAAAATGCTACCTCACTTGCCTGGGTCTGCTTAGTGCCTGCGACAAGAAACACCGCAAAACGCAATGTGGTCGCACCTCAATTTCCCAGTGAAATCGTGCCTTTTTGGACAAAGAGACTACCTTTTGTTTTTGAGCCCTAGCTCTGCTGGCACCTAGAGAAACCTAGCAAATCTATACATTTTTGAAAACCAGACACCAAGGGGAATTCAGGATGGGGTGACTCGACTGCCTACCACCAGGTTCTGTTACCCAGAATCCCTTGCAAAGCTAAGAAATTGACAAAATAAACGCATTTTCCCGACATTTCTGTGGTGGAAAGTTCCGGAATCTGCGTGGATCAACATATTTCCACCCACCCAGCTTCCCCCCGGGTCTCCCGATAAAAATGCTACCTCACTTGCCTGGGTCTGCCTAGTGCCTGCGACAGGAAACAGCGCAAAACGCAACGTGGTCGCACCTCAATTTCCCAGTGAAATCGTGCCCTTTTTGGACAAAGAGACTACCTTTTGTTTATGAGCACTAGCTCTGCCAGCACCTAGGGAAACCTAGCAAACCTATACATTTTTGAAAACTAGACACACAGGGGAATTCAGGATGGGGTGACTGGGCTGCCTACCACCAGGTTTTGTTACCCAGAATCCCTTGCAAAGCTAAGAAATTGACAAAAAAACCACATTTTCCTCACATTTCTGTGGTGGAAAGTTCTGGAATCTGCGTGGATCAATAAATTTCCACCCACCCAGCCTTTCCCCGGGTCTCCCGATAAAAATGCTACCTCACTTGCCTGGGTCTGCCTAGTGCCTGCGACAGGAAACAGCGCAAAACGCAACGTGGTCGCACCTCAATTTCCCAGTGAAATCGTGCCCTTTTTGGACAAAGAGACTACCTTTTGTTTATGAGCACTAGCTCTGCCAGCACCTAGGGAAACCTAGCAAACCTATACATTTTTGAAAACTAGACACCCAGGGGAATTTAGGATGGGGTGACTCGACTGCCTACCACCAGGTTCTGTTACCCAGAATCCCATGCAAAGCTAAGAAATTGACAAAAAAACGCATTTTCCCCACATTTCTGTGATGGAAAGTTCTGGAATCTGCGTGGATCAACAAATTTCCACGCACCCAGCTTTTCCCCGGGTCTCCCGATAAAAATGCTACCTCACTTGCCTGGGTCTGCCTAGTGCCTGCGACAGGAAACAGCGCAAAACGCAACGTGGTCGCACCTCAATTTCCCAGTGAAATCGTGCCCTTTTTGGACAAAGAGACTACCTTTTGTTTTTGAGCACTAGCTCTGCCAGCACCTAGGGAAACCTAGCAAACCTATACATTTTTTAAAACTAGACACCCAGGGAGATTCAGGATGGGGTGACTCGACTGCCTACCACCAGGTTTTGTTACCCAGAATCCCTTGCAAACCTATGAAATTGACCAAAAAAATGCATTTTCCTCATATTTCTGTGGTGGAAAGTTGTGGAATCTGCATGGATCAACAAATTTCCACCCACCCAGCGTTCCCCCGGGTCTCACGATAAAAATGCTACCTCACTTACCTGGGTCTGCCTAGTGCCTGCAACAGGAAACAGCGCAAAACGCAATGTGGTCGCACCTCAATTTCCCAGTGAAATCGTGCCCTTTTTGGACAAAGAGACTACCTTTTGGTTTTGAGCCCTAGCTCTGCCGGCACCTAGAGAAACTTAGCAAACCTATACATTTTTGAAAAACTAGGCACCCAGCGGAATTCAGGATGGGGTGACTCGACTGCCTACCACCAGGTTTTGTTACCCAGAATCCCTTGCAAAGCTAAGAAATTGACAAAAAAACACATTTTCCTCACATTTCTGTGGTGGAAAGTTCTGGAATCTGCGTGGATCAACAAATTTCCACCCACCCAGCGTTCCCCTGGGTCTCCCGATAAAAATGCTACCTCACTTGCCTGGGTCTGCTTAGTGCCTGCGACAAGAAACAGCGCAAAACGCAATGTGGTCGCACCTCAATTTCCCAGTGAAATCATGCCTTTTTGGACAAAGAGACTACCTTTTGTTTTTGAGCCCTAGCTCTGCTGGCACCTAGAGAAACCTAGCAAATCTATACATTTTTGAAAACCAGACACCAAGGGGAATTCAGGATGGGGTGACTTGACTGCCTACCACCAGGTTCTGTTACCCAGAATCCCTTGCAAAGCTAAGAAATTGACAAAATAAACACATTTTCCCGACATTTCTGTGGTGGAAAGTTCCGGAATCTGCGTGGATCAACATATTTCCACCCACCCAGCTTCTCCCCGGGTCTCCCGATAAAAATGCTACCTCACTTGCCTGGGTCTGCCTAGTGCCTGCGACAGGAAACAGCGCAAAACGCAACGTGGTCGCACCTCAATTTCCCAGTGAAATCGTGCCCCTTTTGGACAAAGAGACTACCTTTTGTTTTTGAGCCCTAGCTCTGCCGGCACCTAGAGAAACTTAGCAAACCTATACATTTTTTAAAACTAGGCACCCAGCGGAATTCAGGATGGGGTGACTCGACTGCCTACCACCAGGTTCTGTTACCCAGAATCCCTTGCAAAGCTAAGAAATTGACAAAAAAAACGAATTTTCCTCACATTTCTGTGGTGGAAAGTTCTGGAATCTGCGTGGATCAATAAATTTCCACACACCCAGCGTTCCCCCGGGTCTCCCGATACAAATGCTACCTCACTTGCCTGGGTCTGCCTAGTGCCTGCGACAGGAAACAGCGCAAAACGCGACGTGGTGGCACCTCAATTTCCCAGTGAAATCGTGCCCTTTTTGGACAAAGAGACTACCTTTTGTTTTTGAGCCCTAGCTCTGCCGGCACTCAGAGAAACATAGCAAACCTATACATTTTTGAAAACTAGACACCCAGGGGAATTCAGTATGGGGTGACTCGACTGCCTACCACCAGGTTTTGTTACCCAGAATCCCTTGCAAAGCTAGGAAATTGACCAAAAAATGCATTTTCCTCACATTTCTGTGGTGGAAAGTTCTGGAATCTGCGTGGATCAACAAATTTCCACCTACCCAGCGTTCCCCCGGGACTCCCGATAAAAATGCTACCTCACTTGCCTGGGTCTGCTTAGTGCCTGCGACAAGAAACAGCGCAAAACGCAACGTGGTCGCACCTCAATTTCCTAGTGAAATCGTGCCCTTTTTGGACAAAGAGACTACCTTTTGTTTTTGAGCCCTAGCTCTGCCGGCACCTAGAGAAACCTAGCAAACCTATACATTTTTGAAAACCAGACACCCAGGGGAATTCAGTATGGGGCGACTCGACTGCCTACCACCAGGTTTTGTTACCCAGAATCCCCTGCAATGCTAAGAAATTGACAAAAAAAACGCATTTTCCTCACATTTCTGTGGTGGAAAGTTCTGGAATCTGCGTGGATCAACAAATTTCCACCCACCCAGCGTTCCCCCGGGTCTCTCGATAAAAATGCTACCTCACTTGTCTGGGTATGCCTAGTGCCTGCGACAGGAAACAGCGCAAAACGCAACGTGGTCGCACCTCAATTTCCCAGTGAAATCGTGCCCTTTTTGGACAAAGAGACTACCTTTTGTTTTTGAGCCCTAGCTCTGCCGGCACCTAGAGAAACCTAGCAAACCTATACATTTTTAAAAACTAGACACCCAGGGGAATTCATGATGGGGTGACTCGGCTGCCTACCACCAGGTTCTGTTACCCAGAATCCCTTGCAAAGCTAAGAAATTGACTAACAAAATGCATTTTCCCCACATTTCTGTGGTGGAAAGTTCTGGAATCTGCGTGGATCAACAAATTTCCACTCACCCAGCGTTTCCCTGGGTCTCCTGATAGAAATGCTACCTCACTTGCCTGGGTCTGCCTAGTGCCTGCGACAGGAAACAGCGCAAAACGCAACGTGGTCGCACCTCAATTTCCCAGTGAAATCGTGCCCTTTTTGGACAAAGAGACTATCTTTTGTTTTTGAGCCCTAGCTCTGCCGGCACCTAGGGAAACCTGGCAAACCTATATATTTTTCAAAACTAGACACTCAGGGGAATTCAGGATGGGGTGACTCGACTGCCTACCACCAGGTTTTGTTACCCAGAATCCCTTGCAAAGATAAGAAATTGACAAAAAAAACGCATTTTCCTCACATTTCTGTGGTGGAAAGTTCTGGAATCTGCGTGGATCAATAAATTTCCACACACCCAGCGTTCCCCCGGGTCTCCCGATACAAATGCTACCTCACTTGCCTGGGTCTGCCTAGTGCCTGCGACAGGAAACAGCGCAAAACGCGACGTGGTGGCACCTCAATTTCCCAGTGAAATCGTGCCCTTTTTGGACAAAGAGACTACCTTTTGTTTTTGAGCCCTAGCTCTGCCGGCACTCAGAGAAACGTAGCAAACCTATACATTTTTGAAAACTAGACACCCAGGGGAATTCAGTATGGGGTGACTCGACTGCCTACCACCAGGTTTTGTTACCCAGAATCCCTTGCAAAGCTAGGAAATTGACCAAAAAATGCATTTTCCTCACATTTCTGTGGTGGAAAGTTCTGGAATCTGCGTGGATCAACAAATTTCCACCTACCCAGCGTTCCCCCGGGACTCCCGATAAAAATGCTACCTCACTTGCCTGGGTCTGCTTAGTGCCTGCGACAAGAAACAGCGCAAAACGCAACGTGGTCGCACCTCAATTTCCTAGTGAAATCGTGCCCTTTTTGGACAAAGAGACTACCTTTTGTTTTTGAGCCCTAGCTCTGCCGGCACCTAGAGAAACCTAGCAAACCTATACATTTTTAAAAACCAGACACCCAGGGGAATTCAGTATGGGGCGACTCGACTGCCTACCACCAGGTTTTGTTACCCAGAATCCCGTGCAATGCTAAGAAATTGACAAAAAAACGCATTTTCCTCACATTTCTGTGGTGGAAAGTTCTGGAATCTGCGTGGATCAACAAATTTCCACCCACCCAGCGTTCCCCCGGGTCTCTCGATAAAAATGCTACCTCACTTGTCTGGGTATGCCTAGTGCCTGCGACAGGAAACAGCGCAAAACGCAACGTGGTCGCACCTCAATTTCCCAGTGAAATCGTGCCCTTTTTGGACAAAGAGACTACCTTTTGTTTTTGAGCCCTAGCTCTGCCGGCACCTAGAGAAACCTAGCAAACCTATACATTTTTGAAAACTAGACACCCAGGGGAATTCATGATGGGGTGACTCGGCTGCCTACCACCAGGTTCTGTTACCCAGAATCCCTTGCAAAGCTAAGAAATTGACTAACAAAATGCATTTTCCCCACATTTCTGTGGTGGAAAGTTCTGGAATCTGCGTGGATCAACAAATTTCCACTCACCCAGCGTTTCCCTGGGTCTCCTGATAGAAATGCTACCTCACTTGCCTGGGTCTGCCTAGTGCCTGCGACAGGAAACAGCGCAAAACGCAACGTGGTCGCACCTCAATTTCCCAGTGAAATCGTGCCCTTTTTGGACAAAGAGACTATCTTTTGTTTTTGAGCCCTAGCTCTGCCGGCACCTAGGGAAACCTGGCAAACCTATATATTTTTCAAAACTAGACACTCAGGGGAATTCAGGATGGGGTGACTCGACTGCCTACCACCAGGTTTTGTTACCCAGAATCCCTTGCAAAGATAAGAAATTGACAAAAAAACGCCTTTTCCTCATATTTCTGTGGTGGAAAGTTCTGGAATCTGCGTGGATCAACATATTTCCACCCACCCAGCTTCCCCCCGGGTCTCCCAATAAAAATGCTACCTCACTTGCCTGGGTCTGCCTAGTGCCTGCGACAGGAAACAACGCAAAACGCAACGTGGTCGCACCTCAATTTCCCAGTGAAATCGTGCCCTTTTTGGACAAAGAGACTACCTTTTGTTTTTGAGCCCTAGCTCTGCCGGCACCTAGAGAAACCTAGCAAACCTATACATTTTTGAAAACTAGACACCCAGGGGAAATTATGATGGGGTGACTCGGCTGCCTACCACCAGGTTCTGTT